>NC_140595.1:565474885-566095510 GCF_964204655.1 Triturus cristatus
ACAAAATGGCTTTGTCATTTAGGCCTGGTCAAAAATGTTATCACACCAGTTGGGAATTTCATATTACGCCTGTAATGTGAAATTCCTGAAATTATGCCACAACGTCACTTCACGTTATTGCGTGCCATTCATCTAAGTGCCATTTTCTGTTAACATTTACAGTGAACACACTGGAACAACAGAAAGTGAATGGCTGGTATTTTTCTGTAGGTTTGTTTTTTTTTGCACTATTTGTCCATCACAAAATGTGTCATTGAATCTACAATAGAGGCAAAGATGCATTTGCACTAAAATATTTCGTAAAATGGCAGAATTCAGTTGTTCATAAATTTGTGTAATTTTGCATAATTTTTTCAACATTCCAGATAATTATGTAAAAGCAAATTATGCACAGCCTATTCTTGTCACTTCCCATTAAAGATACAAGATCAAAAAAAATCAATCCACTAAAGAGACTCACACAAGAAATTATCTATGCCAAAAAAATCTTTTGAAGAACATGACGAACACTCTAAAATAATACCTTTAACACTTGTAACTGATATCTACTTCAACTTTTTCCAAAGAAGTAAAAAACCTAAGCCAATTATGTACTTAACCCCTTCGCTGATAGGCCTTTTCCCCCCCTGTGCTAAGCCCTTTTTTGGCTATTTGGGGTAGTTAGCGCTTAGGCCCCTGTAACTTTTTGACCACATAAGGTATATATGCCAAATTTGCGTCCTTTTCTTCCAACATCATGAGAATTCTAAAAGTACCCAGGGTTTGTAGATTCCCCTGGAGGGGGACTCAGAAATTAGCCAAAATACAGGAATTTTGGTTTTTTTGGGGGGGGGAAATGGGAAAAAGGGCTACAGATGAAATCGTCTGGATTTTTCTCTGCAAATGGTATCAAAAAAGGGGTTGTGGTGCTGAAATAACCATCTTCCCAACTTTCAGGGACAAGCAGACTTTTGTCAAAAAACCAAAAATGTTTACACAGTTTTGGCATTTTTCTGGGACATAGCCTATTTTTGCTATTTTTTGTGCTTTCAACCTTCTTCCAGTTAATGGTAGAAATGGGAATGAAAGCAATAATGGATCCTGGAAAGCTATACATTTTTGAAAAGTAGACAACATTCTAAATTCAGCAAGTAGTCATTTGTGTAGATCCCTCAAGGTTTCTTTATAGAAACTAACAGTTGAATATAGGAAAAATTGAAAATTAGTTGAAAAATGCAGCCATTTGTGCCAACGTTTTCACCTGCAACTTCTTCAAATTATGTTTAAAAGCAATATACCGTTACATCTGCTGGACCTTTCTGGTTGTGGGGATATATAGGACTTGTAAGTTCACCAAGACCCCGACGAACCCTGAACCAATAACAGAGCAGCGTCTTGCAATGGTTTTTTATTATGTACCGGGTATAGAGCAATTCATTTTGGGAAAATATATACATGAAAAAATCGGTATGAAAGACACCTATGTATTTATGAAATAGGAACAAAATATAGAGTTTAGAAAAAGTAGATATTTGCACATTTCTGAAATTGTGAGTACCCATACTAGCATGAGAATTATAGGTCATTTTTCAAAATGACTTCTTTTTTACACATTGTCTTTTGTTTCAAAGGCATCAAAAGTCAAAAGTCAAAAGGTAATAACAGTTGCTCTACAATTATGTGTAACCCTAAGTCTCCCGAGAATAATGGTACCTCACTGGTCTAGTGCCCGCGACAGGAAACGGCTCAAAACCTATTGAGGCAACATCAAAATTACCTATCACAAAACAACGTGGACACACTTTTATTTTTACTGTGAAAACTGACCCTTTTTTTGCCAAGTGCCTAGCTGTAGATTTTGAACCCTAGCTCTGCCGGCACCTAGGAAAACCTAGCAAACCTATACATTTTTGAAAACTAGACACCCAGTGCAATCCAGGATGGGGTGACTTGACTGGCTCTCACCAGGTTCTGTTACCCAGAATCCCTTGCAAACCTACCAATTTGTCAATTAAAACAAATGTTCCTCACATTTTTGTGGTGGAAAGTTCTGGAATCTGCGTGGATCCACAAATTTCCACCCACCCCGCATTCTCCAAAGTCTTCCAAGAAAAATGGCACCTCACTTGTGTGGGTAGGCCTAGTACCCGCGACAGGAAACTGCCCAAAACCTATTGAGGCGACATCAAAATTACCTATTACAAAACAACTTGGTTTTGCCAGGGTGGGGCCCATGAGTTTTTGGCCCCGGGCTCGGCGGCCATCTAGGGAAACCTACCAAACCCACACATTTCTGAAAACTAGACACCCGGGGTAGTCCAGTGAGGTATGGCTTGCATGGATCTCCCAACGTTTTCCTACCCAGAATCCCCTGCAAACCTCAAATTTTGATGAACAAAACAATTTTTTTTCAAATTTCTTTGTGGGAAAGTTCTGGAATCTGCGTGAGTCCACAAATTTCCTCCCACCCAGCGTTCCCCCAGATCTCCCGATAAAAATGATACCTCATTCGTGTGGGTGGGACAAGTACCAGCGACAGGCAAGGACCTAAAACCTATTGAAGCGACATCAAAATCACCTATCACAAAACAACCTGGTTTTGCAAGGGGGGTCCCATGAGTTTTTGGCCCCAGGCTCGGCAGCCATCAAGGGAAACCTACCAAACCCACACATTACTGAAAACTAGACACCCAGGGGAATCCAGGGAGGTATGGCTTGCGTGGTCCTCTAACGTTTCCTACCGAGAATCCCCTGCAAACCTCAAATTTAGCTGAAAAAATCACTTTTTTCTTGAATTTCTGTGTGAGAAAGTTCTGGAATCTACATGGATCCACAAATGTCCTCCCACCAAGCGTTCCCCCAGGTCTCCCTAGAAAAATGATACCTCACTCGCGTGGGTGGGTCAAGTACCTTCGACCGACAAGGGCCCAAAACCTATTGAGCTGACATCAAAATTACCTATCACAAAACAACCTGGTTTTGCAAGGGGGTTCCCATGAATTTATGGCCCCGGACTCAGTTGCCATCTAGGGAAACCTACCAAACCCACACATTTCTGAAAACCAAACATCTGGGGGAGTCCAGTGAGGCATTGTTTTTCGTGGATCCCCTAAAGTTTCCCTACCCAGAATCCCCTGCAAACCTGCTGAAAAATATCCGTTTTTTCTCACATTTCTGTGTGGGAAAGTTCTGGAATCTACGTGGATCCACAAATTTCCTCCCACCCAGCATTCCCCCAGGTCTCCCGATAAGAATGATACCTCTCTCGCGTGGGTGGGTCAAGTACCCGCGACAGGCAACGGCCCAAAACCTATTGAGGAGACATCAAAATTACCTATCACAAAACAACCTGGATTTTCAAGGGGGCCACCTGGGTTTTTGCCCCTGGGCTCGACGGCCATCTTGGGAAACTACCAAACCCAAACATTTCTGAAAACTAGACCACCGGATGTCCAGCGAGGTATGGCTTGCGTGGGTCCCCCAACGTTTTCTTACCCAGAATCCCCTGCAAACCTCAAATTTAGCTGAAAAAATCACTTTTCCCATACATTTTTGCGTGGGATCACCGTGCCGGCACAAATGTCCTTCCACCCAGCGTTCCCCTTGTTCTCCCGAGTAAAATGATACCTCACTTGTGTGGGTGAGCCAAAGGCCTGTGACTAGGAAGAGCCCAAAACATAGGGATTTAGAGTATAGCACCGAGAATTCTAAGTGCTACATTTTTAGAATATACTATTTTAGCCAATTTTGCTTTGGACACCCACACAAGTGAGGTATCATTTTAATCGGGAGAACAAGGGGAACGCTGGGTGGTAGGACATTTGTGCCAGCACGGTGATTCCACACAAACATTTGTTGAAAATATGTTTTTTTCAGCTAAATTTGAGGTTTGCAGGGGATTCTAGGTAGGGAAACGTTGGGGGATGGATGCAAGCCATACCTCATTGGACTCTCCATGGTGTCTAGTTTTCAGAAACGTGTGGATTTGGTAGGTTTCCCTAGATGGAGGCGAGCACGGAGCCAAAAACCCAGGTGCACCCCCAAAACCAGTTAGTTTTGTTATAGGTAATTTTGAAGTCTCCACAATACGATTTCCTGTTTCACTGCCACTTTGCCTACCCACACAAGTGAGGTACCATTTTTATCGGGAGACCTGGGGGAACGCTGGATGGGAGGAAATTTGTGGATCCACGCAGATTCCAGATCTTTGCCACACAGAAATGTATTTTTTCAGCTGAATTTGAGGTTTGCAGGGGATTTTGGGTAGGAAAATGTTGGGGGACCCATGCAAGCCATATCTCGCTGGACTCCCCCACGTGTTTACTTTTCAGAAATGTGTGGGTTTGGAAGTTTCCCAAGATGGCCACCGAGCCAGGGGCCAAAAACCCAGGTGACCCCACTTGCAAATCCAGGTTGTTTTGTGATAGGTAAGTTTGATGTCTCCTCAATACGTTTTGGGCCCTTGCCTGTTGCGGGTACTTGACCCACCTACGCGAGTGGGGTACCATTTTTATCAGGAGACCTGGGCAAACATTGGGTGGTAGGAAATTTTTTGATCCATGTAGATTCCAGAACTTTCCCACACAGAAATTTGAGAAAAAAGTGATTTCTTTCTGCTAAATTTGAGGTTTACAGGGGATTTTGGGTAGGAAAACGTTGGAGGACCCATGCAAGCCATACCTGGCAGGACTCCCCCTAGTGTCTAGATTTGTGAAATGTGTGGGTTTGGTAGGTTTCCCAAGATGACCGCCGATCCCGGGGCCAAAAACCCAGGGGCCTCCCCTAGCAAAACCAGGTTGTTTGTGATAGGTCATTTTGATGTCTCCTCAATACATTTTGGGCCCTTTCCTGTCATGGGTACTTGACCCACCCACGCAAGTGATGTACCATTTTTATCGAGAGACCTGGGGAAACACTGGGTGGTGGGAAATTTGTGGATCCACGTAGATTCCAGAACTTTCCCACACAGAAATTTGAGAAAAGTCATTTTTCTTAACTAAATTTGAGGTTTGGAGGGGATTCTGGGTAGGAAAACATTGGGGGACCCATGCAAGCGTGTCTAGTTTTCAGAAATGTGTGGGATTGGTAGGTTTCCTAAGATGGCTGCCGAACCCGGGGCTGGGGGCCATAGCCATAGCCGTAGGGGGTGGGGGCTATGGCGCGCCCATATTGGGCAGCCCCCACCCCTATTTTGCAGTAAAAACTAAATCCCTGGCTTCTAATGGGCTTCCTGCCCCCCCGGGGGGGAAATTGGGGGCTACTGCCCCATCTGCCCCCCAGGGGGGCAGAAAGACTGAATTTGGCCCCAAAAACATGGGGGGAGCAAAGGCCCTTGCCCAAGGGGCCGCTCCCCCCTACCTGGTGCTAGTGGGTGGATCCCTGCTTGGGGATTGCACTCCTGGGGTGATCCCCAAGCAGGGATCCACTAGGGAAGGGTAACATTGAAAAGGGGAGATTCTACCCTTTCCAACGATACCTCTCCCAAGTGTTTCGGTGCTCGGGAGGCTGAGATAGCCCCACGAGCACTGAAACACTGAAACTGAAACTAAGTTTCATTTCATTTTTGTTTCAATGACGATAGCGCGCCATGTGCGCGATCGTCATTGCAACGAAAACTAACAATAGGCCTGGGGAGGTTGGGGGAGCTCTTTCCCACCTCCCCAAACAACAAAAAAAAAGGGAAATCCCTCTGCTGCCTGCAGCAGAGGGATTCTCTGAGCATGTGCTCATGACGGAACCATTCCGTCATGAGCACTGAAAGGGTGAACTATGACAGACCGCAGGACAAAATCCATTCTTAAATTCCCTTAAATGCCAAACCAAAATAATACATGGGCTCAAACTTTCACTATCCCAATTAGACAATCAAACTAAATGGGTAACTATAAGCATTCTTAGCATAGGAAAGGTTATGACTGAAGACAAAGATTCCATAGTACCTACCTTTAAAGTCCTCTTTCACATGCTCCTGACAAACATTCTAACCATCTTGTGCCTTTAAAATACAATTCTGTTGAAGCTAAAACCTGGTCTCTTCTTTCAGGCAACTACCAGAAACTTCTTTGTCCAAACACAACTGCATCTCTAAAAACCCTCACTCACACAGAATGACTCAACAATAACACAAGCCTCCCACTTTCAAATGGAAATAACATGCTATACTATCCTAAGTACTTATACCACCAACTTGATGTCAGCCACCATACCTGATACTGGTGCTTCTATGTCCGAATTTCCAAACAAGTTCAATCTTGGACCATAGGCCCCAAAAACACTTTCTCACAAGTGCCGAAAGAATATGCCATGGCAAGTTCAATTCAAGTCCTATTGCACCCTGCCGCCTCACTGCCTGATGCTCCACCAAACCTTCAGAAAGCCATTTGACTTGAAGAACCACACAAACTAAGGACACTGAAGCAGAGAATTGGAATTTTCAATAAACACTCTTAGACTCAGAAGCTACAGCAGACCTTTCACATGGCAGGTCAGATCCAAAAGGCACAGTCACAGCAACTCATATCACATCAGAGGACAATGGTCCCTTGCTTTGATGGATGATTTCAACCCCTCCATATCAAAATTGCCACTACACAATGCAGCTGCAACCTGACCCCAGTGCATAGATCCAACAAATTGAAAATCAAAACTTAACTTCCTAGCAATTTTAGAAGACATCAAAACACTACTCTGCCAAACCAAATACCTTTCAAACACGCAAACTAACAATGTAACTCCTTGTTCAACACACAAAATAACAATGTGACAACCTACAAAAAATCCTTCCTTAAGCAATCATTATTGAAAACACACACAAAATTGATGCCTAAAAAAGAACCTGCACCACTTCCAGAAGATCCCATCTCTTAGCCAATCTAAAGGTACCCTAAAGGGGCTTTTAATCCATTTCTAGTTTATACATGTTCAACAGCCTTCAAATTTAAACAACCTCTTTCCACAACTCTGGTCAGATGATTCTACAGCACTCCTGTGTGCCCTAAGTGGAAATTAATCGGTGCTCAAAAGCTGGGTAAACCATCATAGAAAGCTTGAGAGTAAGAATAGCAGCAGTGGTAAATAAGAAAGAACAGGAACAAGGCGATCAAATCCTCAAATTTTACCAGATCTGATTCTGTGTTCTCTGTTACTGAGAGGGTAGGAGCCTTAACATCTGATCCTTCTGCAAAGACCTGGAAGGGAAGAAAGGAGAAGCTTCAGACAAAACTCTATCCAATGAAATTACTGAATACCCTCTCCGTCCAACTGTTAGTCTAACTGTTCAGGACTCAGAAGAAAGAAAAATTATCCTATTGGTTACTTCAAAATAATTTTTTGCCATTTCTCTTTAAAAACTTCTCTTCTAGTCTTTGAATAAATAGACTTTTGGGAACTACTTCACTGTTCACAGAACAGAAAGGTTAAGATCTTTGGAACAACCAGGTTTGACATTTTTTATGAAAGGACAACAGATTGGATTCAGTTCTAAAATGCAGTGAGAAAGAATTCCAGAATTTAGCTGATGTCACTGAGAAGGCATGGCCACCTGATCTAGCTATTCTGCAGTGAGGGACTGACAAACGTTTATCAAAATCAGATCTAAGCTACCTCAGGGTTAAATACAGCTAGAACCTTTTTCATAAGACAGTGGACCACGTCTGTGGATGAACATGAAGACCAAACAGAGCCACAAGAAGCTAATTCACTTAGACATATGGAGTCTATGAAATTTGTGTAAGGCCTTGGTTTTGAAATACCGAATTCCCTAAAAAAAGAATTAACGGAGCCACTGCATTTAGTAGAAGCTGTAAATTGTTGATAATGTAGTGAAGACCTCCAGGAAAAAAAGATGTATAATAGTCTAGCCATCTCATTATAACTACCTGAACAACTGCTGGAATGGAGAACAAATTTGAAACTGGCAGTATTTTACATGAATGAATCCTGAAACATGTGGAGGCAAGTTTAGAGACCTATAATCAGACCCTGCTCCAAACTGGGCTTGGGCGGTACTCGTGGAATTTCACACTGCTGAATCATGCGAAGTTACATTAAAAACTCTGCGAGTTTCCATGGAGTTCAGCCAACAGGTAGAAAATGCATGTCATGTTGCTGTTGCTCAGATTTTAGTGGGAATAGAGCGTTCTGTGGTGGAAAATCAGTGCACATAGAACCACACTATTTTTGATTAGATTTTGCTGCTGCTCAAATAGAAAATCTACTCAGGAAGCAGCCCTCTGACCTCGACCGACCGCGTTTGTTAAATCTTGCCGAAAGTCCTCCTAGTGACCGGAAATCGCACTAGGGGATGCAAAATGTCACTCACACTCACCAGCTTGCATTCTGAAGCCTTGCATTGTTCTTGTGGTCATTGTGTTGCCCGTACAGGAAACAAATACCACCACATGGCGATTGGCAGATTTTGACTGCAACTTTGCATTACAAGAGTAACGCGGAGTTGCCAAAATTCGCCAATTGCACTTGTGGAATTAAAATTTCCCCTGGGCCTACCCCCAACCCTTTTAAACATCCAACACAGGTATCAAGGAATCAATACTAATCAGTTTTATGAGTAGAGCACATTTAATTACCCTCTCAAAAATAGTTCATATTCATAATGAGTATATCAAAATCAATTTATAACACACACGGGCAATGGCGCTTATTCAAGGAGAAACAAATGACATATATCACAAAATCTAATACATATCAATAAAAACAAACATAGAACAAATAACAATAACCCTAAGGATATTGTTCACACTAGTGCCCCCCTTGTACTTCCAGGCAAACCACTTAGAGGTAGTCAAACAAGACACACTAAAAGGCTTATATACTAGTTGGCCTAGCTCTAGTGTGACACAACATAATTATAAGAATCACTATCAGTCCAGTGACTCCTCCTTCAAAGTGTCTAATTTATACCTGGCCATATGCATATCCGTCTTGACCCTGTGCCTCATGGGTACAGTCCAGCTAATCTACCTTGTGTGCAGAGGCAAAGGTCTTGAACCTGCTCTGTCAACAGTAGGGGTGCCCTAATCATGCTCTCATAGTGGGAACTGGACTAATGTCCATGCGCTGGATGGATCACATAGAGGGAGCATTCTGTGGTTTATTTTTATTTTTATGTTGTCTGTTAAGGAGAAGTGAGCATACTGGCTCTTCTCAAATGCCATTCTACTGTTATGTGAAACCCAGAACCTTGCTCTGGCATGTCATGAACATATTGTATGTATGTGTATTGAGTTTGTACCACATGAATGGTAGTAGGACTCAGTGTGGTGCATCACTCTGATTACTGGGGCCAATGGGATCCATTTTGGGTGTACCTGGGTTATAGTGTGATACAGGAAGGAGGATGAGGATAGCTTTGCCAGTGTATTGTCTGGATTTCTGGACCTAGAGGGTGGAGGCCAACACACTGAAGAGACAGAGAATGGACACAGGCCTACCTTTACAAATTAAATGTGGGCTTTGAGCCATTTGTAGATGTTAGCGGTGAGCGGGTAGGACTGCAGACACGGTTGTTAATGGTGAGGATGTGTCAAGCCAGGCCCGCCCTTTTGCCTGTCCCTAATTAGTTTGTCAGGAAGGCTGATTAAAGCAGATGTAGAGACCTCACACTTCACTGAGCCACTTTTTGGATATCCTTGCTTGGTGTCAGCAACACAGCTACCTGCTGTAAGAGCCATCACTTTGTACAATGGCTGTGTCTGGGTGGCAGCTTGGGAATATTTGTAAAAGGACTTTGCTTCAATTCCAAGTTGTTCTTGACCAAAGAAGGGAGTGTTCTACATCGTTGTTGACGCACTGCTGCGCAACGAATGTGGATGGCCACTAGACAAACAGGCTTCCACATCTGAAGGCTTCAATTTCTGTAAGTGGAGCTAAGTTTTTCCTTGAAGAACCTGGATGCGTTCTTGCTTGCTGAGGGGAGGAAAGAAGTGTACCTGGACCTGCAGAAGGACAGACTGCCCAGGAAGGGAAGTCCATAGTGTTTCCCAGTGTGAGGAGCACCCACAGAAAGCTGAACAGCCAGAGAATGAAACCAGGAGTGACCTGTGTCATGAAGGGGTTCTCCCATCACTCAGCCTAGTTTCCAGGTGAAATGCTCAGGCTTGTACCAGAAAATATATCCTGTGTTGTTTGCCAGTTTGCCTTGGGCTTAAGAGACTCACACTGCAAATGGAATTTGTATCTTTACCAAAGAGGAAAAGCTTGATCGGTCCAGAGGTCACAAGAAGCACATAGACTCCACTTTGGGGGACTCAGCCTGAAGACCTCATCTGCCATACCAGAACACTAGTCAGATGCTGATCTGAATGGCATAATATCCAAAGATGAGTGCTGCTCTCCAAATCTGTTGGTCCGATACCCCCTGTGAACTTTTTCCAGAGCAGGAGAGAAAACACTGCCATAAGAGTGAGATCCTTGACTGCTTCCACTTCACAGCCTGAATAGATTCTATAAATAGCAGGAAAAGGCAGGGTTCGCCTTTGACTGCTGTACTGCATTGCATGAAAAGTTAAATCTATTATGGATAATTGGTGACCTCAATTGAAGCACTGATATGTACTGACAAAAACAAAGCATGCAATATGAGCAAAAAAGACAGTGACACAACTTTAAAATATCTCTTCATCTTTTGGAAATCAAACCATATTTTCAAAAGCTCCAACCTTGCTGATAAAATTAGTTAGCATTTTTGTATATTTTTTCTTTATTAATTAAATTAAATATTTAATCATTGCATATTAGTTTGATCTATACATGTTTCTGTAATTGTGTGCATTTTTTAAGGTTCAAATCACAGAAATTACTTAGGTCAGGGGCCCCAAGTGATTCAATTTTGGGACTGCATAAGTCAAAATGTTGGGACCTGCTGCATTAGTCTTTTCTAATGTTGCCTGTTACTGTGAAATATGATTAATTTCAAAACATTATAAAACACAATGAAACATATACTGCACAAACCACTATGATTCTGGTCAAAGAGAATCCCAGAACCATACAGGGGGCCCAGATTGCAAAATTGCAAAAGAGTGATAAAATTGTTAAAAAGGTGCTAAAAAACAGACAATAGCATGACATGAAATAATATGGCATTGTGTGCTATGACAAACTCATAGCAATAACGGTGGAATCTCAAAATCTGTGTAGAATGTGCTCTGTCAATGTCGTGCCTCCGGACAACTGTACAGTGGTGGCTCCTCTGCTATGGCGGAGGAGCGTTGCCCACCCCCTGCATGCAGCCGGAAAAATTGAAAAATAATATGATAATAAACCAGGTTTATTATTTTTATTTTTCTCTCCCAGGCGAGTCTTGGGGGCGGGTCCATCACGGGGGCAGTCACAGAGGGGGAGTGGTGGGCACCATTGTCAGTGCGTATGTGGGTTTGGCTGGCCGCCTCAGGAAGGCTAAACTGACATGCGCACTGAAGCTGTCTCTAACCAGTTCTGTGTGCCAGCTTGGAGACAGCAGGCACAGGCTCTCAGTCTCTCTAGCAGCACAAATCAAGGGTGTTAAGGCCAATCCTGACACGGCTCATATGGTGCTAAGAGCAGGATTGGGATTGGCCACATTAGATTCTGGGAGCCTGTGCTGGTGAGAAGCAGAAAAGAAGCGATGCAGCTTATTTTTTATTTGTTTTTTGTTATCATTCAACCCCCCCTACCACCCCGCTCTGACACCAGCTGCTACTGCAATTGTAGATTACATGCAATTGTATGGTTGTTCAATAATAGCTGTTTCCCAATACTTTTATGATGGGGAGAACCACACCTTACCCCAATATCTGCTTTATTTGGTCAGAGATCCTAAGATAAAGCTGTAATCCTACACAAGCATCCAAAGAATGTGCAACTGAAAGCCTGCTTTCTGATCAAGAGTAATTAATTATTGGCACTAAAAGAATTATGCAGTGTGCTCCACATTCAAGATGTTTTCACATATAATAAAACCTGGATTCAGCCTATAACACAATGGGAGGTGGAGTGAATTGAAAGTAAAGCCTGAATTCAGAGCAACACACAGTGAGCGTTGGCAAAGCCAATAGGTTACTTCTTTCTAAAAAAAGACATTCACATTCACATTTACATGCCCCTGGAGCTTTCAAAACATTGATTCTGGCCTGCACTGGTTACTATACAACGAGATTGAGGCAATGGTAACTAATCAGGCAGCTTAATTGTGTGGAAGCTGGTGCCTTGGATAAGATAGTTACAAATGCCTATGTGTACTGCATTACAGAAGTCAAGACGGGTCCGGCCTGAGTGGAAACTGCAACTTAACAGCTGTCAGGTATGTTAAAGGGATGTGTGGGGGTGGTTGGTGTGGTAGGATGACAATGTATTTTTATATTTCGCTGAACAGGTTTCTGAGTTGTTAAAAAGGAAGCAAATTACAATATATATGTGCATGCTTGGTCAGTGACACTACAACGTGTATTGCTATTTGAGTTTGTTGAAGTGTTAGGGTTCCTGGAAAGTGTCAGATCCTCTGGATTCCTTACACTGGGATATCTCTAACTGGAACAAAAGCTGCTGTTTCGGATCCTGGAGTATGGAGAACAGATCCTCTAGGAGAGAAATGCCAGTTTCAAAGTTCTTCTTTCGAAAGGTCTGGCCAGATCCACCTCGAGAGATGCCACTGATTTCAATCAGAAGATTTACCTCGAAAGGGCCACAATACTGAGTCCTTTCACAAGAGCACCTTCTTCCACGTCTTTCATAAATCTCCTCATGTCAGTGAAAATGAAGTGTGTGTGTCTGTGTGTGGGCAGCTCCTATACCCAAATTGTATACGAAGCTAAATTTGTAATATATCCATCTTTGCCCAGATTTATATGTAAAAGAAGTACAAAAAGAGTACTATGTATCATGTAAAGCCCATTGTCAGACAACTTCAGTGCACATATGCAATTGGATGGCAATCCATACACTTATTCCTATAGTTGCAATTTTGTGTACATTGAAAAACTGTGCATGTTGATTTATTTGTATAGCTGTGATGCATATGTGCTGAAGTTGGGTGCTCAATATATGTACAGTGATAATGTGGGCAGAAATTACACACACAGCCAGTTTTTGTGCAGCTGCGATGTTGTATTAGTTATTTGCCTCCACTCATCGTCTGCATATAACCTCAGAAAGCTCAAAGTGAATATATGTGAAATTTACTGGGCTGCAATGCAAATGTACAAATCATACTAGTAGAAGAGTGCTTTAGTGTGCAGACGTGGAACATATATGATCACTGACTATGGACCTGCCATGCAGTGCATGCCTACGTCTATTTAAGGGATGCTCATGTACAGTTTGCTTGGGAGCAAAGGTCCCTTGCGGCCTTCATTCTGCAAATTTATTTTGAGTCAGAGAGTCATCCCTACCGCTACTGGTCTTCGGTTGCTTCTATTCTGCTTCAGGGAGGACCTGGCCTGCCAGTTCGGGCTGGACTGTTTCCAATGAAGTAGGGCCAAGACTAATTTGCATATGGCGGAGTCTAAACTGAGGTGGCATGGTGTGCAAAATAACGATGGATTGGGATGCAGCCTGAGTATTTTCCAGTGGCTGAGAGTAATTCCTGCATTTCATCCATCTCTTTGTATAGACTACCAGATCTGTGTCAGGCAGAATGCACTGGGTCACCCACTGGGTTTGCTTATATGGCAGCATTGCAGGGCAGGGCGGCAGATAGGCAAACATTTTTATATAGGCAGTGGGGCTAAAGCCGGCAGGCAGTAGCACTGCATAACATCAGTGATGTCATGACTGACCTTATTTGAGATGGCATTGGCGATACCATCAATACATGTCATGAGTAATGCAATATGTGAGGTCAAAGCAGTGCATGGCAGGAGTTCAAGTTATAGATAGCTCAGTAAAATTTAACTGGTGGATTTGTTTTTTTGTTGGTTTGTAAATGTTAGTTTTAGGGTTATTTGAGTAATTAACTGTTAGAAATTGGGTCTCTGGTTGGCAGAGGTATGTACCCTGTCCAAGTAGGGACCACAATCCTAGTCATCGTAAGCTAGATAAACACTAAAAGATAACCTGTGCTCACCCTTTTGTAGTTTGACACAGAGCAGGCAGGCTTATCTAGAGAGGTAATGTGTGCAGTATTTGTGCCAAACACACACACAGTAACACAATTAAAATAATACAGAAATACTCCATACAGGTTTAGAAAAATAGAGAATATTTTTATCAGAAAATCAAGACCAAAACGACAAAAATCCAATAAGTAGAACTGGAGTTATGGATTTTTAAAGTATAATCCAAAAATAGTGCTTAGAAGTCAATAAAGCTGGGGGCGTGATTTCCACGCTGAAACAAGACAGCTGAGCTCGGACACGACCACGAAGCTTGTAGCTTTTTTTTTTAGCCCTTCTATTCAATGCTGTGCTTCTCCTGACAAAGTCCTCCACTCCTTTATTTGGCTGGAACTTCGTATAGCAAGGAGAATTGAGAAAGGTATGTTCTGCTGCTCCTGGTGCCGCAGTGGTTTTGTTCCCTTCATATTTGCGAGCGGCTGCCGTTTTATGATGCGTCGCTTGCGAGTAAAGTTTTTTATCATTTTTCTCAAATATTACCTGTTAACCACTTGCCTGCACACTAAAGGAAATATTTTGCAGATATGTTTTTTTTTAAACTCCTGGGGCTGCGGCAGTGTCTCACTTATCGTACATGAGCAGCTGTTATTTTATCTGACATGTCACTTGAGCTTTAGCTCTCCAGCCTCCTCAGGTTTGCATGGCAATCAGCATTTCTCCTCAACATATATTATTGGAAATGTCTGTGTTCTAATGAAACCCAAATTTTCATTTTTCTTTTTTTACTCATTGGTGGATGAAATAAGGGGGCCCTAGTTTACGATGCCAAACAGCTTCTGTTAAATACAATTACTGCAAGGAAAATATGATAGATTGATAACAGTCTCCTCACAGTTATTCATATATATTGTCTTACATTGACTGTTTGCACTGATATACTGACATATTGTATCATTCTTCAGTGCATGAGCAGGATTCGATCTTTCCAAAAGTTTTACGCAATGTTCAATTCATTACTCTAAGATGGTCAGTGACTTATATTCATCATCCAAACCATCTTCTTCACGTACAAAACCCAAAAGAGCAAAAAATGACCCTTCTTCTCCAATTTTGTCATCTCATAATCCTGTCTTGGATAATATTCTTGATGAGGTGCATGGTCTTCAACTATTCATGTGTGCAACTAATGAAAAATTGCAGCAAATTGAGTATCGTTCGATTGTTATGGAGGGTAAGATTTCTGAATTGGAACAGCGTGTTAGAGATCTTCAGGACTTAGTTACCAAAATACCTAAATTGGAATAAGAAATTCTAAACGTCAAACTACACACTGAAGACCTTGAAAAGTGAAATAGAAGGAATAATCTTCGCTTGCATGGTCTTCCTGAGAACCTTGAGGGCCCTGACATTTTGACCTTCCTGAAGAAATTTCTACCTGATCTCCTTGACCTTCAGTTTGTACAACCTTGTAGTATTCAGCATGCACATCGTTTGGGTCATCATCAACCCAACTCCACTATACCTCATGGCATCATAATGCTCTTTCTAGAATTTACTGACTTGATGCGTGTCTTGAAGGCTGCTAAACTAAAACGTCACCTTATTTGATCTGGTCATAACTTATTAATCTCACAAGATATTTCCAATGCAACCAATGCTCGGCATAAAGAATTCTTAGCTCTTCGACCTCGGAGAAAACAATTGAACATTTGTTATGGCACTCTACATCCTTGCCTCTGTAAAATCACCTACGAAGGAGTCTTGCGATGATCCGGCTAAACTTAAGGCTTTTTTACTAAATATTAAAAGTCGGACTACGGAGAATAATGCTTGATATCTCTAAATATTCTTAACTCTATGCATGGTTTTTCTTAACTCATGCTTTATATGTTTCTTCGACCATATGGCTATTCTGTGATATACTCTCTTGTTCTCCTTCTCTGCTGTCATTCTGGCTTTTGGCACTAGTATACCCTTTACATATCCTTCATTCTCTTCCAAACAGATCTGTCTTGTATTTTCCTTTCTATTATTCTCTTTCCTTCTTCTCTTTCTTCCCATTATTTAATCCTCTTTTTCTTTCTTTTATTTCCTCATCCTATTTCTCTTATATTTGTAGAGTGTCTTCTCTGTTCTTTTTTTTTTTTCCTTTTCCAATGACAATTTTTTAATGTTATTTGAATGTTAATAAAAGGTGTCTTTTTGTTTCTCTTATTAGTGCTGGAGTTCGTTGTACCTCTTCCTTTATCCGTGTTCTTACACTACAGCATGTTTAAAGTTGTCTCGCGGAATGTTCATGGTCTGGGTCATCCCGTCAAACGTCAAAAGGTACTTTTCCACCTACCAAAACGCAATGCACACGTTGCTTTTTTGCAGTAAACCCATTGTAATGATGTTGAATTGCTTGAACTTAAACTTCGATGGGTTGGTCAGGTTATTTTTTCTCCAGCTGTCAATCGTAAATGTGGTGTTTCCATGCTATGCTACAAATCATTGAATATTCAGATGGGTTTTGGTTGAAGCTAATATATTTTAACAACAACTTACTTTCTTTAACATATATGGCCCTGTTAAATCTGAGAAAAAAAGACACAGAAGTCCCTACATAGACACTTGGTTCTTATTGAGGCGTCTGCCCCCTTTAATTTGAAAGTTTTCGCTGTA
This sequence comes from Triturus cristatus, assembly GCF_964204655.1. Lineage (NCBI taxonomy): Eukaryota > Metazoa > Chordata > Amphibia > Caudata > Salamandridae > Triturus > Triturus cristatus. Next base: position 565,491,577 of record NC_140595.1, read on the forward strand.
TATTTCTCATGCTAGATCAGCTGTATGCTCACACAGACACTTGGTCCTTAGTGAGGAGTCTGCCCTCTTTAATGAGGGGTGTAGGGACTTCTGTGTCTTTTTTCTCCCTGTGTATACCCTGTCCCTCTTCTTAGCATTGGGGTAACTCCCTCCTCTTTCGACCTGTTAAATCTGACCCTGAATTTTGGCAAAATGTTAAACTAAAGTTATCTTATATTTCTAACCCCAAAATTATCGTTGCTGGCGATTTTAATGATTGGTTTGATCCGTTTACAATCAAATTACAAATTTAAACCTGATAAAGCTCACAAAGCATTCCATTCTGCCATTGCCTCTTGCCCACTCTTTGATGTGTGGAAAACCTATAACCTGGATTTACATTAATTCAAATTTTTCTCAAATGTGCATCACACTTTGTCTGAAATTGATTATATTTCAGTTTTGAAATCCTTACTCCCTTCTGTTCAATCACCAGAAATTGGTTCTATTTTTATTTCTGATCATGCCCCTGTTTTATCCTCTTTAATCTATCCTTTCATATTTCTAAACAGGGTAGTTCGTGATTTAATAACTCCTTATTATCTGACCAAACCTTTATTTTGGATGCAACTTCTTTTATTAATGAGTTCTTTCAATGTAATCAGTCTAAAGATACTTCAGTTTATAATAACTGAGACGCTTTCTTTACTATTGCCTTTACTGCTAAAAAGAAAAAAATGTTAAATTTCAAATACCTTTTGACTCACCAACATATTAAAGTCCTTGAAGATACCTATTTCACCTCCAAATCTTCTTCTAACTTACAAGAACTGATTCCAGCTAAGTCTGCCCTTAACAAGATTGCTATGGTTGACTCTTGCAACGTCCTCCTTAAAATTAAATCTAAATACCATGGAAGCCAAAACAGAGCTGGTAAAATGTTGCCCAAATAATCAAAAATCAAATCGGAATAGAAAAATTTTGGTCCTATTCGCGATGATTTTCTCAATGATTTTCAATCTTATTATGAGTTGTTATATATAGAGGATACTAATCCTTCTGAGTGAGAGATTGGTACTTTCTATTATGACCTCCCTAACCATCCCCCCAGTTCTAATACTCTTTTAACTCATGAGTTTACTCTTCAGGAAGTTATTGCTGCTATTAAGTCTTTAAAAAAGGCCAAAGCTTCTGATCCAAATGGTTTTTCAGTTGAGCTTATTTCTTCCTTTTCCTCTATTTTTGCTCCTTAATTACTTGAACGTTTTAACTCTTTTTTGCTTAACTCTAAAGCAAGTGGCTCCTTTTTGGATGTCCTTATGATTGTTATTCCTAAACAAGACAAGGATCCTACCCTCTGTAAAAATTACCATTTAGTTTTGTTAATTAATTATGAATGTAAAATGTTTGCTAAGATTCTGGCATCTCACCGTGAAACTGTTATCCCCCTTCTTTGCTAAACCTGACCAGACTGGTTTTTACAAGGGCAGACTTGCCTCCGATAATGCTAGAATGTTTTCTAACATCATTGCCCTTGGGAAGAAGTACCCAGTGCCCCTTGCTGCTCTTTCACTTGATGCTGAAAAAACTTTTGTCCATATAAATTGACAATTTATGTTTACTACTCTTCACTGGTTTGGTTTTGGTCCAAAGTTTATTACCCTTACCCTTATCAAATTACTGAATGCCGAACCACATGCTTGTGTTTTTATTAATCCCCCTTACTTTAATTTGCATACGGGCACTAGACAAGGTTGACCTCTTTCACCCTTGCTTTTTCTGCTTTGCTTGGAACCCTTTCTTGAGCACATTATATGTAACTCTCTTATATCTGGTTTTAAACAACACTACCTAGAAATTAAACTCTCTGCTAATGCAGGTAAATATTCTGATTTATATGTCTAATCCCATTACTTCCCTGGGACCCTTTGTGCAGGAGATTGATTTATACTCTAATATTTCTGGTTGCAAATTAAACTCTTCTAAAACTGGGATTTTAACATTGAATTCTTCCTGCTATCTTTACATGTTTGATAATACTAATTTGGCATGGTGTCCCTCTAAAATTAAGTACTTAGGTGTCGGTTGTCTTCCACTATTTCCAGTACACTCACTCATAATTGTAATGCCCTAAAACTTAAGCTTCACAAGTTGTTTTCTACCTAGTCTCCTCTTTATATATCTTGGTGGGGTAGATTGGACACCATTAAAATGATGATTGCTCCTCATGTTCTATTTATGCTCTCTATGTTACCCTTCAAAATTCCTAATTATTATTTTTCTCAAATTTCCTCTAATTGTGCTAAATTCCTTTGGAGCAACAAACCTGCCCGTATTGCATTATGCAAATTAATTCGACGAAAGACTGAAGGCGGTGTACGTTTCCCGAATTTTAAGTTATATCATACTGCCTTTTTAATTCAACAATTCTACGCTCTGACCAATGATTACTTTGAGTCACCTTTACCACAATGGATTGATTTTAAAAATTCTTTATTACATGATTGTTCATTTTATGATGCTGTTTTTATGTCTCTCAAAGTTCCATTATACCCTTTGAACAATTACAAGAATGATACAACCTACCTGACTCCTGCTTACAACAATATAACAAGTTATTACCTGTGGTTCAATATTTTTCATCAACCAATAATTTTTCTCCTGGTTTTCCCCCATTCACTCCCTTGACACTGTTATATAATATTTCCTATGATTCCATCCCTAAAGCGTCTTTTGTATATAAACTTCTGTCTTCTCCTATTACTATGAGGAATGAATCCACTATTGTGGGAATCAGACCTCTCTATATCATTATCTGTTCACCATAGGAATCAATTGTGGCGTAAAATCTTCAGCACCTCTAAAGCTTCTAATATTACTCAGTCTTTATTTTTTGTATTTAATAGAACGGTTATTACTCCTTCCCTTCTTCATAAAATTGATCCCTCTATCTCTCCCTTATGTTGGTCATTTCTTTCCTCTGATGGTAATTTGACCCATCTATTATATCACTGTCCTAAAGTAATTAGGAAATCTATTTGGTCAAAATGTTTAATGATTTTTTCATGTAATGTTCCATTATCTATTCAAAATGTTTTTCTTGGGACTTTATCCACTGATTTTAATGACCTTTCCTCAAAACCAGTACTATTTGATCTTTTTATTGCACTTACTTTTAATGTTATATTAACTTGTTGGAAAGATAATTCTAAAATATGTATATTAAGCTGATGAAATCTTATCTGTGATGAACATAGAATATCCACTATTGCATCTTACTTGTTATCGCAAAAAATCTAATCTGATTTACTTTGGCTACCTTTCACTACCTTTTTATCCTCACACATCATTTTCCTAAAACCTTATAAATTCTTCTCTTTCTTCTCTTTTTTTTCTCTGTTTTCCTCTGTCTCTTCCTCTTTTCTCACTTTATTTTTCTAGTAAAGGTATAAAATATAGCTAATACATTAATGGTTCTTGAATCTTCAATAAAAACGTATTTAACAAAATAAAAAATAAGTCAATAATGCTAAGGGGTTACTTGAGGTTGTGCTAAACCGGGGTCGATCCAAAGTTCAAGCCAGCTACAGGACTCATACAGGGCTGGCTGAAGAAGTACCTTGTATGGAGCAAGCATCGACGTCGAAGAATCGATGCGAGCAGTCAAGGAGGCACCACATTGATCCCGTGGATGGAGGCGAAACATCGGCGCCAAGCCACATAGCCAATGAAGGCTTTGGCATTGAACCTCTTTACGATGTAGGTGTTGCATCGAGGTTCCACTGCACAGTGAATCAAGATAATGTTGTCAATCTGCTCCTGAGTTGAAGGGGATTGCACCGGTTCCGATCAGTGCAATGTCGTTGCTGCATCGATTTCGAATAAAAAAAAAAAGCTGCAGAACCTACATTTGAGGCCAAGGAATGGATTGGCATCTCGGGCAAGGGAGGACTCCCTTATGGCAGAGCCCAGCAGCAGCAGTAGGGTTCTAGGAAGTCTTTGATAGCCCTGAGACTTCAGAACAGGGAGCAAGCCAGCAAGCCCTAGGAGTCACTCCAGTGCTAGACTGACTGACTGACTGACTGACTAAAGTATTTGCAAAGCGCTCGATTGCCGAGGCATCTTGGCACTAAGATAGGTTCATACTATTCCAGATGTTTGCTTATTCAAGAACGTTTAGGAAACCGCCAGGTCTTAATCTGTTTCCTAAAGATGTTCCTGTTGGATTGCAGACTCAGCTGTGGGGGGAGGGCATGCCACAGCTTTGCGGCTAGATGAGAGAAGCTCTTGCCACCCCATCTAGTGTTAGTTTATTCTAGGCACGAGTACCAGCCCTGTATTGGCAGATCTCAAGCTACGCAGAGGATTTTACCAAGAAAATAGTTTTTGGATGTCAATAGCACCACCTCCGTATAACGCCTTGTGCACTAGGCAGAGGGCTTTGAATTTTACTCTTCAGGGATGGTAAGCAAGTGGAGCTGTCTGATGCTGGCAGACGTGGGATAGCATTTAGGAAGAGTGAACACACAGGCCGCCACATTCTGTATAGATTGTAATTTTGCAATTTGACCTTTGTTTATACCTAAGTATAACGCGTTCTAGTAGTCAATACGAGAGAGTACCAGGGCTCCAATTACTGTTTTCCTTAACATGAAAGGGATAATCTGCAGAATTTTGCATAGAACTTTCAGGGTGAAAAAGCAAGCAGAGGTTACTTGGTTGATTTGCTTTCCGAGCTTTAGTTCGCCGTCAAATATAAAGCCTAGATTCTTTGCCTTCATCACCGGAGATGGACAACGGCCTGCCTCTGCCGGCCACCAATATTGACACCAGATTGAGGGGCCCTTCCCAAACTGAATAACCTCAGTCTTATCCGTATTAAGTTTAAAGAAGTTGGCATTCATCCAGGCCATGACTGCAGTTAAACAACCACAGAACTGGGCCGCTGTAATGTCCACCCTCTGCGAGACTGACACCACTATCTGCGTGTCATCAGCATATGACACCAAATTGAATCCATGCTGTTTAATTTCGCAAGTGGGGTTACATAGATGTTAAAAAGTGTTGGCGACAGAGCTGACCCCTGTGGGACTCCACAAGGAAGGCACAGGTTTGCAGACTTCAAACCTTCCCAGTGGATCAGTTGTTCCCTGGAAGCCAGAAAGGATGACAGGAGAGCTAGAGCCGTTCCTCTAATACCTGTAGTCTTCAGCAGCTGCACCAACACCGTGTGATTCACGGTGTCGAATGCTGCCGATAGATCTAGCAGGATGAGGACGGCTCTGCCCCCTCATCCACCACTTTGCAAATTTCATCTGTCGACATTATCAAGGCTGACTCGGTGTAATGTCTTGCTCCAAAGCCATTTTGGGATGAATCAAGAAGTAGACTATCATCCAAATAATTCATACGTTTCTAGAATTTTAGATGGTAGTGGGAGACAGAATATCGGGCAATAGTTCTTAACCTCAGCAGGATTTAGGGTGGCTTTCTTAATAATCGGCCTGATACAGGCCCTTTTCCATAGCTGAGGATAAACACCAGTGCTAATTACCTTATTTAGAAGAGGGGTATTGTGTGTGCTAATCAGGTCAGAAACCAGATGCAGAATTGATGGCGGACACGATCCAGATTTAGTGCAGAGTAGTGAGTCGTAGACTTTCTCTGCCGCTAGAACGGAGAATTGTAACAGACTACTCTGGGAATAATTATCCTGCTGGGGATCGTCATTATTATCCCTTGTTATAGGCACAGACTAGAGAAGCAGTTCCTTCAAAACTGTCAGTCAAGCAAAGTGGCAATCCTTGTAGCACCGCAGTCCTTACTTCTGGCAAAGTTCTTCACAGGCCCAGTACTGTACTGTCTTGGTAGGGTCAGAGCCCCAGAACTTAGTCCCAAATGTCCCTTTGAAGTGGCAGGGTGACTTCAAAGCATGCCCTTGAAATGCACAGGTCCCCTTTCAACCTAGCTATAGGTAGACAGAGCTCGCAAAGTTGCACTACGGAGATGCATCAAAACTCAGTGGAGTGCGCGAATGGCTGGAGTTCCTCCACTCGCCCACCCTTTTTTTATGGGGGGCCCCAGATCCCTACTTAGGGTCTTGTTGGACACCTCCTTATTACAGGGCTCCTGGGCTGCCTCCTTCATAGTTGTGGGAGGACTCCAACTCACACCATGCCACCCTTCCAGGCCTGATCTCACCATGGGCACCCTAAGTACCTCATATCACCCCATTGCTGCTCTTTAAGTACTTTCCATGCCTCTCTGCTAGGGCCGCCTGCAGCAAAGTAATTAGAGGTGTTGGGGCCTTCGTCCCAGGGTCAGGCCAGACAGTCCAGCCTCACCCAGGCTGCGCTTAAACTGCCAGTTATCTCACACTCAACCTCCCGGTATACTGCACCCAGCTGTCAGAAGATTGATGAAGGGCATTCTTACCCATTGGGCATCCGGGCTCTGAGGCTTCCCAAACACCATCAGCGCCCTCAAACAATTACTCAGCTGCATGCTCAGTGACTGGTGCCATCATTAGAAGTGAGTGGCCAGGCCCAAATCAGTTTCCACGGGGCCCACTTGTCCCCTGCACTCCTGTCGCATCTGTGTGAGTGCCTCAAAACCATCAATTACCAAAGCTTTCCTGCCACATCAAACTGAAAAAAGGAAGCAAATTCTGTGATATGGCATAAGCATGCCCCACATGCCAACACTAAACACCTAAGATGTTCCCCAAATGAAGTCTGCTCCTTCCCGAGCTAACCGCTACCCTTGCGATCACCTGAACTAGAAGGACAGCCTCAGCCACTTGAGGAGACTGCTCCTTCCCAAGCCAACCACTACGTTAGTGATTACCCAACCTGGAAGGACAGCCCCAGCCACTTGAGTACTGCCAGATTCTGTTGCGGTGTACTCAGCCAGCTTCTTCTCCAACACTGCACACCAGAATAAAGAAACACAACTCAGCAAAAAGAATCTGCAAAGGAGCCACGCTTCCACCTGCCTCTCAAACACACCATCGATTCAAATGATGGTCCCTCTGGCTCTGCCAAGAGGAACAACATGTATCTCATTCGCAACCAAATAAAGCAGGAGGAGGTAGTGAGCGAGGTGTTTTAATTAGTAGTGGGTGCCAGTAAACTACGTTACGCTGAGGTGGCAGAGTTTTTGCCAAACTCTGCCCTCCAAGCAGAGTGGGGAGTAACACAAACTCTGTGAACTATGCTGGAACAGTAGAGTTTACTGCCCACCCCTAATCCTAGCCCTGTCTGCCACACTATGTGTAGTGGGTAATCAGCCCTTGGTGTGGGACACAGGGCACTGCCTGTTCAGGTTTGTCAGCTCCCCCTCCCTCTTCCTACCCCGGAAGAGCTTTCAGAATGTACATGAATACAGATGAGTTCTCTTTCACGCCCATCCTTCCTGGGTTTGTGTCTGCCTAGAGAGAATGCACATAGTGTAGCTATCACCCATCCCAGATGTATATTGGAGACAAGCTGCAAGGCACACAGAGCAGTAAATGCAGAGAAATGTCTGCTTTCTAGAGGTGGCATTTCTAAAACAGTAATGATAAATCCAACTTTACTAGTAAAAAGGATTTATCTTTGCCATTCCAAAGACAAGAAACATGATGCAGCTACTCCTTTCTCATCAGTAATTACAGCTTTAAAGTGTTTTAAGGAATTCCTAATGCTAGCCTACTAGAGGAGTAGGCCTCAAAGTAGCGAAAAACAAATGTAGCTGCTTGCCACCATAAGGACATGTAAAGCTTACATACACTCACCCATACAGCCCCTCACAGACGCAGTGCTTTAAAACATGTTCAAGATGTATTAACCTCGATCCTAGTCCATATAGGTCTCTGCAACGGTACACTGCATTTAGGCCGTACTTAGTGAGGTGTGTGCTTTAAACTGAAAGGTGAAAAGATGCTCTGTAAAGTTTGAATATCTGACTGCTACCATCCCTCTGATATGTCTGCACTTCTACGTGTAGTCTGACATGTGTGGTGCAGCCGATGACTCTAACTTAAAAACTATACAGTCTATTATCCTGTGGGCAACATTATAGGATTGTCATACTTAGCCCAACAAGCAGCAGCCACCACTTTCCCCCACTCTTCGCCTGCTTTATTGGTTATTGTGCAGCTTTCGATGGAGTAGTTCGCATTATCTTTATGCAAAAACTGGCATGGTGGAAGTTACTACGAGCCATTAGATCCCTGTACTCAGGAACCTGGGTAAGGGTCAAACTTTCTAGGGAATCCGCCACAGAAAAAATCGGCACAGATCGAGAGCTAAAGCAGGGATGCATCCTCGCTTCGCTGTTTTAAAATGTATAAACTGCTGACTTGGGCTTAGCACTGTACAGAGCCTCTCGCCACTCCAAAAATTGGGAACACAAAGATCCATTTGATGCAGTATGCCAACTATCTAGTTCTTCTGGATCATACTAAAACAGGCCCCCAAAAAGCTCTCACTACCTTGCCGGATTACAACAAGAACGAAATAGTGGCAAATGTAGGCAAGTCCAAAATTGTGATCTTTGGGCGCTACCCAAATAAAAACTTATTAAATGGTGGCTGGGCCCCCTGACTTTGGGCTCTGTACAAAGGTATTACTACCTGGGCGCCTGGCTCAGTGACACCGGCCGCCTACTGCTCCACCTACAAAAACTGCGAAAGAAAGGGAAGATGATGACAGATGGCCTTTGCACATTATATGCCACTTTAGATAGCCCTACAACTATGGCAATCTAAAGGGTACTGCAGGCCATATTATTACTGTCACTCAATTATGCGCCACAAGCATTTCTGGGAATGTTCGCCCAGGCACTGGAAAAAATTCATTGCTCTGTGTAAAAAAATATTTTTTGCTTGCCCGCTTGTACAAGAAACACCTTGATTCGCCTTGAATTCAGCCTCATCCAGCAAAAAGTAGAGGGGCTGGCCAGTTTGAAAAAATATATATAGCTGGCAACTATGGCTCCCGAGAATTCCATGAAAGGCCTTCATTAAATGCATCTTTTTAAAACCGAGTAATCCCCGGTTGGCTAACCTTTCCATAGCTAAAGATCTGCTACAATTAGTGGTCGAGAAATGGGAATCAAGCTTAATCAACTATGCAACCATCAAATCAGTAATAAAAAGGAACTTACCCTCCTGCTCACCCACTTTGCACATGAAATCATTAGCATCCAGAGACTTTCATGAAACCCTATTCCTCCCTCAAATTTGACATATTCACAAGGCCCACCTCACGCAGGCCGTGGGGAGACAAGTACTAAACCGGATCTTAGCCGCAAGACTACATTCGCTCCCCTTGAAAGAACTATATCCATTTTGGAAAGCTCTGTCGAACATCACAGCATGTCGTCTATGTAACTATAAAAGGGAGTCCCTGGTACATATTTTGTTATGCGGCAAGCCCTTGAAATCTACCTCAGACACATACTATTCCAACTGAGCACCCGCAAGGCAAAGGAGGCCCTTAGCCAGCTCTTCTCTTTGGACATTGTGAAGAACATGGTCAACTTCGGTAAATTTGCACATCACACTTGGACACTTTCGAAGGACATGTTGGCTCAGGTAGAGACTGACCAGCAATCTGTTGAGCCCAGGGAGGGCTCTCTTCATCCCTGATCAGTCAATTGTATTAAGGAGCTGCATCAAGCACAAATGTTATACTAATGATTTCAATCACTATGCTAATACCGACTGTCCACACAACTCCTCGATGGCATGTTTCTAAACATTAAAAGCAAACACAAAGAGATGATGGACGGAGTGCTGAAACTTTTCAAGCACTCGCCCTAGTCACAGATCTGGGTTGAATCCATCATTCTTTAACTCACTTTGCCACCCCAGTTCGGACACAACTATATGCAAATCAGTCTTGACCCTGTGCCTCATGGGAACAGTCCAGCCCGAACTGCCAAGCCATGTCTTCCCTGGACCAGAAACAAGCATCCTGGGACCGGTTTCGGGCTAACAGTCCTCTTCAGCCAGGCTACCTTGAATCCAGTGGCAAAGTGAGCAAGGGACCCATGTCTGGCCATACCCTGCCAAATTAGAGCGAACAAAGCAAACACAAAGAGATGATGGAGAGAGTGCTGAAACTTTTCAAGCACTCTTATTATGAGTTGTTATATATAGAGGATACTAATCCTTCTGAGTGAGAGATTGGTACTTTCTATTATGACCTCCCTAACCATCCCCCCAGTTCTAATACTCTTTTAACTCATGAGTTTACTCTTCAGGAAGTTATTGCTGCTATTAAGTCTTTAAAAAAGGCCAAAGCTTCTGATCCAAATGGTTTTTCAGTTGAGCTTATTTCTTCCTTTTCCTCTATTTTTGCTCCTAAATTACTTGAACGTTTTAACTCTTTTTTGCTTAACTCTAAAGCAAGTGGCTCCTTTTTGGATGTCCTTATGATTGTTATTCCTAAACAAGACAAGGATCCTACCCTCTGTAAAAATTACCATTTAGTTTTGTCAATTAATTATGAATGTAAAATGTTTGCTAAGATTCTGGCATCTCACCGTGAAACTGTTATCCCCCTTCTTTGCTAAACCTGACCAGACTGGTTTTTACAAGGGCAGACTTGCCTCCGATAATGCTAGAATGTTTTCTAACATCATTGCCCTTGGGAAGAAGTACCCAGTGCCCCTTGCTGCTCTTTCACTTGATGCTGAAAAAACTTTTGTCCATATAAATTGACAATTTATGTTTACTACTCTTCACTGGTTTGGTTTTGGTCCAAAGTTTATTACCCTTACCCTTATCAAATTACTGAATGCTGAACCACATGCTTGTGTTTTTATTAATCCCCCTTACTTTCATTTGCATACGGGCACTAGACAAGGTTGACCTCTTTCACCCTTGCTTTTTCTGCTTTGCTTAGAACCCTTTCTTGAGCACATTATATGTAACTCTCTTATATCTGGTTTTAAACAACACTACCTAGAAATTAAACTCTCTGCTAATGCAGGTAAATATTCTGATTTATATGTCTAATCCCATTACTTCCCTGGGACCCTTTGTGCAGGAGATTGATTTATACTCTAATATTTCTGGTTGCAAATTAAACTCTTCTAAAACTGGGATTTTAACATTGAATTCTTCCTGCTATCTTTACATGTTTGATAATACTAATTTGGCATGGTGTCCCTCTAAAATTAAGTACTTAGGTGTCGGTTGTCTTCCACTATTTCCAGTACACTCACTCATAATTGTAATGCCCTAAAACTTAAGCTTCACAAGTTGTTTTCTACCTAGTCTCCTCTTTATATATCTTGGTGGGGTAGATTGGACACCATTAAAATGATGATTGCTCCTCATGTTCTATTTATGCTCTCTATGTTACCCTTCAAAATTCCTAATTATTATTTTTCTCAAATTTCCTCTAATTGTGCTAAATTCCTTTGGAGCAACAAACCTGCCCGTATTGCATTATGCAAATTAATTCGACGAAAGACTGAAGGCGGTGTACGTTTCCCGAATTTTAAGTTATATCATACTGCCTTTTTAATTCAACAATTCTACGCTCTGACCAATGATTACTTTGAGTCACCTTTACCACAATGGATTGATTTTAAAAATTCTTTATTACATGATTGTTCATTTTATGATGTTGTTTTTATGTCTCTCAAAGTTCCATTATACCCTTTGAACAATTACAAGAATGATACAACCTACCTGACTCCTGCTTACAACAATATAACAAGTTATTACCTGTGGTTCAATATTTTTCATCAACCAATAATTTTTCTCCTGGTTTTCCCCCATTCACTCCCTTGACACTGTTATATAATATTTCCTATGATTCCATCCCTAAAGCGTCTTTTGTATATAAACTTCTGTCTTCTCCTATTACTATGAGGAATGAATCCACTATTGTGGGAATCAGACCTCTCTATATCATTATCTGTTCACCATAGGAATCAATTGTGGCGTAAAATCTTCAGCACCTCTAAAGCTTCTAATATTACTCAGTCTTTATTTTTTGTATTTAATAGAACGGTTATTACTCCTTCCCTTCTTCATAAAATTGATCCCTCTATCTCTCCCTTATGTTGGTCATTTCTTTCCTCTGATGGTAATTTGACCCATCTATTATATCACTGTCCTAAAGTAATTAGGAAATCTATTTGGTCAAAATGTTTAATGATTTTTTCATGTAATGTTCCATTATCTATTCAAAATGTTTTTCTTGGGACTTTATCCACTGATTTTAATGACCTTTCCTCAAAACCAGTACTATTTGATCTTTTTATTGCACTTACTTTTAATGTTATATTAACTTGTTGGAAAGATAATTCTAAAATATGTATATTAAGCTGATGAAATCTTATCTGTGATGAACATAGAATATCCACTATTGCATCTTACTTGTTATCGCAAAAAATCTAATCTGATTTACTTTGGCTACCTTTCACTACCTTTTTATCCTCACACATCATTTTCCTAAAACCTTATAAATTCTTCTCTTTCTTCTCTTTTTTTTCTCTGTTTTCCTCTGTCTCTTCCTCTTTTCTCACTTTATTTTTCTAATAAAGGTATAAAATATAGCTAATACATTAATGGTTCTTGAATCTTCAATAAAAACGTATTTAACAAAATAAAAAATAAGTCAATAATGCTAAGGGGTTACTTGAGGTTGTGCTAAACCGGGGTCGATCCAAAGTTCAAGCCAGCTACAGGACTCATACAGGGCTGGCTGAAGAAGTACCTTGTATGGAGCAAGCATCGACGTCGAAGAATCGATGCGAGCAGTCAAGGAGGCACCACATTGATCCCGTGGATGGAGGCGAAACATCGGCGCCAAGCCACATAGCCAATGAAGGCTTTGGCATTGAACCTCTTTACGATGTAGGTGTTGCATCGAGGTTCCACTGCACAGTGAATCAAGATAATGTTGTCAATCTGCTCCTGAGTTGAAGGGGATTGCACCGGTTCCGATCAGTGCAATGTCGTTGCTGCATCGATTTCGAATAAAAAAAAAAAGCTGCAGAACCTACATTTGAGGCCAAGGAATGGATTGGCATCTCGGGCAAGGGAGGACTCCCTTATGGCAGAGCCCAGCAGCAGCAGTAGGGTTCTAGGAAGTCTTTGATAGCCCTGAGACTTCAGAACAGGGAGCAAGCCAGCAAGCCCTAGGAGTCACTCCAGTGCTAGACTGACTGACTGACTGACTGACTAAAGTATTTGCAAAGCGCTCGATTGCCGAGGCATCTTGGCACTAAGATATGTTCATACTATTCCAGATGTTTGCTTATTCAAGAACGTTTAGGAAACCGCCAGGTCTTAACCTGTTTCCTAAAGATGTTCCTGTTGGATTGCAGACTCAGCTGTGGGGGGAGGGCATGCCACAGCTTTGCGGCTAGATGAGAGAAGCTCTTGCCACCCCATCTAGTGTTAGTTTATTCTAGGCACGAGTACCAGCCCTGTATTGGCAGATCTCAAGCTACGCAGAGGATTTTACCAAGAAAATAGTTTTTGGATGTCAATAGCACCACCTCCGTATAACGCCTTGTGCACTAGGCAGAGGGCTTTGAATTTTACTCTTCAGGGATGGTAAGCAAGTGGAGCTGTCTGATGCTGGCAGACGTGGGATAGCATTTAGGAAGAGTGAACACACAGGCCGCCACATTCTGTATAGATTGTAATTTTGCAATTTGACCTTTGTTTATACCTAAGTATAACGCGTTCTAGTAGTCAATACGAGAGAGTACCAGGGCTCCAATTACTCTTTTCCTTAACATGAAAGGGATAATCTGCAGAATTTTGCATAGAACTTTCAGGGTGAAAAAGCAAGCAGAGGTTACTTGGTTGATTTGCTTTCCGAGCTTTAGTTCGCCGTCAAATATAAAGCCTAGATTCTTTGCCTTCATCACCGGAGATGGACAACGGCCTGCCTCTGCCGGCCACCAATATTGACACCAGATTGAGGGGCCCTTCCCAAACTGAATAACCTCAGTCTTATCCGTATTAAGTTTAAAGAAGTTGGCATTCATCCAGGCCATGACTGCAGTTAAACAACCACAGAACTGGGCCGCTGTAATGTCCACCCTCTGCGAGACTGACACCACTATCTGCGTGTCATCAGCATATGACACCAAATTGAATCCATGCTGTTTAATTTCGCAAGTGGGGTTACATAGATGTTAAAAAGTGTTGGCGACAGAGCTGACCCCTGTGGGACTCCACAAGGAAAGCACAGGTTTGCAGACTTCAAACCTTCCCAGTGGATCAGTTGTTCCCTGGAAGCCAGAAAGGATGACAGGAGAGCTAGAGCCGTTCCTCTAATACCTGTAGTCTTCAGCAGCTGCACCAACACCGTGTGATTCACGGTGTCGAATGCTGCCGATAGATCTAGCAGGATGAGGACGGCTCTGCCCCCTCATCCACCACTTTGCAAATTTCATCTGTCGACATTATCAAGGCTGACTCGGTGTAATGTCTTGCTCCAAAGCCATTTTGGGATGAATCAAGAAGTAGACTATCATCCAAATAATTCATACGTTTCTAGAATTTTAGATGGTAGTGGGAGACAGAATATCGGGCAATAGTTCTTAACCTCAGCAGGATTTAGGGTGGCTTTCTTAATAATCGGCCTGATACAGGCCCTTTTCCATAGCTGAGGATAAACACCAGTGCTAATTACCTTATTTAGAAGAGGGGTATTGTGTGTGCTAATCAGGTCAGAAACCAGATGCAGAATTGATGGCGGACACGATCCAGATTTAGTGCAGAGTAGTGAGTCGTAGACTTTCTCTGCCGCTAGAACGGAGAATTGTAACAGACTACTCTGGGAATAATTATCCTGCTGGGGATCGTCATTATTATCCCTTGTTATAGGCACAGACTAGAGAAGCAGTACCTTCAAAACTGTCAGTCAAGCAAAGTGGCAATCCTTGTAGCACCGCAGTCCTTACTTCTGGCAAAGTTCTTCACAGGCCCAGTACTGTACTGTCTTGGTAGGGTCAGAGCCCCAGAACTTAGTCCCAAATGTCCCTTTGAAGTGGCAGGGTGACTTCAAAGCATGCCCTTGAAATGCACAGGTCCCCTTTCAACCTAGCTATAGGTAGACAGAGCTCGCAAAGTTGCACTACGGAGATGCATCAAAACTCAGTGGAGTGCGCGAATGGCTGGAGTTCCTCCACTCGCCCACCCTTTTTTTATGGGGGGCCCCAGATCCCTACTTAGGGTCTTGTTGGACACCTCCTTATTACAGGCCTCCTGGGCTGCCTCCTTCATAGTTGTGGGAGGACTCCAACTCACACCATGCCACCCTTCCAGGCCTGATCTCACCATGGGCACCCTAAGTACCTCATATCACCCCATTGCTGCTTTTTAAGTACTTTCCATGCCTCTCTGCTAGGGCCGCCTGCAGCAAAGTAATTAGAGGTGTTGGGGCCTTCGTCCCAGGGTCAGGCCAGACAGTCCAGCCTCACCCAGGCTGCGCTTAAACTGCCAGTTATCTCACACTCAACCTCCCGGTATACTGCACCCTGCTGTCAGAAGATTGATGAAGGGCATTCTTACCCATTGGGCATCCGGGCTCTGAGGCTTCCCAAACACCATCAGCGCCCTCAAACAATTACTCAGCTGCATGCTCAGTGACTGGTGCCATCATTAGAAGTGAGTGGCCAGGCCCAAATCAGTTTCCACGGGGCCCACTTGTCCCCTGCACTCCTGTCGCATCTGTGTGAGTGCCTCAAAACCACCAATTACCAAAGCTTTCCTGCCACATCAAACTGAAAAAAGGAAGCATATTCTGTGATATGGCATAAGCATGCCCCACATGCCAACACTAAACACCTAAGATGTTCCCCAAATGAAGTCTGCTCCTTCCTGAGCTAACCGCTACCCTTGCGATCACCTGAACTAGAAGGACAGCCTCAGCCACTTGAGGAGACTGCTCCTTCCCAAGCCAACCACTACGTTAGTGATTACCCAACCTGGAAGGACAGCCCCAGCCACTTGAGTACTGCCAGATTCTGTTGCGGTGTACTCAGCCAGCTTCTTCTCCAACACTGCACACCAGAATAAAGAAACACAACTCAGCAAAAAGAATCTGCAAAGGAGCCACGCTTCCACCTGCCTCTCAAACACACCATCGATTCAAATGATGGTCCCTCTGGCTCTGCCAAAAGGAACAACATGTATCTCATTCGCAACCAAATAAAGCAGGAGGAGGTAGTGAGCGAGGTGTTTTAATTAGTAGTGGGTGCCAGTAAACTACGTTACGCTGAGGTGGCAGAGTTTTTGCCAAACTCTGCCCTCCAAGCAGAGTGGGGAGTAACACAAACTCTGTGAACTATGCTGGAACAGTAGAGTTTACTGCCCACCCCTAATCCTAGCCCTGTCTGCCACACTATGTGTAGTGGGTAATCAGCCCTTGGTGTGGGACACAGGGCACTGCCTGTTCAGGTGTGTCAGCTCCCCCTCCCTCTTCCTACCCCGGAAGAGCTTTCAGAATGTACATGAATACAGATGAGTTCTCTTTCACGCCCATCCTTCCTGGGTTTGTGTCTGCCTAGAGAGAATGCACATAGTGTAGCTATCACCCATCCCAGATGTATATTGGAGACAAGCTGCAAGGCACACAGAGCAGTAAATGCAGAGAAATGTCTGCTTTCTAGAGGTGGCATTTCTAAAACAGTAATGATAAATCCAACTTTACTAGTAAAAAGGATTTATCTTTGCCATTCCAAAGACATGAAACATGATGCAGCTACTCCTTTCTCATCAGTAATTACAGCTTTAAAGTGTTTTAAGGAATTCCTAATGCTAGCCTACTAGAGGAGTAGGCCTCAAAGTAGCGAAAACCAAATGTAGCTGCTTGCCACCATAAGGACATGTAAAGCTTACATACACTCACCCATACAGCCCCTCACAGACGCAGTGCTTTAAAACATGTTCAAGATGTATTAACCTCGATCCTAGTCCATATAGGTCTCTGCAACGGTACACTGCATTTAGGCCGTACTTAGTGAGGTGTGTGCTTTAAACTGAAAGGTGAAAAGATGCTCTGTAAAGTTTGAATATCTGACTGCTACCATCCCTCTGATATGTCTGCACTTCTACGTGTAGTCTGACATGTGTGGTGCAGCCGATGACTCTAACTTAAAAACTATACAGTCTATTATCCTGTGGGCAACATTATAGGATTGTCATACTTAGCCCAACAAGCAGCAGCCACCACTTTCCCCCACTCTTCGCCTGCTTTATTGGTTATTGTGCAGCTTTCGATGGAGTAGTTCGCATTATCTTTATGCAAAAACTGGCATGGTGGAAGTTACTACGAGCCATTAGATCCCTGTACTCAGGAACCTGGGTAAGGGTCAAACTTTCTAGGGAATCCGCCACGGAAAAAATCGGCACAGATCGAGAGCTAAAGCAGGGATGCATCCTCGCTTCGCTGTTTTAAAATGTATAAACTGCTGACTTGGGCTTAGCACTGTACAGAGCCTCTCGCCACTCCAAAAATTGGGAACACAAAGATCCATTTGATGCAGTATGCCAACTATCTAGTTCTTCTGGATCATACTAAAACAGGCCCCCAAAAAGCTCTCACTACCTTGCCGGATTACAACAAGAACGAAATAGTGGCAAATGTAGGCAAGTCCAAAATTGTGATCTTTGGGCGCTACCCAAATAAAAACTTATTAAATGGTGGCTGGGCCCCCTGACTTTGGGCTCTGTACAAAGGCATTACTACCTGGGCGCCTGGCTCAGTGACACCGGCCGCCTACTGCTCCACCTACAAAAACTGCGAAAGAAAGGGAAGATGATGACAGATGGCCTTTGCACATTATATGCCACTTTAGATAGCCCTACAACTATGGCAATCTAAAGGGTACTGCAGGCCAAATTATTACTGTCACTCAATTATGCGCCACAAGCATTTCTGGGAATGTTCGCCCAGGCACTGGAAAAAATTCATTGCTCTGTGTAAAAAAATTTTTTTTGCTTGCCCGCTTGTACAAGAAACACCTTGATTCGCCTTGAATTCAGCCTCATCCAGCAAAAAGTAGAGGGGCTGGCCAGTTTGAAAAAATATATATAGCTGGCAACTATGGCTCCCGAGAATTCCATGAAAGGCCTTCATTAAATGCATCTTTTTAAAACCGAGTAATCCCCGGTTGGCTAACCTTTCCATAGCTAAAGATCTGCTACAATTAGTGGTCGAGAAATGGGAATCAAGCTTAATCAACTATGCAACCATCAAATCAGTAATAAAAAGGAACTTACCCTCCTGCTCACCCACTTTGCACATGAAATCATTAGCATCCAGAGACTTTCATGAAACCCTATTCCTCCCTCAAATTTGACATATTCACAAGGCCCACCTCACGCAGGCCGTGGGGAGACAAGTACTAAACCGGATCTTAGCCGCAAGACTACATTCGCTCCCCTTGAAAGAACTATATCCATTTTGGAAAGCTCTGTCGAACATCACAGCATGTCGTCTATGTAACTATAAAAGGGAGTCCCTGGTACATATTTTGTTATGCGGCAAGCCCTTGAAATCTACCTCAGACACATACTATTCCAACTGAGCACCCGCAAGGCAAAGGAGGCCCTTAGCCAGCTCTTCTCTTTGGACATTGTGAAGAACATGGTCAACTTCGGTAAATTTGCACATCACACTTGGACACTTTCGAAGGACATGTTGGCTCAGGTAGAGACTGACCAGCAATCTGTTGAGCCCAGGGAGGGCTCTCTTCATCCCTGATCAGTCAATTGTATTAAGGAGCTGCATCAAGCACAAATGTTATACTAATGATTTCAATCACTATGCTAATACCGACTGTCCACACAACTCCTCGATGGCATGTTTCTAAACATTAAAAGCAAACACAAAGAGATGATGGACGGAGTGCTGAAACTTTTCAAGCACTCGCCCTAGTCACAGATCTGGGTTGAATCCATCATTCTTTAACTCACTTTGCCACCCCAGTTCGGACACAACTATATGCAAATCAGTCTTGACCCTGTGCCTCATGGGAACAGTCCAGCCCGAACTGCCAAGCCATGTCTTCCCTGGACCAGAAACAAGCATCCTGGGACCGGTTTCGGGCTAACAGTCCTCTTCAGCCAGGCTACCTTGAATCCAGTGGCAAAGTGAGCAAGGGACCCATGTCTGGCCATACCCTGCCAAATTAGAGCGAACAAAGCAAACACAAAGAGATGATGGAGAGAGTGCTGAAACTTTTCAAGCACTCGCACCCAGTCACAGATCTGGGTTGCATCCATCATCATTCTTTATTTCAATTTGCCACCCCAGGTCAGACACAGCTATATGCAAATCAGTCTTGACCCTGTGCCTCATGGGAACAGTCCAGCCCGAACTGCCAAGCCATGCTTCCCTGGACAAGCATCCTGGGACCGGTTTCGGGCTAACAGAGACTTTGGCCTTCCCCAAAGTCTCCTGATAAATATTCTACCTCACTTGTGTGAGTAGGCCTAGTGCCCGCGGCAGGAAACGTCCCAAAACACAACTTATACACATCACATTTTTCCACAGAAACGGACCTGTTTTTTCAATGTGCCTAGCTGTGGATTTGGGACCCTAGCTCAGCCAGCATCTAGGGACACCTAGCAAACCTGTGCATTTTTTAAAACTAGACACCCAAAGGAATCCAGGTTCGGGTGACTTGTGTGGCTGTAACCCCGTGCAAACCTCAAACTTTGTCCAAAAAATTAATTTTACTCACATTTCTGTGATAGAAAGTTCTGGAACCTGCATGGACCCACAAACTTCCAAACAACCAGCATTCCCCAAAGTCTCCCGAAAAAAATGGCCCCTCACTTGTCTTGGTAGGCCTAGTGCCCACGACCGGAAACATCCCAAATCGCAACGTGGTCAATGACTGGGTAGTGGAAATATGCATTTTCGGTACATGGTTGCATCATATGACTGCGGATTGTGTGCTAAGTAGATAAAGTGGGTTGAAGGGTATACTCTGAGTAGTTGTGTGTTTTATGTTAAAAACTCCAAACATGAAATAGTGTCATTATACAGTTAATGTTTCAAATATCTTAGGTATAGAATTTAGCATTATATGTTTTTGTGACAATGTAGATATATTAAAAATGTACATTCACTTAATGACTTGAGGTATTGGGTGGAGTAAAATTGAACTAGGTAATCATTTAATATTTGATATGCAGTGTGAGGCATGAGGCCATACATAGAGACAAGGTAAATTGCAGTTAAATATGGTTTGGTGTTCATACATTTAAGTTTAGTGGCATTGGTAGTAAATATGGAGCATTTAAGCAAGTTTAGAAAAAGTTTTATTGATCTTCTGTTGTTCTTTGGGTTTTGTCTTTGTTCATTCAGTCCTGCCAGATAGAGTCCGACACCCATAGCAGGAACATGTTGATTGAGTGGAGTCTGTGGCTGTTTTGGGCAATGTTTGGTTATTTTTGGCCAATTTCTTCCAACATAGGTTGTAGAGGATGAACTGACATTTTTCATTCAACTGAAATTATGCTCCAAAGACAGAAAATGGGGCAGTGGCTTTCCTCGCTCCATCCATTTGTGTTCAGGGTTTAACTCCATAGATGGATGAAGAAAAATGCGGAGGAGGCAGCGCACAGTTGACAGATTGTTGTCAACCTGCCATACCCATAAATCTTACAGATGGACCTCCTGGCAGTTGACAGGAAAAGAGCCTGTTTTTGACAACACGCTTCAGTCCTCTGGAGTCGGAATCAGGCCCTTAGTTACATTATCAATCTTTTTTTTCAAGATTAATATGAATTCCAATACCACTTCTACTTCGTGGACTGCAGTTACCAGCTGGGTACATTCTCCAAGTTGACTTGAACATAACAATGAGTCATATAGATTTCATTTATTGAAACTGAAAGATTTCTGATCTGGAGCAATTCAATTTTAAGAAACTATGTCCCATCCAAGTAACTATAGTATTTATGATGGCCGATAAACCTAAAGATACATATAATAGGCCATCATTAATGTTGATGATATGTTGCGTGTCATCTGCATATAGATGTATTGTTGACTTGAATTTGTTAAATACTTTAGGAAGGGGTTTTACATAAAGATTAAATAGCAGAGAAATAAAGCTGATCCCTGCCAAACTCTTTAATCACGAGAGTAGGCAAGTATGAGAAAGGACATAGTTCCTGGCACAAATAAATGACTCTTGCCATTGATATACCTTCTCTTTAATGTGAGATTGTTTGTCAGTGACATTCTGTGGTCAATGGTGTCCATGTCATGGAGACATCCAGGAGATTCATTACGCCTAAGCCTCTGTTGTCCGGGATCATTCTGAGGTCATCTATGGCTGAGATGATGGCAACTTCAGTTCCAAAACCCTATCTAAAACCGGCCTGAGTGACAGCAAGAATGTTATGTTTTCCTGCATAAGATTGGAGTTGTGTAGTCATTAATCTTTCCAAGAAATTAGCTATGAACAGGAGTAGAAATGTGTCCAAAGTTCACTGGGTCATCAGGATTCAGGCTGTATTTTTTAAGACTGGTCTAATGCCCGCCATTTTAAACACAGTCAGTACATCACTGTTGCTAAGAGAAGGTTTGTTATTAAAAGTTGTCATGGGGGTGAATAACACATGGAACACTAGGCATATATCCAGCAGAGATCCTAAGGGTTTACTAATATAAATTAGTTTCTGGCAGCCTTCCTCTGAAATAGATTCAAATTCAGACTTTAATGTCTCTTAACCTAGAGAGTCAAGAGCACTATCCACCTCAAATTTGGTGTCAGTATGGAATTCATCTCTTGATTTTATCATAAAGTACTTCGAGAGAGTGTGTGCAAGCTCTGGTTCCCTGGTACAAGGTTGCTCTTAGTTGGCAAAGGACTATAGAATGACTTTACAATTTTAAATAGTTCTAGGATATTGCTCTTAGTGCTCAGGATCTTTCGAAAATAGTGCATTTTTGTCTTTAAGTCCTAAGTAGTTTTACTTGAGCATCTGTTTAAGAAAAATGGGTTTATCCTGATGATTATTAGCTTTGCACTAGGCTCGTTCTGGTATTTTTAAGGTTTTCTTCTCCTCTGAAAGGATATCCATGCCTATATACCCTTCTATCCCAGCTACGACACATTACCACCATCACCTACAAACAATACACAAGTCTGTCCTATACCACTAACCAATCCAATCATCACTAACACAACCAAAATCCATACCATACTTAATTACAACCCATCCAGACACACACTCCCCACTCTATTTACTCCTAACAGACCACCTTTTATCATTAACAAACCTATACTCAGCCTTCCATCATTTGTCAAACCAACACCCTCCTCTTCTTTCTACCACAATAAAACTACAACACAACACTTAGACTCCAAAGCCCCACACTTTTTAACTCTTTCAGCAAAGAAGTCTAAGACAAGCAGTCATAACTCTATTTCATCTCCTCCTACAGACAGCATACACTCTACTCACAAACGCCTTACCACCCCCTTTACCTTACAACTTGCACTCGCAAACAATACTATACAAACAAACCCATCTCATGAAACAAATATATCGACATCTTTTTCCACTACTCCTCAAAAACAAAACATATCACGCACACCAGCACGACAAAATCTCTCAAGCGCAACACCTTATATTACTTACAGTCACAAAATACAATCATACACCCACCTTTCAAACTACACATGCCAAGCTTTCTCTATTCCACCACACCGAACACACATACAGCAGCACAGCAACTCTCTTCTGACCCCCTCTCATCCATTGGACAATTTAGAACCTTATTAGATGACCCACATGCTGCACCACAACCCCTAACCCATACACCTTCCACCCTAAACACACAAATATAAACAACATGCCACACATCACAACTTTGCTTCTCCATGTCAACTGCACAACTAGATTACACCACAGAAACAACACAGCACACCAACTCACTCTCAAACACCGTCTCCACCACCTAAGCACAGACCCATCAAAATGCCTTCTTAGCCTGCTGGACTAGGACCACATTACAGAATAGCTACACAATTGCTATCCTAATACAGCTACTACCAGCACTAAAAACGCAGCTGCTACAAACCCACACAATACTGATCACTCTTCTACAAAACAAAGTCTCACTTTCACCAAAGCACATTCTCTAAACTGTCTACTAATAAACAAACATCACATCTACGACCTTCTGACTGACACAAAAACAGACATACTATTCATAACTGAATCATGGTTGGGAGATGATAGGGCTCCAGTCCTGCATGAAGCCATTCCTCTAGGCTATCAAATGATTACCCAAAATAGTATAGTCAAAAAAGAGGTGACCTAGCTGTTGTGTTCAGACAAACATTACATATCACTAAAGTTGACGACATCTCCGTAAAGAATTGTGAGGCTCTTCTTACCAGATGCAATCCTACACCACCTTCCTCCTGTCATTTCCTGCTCCTTTACATACCTCCTCCTAGCAAGACGACATTCCAAGACACACTTCTAGACACAGTTTCAAACCTGATAACAATACACTCCAACCTATTCGTTCTGAGTGACCTCAACATTTGGTTTGACAAACCCAACATGCCCCATCCAAAAACAATTACCACTGGCCTAGACACATTGAACCTGCATCAGATTGTCCATGAACCCAAACTCATCGCTGGACACATCCTAGATGTCATTTTTGCTAATACCGAACTAGTTACCTTTCAAACTATAACTCCAGCCACTTGGTTGCTTTCCAACATAAAACAACACTAAGCGACTCATCTGAAACCACCTTACGTGCATCCACCTATCGACCGTGGAACAAACTCAATTTGGAACACTTAGAAACACAACTAAGATGCAGTACAGATTTGGAAACAAAAAATTCTGTTAAAAAATGATACGAGAGGCTACAGGAAGCTTTTGATATCCTGATACTACTCAAAACCACACAACAGAAAAAACAAAAACAAGCACCTTGAAGAAATACAGAGATAAAAGACCTAAAACAACAAATTAGAAAGCTGCAACGTGCCTGGCTCAAAACAAATTCCAAACAAGACAAACTTCGGCTACAGAAAATTAACAGATTATACAAGTCAGCTATCAAAAAATCAAAGAGAAGGTACTATTCAGACAGAATTCATAAGGCTAAATGTGCAAATAAAAAATTCTATAAACTACTCAATGTATTTTGTGAACCAAATTGCCTAGAAGGAACTCATCCCGTTTCTCAAGATTTCACAGACAAACTGGCAGATCATTACACGGACAAAGCAAACATGTTGGACTCACACTTAAAACAGAGACAAAGTACCATCACTAACCCTTTTACAATACAACAATCCAAGAATACTCTAACCCAGCCTCTCTGTTCCTTCCAACACATTTCATTAGATTAATTCATGGACCTGGTCAAAGAAAGCAGGCCTGCCGGCAGCCCCTCTGACCTATGTCCACTGCAAACATTTAAGAAAATTCTTCTAACAACCTCTGCTGCCACTCCAGTAAGAATAATCATCAACGATTCCTTAACTACCGGAATATTTCCAGAAGAACTCAAAAAGTCATACATGCGCCCTTTACTGAAGAAAACAAACTTGGACCCGCTTAACCCTAACAACTACAGACCTATTACAAATGGACCTTTCCTGGGCAAACTGATAGAAAGAGCAGCGTCGCCCAGATGTCAAAATTCATTGAAGAGAGTGCCATACTTTTAGACTTCCAAACAGGATTACGTTCAGGAAGAGGCACAGAATCTGCCATCCTTGCCATCTGGGATGACCCAAAGAACACAGTTGACCACAATGAGGTTGCTGCGCAACTCCTCTTGGACCTCTCGGCTGCCTTTGTCCCGGTTGACCAAGACACTCTGATACAAAGACTCTACGAAGCCGGTATAGAGGGGACTGCTCTAGACTGGATCACATCCTACCTTCGAAACAGAACTAATGTCATCCATACCCCACCTTTCTCGTCCAACCGTACTCCACAATAGCAGGGGTCCCTCAAGGCTCTATCATCTTGCCAATGCTTTTCAACATCTACATGAAGTCATTACCGGTAATGACCAATTGATTTCACCTCACGTGCTATGACTATGAAGATGACACACAAATACACCTTCAACTGGAATGCCCCAAAGACATTGTAAACTCGCCAATTTTCAGTTTTCTTAGAGCCATGGATCAATGGATGACTTGGAGCCATCTCAAATCGAATACTTCCAAAACAGAAATACTCACGTGTGGCGATTGGAAACATTATGACCCGCATGTCGCCTGGCCTGATGAACTGGGATCGCTGCCTAAAGTATCGAAGGAAGTAGGAAACCTCAGAATAACCATGGACTCCAAGCAATCGATGAATACCCAAGTGGATAAACTAGCAAGATCAAGCTTTGTTACTATAAAAACACTGCAACCAATCTTCCCCCATTTGGGATTTCCACACAAGGTCCAAGCTACCATCTCCCTTGTTCTGTCCAAAATCGATTACACCAATAGCCTCTACCACGGATCAGCTTTAACGACCATGAAAAGATTACAGTGGGTTCAGAACTTGGCTGCCAGACTACTCTTGCATATTAAACCGTGAGACCACGTCTCCCCTGCCGTGAAAGCCCTGCATTGGTTACCAGTTGCCAGAAGATCCACGATCAAGCTGCTTTGTATCACCCACAAAGCGATATATGGAATGGGACCCTACTCTTCATCAGGAATAAAATTACCAAGCACATTGATCAAAGGAACCTCTGCTCTAGAGTGGCACCTTGCCTTAAAATCCCACGATACAAGAAAAAAAAAACATGGGTGGCACATCCTTCTCTGTTTAAGCAGCCAAACTATGGAACTCTTTACACTCAACATAAGATCCACGGAGAACCACCTTATCTTCAGAAACTACTCAAGAATTGGCTCTTCCCCACATGAGCACCATATGCAAACAGAAATATACAGCATATCCCTCTGTATATAAGCATGTATTTGTACTATGGATATGTACCTATATATGTGTATTGCTTTGTATAAACATGTAGAATAAATATGTTTAAAAAAAATAATAGTAATACATTTTTAAGTACAGCAACACTTGAGAACCAGAGTTCATCTAATGCATCTTTAATCTACACATACTTACTTCCTTTATCCATCTATATACCTTTAATGTACTTGGATCTATATATTAATTACTTTTCTCCTAAAAAAGCACATTCAATGCACTACCCTATTTCTCACCCTATATCTCTATCAATATCTTTAATCTACATATACTTACTTCCTTTATGTATTTATTTACTTTCCATGTACTTATGGATATATATATATTTATAACTTTCTTATGATTCAGCATATCCAATTCATTACCCTATTTCTCACCCTATGCCTCTCTCAAAATATCTTCCATCTCAACTCTCTGACTCATCTCAAACCTGTTTCTACTACTCTTTTCAATGCACTCACCCTATACCTCTATCAATATATCCTCTACATCCACTCCTCATTCATCCCAAACCCCATTCCACTACTATGATCACCAAAATAACCCTTTTTAGACTCTCCCCTACTCTACTCCTTTTTGCATCATCTGACACCTCTTTTACTATACCGATCCCCCAAAACAAGCCTTTCTAAACTCTTCCCTTTGACTGTTCCACTCCACATTCCTTTTTACTCATCCCAAGCCTCCTCCTACTGCTATGATCTCTAAAAAAAAGTCTTAATTCTTCACTCTTCTATCCCGCCACTATCCTTTTCAATCAAAATAACAGACTAATATGTCCAGTTCTCAAATTTCATATTTCACTATACTAATTCAACACCAATCCTTTATGGGTTCCGGAGTAACATGCTACTCACCAAAAAAGCGCTTCCACACCCCATCAGGGGTAATAAGCGATATATAAATGCAAACCTTTTACCCTCTTCTGTCTTTCTCCTACCCTTCTCAATCCAAATAACTGACTAACATCTCCACCACTCAGTAGAAAGCGCTATATAAATGCAATTATACAATACAACACAATCTGTGTACCATGGGTTGCAAAAGTATTTAGCTTTAATGAGTTCAGTTTCTGTCAGGGCAATTTTGTCTAAGTTCTCTGTAAGAATGCAATAAATTTCATGTAAGATTCTATTTGAACTATTATTGTTATTGGAAGTCCCCAAGGAGTACAGTTTTTTTTATAGAGTAAATGTTATTGAACCCACATAACAAGATGGCTTTCCAATTAGGCAGTATAGATTTAATCTAACTTGGTTCATTTATTTCCCTTGTTGTCCTTTTATATAAATACTACTGGAGAGTGCTCTGACCATGATAGCTCTATGATGAAAGGGAATTCAATTGCATTAGTAGAGGGGAGCTGGATGTGAAGTATGTGTACTGCTGTGTGCATAAGCAAGCTGATAGGTTTGTCCAGGTCTACGGGAGTGAGAGAAATAAGATATTTTGAGGTAGGGCAATTGTAATTTTTGTCTGACAGATATTAAGATCACCACGTACAAAGAGCTATGGTAGAAAGAGCAGGCACTAACTCCTTCAGCCATGCCAAGCAGTCTATATGAGTCTGTATGGAGCCATAAGATACAGTTTGGTGAGGGTCGGCTAATTTCAATACTACAAAAGAGGATTTTAATGCCTTGGAAGTGAGCACAGGTTTTAGGGATAATAATAAGGGGGTTCTGGTAAATAGGGAAATGCCTGATGATTTTATAATTTTCAGATGCCAGATCATCCAGAATTGTGTTACAATCCGATATAAGCCAGGTTTCGATTAAGAAACCTAGTCTATATATTTATTAATAATAAGCTCATTGATGAAGGTGCAATTTTTCATAGCAGAGTGGACGTTACAAAGCCCTGATTTTACGTTTCCACAGGATGGATTCTTACGCTGAATGAGAGTAAATTATTCCTTTATTTAGAAGAGTATGCTTCACAATATCCTTCATTTCATTTTTAAAAATATTGGACCTACTGTTATTATTGGTCCAAAGATTTCTTGTGTGGTATAGTTCCTCCAGGTGAAGAGGGGCATAGTAACCAGACCCAGGTAAAATTTAAATTGCACCAACATAATTCATGTAATTTCAGGAATTTCATGTTGAACGTGTTATGCCAAATTTCATAATTTTACTTCATTTTCCCACAAATTTTGCAAAATTATGTGAGAGCAAGTTATGAAAATTCTCACTCACCTAATCTAGGGATTTTTGCATTATTACCTAAATCGAAATTATCCACATTTTGCACATTTTGCACATCTGAGGGTGTGTGAAATTTGTGCAATTTACATTCATGTAACTGCGTGAAACTTCAGGAAAATTAAATTACATGAAATTCTGCGTCTTCTGTGGCAATATTTTGGTGCAAACGTTGGCATGATTACATGACATGATGTTGTAATTTTGGGAATTTTGTATAACAAGGGTAATGTGACATTTCTGAACTTACACAAATCACATTGGCGCAAGTTCTTTTTCTCCTAGGCATAATACTAACTGACCAATGATGGGCAGGCATAGACGGGGTTACTTTTGGTTCTCCAGCAGTGCACCCACTAAGCACATTCACTGTGTCACTGCACTGTGGCCATCATTTTATGGCACAAGGTAAGTGCGCCTCTGGGGGAGTAGGCAATGAATTCTGGCTTTGCCTTAAATCAGGTGAAAGTCAGGAAACAAAGGGGGTAAACCAATACTAATGAAAAACAAACGATCTAAAAAATAAGCATAAATATTAAAGGCGTATCTAGGCAACCTCTAAAGGAATACAAGGAACTCAAGATAATGCTATATTAATTTTTTTTTTTTAATATAAAACCTGCATCTGTGAGGATCAGACATCACCGGGCCAAATGGATGAGTTAGAAGGAAAGCAAATTGGGCTGATGAAAAGATTGCTTGCCAAGCAAATGCAGTTTCCAAAAACCATTCACAGGTCAACAAGCTGTAAATGTAGCAGCCTTGTGGTTATTGTTTTATGGCACCAGTTAGGCAATGCCTTTTTTTTATTTTTATTTTTGTTATTTTTTATTGCAACCGGAGTTAAAACATGATATTATATTACAACACAGATGATTAATTAATAGATCACAAAATATTACAAATCCTCAGCCTGTTTAACAATCTAAGACAAAAAGTTATCTTAAAGGCAACTTTAGTAAAATTCATAAAAAAGCTCAAGCCTCCCCTCAATCATGTCTTAATAGCAATTTCGTATATCTCCCAAGGCTAATAATCAAAATCAAACTTGGTACCCCATATTTTCTCGAATTTCTTAAGGCCTCCAATGCGTGCGGCATAGATATATTCGCTCTTTTTTACCCTCCTCATCTTCTGAACCCATTTCATAGCTGAGGGTATGGAATCCGAACGCCAATTTTGCAGCAGAAGCGACCTTGCGATCGCTATTGCTATGTTGAGTAACCTAGTCATGGATTCCGAGAAGAGAAGATCTGGGTCATAACCAAGTAATATTAGCCTACTGTTAACCTCAAGCTTTATATTGCACTCTTGTTCTAAGAAAAAAAATACCTCAGTCCAATAAATATTAATATTTGGGCAGCTCAACATAATATGTGACCAATTGGCGTGTGTATAATTCATGCAGCGAAAGCATTGAGAGGACTGGTTAGTGAACATCCTGGCTAAAACAGCGGGAGTTCGATACAATAACCACTTACTAAAAAACAACATCCTACGCCAATTAGCCCCTCTGAGAGTGCAAAAATGTAACTTATTAATTGTAGACCAAATCTGAGGAGAGACTACACAATTCTCATGATCAGCCCATTTCTTAATTGCTTTTGACTCGAGATCCGGTTGTTTGAGAGAAGCCAGGAATGTTTTCCAAGGACCTGGTTTCTTATTGACTGCTTTGGCTAACAAATCTTTTACAAGCTGATTTTGGGTCATAAAAGAGGTGGGGTTTACTTCTACTAGATATATATATACACAGCCATAAGAGTTAACCAAAATAAAATCCGTAGCAATCCCTAGAGAAATTTCTGCTACCGTCATCCAGTTGCCGTCCCTTAAGAAGTCTGATACTTTAAAGTAGCCGACTTCCACCTATTTTGATGTCAAGTGGGTAGGTTGTTTAATTCCTATTGAGGGGAGGATTTCTTCTATTAAGGTGGCTGAATTAATTGCTGGGATAGAATATTTTTTAAAGAAGGCCTGACGTCTTTTAAAAATACATCGGAGACATTTATATCTTACCAGCTTTGGGTACCTAAACAATAACTTGAGAGAATTAACCTGAGTTTCAGTACAAATTAAATAAAAAAAAAAAATTGCAATAGAAATGTGTTTGTGGTAAAGGCTTGAACCTAGATAAATACTGTGCAAAGTAAGCATCGTAGTAATATTTCAGATTCGGAAGTGCAAGCCCTCCCTGATCTACATCTTCATATAAAGTGCCAAGTGCTAAACGTGGGGGTTTTTTTGCCCATAAAAAAGTTGTAAACATGGACTCAACCTGAGAGAAAAACGAGCTTGATAAAGTGCATGGTATTGAAGAAAACAGAAAATTAAACAATGGTAAAATAGACATCTTGATAAGAGCAACACGACCTAAAATGGATAAAGGAAGCATATTCCAACGAATCAATAACCCTTGAACTTTCCTTAAAAGTGGCGTATAATTTAGTTTAAATAAATCTTCGAACAACGCGGAATAGAAAATCCCCAGATATCTTTTTGGGTTGAGATTTGCTGAGCCTTGGATATCTGGATGTAAATCAAAAGCAGCACTCCCACATTGTATAACTTCCGTTTTGGCTCTATTTATTCGATACCCTCCTAGTGCTTCAAAGTCCTCAAATAGTTTGAAGACTTTGATTTGTACTTCTATTGTGGGCTTAATTAACAGCATAATATCGTCTGTATAGAGTTTTAACAACGGCATAGTCGGGATTGGAGGAAGGATATCTGGGGAGTTCCATATTGCAATTGCCAGGGGTTCGATAAAAAAAAGCGAATAATAGTGGAGATAGAGGGCATCCTTGCCTTGTGCCACGCTTAATATTAATGGACCCTGCCACGGTCGAATTAATTATTACATTTGCCACTGCATTCTTATACAAATTCTGAATTAAGAGTATAAAAGACGTTGGAATATTAAAAGAATTCAAAATACAAAACAACGTCTTCCAAACCACCAAATCAAAAGCTTTTTCCGCGTCGAGCAATAGAACTAGCGCGGGGATGTTCTGAATTTCAAAATAATCCAAAGCTTCTGCGAGAAAATGGGTGTTGGTAGCTAACTGTCTGCCCGGCAAAAATCCATTTTGGTCGACGTGTATCAATTTTGCCGCATATTCATTGAACCGGAGAGATAGAAGTCTTGTGACAATTTTGTAATCCGAGTTCAGCAATGTAATTGGGCGATAAGAGTTGGGATCCCTTTTGTTTTTCCCCTTCTTCGGAAAGCTAACAATATTTCCCTGTTTAAAAGATTCTGGAATACCCCCCCCATCTAGCATAGAATTTATCAAGGAGAGAAAGAATTCACCGAACGCCTTAAAGAATAATTTATAAAATTCGGCGGGTAAGCCATCTGGGCCACATGCTTTGGCATTAGGTAAGCTCTCTATCACCTCTTCCAACTCTATTAATGAAAACGAGCGGGCCATAAGATTTTTATCTATATCCATCAACATGGGCGGTGGATTTTCAAGGAGAAACTTTTTCAACAACAGATCATCGACTGACTGAAGTTGGCCATAAATGGTCTGATAATGTGCAAGCATAATGCTATTAATCTCACCTGGATCCTCTGTAAAGCCTGCTAAGTATGGGCAATTCAAAGCTTTGATTTGATTCGTAGCTGCTTGTTCCTTGGCCTGCCACGCCAACAGCCTACTAGTAAAGTTGCTCTCCTCATAGATTTTCTGCTGAGACTGTTGGAAAAAGATCTCGCTTTGAGTGCTATATACAGCGCAAAGCTCACGCTTGGCTTGTTCAAGTTGAACTTTAGTGGTGGAAGAGGGATTCTTTAAAAAAGCTTATTGAATTGAATTGAATTGAATTGGGATTTGTAAAGTGCATAGCTACCCTAGGGCGTCCCAGCGCTGACATGACCTAAAGTTCTAGTGGGGGAGTAGAAGAAGTGACGGTTTATGGAAAGAGCCAAGTTTTTAGTTGCCTACGAAAGGCCAAAAGATTGTGTTCTGCATGGCAAGTGGGAGAGCGTTCCACAGTTTAGGGGCATTGTAGGAGAACAAGCGCCCCACGGATCAGGACTTTTTTATTCTGGGAACGCTGGCAAGGGAGAGGGAGTCTGATCTGAGTTGTTTGTTAGAGTTATGGGGTTTGACGAAGGATCTCAGAATCGGGGGGCCTCTGCCTTGCGTTATTTTGTGTGAGATGCATAAGGTCTTAAAAGTAATCCTTTCTTTAACTGGAAGCCAGTGCAGGCTTTTGAGTGCTGGTTTTGCAGAGCATCTGGATTTGGTTCCGGTTAGGAGTCTGGCCGCAGCGTTCTGAGCGCATTGCAGTCTATAAATAACTGATGCCGGTGCCCCCAGGTACAGGACGTTGCCATAGTCCAGTCTGGAATTCACCAACCCCTGCAGCAGCAATTTCCTAGATTGGAAGGGGATCAGATGGAGGATCTTTCGCGCCATTCGAATGAGGCCAAAGCAGGTGCCCGTGGTTTTTCTGGCCTGAGTTTTGAAGTTGAGGTCTTGATCCAACCAGATGCCAAGGCTTTTGACTTCGGGTTTGGGGGTAGGAGGCGTTCCCATACATGGCGGCCAAGAAAGGGATGGAGGGAGTTTGTGTGGGTTTCCTAGGAGAAGTATCTCGGATTTTTCTCCGTTTAGTTTTAATCGAGATTCACACATCCAGTGGAAAACACTCTCGAGACACCTTGCCAGATTGTCTAGGCTTTTGCTCATCTGGTTGATCGAGACCATCAGCTGGGTGTCATCGGCATACATGACTGTTTTTATGCCAAATGGGGCAATAATGTCCTCTAAAGCTTAATTACAAATATGGATCTTATCTTCAATTTTTAATTTCTTCACCTTAGCATTTTTAGCAGTAACTGCCTCTTTGCTTACTACTTATCCCCGAACAAAGGCTTTGAGTGTGTCCCAAACTATATTGGGTTCTGCGGAATCAATGTTCTGGATTAAAAATTGTCTGATCTCAGTATCCATAAATTTTACCCACTAGGCATCATTCAGATGGAACTTATTAAATACCCAGCGTTTAGGTGTTTTTAAACCAGGGCCCACGTGAATTTCCAGAGATAGCATTGCATGATCCGAAAATCCATTGAAAAAGAAATTTTGTTGACAAAAATCTAAATTCTGAGAGATCAAAAAAAAATCAATGCGTGAGGAAGAGCCAAACCGTCCTGATCCACATGTACATTTCTTTAAAGCCGGAAATGCTGTTCGCCAAGGATCTTGTAGATTTAGCATATCCGAATGATCTTTCAGTGTTTTAAGAGATCTAGGCTTTGTCTGCTTTTTCCCTTGGACTGTGGAATCCAGATGTGGATTCATCAAGATATTAAAATCCCCGCCCACAATCAAATCTCCTACAACCTGATTTAAAGAGAGAAAAAGATCGTCGTATGCTTGGCGTCATCTTTAACGGGTGCATAGTAACTTCCAAAAGTCAGAGGGCATGGTTTGGATCTAAAAGAGCATGTCACCCAAAACCACCTCCCAAATGGATCCTTACCCGAATGAATACACTCTACTTGTAAGCCTTTTTTTATAAATATAGCAGTCCCTCTATGGGATGCAGAGGCAGATGAGAAACCCCTGTAGCTGGCCCAGGTTTTAAACATTAAAAATTCAGAAATGTTTATAGTTGAGATATGAGTTTCTTGTAACAAAATAATTTCAGGATTTTCTGTTTTTAGCCATGCTTCAATAGCCCACATTTTTTTCCGATTATTCAGGCCGTTATCATTAAACGAAATTAATTTTAGCCTATTAGCCATTTAAACAGGAAACAAAGAAAAGAAAAACCTAAAGAACCCATCAATGTAACATTCCAAGAAAAAAAAGGCAAATGTAACATACAAAATAACCAACCAATCATTGAAACTACCGGTTGCATTTTCCCTATTTTTTAGTCCCCCATCCCACCCCCAGAAAAGTAGACTATCCCCCCTCCACCACTCCTTCCACTTTCCCCAGCCCCCACTCAATTTGAGTGTCATGTTATTACACCCGGTGAATCTACCCCTTACCCACCCCTCAGCACTGTTATACGTGTTGCTTTTTTGCCCTCCAGAATTCAATTTTTCTGACGAACCTTGCAATTGTGATAAAGACCTCTAAGTTAATCTCCCTAAACCAAAAAAGTAAAGAAAAAAAGGGAAAAGAGAGAGAAAAGAGGGAAAAAAGAAATTTTAAATTTTCTCTTAACATAGTTAGCTTTATATCGAATTTACTCCTATTTCCATGTATCCTGCAAAAAGGGGCGAATATAGAACATTCACGATATCAACCTAACACTATTCTAACCCCTCGTAATCTTCTCCAGAAAGCCCTGTGCCTCATCAACATCTGTAAACAAAAAAAACTTTCCCTTCACTAATACTCGCAATTTGCATTGTTGTGCAATTGAAGCTTGTGCCCCCTTTGCCTTAAATAGCTGCACCATTTTTACAAATTCCTTCCTGCGGCAGGCAGCAGCGGCAGACATGTCCGAAAAGATTCTACATTTAGTATTCTCGTTGATTGGGAACTGTCTCTGCTGAATAGCCTTTGTAAGAACTGCTTCCTTTATTCGAAAATCTGCAAAGTTGATCAGGATCGTGCGTGGAAGGGTTGAGTTAGGGAAAGGATGAGCTGGGACGCGATGGGCTCTCATAATTGTAAGGTCTCCCTGGAAGTCCGGAATAACCTTTTGTTTAATGAAGTTGTTAACCCAGCTTAAAGTTTGCGACCCTTCTATTCCTTCAGGTACGCCTACTAGGCGAAGGTTAGATTTACGTGAATGGTTTTCCAACTCCTCCAATTTGGATTCCAGCGCCTGTTTGCTTTTAGCTCCGACTTTAACCTCTTTTGTCATTTTATATAATTGCAATGCCTTGAAGGAGCAGGACATGAATCCAGAATCCACCTTAAATCAGATAGAATG
Source organism: Triturus cristatus (assembly GCF_964204655.1). Taxonomy (NCBI): domain Eukaryota; kingdom Metazoa; phylum Chordata; class Amphibia; order Caudata; family Salamandridae; genus Triturus; species Triturus cristatus. Next base: position 565,526,644 of record NC_140595.1, read on the forward strand.
TCAGAAAATAAAGGAGGTAAAACAGTGCTAATGAAAAATAAAAGAGCTAAAATACCAAAGAAAATTTATAAATTCAAGCCCAGGCAAACTCTAAAGGATTATACTAAGAACTGAATATACAGATTTAAAAAAGTGATCTATAAGAAAAACAGGGTCTGTGAAGGTCTGGCAACCTACATCAGAGTGCTCAGAAATAAGTTGGGCTGAAGAAAGCGCTTGCAAAGCAGATGACAGCCTCACCAAAGACCACCCCCTTGTGTTTTAGAATTATCTACAGCCATCAAGTGACCTGTCCAAAACTGATATGTCAAATGTTCTGAAGATTACTAATTAATTAACAAAAGGGCTATCATATTCTGGTTTGAAAGTATCATTAGACAATGTATTTTATTTTAAAGATGTAAGGACATGGGCTGCTCGTTGGAATCCCAGAGATTTAACCTGCATTAAATAGATTTTTTTAACCTAATGGAAAGGTTGCATTTGCATAGTTAGACACAAGATTATATAAATTGGAAGAACTACAAAAGAGTGTGCTTTTTACACTTCTGTTTTCAGAATTGTCATTGGTTATACAAGAAAGTTCTGCTCATGTAGTGTTATTGACCAAGTGTTTCAAAACATCGACTACCAGCCTAGATTGAATGGACAATAATATCTCAAAATAATTTTCTTGTTCGGACGCTTCATTATTGATCCATTTCTCTCTGCATATCTCTAGGACTGCCATTGTCCTTGAGCATTGGCTAGTAGCAGTATTGGTCAGTGTGTACAAAGAGGACAACAAAACTGCATGTCTGATTTGAAAAAAAAAAACTACTGGAAATGCTTAGGAAATTAATCACAGTGAACAGTGTGCAATGGAGTGGGGTAAGGTAACCAAGTTTCTGGATTCAGGAAGCAAACACCCATAATGCACAAGATGGTAAGGTTTGTTTTCTGCAAAAGCTGTCCTTTAATTTTTAACGGTTTGTGCCAATAGTATATAGTGACATGTTTAAAGCAAAATTAACTGCTTTAAATAAATTATCATGCCACGTACAGCATATTTGCTAAGAGCATTTCCCGGAAATCACATGTATTACATGGTAAAAAGATTAATACACTCTTCTGAGCTTTTAAATGATGCAATTGTGAAGAAACACTCATCTTTCAATTAGAATGCACACTCCAGTACAATGTTGAGGCTCCAAGCTACAAAGGGTGAAGTTTCATTATAAAATAATCTGATTCACTAACTATATTTGACTGTGTGATTGTGTGAGAACCCCTATTGCATTTAAACTTGAACACAATTTAAATGGGTGTGTTTAATCATACTCCAATGTTATATCCAAAAGCCACGAGGCTCACGAGAAAACTCTTTGATCCATCTCAAATGCTATAGACTGACTGGTAGGGATTATGTATGTTTTCTGGATTCGCTCAAATGTTCCACAAATTTGCATCACTGTAGAGTAAATCCAATATTAGTTTACAATGCAAGCTTAAGCAATGTCTTCAAATGAAAAACAATCCTTCCCTAATGTTTTCCCAAGTATTGACATCACTGAGCTTTAATTAATTTCAGTAAACAAGTTTATAATCAGGGCTTTTCTCACTGTCACTCCTCTGGCAACATAGACAAAACTGTACACATTGTAATAGCGCTGACACAGAAAGGTAGTTGAACAAACAAGCATGATATGTCCCATGCCTGAGATTTGTAGGTTAATGCCACTTATCCTAGATAACTGCCAAACTCATATATGAATTGCTTTCAGTCCTGTTCAATGCACATTACTTTTTTGCAGAGATCTTGAAGATCTGACACAAATCGGATTTCCTCGAACTTCTTTCTAAACCCCGGCTATATATTCCCTCATGTCTTAATCCCAGAAGCAGATTTTGGGGGAGGTATTGGGCAAGGATTTTTAAACTAATTTGTTTCTAATGTCTGTATGGATGTTAAGAGGTTTTGACAAGATTATATATATATATATGCATTTGAACACTTCGCACCTTTCCAGGAATTTGTCTCTCACACTTACCTGGATACACAGCATTCTGGGAGCTGTAGTTGTGGCAGAACTGCAGCTGAGTTGATATCACATGGCCATGGGTCAGCGGATTTCCGCCAATGAGAGAGACACTGGACATTGAAAGGTGGGGGTGGAGCTATTCTTTGCATATGGCGGCATCTGAGGAAGGCCGTAAGGCTGAAATGCATTATGTACATGCTGTATTTAATAAAGATCTTCCGACGTCTCCCCTGAGTGGCCTCTACCTCTTCTTTCCGGAATGGGCAGTTGTGGATGTGTTCGTGCTTGCCAGAGGCGTGTTTGGAGGCCCTTTTCCGTCAAGAGGCCGGATTATCACTGGCTCCCCGCTGCTTGCAGCTTCTTCAAGTATCAAGGTATTGATATGACTCCGGCCCGCCTCTGAATGCATGCCTAGTTTGGGACCGCTGCGAGGTGCAGATCGTCATTGACGAGGAGGCAGATACATTGCTATTCTATCTCACGACCCTGCAGGCACTCGTACAAGGAGGCTGGAGCGTCAAAGGGGACCCAAGGGAGATCGTTATTTTTAGCAAAGACTCTGCATTTGAACACTTCGCACCTTTCCAGGAATTTGTCTGTCCCATGCAACACTTACCTGGATACACAGCATTCTGGGAGCTGTAGTTGTGGCAGAACTGCAGCTGAGTTGATATCACATGGCCATGGGTCAGCGGATTTCCACCAATGAGAGAGACACTGGACATTCAAAGGTGGGGGTGGAGCTATTCTTTGCATATGGCGGCATCTGAGGAAGGCCGTAAGGGTGAAATGCATTATGCACACGCTGTATTTAATAAAGATCTTACGACGTCTCCCCTGAGTGGCCTCTACCTCTTCTTTGCGGAGTGGGCAGTTGTGGATATATATATATATTCTTGTCAAAACCTCTTAACATTCTTACAGACATTATATATATATACATATATTACCTACTGGCGGTCGCCAGTAGGTAGTTATAGTTAGGACCCTGTTTCCATAGGAAAACCGCAACATTCTATTTGGAATAACTTGGGCGCCGGTCGACGAATCCTCGCAAAATTTTCAAAATAGGTGGGGCGCTGCGCTCCGCTCCTACCTTGAAAGTCTCGGGGGGATTCGTCAAGCGGGGGCTGAGATAAAAGGGGGGGTCCCAAAACGCGTTTTTCCCATGCATTTTTCCATAGGACCTTTAGACACAGCTACAGCCCGAACGGCTGAACAAAGTTCCTTGAAATTTGGCAGAGAGGTAGTCTACAGGTCAAGGAAGTGCCTTTTGTAGGTTTGGTGTAAATCTGTTCAGTAGATTCTGAGAAAATAGCCTTTAAATCAATATATATATCTGAGCCAGCTTACGGTGCGCTTACGGTGCGCTTACCGTACGCGTACGGTGATGTGAGCGAGCGCGAATCTGATTGGCTGTTCGATCTAAGTAAACATTCGAATCGGTCGAAACCAGGAAGCGGCGGCCGCCATTTTCTCTCTCGCACTCTGAGGGGGGCAGCATAAACAAAGGCAAAAAACATCTAATGGGGTAGTATATTTAGTTCTTAACCACCCAGCATCGATATAGGTGTCCCCCAAAAACCCCCAAGGCCAAAAAAACAATTTTAATTTTTTTCGAAAAATCGCCGATTACACTTACCGTACGAGTACGGTTAAAATTAATTTTAAAAAAATAATTATCCACACTTTCCCCACCTCGTGTGCAAATGGTGCCCGAAGGGCAACATTTGTGCATGGCATACATTATGTTACATCAATGCAGGCCTGTGGCTTTTAAAGCACATATCTGAGCTGAAATAGACATCTTACAAAAACTGAAGTTGAAAATAAAAGGACTTTTCCACTAACTGACTAGGAGAAGGCTTTTTATGGGTTAGAAGGTAAATCCAGAAAATTTGAATATATTTTGCCGCAGCGTAAGGTGGTATATAGTACGGTGATTGGATGTATGTTTACCGCATCTCAATCTTCCCTACCCCATTCTCCACCTCCCTTCAGTTTTCCATACACGCCTTCCAACCGTTCCCCTTTTTCTAAATTCTATCCTTACACAAAGGCAGCCCTGGTGGAGCCAACTACTTATGAAGATGTCATTATATTAAAGACTTTTTAACAAGTATTTCCTGATTTTCTGTTATTAAAATCAGCATTTACTTTTAGAAATTTAAGTTTCAGACTTAGAGGGAGGGCAATGATGAACAAATGAATCTATGAATTGATCCTTGAGATATTAATATTATGTTAGCTGGTTTTACTGAGTAGGAATATATTAGTTTGTTCTGGAGATGCAAATGAATATGCAGATATTTTATTAGTTGCATAAAGTTGTATCATGTGGTATTTTCAAGAGGTTTGTATGTTTGAATAAAATGTAAAAACTGTCAATAAGCAAATAGTACAATAGGAGATGCGCTGTGTTAAAGAGGTTTGATATCGGGCCGGATACTGACAGGTGTGGACCATCTGAGGTACATATGAATAACAGGAAAACTGAACCATCACAAATGTCAGGTTTTCCTCTTAGCAATAATGTTGGATGGGAATGGTCACTTATTGTAGGTTGCATCAATATTCTTTGAAGTGCACAAACACTTTGCTCTGCGTTTCATATGACTGTTGCATGTGTCCTATGTGCTTTCATACTCTCAGTGCCTCCAAGTAGTAGTGTAGAGTTAAATCAAGTTTGCTTGTCATGACAATGATTCATGTATGCCTGGTAAACAAAATGGCAGTCAAAGTGGTAATGTTTGAGAGTTCAGCTGGTTAAATTAAAAGGTACAATGTAACATGCACTGATGAGGGCAACAAGCCGTCAAAAGTCTTCGGACGAAGGTATTTGTTTATAAAGGAATATGGGAACACCCCTACCTTAAACAAGCTCTCTAAATTGAGCCGCTAGCTACCTCAAGTTAAGCAAAATACTGTTAAAAACTGAGGACTTAACTGCAGTTAGAATATCGAATCTACTCCTATGCCATGAAATCATTCTATAAATAAATCAATAGACTCCGAGATAAATGGGATTTAAGAAAACGAATTAACCACTTACTGAACTCAGTCTGCAAGTCCTCCTTCCTACCACTTCTATATAGACCCTCCTTAATCTCCAGGTGTGTCTTTGCTGCAGCCTCGGTCCATGCGGGTAACAGCGGTCGGGTGGTGGGGCCAGGTGTGGGGGGGGATTTCGAGGGACGATGTTGAGGGAAAATTATTTTTCCCTCGGCATCGTCCCTCGAAATCCCCCCCCCACCCGGTCCCACCGCCCTACCGCTGTTACTTGCACAGACCACAGCTGCTTTGCTGTCCTTCTGGAGCGAGCCTTGAATGTACAGATATTGAAGGGCGATAGCAGCACAGGTCCCATTTCACCTGCCTGTATAAACATTAAATACTGTTCTTAGTTTCAAGGCTTGGCTGTACTCTGACTGTCAATCCACGGTACAAATATAATGGAGAATGGTATTGAAAAATAACAATCCCAACTCGGTTTCACTGGTAAAACAAGCGTACTGCACATCTAGCCAGCGTATCGCGAGTCTACCTTTGATCAAATAAAGGCCACCCTTTCACGATGACGATAAAACAAATAATTCCGAAAATTAAAAAATATTTTTTTTACAAATATATTTGCCCCAGAGATGAACTGGAACTAAAGAGATGGGGCACACACTCTGCTGGACTCCTGCCTGGACTGCCTCTTTCCCAGCAACACTGGAATACTGGTGACCACAGGAAGTTCTCCAGGTGTTTCCACTGCGAAAGGTGCACCTTCCTACCCAGAGAGCAGGATATATACCTGGGAGCTCACACCTACCAGATTTTGTTCTTGGTTAGCTATAGGCAAGCTGGCTCATAGATATTAATCCTGTGTGACTGTAACTTGTGACTTGTAATTTGTCCTCAACAAATTGTAAAGTAACAAAACAGATGTTCTTGCATATTTGTCACTGACCACAAGTAAAGCTCTCTGATACTCTTTGGGCCTGGTCCTCTCTTTGTAAAACTGAAATAGATACAACAATGGACAAGTAATAAATACAGCAGCCACCTTTGTGATGCCTTGAGTGCTTTACTCTGACAGCGGTGTTTAACATTTCGACTTCTGTGGATTCCCACTGAATTAGTATGGGAATCAAGGGACTCCCACTTAAGCAATTTTTACGATTCGAACCACAAAATAATACACACAAATAGAGAAACAAGTATATATCAAATACACAAATTAAAATAAAAATGTCTTCAATTCCCAAACACAGTATGCTAAAAATCGAAATTTTAAAGGGAAGGTTTGAGCTTCCCAAAATGTACTTTTATTTTTAAATATTATGGTATATGCAAAACGGTGGCATATCACTTTGCCTTTTTTGCCCCTAATGCATATTCTCTCTTTAGGGGGCACATGCCAGTGCTTCAATTCAGGTCACCAATCCATTGAGTTTGCTGTATTTGTGCTGCTCTCACTAATCAAGAAAAGGATATCAACTCCTTCACACTCACAGAGCATTTTAAAATGTTACATTTTCAGTGTTGCTTTTTTTTTTATATATGTGTCCTTCATTAATCTGCTAATATTATTTAATTTCTAAACAGACGTGGACCCTCTGAGTAGGTATCATGGAGATACAGGAGACCATGGACACAAGTTAAGAACTGCAGTACTATGAACTTCCAAACTACTTGGTCAACATAGGCTCAGATATGCATCTTAGAAGTTTGTTCTTCGACTTTACAGTGAAGCTTTCTCTTACGGTCTAAGTGATAAGGACCAGCAAGGGGACATTTAAATATAATCTGCAAGCACATTTGCTTCGAATTAAACTTGAGTGTTAAAGCTCTGATCTGCAGAATGTTATTATTTCATTTGTAATATACATCTCTCAAAGAGCTAGCAAGAATTCTATTGCACGTCCAGAAATGGCCAGCTTATGTAGGAAACTGCTACAGGGAGTAGCCTTGCTGTTTTATTCGGCAGGACGTTCAGAAAAAGTGTGGAAAACGTCATGCCACTTCAGAGCCAGAGTTGTTCTCTTCTTCCAGCTTCTCAAGTGCAGGTGCAAATTAATATCCTCGTGCCTCTGTTTAGCATCCTCCTGCGCTGGCAGTGAGGCCTCTGTAAATAGAATATTTGCATTCCATCAACACAAGAGAAACACAGGTGTCAATATTCCTCCGTGATCTCACTCTTTGCTGTCTTTTCACATTTCTTGTTTCACACAAATTTCAGTCCCTGGGAAAAAAAATAAGTTGTCAAAATGTTGGCATGAAATAAATGCATATGTATTTATCAGTCAAGAGTCTGAAAAACAAATCACCAGCGAACACCGTCCAAATGGCGCCTGGTATTTCTCAGCATTATCATCTGAGAGAATTGCATTGGAGAAGAGATTTTGGGATCATTATTGCTTTTTTGGGCGGTGGCAGTAGGTTGCAGGGTCATGTCAGGACTTGGAAAAAAGGGGTCGAGAAGGCTTAAAATAAAGGGTTTTGCCTGGCTCATTGAAGTATACTTGGAATAGTTCCGTTTTGTATGGGATTAATATTGTGTGCAAAACAAACACCACCATGTAAGAGCTGTGAAACAAGATTTACCCTATGAGTCGACCTAGAAAATAGAATTAAAGTCTCTATATAAGAAGGTCCGGGTAGTGCACTTGTCACATGCCAATAAAGGAAAGATAAGCAACTTTTCTGAGGGGATTCTACTCACCAAATGGCATTGGGGTTTGTAAAACAAAAGGTATTTTAAGCACTCCCAGCGTGACTACAAGAATAAAGACAGTCGGATTATCAGACTGTATCGCATTCTCAAATGCATGTTAGTTCTGCTCTTCTCATAGTTTAAAGTAGACTCAATGTATACTGAAAGCAATTGACCTTCATTGCTGCTTGGGTCCATTTAAACCCATTACTGGCTTTGGAAACTGGTGGCCCTTCATATTACTGCAAGGATCAATTGTGTTCATTGCTGCCTTGGGCCACTAAAGTGCATTAATGCCTGAGATCAATAGGAACACTTCTTCTTGCCTGGTGCCATTCATGGTTATGTCTATATGGAATAATTTAGGTACATTGCTGCCTGGGCCCATTGAGATTCATTGCCTCCTCCAGACATTAACGTTTATTGCCACTTGGGGCAATTAAAGTTCATTAGTGGCTGTGCTGATTAAGGCCCATTCCTGCCATGGAACATGAATCCCAATTATAGTATGGGTTCATTAATGCGTTGGGGTGTTCATTAACAGAGAATGAAAATGGAAGGGAGTAAATTCTTCAATGGTTTTGCAGGCTGAAGGGATGGAGAGCAACCCGAGCAACACATTCATGGCTAAACTATTGGCACATGCCTTCTGTAGCTCCAGGGTTGGAATTTTGGCTAACTGCGGGGGACAGGATGATGGGTAGACATTATCCTGAAACTGAATAGCCAAAGCCTGTTGTCACATACGTAGTCACCTTTCCCCTGCCTGTAGAAATCCGCACCGTCACAGTCATTCGACTCACAATTTCATGAGGACAGCACCCTTTTTTTCCATTCCAAGCCTTGCCTTATGTTCTGCAGGGGTCAGACAGCGTATAAAAACTTTTTTAATCTGGTTAAAGCTTTGGGCGTCAAAGTGTTTCTGCAGTACCCAGTCAGACAGAAAAGTCCTCTTCAAGAATGTATGCACTATTGTTTGTCAGCATATGATGGAAATGAGGTATTCAGCCAAAGCCTGAGTGCACCCCAGAAACAACACCCCTCAGACCCCTGGATCACACAGAGGAGAGCAGATACAGCTGTTCAAACTATGACTGTAGAAACAAATTTAGAATGAAGTAAGGTGAGGCTGACTGGAATGGAGCCTGCGGTCGACAGGATGCACCAAATGGATTGGTCCCAGGGAAAGTTAAGAAGTCAAGATGTTCGAAAAAGATTCCAAGTCCCATTTCAATAAGGGACTTTTTCACTTTTTTGAAGAAAAGCCATCAAATGTCTTTTAAAGTAACAGAGTAGAATGGTACTCTGCCTCTTTTTTATGAGAAAAGGCCTTCTCAAGCGTGACCCTATTGAATTTGTAGCCACTGCTACGGAACTGAAGAGCTTTGGAGATTTTTTATTGAAATGTTTTTAAGTCACAATACGGATTCGAACTTTGGAGGTGCAGCAATCTTTTAACAGGACAAAGCTGAAATCCAGTGCAATGATGTGGAAGAGCCAGTGAGATACTTTTTCAGCTAGCTTGCTAGTTTCAAAACTTTCTTTTGGTGCCCAAACAGCCACAGCCACACATTTCTAAGGTCCACAGGACCTTAGGGGAAGGCACTTAGAGGCTCTCATGGTGTCAGAAAGAGGCTCACTTAATAATATTTAAAAGGGAGGTGTCTGCCTGTCGAAAAGGGTTATTTTGAGAGGTTGAACTCCAAGTTTTACACTGTAGCAGTCAGGTTACAATGGTAGGCCTGAAGGCATGTTTTGAGGCCCACCCTGCAGATGGTACATTAGGTTCTGCAGTACAGAGGTGGCATAACTTCCGTGCTATAAGTACATTTCCACATTGTGAGAAACTCGGTTACTGGTTTCCTGGTTGTGAACCCCAGTCAAGCAGCAACCACAATCCTTGTCAGGATAAGACACAAGTAAACCTTAAAATAACCTGAGCTCAATCCCCAGGTAGCTTGGCATAGAGTGGTCAGGCTTAATTTAGAGGCAATGTATAAAGTATTTGTGCAACACTTTAAATAGTAAAACAGGAAAAACTACACAAAGAAAATTCCACACTAGATTAGATAAATAGATCAAAATTTAATAAATAAAACAAGACCAAAACAACTAAAATTCAATCAGTAGAACGGGATTTGTGAATTTTAGAAGACTACAGGGTAAAATAGCGCAAAGCGCCAACTGTGGCTACCTGGTCACACTGGAAAGGGACAAAGTCAAAAGTTCAGGCCGACCACGATGGAGCGCAGGTCAGATACGGTCCTATATTATCTCCACTTAGGTATTACCATCTCAAGGTTTGTGCCAAGGGTCCCGTTTGAATTGGAGAGGGCTGCAGAGAGCGTAGAAAGTGTTTGGAGCGGTTGTCAGCGAGGCATGAAGAGCAGACTACGTGTCATGGATGGGTGGACTGGTGCTTCACATTTGCAATCCCCCGTGGGCTAAAAATGCTCCTGTGCTAAGAGGCAGGCTGTCAGCAGCTTGCACTGGATTTCAATGCGAGCAGGGCTGTCTCTGTGCAAACGGACACGTTTGCGGTCGCAAAAAGACCAAAACCCTGATTTAAGAGCCTGTGAGCCATATCAAGGGTCTAGGACATGAGAGACACAACTTGTGGGGTCAGGAATTCGCTGCAGCTGGGTCTGGAGCTGGGTGGGAATCCTTTTATGTCTCTGAAGCTCAGATCAGGAAGCCAGCACACTAGCCCTTGGAGTCACTCTGGGATCCTGATTTCAAGATGAAGTTGCAGGTCCAGTTCTTCTTTCCCAGACAAGAAGGCAGCAGGTCAGCACAGCACAGCAATGCAGCAGTTCCTTTAGAGCTGCAGTCCAGCAGAGTGGCAGCCCTTGTAGCAGCACAGCAGTCCTTTCCCCCCGGCAGAGTATCCACAGGTCCAGAAGTGTACTGAAGAGTTGGTGTCTGGGGTTCAGTATGTTTACCCAGTTGTGCTTTTGAACTGGGTTAGAAGCTTCTAGAGATTTCCCTTTGAAGTTCCCCGGCATCCTGCATTCCTTTCCCTGGCTCCAAACTAACTACAGGGTATATTCAGCCCTTTGTATGGAGGCTGGACACAGCCTATTCAGCCCATCCAGACACATTTAAGTTCTTTATTATGTGTGGCTGTCTAGGAGGAATACACAAAGCTAAACTGTCAGCTACACCCAGTCATGTGATCAGAGGCAGGCTGCAGGCACTAGAAGACAAGAAAATGCTAACTTTCTAAAGGTCATTCAAATAGGTAGTCAAATGCACTCCAATTTGTCTGGTAAACTTGTTAGAACTGCTCCAAGGCAGAATTGTGGCGGGCTGAATTCGGCATGTGTTCAGTCACAAAACAGACACATCAAATACATTCTCATGGTGTGCAGGTGTGCACCACACCTGAACAGCACAGCCTGTGAATAGATTTAGAGTAAAACATTGTAATCACAGTAATCTATTTTATTCCACTTGTTACTCATTATGTTCAAAAGTGATACAGAAACTCCATGATTTTCTGTCTGAAGTACTGGAGAACTGCCCATCCAAGCTTGCTTTCTCACTATGACGCACATCACTTTTACATCCTGGGTAACCTTGAGGATAAACACCCAATGCATTTCGGGCTATTTGCCCTTCTTCAGGGTTAACTAAAATGTAAAACAACAACCCATCAGCATCACTTAGTTTTGACATGAACTAGACTTTGTATGAAACTTGTACTGTGCACTGAACTTTACATTCTAGCTTTATCACCAGTACATGCTACGAATTCATACACCTACTAGTGTGACTGTGCTGAATGTCAGCACAACCACTACCTAAACCGTATCATTAAAATTAACAACAACCATATTCTACCAAAGAGAAGAAACAAGAAAAAGAACACATCACCATATGTTGCATGCCCCATGCTGAATGTGAACATAAAAAGCAAACCTACGAGCATACCTGAACCACCCACTTGCAGTATGTAAAGAAAACATGATCCACCTTGGACACCATATTACTGGTGTCTCTCTCTATGTATAGAATCGACAGGAAATCGTGTTCCATGCCAGTAAAAACTGGTCCCCGTCCAACTCTTTGTGAACACCGCAGGGCAGATTCACCCAATATAACCTGATGCAATCCTGAGCGTGAACCACGTGACCACGAGTGAGATCAATCACAAAAGAAATACTTTCTCCACTAAATCCAAACATGCAGTGCGTATTCAAAATCCTAAAGAAGTGCAAAGTACTTAGTGAGAAACAAATAATATAATAGATACTCACTACTTTTAAAATTATATAATCATCATTAACAAAAACCCCAAGGTACCCACCCCACCAAATTCATTTCACAATATATCATAATTGACACATGAACATATTATATTGGAGCTTTTCAATGCAGAGTTGTATAATTGTTCTCAAAAAGTGATAATTTGCTCAATCGCAACCCTAGGTAGCTATGGCTTCGAGCAGCGAGATTGGTACAATGGGACTTATTGTAACAATGGAACTTATTTCACAGTACGAAACAACGAAATAAGAAAATCACAAAATACAAAAGCAACACAACACCAATTTATAAAAATAGATTCTATTTTAAATGTAACCCTGATGAGCAAAATTCACCAGAGGGTTCAGGTGATACAGATTTTTAATGTTTTACTGTTTTTAATTTACCTGCAAACAAACAGTCAATAGAAAGTTTGCAGACTTTTTAAAAGTTCATAAAAGTTAGTTTGGCTACTCCGGCTCAGCTTGGGCAACCAAATCCAACATGGAGAACGTCTGATGGGTCTAAAGGGTAGATTTGGACAGTTACCTGGCCACCAGCGTGCTTTCCTGTACAGTTCCAAACTTTAGAGCATGACCACCATAGACTTTAATAGAGTGGTCCTGATGCTGTGGATACAAGATGAAAGATGCTCAAGAATGGTTCAGTTACTGTGCACTCAACTATGGTGCCCTTGTGGTGATTACTCGGTCCACGGGTCATGTGGGGCAATTTAGGCCACAGAGTTCAAGGTCCCACAAAGTCCTCTTTGAGGCTGAAGAATGCCAGCTGTGGCAGGGCCACCGGGTTGAGGATACAGCAGTCACAAAAATTCCTTGGGTGGGGGCTAGTGTCCCTCTTGGGCAACTAATCTGGACTCTGATGGCACTCCTGGTTTTTACTGACTTAGGTGCAACTTTGGCTCTCGAGGATAGGTCTCTTGGGGCACTTAAAAGCACCTAGCAGCAAATCTTATATGGTGGCTAGCAACTTGCGGTGTGGGCTAATTGGTCTGTTGTGACCCTGGTACAGGTTCCAGAGGGTCAATCCATGGTAATCTTGGGTCACTCCTTTGGTCTGGGGCTGGGGCATGATTTTCCCCAAGACAGAAGCCACAGTCACCCTCTTCTCTTTGCAAGACCACCGTGCACCAGGTGCAGTCCAACAGAAGGTGTAGCCTCTGCTTTGTGCAGTCCAGGGGCAGCAGGGCAGTCCCTCTATGGTCCTTGTTTCAGTTCCAATGTGATCTGAGGTGGAGGGGGCCAGGAGTGCAATAATTATGCCCAGAAAGTGCCCTGTGTGGATGATGCAGTCACTAGCCAATGAGCTACGAGATCACCTCCCTCTTGGTGATGACTTTCTGACTATGTCTGGCATCTAGCAATCCCATAGTGCACTATTCTTTCCTCTCTTAAGGTGTTGAGACCCTTCTTCAGATGCAAGGAACTTGGTGGCCCACCCTTGAGATGTGGCTACCTGAGGGCTACATGCCCACGGGGAAACTGGTTTGGCCAATGGGGTTCATTTTACTCCCTGTCTCTAGCCTTTCTACCTGCACAAAGGGCAGCCCCTCAGGAGTGTGAACGCCATTTGCCCGCGAAAGTTGGCTTCACTTTTGGAGCTTTCCTTTTAGGCGAACACCCTCAGGGGCTTTTTGCAAAGTGGAGGCAGCACCTTGGCTACTATTGTTCTTAAGTCTGGGAGTTGTTCGTAAGACTCCCCAGGTGGGCAGAATGCTGTCTGTTGGTCAGTGCCTGTGTGAGGCTAATTGAACACTGGGTGACAGAGTGGCAACTTTCTAAAAGTTGCAGTTCATTAATAGTGTAATTAAATTCAACTTGGGCATCATGTTGGGTTCAATTCCACGTTATGTTAATACCTTACAGTATCCAGCTAGGTATTACCATTCATAAGTCAAACAGGCTCAGGTGTCAGCTGATAATCTTGTGTTAGCCAATGTGGCTACTATCCTTTCCATAGTAAAACCACAATTTAGTAGTTTTGCTGTTCAAGCATATTTTAAATACAAGTCCAACTTAATAATATACAGCTTCCTGCCTTAGGGCTCTATAGGCCTTCCTTAGGGGAGTCTTACATTTATTGTGAAGGGAAGTGGAAGAATTGCCATTAGGTTAAATGGCAAAGTCAAATTAGCAGTGTTACCACTTCCCTTCCAGTCTGCAGTGGCAGGCTGGGGGCCATTTTAAACTTTGCCACACAAATGGTGGCACAATCAGTGCTGCAGCCCTGGGTGGACACTCTACCTTACATGCCCTTGGTATTCTGGGTACCATATACTAGAGACGTATAAGTAAGCCAATCCTTGCCAATTAGGGGAACCCAATTCATCATATATCTTGTAATGAGTTAGAACACTGGCACTGGGATCAAATTAGCAGGCTCCAGTACATTCTCAGAGTTGATAAACCAGCAGCATCAGTCCAAAAATGTGGGGGGTAGCATGAAAAAAGAGAGATTTCCTTACAGTAGGGCATGAGCCAAATCTTTTTAGAATCTTTGGCTTTTATTGCCTGGGAGACTGCCTTCCATTGTGTATCCTGCTTTTCTTCACAGAGGCGACACCTATACTTTTTGTTTAGAAGTTTGATTTCCTCTTTCAAAACTATATTTGTTGTATCCTTATGTGTTGCCTTTATCCTTCTATTTAGGTGTCTTTTCAGCATTAACAGATCTTGGCTTTTTGACCAGAATGCGATAAGGCTTAAGTCTTTAACAGGCCATTAGTGAAATCTAGCCATCCTTTCGATTGAGTGTAGACATTCTTTGTCTGCTGCCAGCAAGTGTGTTTTTATTAGCTTACTCATCAAAGTATTTGATTCGCCCTCCCACCTAATCCTTCTAACTGGTTCAAAATCTGCTTGATTAAGTAGCAATGTTTTTATGCAGAGGGACTGCATCCAAATGAAGGAAACAAGACAATATGGAGTGATCACTTATGAGGGTATGGTCGATTTTTGAAATCCAAGACCTGGTGAAAATCTTGCATCATTACCCACAAAAAGTAATGTTTTGCCAGTCTTTGGTGCGACATTGCATATATGCAGCATCATGTTCAGTAATGCTCCTACCATTAAGAATGCGCAGACCTAAGGTGTGTAAAGCAGATGTTAATCAGATACAGAGCTTTGAGCAACTAGTTAGTGGAAGTATATTTAATGGTGTAATTTTCCACAACTTATCTTCAATGGTATGCCATTCCTGCATATTCATTGTCGTGAGCAAGTTAGCGTTAAAGTCACCCACTAATAGCCAAATAGCATTTAAGTGATGAGGTCTTAATTGGTTTAGAGTATCAATAAAATATGCCATTGTCTCCCTTTTTTGGTCCGGATTTGAATTTATAAATATATTTGCAAGCACCAATGAATTAGGAGGGCAATATTGTCCAGGCAATATGGTAAATTTGAGTATAATGATGACATATTTTAGTTCTGCCAAGGTAGTGGAAGTAAAGTCCAAATTATAGTGGAAGTATATTGAAACACCCCCTGAAGGACGGACGCCCTTTTCTGATCTTAATGCTGGAGAATAGTAGTGTAGTTCAACCAAGGAATTGAGCTTACTTGCCACATCTCTTGTAGACAAATGAAATGTAAATTCAAATATTCAGGCAAAGAGGTTAAATTATTATAGCCCCTGATGTTCCATGAGCAGATGTTTAGCAGCGATGAGGCCTTACTACGATGTAGGCTAGGCTGATGAGAAATGACACATGATGACCCGGCCCAGATGACCGCAGTTGCATTCACTAAGGGGTTCAACGATCCTTATGCCCCATTTTTCAAACTTTTCTTTTTCTGCGTGAATGCGGTGACCATTTCTTTTTTCAAAGAAATGAACTTCTGTTCTTACATCTCATTCATCATTTGGCCCCACAGTGAAGGCAAACAATTCTATATCATTTGAGATTATATTTGTCAGGCTTGGAATGGCTGGAAATAGTGTTAGCAAGTTTCTTCTATTTAAAATATCTTCTTTGCCATATGAAGCATATTCATGGTATAATGTAACACAGTTTGGATTGCTCCTTTCAATATCAATTGGACTAGCCCTTGGGTTCTTCTCCAAGGGGCCTCCATCCTCCCTCAAACAGTTGTTCTGTAGGATTGCCAGACCAGTCTGTTGCTGCCTGATGTCAAGGGGAGAAGGCAGCTTGGGTAGGTTTTCCAGTGACTTTACTTCATTGCAGATACTGTCAGTGCCCATAGTATTTGGGGTCCAGTTAGGCATATCTAGAACATGAGGGACTCTGGTCAGTGTGCAAGAAGATTGGTTCAGAGGCTTGTCCCCAGCTCCGACAATTTACAGAGCAAGCATTTTTGAAAGCTCGTCCCCCTTTAATGGGACAATGAAGTTGATCCATCAAACAGTTTGTGGAGCCTGAGTGGCCTGAAACATGTTATTGCAGGGTGTCTTCTCATTTCCTTGTTTGACAGATGGAGGATAC
The DNA here is from genome assembly GCF_964204655.1 of Triturus cristatus. NCBI lineage: Eukaryota > Metazoa > Chordata > Amphibia > Caudata > Salamandridae > Triturus > Triturus cristatus. The sequence continues at coordinate 565,543,082 of NC_140595.1, forward strand.
TCAGCTGACACAAGGTTGTCTAAATAGGTTTGGATCTCTGTCATGATGATAGGATTAGTTGACTGTTCCACGACCACTGATCCAGCCGAGCACCTGGCGACGAGAGATATAATATTAGAGGGACTCTTCCTATTATCAATCGTGATTTTAGATCCTGGGTATTTGTTAGTATTTTCACACTTTTGCCCTGATTTAAAGACAATGGTAAACAAACTTTGTTGCGATTTGTTTTTTTCAGGCATTTTTTCGGTTGGGGGAAGTTTGTAATTATGAACTGTTTTTATTGGCTTAGTTAGCAGACTCAGAGGAAGCAAACTGTGCTATCATATTCTTCAATTTTTATAATTGTCTTTCCACAGTGTGAGTAGTGAAGGAAGTGACCCAATTAGGAATGCCCGGGTCACTCATGACCACCTCTCAGCCTTCCGTGCCAAATCTAGAGTCGGTCAGACTGTAGAGAATAACAGTTTATTTATAGTACACTCAGAGCGGAGCCCTGTCTGCTCAGTTGCTAGGAGTGCTGCAGAGGGACTGGCATCAGCAAGCATAACAATACATTATGTACACTTCAAAACCAATGTAATCATGCCCACCATGGAACTTTCCAAGGAGGTGCAGCTGGACAGTAAATTACAAAGAAGTGAGTTTTGATTCTGAGGCCGGGCACACAATTTCTACTATTCAAGGTCACTCTGCCTGTACCCACCACTAGACAAGTGGGAGAATGCCTACGTCTAGAGGAATGGTATGCACTAATAAGAACAGTGCATTCATTAGTGTAGCAAAACGCAGCTCCGAAGAAACATAACCTAGAGAAGGCCATTTCTCGGAAATGGCAAAGGATTAGTTTCGATTATAATACAAAATGGCGGCCATACATAAAATGGTGCTGTGAATGCTAACCTTACATAAACCAATACAAAAGCATATTTTCTTATTCTAACAGTAGAATTATAGTCTGCCACCGTCAACCCTCTCTGGACACTGGGAATCGCCTGGGCTGATATGGATACCATCATGGAGGTTTGAGGTGTCTCAAAATCCATGTTTTCCTCCACTGAATAATCTGAGAGTGACTTGATGGCATGATGGATAGTTTGTATATTTTGAACCTCCCTTTTCAGGTCAGCTGTTAAGGATGACATGAGCACTGGGAGGTCCGCCAATTCCTTCAGAAGGTGAGAGTAGAAGCATGTGACCTCTTTGTGTGGCGTTGATCGCTGCACCTGAGTTATTAGGGAGTTCAGGTCATCTCATTTTTTATCAATGCCTTTGGTATGATTTAGCAAAATCATGATTTGATCATCAAGTTTTTCTGCATGCAATTCAACCGCTCTTCCGATTGAGGAGATGTTTTTTCCCATTAATTGTCACCAAGCAGTCTCCTCACCTGAGACCTTGCTTGATGACCAGGCTTGAGATGAAAAGTTATCATCAGATAAGGAGGTTAGGCATGGCTTTTTGTTGTAAAATTTCCCTCCCTGAAGAGTGACCCCAAACTTTTTGCCTTCCTCCTCTATTATTCTGACCTTCTTTTTGATGGTTTTAGGACTCTGAGCACTGTCCCACTGCTGACCAATGCTAAAGTGCATGTGCTTCTCCCTTAAACATGGTAACATTGTGTATACCCAGTTGACATATTTCGTTTACTTGTAAGTCCCTTGTGAAGTGGTATACCATATACCCAGGGCCTGTAATCTAAATGCATTTATTGTTATTGCTGTGGCGGCTGGGCATGCATATATCATTGTATTCACAGATATTTTCATTCTCAAAGACGACCACACCGGGGACACCAACTACGGCATACTGGTCCATCCTGCCCAGTGTGGGTTTGTTCCACAATGTAATACTTCCCTTAATCTGCGCCGCCTATACTCGGTGCTATTCTCTCCACGGCAAGATGGAGAAGACAGAGCAGCCTGATAGTTGTGAACCTGGAAAAGGTGGTTGTTTGTGTGCGACATGGACACTGATGTCTTGTTCATTTTTAAGTTATTACGCTAGTTCGGGGAGATATCAGGACTTTGGGGGAACCTCCGAAGGACGTGTTTTTCTTGTGCTACCTGGCTCAGACAGACCGCAGACTTTCATGTCATAAATCAACTGGGCCCGCTCAACGTTGCAGGACCTATTTACCATACCCTAGAAGATCCATGGGAGGGCAACCTGGGGTGATGTCATGCTCCTTGAAGGGATGTGTAGCATTTAGGCGCTCGCTCTGACTCCCCACTATGGCACAGATTGCAGTAGCTAAGATGATAATGCTCCCTCAGTTGCTTTATTATTTTACCAGTCTCCCAGCCTGGGTACCTATCCCATGGTTTCAACAATTAAACTTGTTGTTGAGAGAGCTTATATGGGACAAGAGCGACACAGGATGGCCCTGGACACGCTTCGATGGCCCATCTTGGAGAGAAGCCTGGTGGTGCCAGACTTTTAATTGTACTATCTGGCTGCCCAACTACAATGCTCTGGTTGGATGGCACAAACTTGGCTGAGCTGGGACTTATGGTCTCTGTGCCTAACCAGGGAGCGCTCCTGGCACGACTATTGAAGCAAGTACCGGGAAGGGGGAGAGATGGCTACCTGTTGATGACAGCGCTCTGGTGCTGGTGGTGCAATGTTTGGCAGACTCTGGAATGCCTGCTGTAAACCCCCACCCTTTCACTGGTGGGGTTACCACATGGGGACCCTCCTATAATCTCAGAGGCACTCTTGGTGGCTTGGATGGAAATGGGACTGGTGTGGTAAATATTTCTCCTTTACCTGGACTGAATTTGATACAGGAACATAATAAAATAGCTCAGTAAAATGAGAGGCAGAATCCGTGGTATTAGAGGTTCGGAATGGGCTTTATTCCATGAATTCGATTATAATCGGTTGCTCCCAATGTTCCGTCACCACGAAGGTTCAGGAAGTGAAGCACACACATTATTGACATGAAATGGCTTTTATAATACATACATTACAATGAAGCGAATGCAATAGGCGTAACAATTGATAAGGAAAATGACGAATTGTCTGCGTAACCGAAAATGGGTGGAACAAGGAGTAAAAAGGAACATAATTGGTTATGAGATCATATATAGGTGGATCTATAAGATAATATTTGGCATAGATGCGCGCGCAGCAGCATGACGTGTGATTGACGTGTAACTAGGGGGTGAAGGGGACTTGACATTTAGCTCTACATGTGGAGACAAGAAGTCTGAGGGGTCAAGTCAACCTAATCCCAAATCATATCTAACATCCTATGTTTAAAGAACTATGTTATCCATAAAGAAGGACTCTCGAACAGAATCTATTCTATACTGACTGTGTGTGCGTGTACAAGCGTCTAAGTGTCTACACTAAATGCGAGGGCAGGAATCTTCCATAGTAACAGGGCTATGAATTACTTGTATTAAGACAGAGAAGCCGGGCCCTTTGCTTGGTAACTGGAAGAATGTTTACTTAAGCTACTAGGCAGGAATGCATCGGCTGAGGGGGAAGCAGATAACTCGAAGGTGAAATACAGTTCTTGGCAGAGAATAGGCTGATGTCAGGCTTCGTGAGCCGCGCAGAGAATGAGACAAAGTTCATGGTCACAGATGCAGGCTCAGACTGGAGCTTTCAGAGGCAGAAGGGAAGAGGAGTTTTGATGACAGAATCAGGGCCTACTTGCCTGGACTGTAAAATGGCATAAGTGAACCATATAAAGCCGGTGGCCTTTTGTACTTAGGAATGGAATATCCGGCCTATTCATGGCGGATCTGACAGAGGACATGTTGACGGTGGACGCACATGTATTTGCGTCTTCATAACTGGAACTGGAGGGAACATACATGTACATGTGACATGTACATAGAACCGTTGGGGTCCAAGATAGGGGACATAACTGACCAGAAAAATCCATATTTCCACATTCCCTCCTTGTCCCCTACTTGCCCGTTAAGAGATATCAATCTTCATTAATCCATTGATCTGTTCATATAGCATCATTTGTTCTTCTTTCTTCTTCCGGGATCTTGAATGAAATCTTGGTGGTGGAATACACGATGTGGCACACAGACCACAAATCGCTGGTCCACATTGTAGACATAGACAGCAACTGAATAGTATGAGAAGGCCAATACCTAGGAAGGATAGAACTCTCCATCCCCAGGCTGATATCACACTCCAAAACCAACTGGACCAAGTCCAGGTGCCTGGATTCTGGTGTATCTGGCTTACAATCTTGTGAAGGCGAGTTATAGCTTTATATACAGATGGCGAATTTTCTGGTATGAATACGCAGCAGCTTGATCCGATGACCCTACAAGCTCCGCCTCTATCAGCCAGGATGACGTCAAGGACAAGACGATTTTGAAGCACAACAATCCGCATAGCAGACTGCTCTTCTGTTAAATTGCCTAAGGCGGAAATAGTTTCATTCACTACTGCTTCAAGGGTTCTAGTTAATCTACGTATCAGCTTACTATTGGTAACTGTACCTATATAGGGAAAGATGCCTTTATTGAAATCTACATACTTGTCCCATGCTGTCTCAGTATAATCGACAATTGGGAGATCTCTCCGCTCTCTATTGTGTACTAAATGAATATTTCTATAATAATCAGGAGGAGCTAGGAAAACAGGTGGCAAAAGGAATGCTATGTAGCAGGTACCATCCCAATCTAGAGGTAGACGCATATATGCAGTCTGACCACATATGAAGTAGGAGTGGCGATAAGCTCTGAATGCAGATTTGCCTTGATCACTGAATTCTACTGTAGTAGTGCACTTACTATGGCCCATATGTATGGAACCAACCTTTCTTACACACAATTCACCTTTTGCTGGGAATACTGACATGGTGGGTAAGACTAGTTCAACTTCGGATACGACATTTAGAATCATGAGATTAGGTGTAAAATTACCTAATCCATATACTTCATTTTCTAGATCAGTTCCTGTTCTTTTGGGGCGACCCTCCTTGTCAGGGTAGCAGACCTTGAGTAAAACTAGGTTTAGGTTTCCCCATACCCACTGATCTTGGTAAACTGCTGTGTCTGAGTCTATGGAATTGATTAAACTAAACCATGCTCCACAGGAGCCATTATGTGTAAATGGGTGTGGAAAGAAAGGCAAGACTCCTTCATAATTCTGATAGGGAGGGAGTCGGCCACACACCCAACAATTAGTTGCATTACTAGTCTGATGGGAATGATGTAACATACTAATGAAAGTGTTATTGCGCAGCGCAAGTCTATAGGACAATTCATGCGGGGGTAAGTCACTAAAAGAATGTTCTGCAATAACATTGTGAACATTTCTGGCAGTAGGGTAATATATGTGCAACAACATACTTGTAATAATTATTAAAAGACTAAAAGAAAACAGAATTAATAATGTCCCTATACAATGGCTACGCAGTGATTTACAATACGTTTGTCGTTTCATCATTTTTCGCGACTGTTCATGATTCAGGTCTAGAGGATACATGTCAGAGACAGATTCAACCGCTTCACCTAGGAGAGGACTTAAACAATCAAACCGTCTGACGTCCTCGGCCTTAACTTAACTTTGTAAAGTTCGCTTTCAGTTTTTTCCACCAAAGGAAGTTTTGAATCAGTCTGTGGGGGGGTGCAGGGCACAGTGTCTATATCCGAGTATTGTCCATGATATTTCTTTATATGACTTGAATGAATCCAACCCTTGCGGCCCTCGATCTTCACGGCTGTTCTTGTGGTCAGCAGAACCAACTTGGGTGTCTTCCACCTGGGCTCCAGCTGAGTCTTTCGGTCGAAATTTTTCACAAACACAAAATCCCCCGGAACTACGTCATGGGGTTTCACCTCAGTGTTGTCGGGAAATGCTGCAGCAACCTGTGAACGACAAGATTGTAGTGCAGACATCAAGGAAGCCAAGTAATCTGTCAGCATATTACAGTCAATATCAGTTATTTTGCGTGGTATAGGCGTCCCCCACATATTTGGTGGTCTACCGAAGATCACCTCATACGGGGATAGCCCTGTTCTAGAGTGTGCTACCATTCTCATGTAAAAGAGTGCAACTGGTAATGCTACTATCCAGTCGACCCCTTTCTCTCTGCATATTTTGGACAGTCTGATTTTCAGTATCTGATTATGTCTTTCTACGAGACCTGCTGCCTCGGGGTGTCGGACACAGTGGAATTTCCACTGATATCCTAGCAGAAGTGAAACATGTTTCATTAATTCGGATGAGAACGGCTGGCCGTTATCTGAGTAGACAGCACGTGGTAAACCGTAGCGTGGGAAGAATTCTCGAACTAACTGTTTGGCAGTAGTCGGGGCAGTGTAATCTGAAACCGGGTATGCCTCCGTCCAACGGGACAGAGCGCAGACAACTACGAGAACATATTTGAATCCTCGACATCGTTCCATCTGGATATAATCCATCTGGAGGACTTCAAAAGGGTGATCAGGAGGATAAAATCCACCCTGTTCTACGGGAACACTTTTTCCTGGGTTGAACTGACAACAGATCATACAGGTACGGACTTTTTGTTTGGCTGCTGCTCGTAAATGTTTATTGAACCAAATGTGTTGAATGCTGTCTAGCATAGCTTTTTCTCCTAGATGGGCTGGACTATGGATAGTGTTAATAATGACTTGGACCATTGAATCAGGAAGGAACCATACAGACTTTTCTTTCATCATCCATCCTTGGTCCGTTTGGATCCCTCCTAATTCAGTCCATTTCTTTATTTCGTCTGGTGTAGCATGTGTCTGTATGTCAATTACGTCAAGAGTAGGATCTTTAACTGTCATACAATGTGTCGGCATCGGGACTATTGTCTTTGTCATGTCGGATGTTTGGGTTTGAGCAGTCTGTTTGGCTGTTCTGTCGGCTAAATCATTGCCTTGAGAAATGATATCAGTAACTTTCGTATGAGCTTTACATTTCATAATTGATATTGCAGTAGGTAGATGTATTGCATCTAATAAGGCATGAATGAGGGGTCCGTGCTGAATGTGGGCACCGTGGGAAGTTAAATAACCTCTCTCTCGCCACAGCACGCCGAAGTCATGTACGACTCCGAATGCATAACGTGAATCAGTGTATATGTTGACTTTTTTACTTGTGGCTTGAATACAGGCTTGTGTCAGAGCGATGAGCTCTGCGGCTTGAGCTGACAAAGTATTTATACGATTAGTTTCAATGACTTCAGTATCTGTTGTGACTGCATAAGCAGCCACCAACTCTCCTGTATTTGTTCTCATACATGAACCATCTACATACAATGTCAGGTCTGGATCTGACAATGGAACATCTGTCAAGTCTTGTCTAGGTTTCGTCGTTATAGTAATAACTTCAATACAGTCATGAGCTAGTGGGTCTGTTCCGGTTACTGGCAAAAGTGTGGCAGGATTCAATGTGTTACAGCGTCTGATTTCTATGTGTGGCTGAAACAATGTAAGTTCATACCCTGTAAGTCGCGCTATAGTCAAGTGTTGCGTTTGCGTTCTATTCACAAGGACTTCTACTGTGTGTGGTACTTGAACTGTCAATGGATGTCCTAACACTATGGCATCGCTTTGTCTGATTGCTAAAGCTGTCGCTGCTACTGATTTCAGGCATGCAGGCAAAGCCTGAGCTACGGGATCTAATGTACTAGAAAAATAAGCACATGGTTTGTGTGCTCCTGCTTGCTCCTGTGTGAGTACTGACAAAGCAGTACCTCCGCGTTCTGTAACAAAGAGTGTAAACTGTTTTCTGTAACATGGCGTTGCTAAAACAGGTGCTTGACATAAAGCTTTCTTTAGGCTTTCAAAAGCTTGTGTATGTTCCTGAGTCCAAGGGAGAACAGTCGATGTGGCTGCCTCCTGGGTTGTCAACTGAATGAGTGGTTTTGCTAGAAATGCATATTGCGGGATCCACTGTCTACAGTATGAAGTGAGGCCTATGAAAGCCCGTACCTCCTTTTGTGTCTTGGGTATTGACATGTTAGCTATTAACTGAATGCGGTCTGGTGTAAGCTGCCTTCCCTCCTTGGACAGCGAGTGTCCAAGATAAATAACTCGCTGGACACAGAATTGCAGCTTAGAAGGGGACACCTTGTGCCCCTTTTCGGCTAGAAATTGTAAAACTGTCAGTGATGCTTTTTCACATTCAGGTTCGGTTTGGGCGGTGATCAGCAGATCATCGACATATTGAAGCAGAGCAGTGTTAACTGGCATGTGTATACTGTCAAGTTCTCGTTTCAGTGCTTGGCTATAGATGCTGGGGCTTTCTGTAAATCCTTGAGGTGCGCGTGAGAATTTAAAGCTACGTCCATTTAAACTAAATCCGAATAAATATTGGCTTTCCGGATCTATTGGGACGCTGAAAAAGGCATTCTTGAGATCGATTACAGTAAAGAAAGTTGCTTCGGAATCAATAGCTGTCAGTAATGACGAGATATCGGGAACCACAGGAAATTGTGGCACAATGCATTTGTTTAACTCGCGCAGATCAATAACCAATCGATATACTGGCGGGGCCTTAGGATCTGTTCGTTTAAGAATCGGAATTATCGGGGAATTACATACATTGGAGTCTGTTTCTACAACTACTCCTTGGGTAATGAGCTCGTCAATGATTTGTAGTAAAGCCATTACAGCATCTGGGGGTAACTTGTATTGTCGCATTCGTGGTAATACCACTCCTGCCTTTAGTGTAACTCGATATGGTGTAATATTCATGCAACCAACATCAGTAGGGCCTTGTGCCCATAGACGTGTGGGTAAAGTCTGTAATCGGGGATCCGTGTCTCTGGACACATAATGACCTTTAAAATCACGTAAAAACAATCTTACTCCTTCCGGAGAACAACATATTATAGCTCCTAGAGCTTTTAACGTTTTTATTCCTAATAGATTTTCTGGACATGATTTAGTGAGCAATAAATCTGTAGTTCGGGTCAAAGGTCCTATCGTAAGTGGAAGAGGCTGTGACACTTCATTAACAATAGGCTTTCCTGAAAAACCCAGGGAAATATTCTGTGCGCCTGAGAGGGGTGCCCCTGGAACTTCACTACGTTTTATTGTTGTTCGACTTGCCCCTGTATCGAGTAAAAACTTTCTATCTTGACCTAATAATTCACTGTGTACATAAGGTCCTTCTTGATCTACTGGTATCTCGATAAGGGGTAAGTCAACTTCCCTCTCTAGGCTAGTTCATGCGTAACGCTGATACTCAGGGTATTCATACTGTGCGGTCTGATACATTTGTCGTGTTGTTGTTTGTGTGGCAGCAACAGGCAACGGTGGTGCAGCTGGCACAAACTGTATTGGCTGTTGTGCGGCTGGCATGGCCTGGGCATGCTGCAAAGCTCCTTGTTCATTCTGATCTTGTCTGAGTGGCCGTGATCTTTCTTGTGTTTTACCTATGCTGATATTATGTTTTAAAACTGGGCAATCGTGTACATAATGACCTGGCTTTTTGCAATAATTGCATGTCCCTTTTACAGGTCCTGCTGAATCGGAATGTGTCATACCCTTTTTATGTCCTTCAGCTGGAACTGTCTGGGAAACTAACATTTTCATTTTCGTGTCTTTCATGCGTCTGTGTTCATGTTCTTGTTCCTCTCTAATTCTATTATGATGGTACTGTAACATTTGTAACATTTGCGATGGAGTGTTACCTTGCCAGGTACTCTCGAATTTTAATACTCTATTCTTTACTGGGGGCAGAGCATTTTCTACTAATTTTGTTACAAACAGATGTGGGTATGATTCGCTACTTGCTTTTATGCCACTATTTATACCAAAACATTTTTCAAATCGGGCATAGTAATCACTAGTGTCCTCATCTTGCTTCTGTTTACAGGCTGAAATTGTACCCCAATCTTCCTTTTTCGTAGTTAATAAGCGCGGCAGTACCTGTACTAGTAATCCTGGTAATGCCTTAGTTTTGTCCCCAAGCCCTGCTCCTGCAGTTCGGGCCTTTTCTTCTGCTTCTAATACTGACCATTCTATCTTTTGGTCTCCTACCTCCCACTCTTTTTCCTTGAGTTTCTCATAAATGCCAGCAGGCATCAATACCTTTAATATTGTCATAATGTCGGGGTAGGTATACTCTCCCATGAGTAACATGTCTTTAATTTCTCGGTGAAAACCCGCTGGGTCTTTGTCATGACTGGGTACCACTTTCTTCATTTGTAACAATTCTATTTTCGATATGGGCGTATATACAAATACGCGTCTAAACTGATTGTCCTCGCCCTTTATTGGGTGCACTTCTCGTAAGGGATTCTGTCTATCTATGTGATACATAGTTCTTTCCTTGACGGGCAATGGAACATGTTCCGAACATACAAAAAGAATATATTGCTTTCTTGATTCTAGAATTTCTTTAATTAATTTAGTACCTGGACCCCTCCATTTATTCATAAGTAATTCAGTCAGTATGTCAGGTAAGGGACCAGGATCTGAATGTTGACTTCGATATAGTATAATGAGTTGTTGAATCATATAAATCCCAGCTAACCTTTGTTCATCTGGGGTAAGATTCAAGAATGTGCGCACTACTGTATCATCACTATATTTTCCGGGACTGTCCACCCAATGGACAGCTGCCCTGGCTAAATCTTGTTCATCCATAGAATCGAGAAAATGATAACCCCTTCGCTCTCGGAGTAACTTGTCAGCTGTTTGGAACGAATGCTCGTTAGACCTTATATGGACTTCGGGTGTTGGGAAACCCCTGTTATTGTCTGGACATATCGGGCGTATCGGGTCATTAAGACATCTCGTACGATTACAAGATCTTCTTTTACCTACATAGGCTATAGTTTCTAACTGTCCTGTGGGCGGTCCTGACCCTTCTTCCTCACTTTGTTCGAACTCGTCTACCTCTAATCTCTCTTCGTGTAGGCGTTCTATTTCTTTACGGATCTTTCGGCACATGGCTATTATACAATTTTGTTTATCATGTCTCCCTTCTGATATATTCTGGCTCCATCTTGTAAGAATTTGCATTGCTTCCGGGTCTACCCCCGGTCGGTCTTGATTTCTGATCACACAGTTTATGAGGAAACGTAACAGTTCCCCCTGTATCTCTACCTTCTGGTATTCCATAGCTCTGTTAATACATCCTGGATCTCGCCCTGTGTGGACAAAATGGTATATATTATCTAGATGCGCAGTCATTCCTGGTAACTTCCCTAAATACACTGCGGCTCGTCTGATACGCAATGATGCTAGGGTCATTTCGTCCTCCTTTCCAGGCACAGGGTCATATCTACAATCTATAAGAAGTTCCTTAAGCGCACGGGCACTAAGGAGTTTGGGTGTACGTGAATGTGCTGACTCTTGAAAAGTGAGTTTATTTATTCTGGGTGGCGTAGAAAAGATATTGGTAGCACCTCCCGTGGCCCCATCTGGGGTGTCGGGTGTGAAAGGATTCGTTGAACGTGATACAGCAACTACAGGTGTGGACACAGCTATAGAAGCAGCTGTAGGAGCGGATGCAGAAACAGATGTGCTTGCCAGAACTTGTGACTCGATTTGTTGCTGTAGGGATACGGGTGCCGGATCTTGGCGTTGGACCTCCCTGGTATGCGGTCTATGTGGGGCGGAATTAGCATACTCGGGAGCTGCGTCATCTAAATATGAGGAAAGAAAAACGTCTTCTGCGGTTCTAGGATGCCCCTTAGGATGTACCTTTATTGGGAACAATGGGGGTGGCAAGTTTTTCGGTATTTCTGGGGTAGCCTTAGGTAATCCTTCGGCCAGAAGGGGATACATACCATTCATAAGGGCATTTCTTTGTCTGTCTACTTGTTCTGATTTCACTCGGATACCTTCCTCAATTAATAGATTCTCTTGAATTTTATTGGAATTCTCTTTACTCTTCTCTTCCTGTCTACGTGCTTTTTCTGTTCGTCTATGTGATTCCTTACGCCATAATTCAATGGCATCTTTCTGTGACTGTCTGACTTTCCTTTTCCATAACTCTTCTTCTACTTTCATGATGCACTCTGCATCCCAGGTTCCCGCTGTGGGCCACCTCTGACTTTCTGGTAATCCCTTGGTGTAGTCTACCCATAAATCAAGAAATAATATGGCATCTAGGCCATGTTTATGATACATAAAGTGCCCTGGAGTGTCCCTAGGAGGAATAGGAACGGCTTCTTCGAGAACCCCTTTTCTGGTAGTGATCTGTCTTAATTTCGAAAAGAGCGGCATATTGAAAACTGACTTTATACTTGATTTTGACCAACTGACCTGATACTTGATTTTGAACAGACTTAATACAATGAACACGATAATGAACAGTCATTCATACCACAATATACAGAACGTATTTAAACACATTAAACATTAAACATTAAACCTTTAACTGAAACAACAATGATGATCGTCTGCATAACTAATCACCAAGCTTAATTCTCGACAATAACTAGACAATGACTAGACACTTCGGAATACTTCGGAATACTTGATATACTGCTAAACAGTACAGATACACTGCTAAAACAGTGCAGACCGGATTTGTGTACCCAAACCCGTCTCGACCGGCACAACCTATGTGCACGTCAGAAATGCCTCCCCAGCAATGGTACTCACCGGGTAGCTTCGGAAACGGAAGGCCTCAGTAACTTGAACTTGACACGGACTGGACTCGACTCGACTCGTCGGACACTGGGCTTGACTTCGGACTGGTGGGTCTCTGTGTACCTCGGATCTTGCTCTCTCAGCTAGGCTCTGGTCGGGATACTTCGCACTTCTCACCGCCTCGTCTGGGTGTTGATCGCAGTCTCAGTCGCCCCCGCTTGACCGGAGGGAGATACAGGAAATCCTGCTGGTACGCGTTATTGTCCGTCCAGCTGTGGCAGGAGACCGGGCCTGCAACGCACCGCCGGCGCGTGAGATGAGAAAGTGTCCCTGTTCGGGCGCCATTCATGTGGTAAATATTTCTCCTTTACCTGGACTGAATTTGATACAGGAACATAATAAAATAGCTCAGTAAAATGAGAGGCAGAATCCGTGGTATTAGAGGTTCGGAATGGGCTTTATTCCATGAATTCGATTATAATCGGTTGCTCCCAATGTTCCGTCACCACGAAGGTTCAGGAAGTGAAGCACACACATTATTGACATGAAATGGCTTTTATAATACATACATTACAATGAAGCGAATGCAATAGGCGTAACAATTGATAAGGAAAATGACGAATTGTCTGCGTAACCGAAAATGGGTGGAACAAGGAGTAAAAAGGAACATAATTGGTTATGAGATCATATATAGGTGGATCTATAAGATAATATTTGGCATAGATGCGCGCGCAGCAGCATGACGTGTGATTGACGTGTAACTAGGGGGTGAAGGGGACTTGACATTTAGCTCTACATGTGGAGACAAGAAGTCTGAGGGGTCAAGTCAACCTAATCCCAAATCATATCTAACATCCTATGTTTAAAGAACTATGTTATCCATAAAGAAGGACTCTCGAACAGAATCTATTCTATACTGACTGTGTGTGCGTGTACAAGCGTCTAAGTGTCTACACTAAATGCGAGGGCAGGAATCTTCCATAGTAACAGGGCTATGAATTACTTGTATTAAGACAGAGAAGCCGGGCCCTTTGCTTGGTAACTGGAAGAATGTTTACTTAAGCTACTAGGCAGGAATGCATCGGCTGAGGGGGAAGCAGATAACTCGAAGGTGAAATACAGTTCTTGGCAGAGAATAGGCTGATGTCAGGCTTCGTGAGCCGCGCAGAGAATGAGACAAAGTTCATGGTCACAGATGCAGGCTCAGACTGGAGCTTTCAGAGGCAGAAGGGAAGAGGAGTTTTGATGACAGAATCAGGGCCTACTTGCCTGGACTGTAAAATGGCATAAGTGAGCCATATAAAGCCGGTGGCCTTTTGTACTTAGGAATGGAATATCCGGCCTATTCATGGCGGATCTGACAGAGGACATGTTGACGGTGGACGCACATGTATTTGCGTCTTCATAACTGGAACTGGAGGGAACATACATGTACATGTGACATGTACATAGAACCGTTGGGGTCCAAGATAGGGGACATAACTGACCAGAAAAATCCATATTTCCACACTGGTGACAGTTGCTGACTGTCATGAGGCCTCCACATTGATACCCTTGGAGGTCCTTGTTGAGGTGCATGGCTTCCTCCCTGGTCAATTCCTTAAATACGATGCATTAGTCCAGATCTTTACAGCCCTCTGGGATGCAGGGGTGGATGAGCCCACGACACACAACATCTTACATGTACTGCTGTCCCTGAGAAAGAGAAGACACCTTGTTAAATGACTGTATAGTGCCCTGTTAGAAATGGGGGTCTTGAGTTGGCTGAGGTAGGTACCTTAGTCCAAATAGTGACCCTTGCTTCTAAGTCAGGGAAAGGAAGGACACCTTCTCAGATAGCCCCTGCTCACCCCATCGGTAGCTTGGCACAAGCAGCCAGGCTTATCTCCAAGGCAAATGTGTAAAGTATTTGCAACCCCACTCTCAGTAACCCAATGATGACTCCACACGAGTTTCATAAAAAAACAATTCTACGTTTATTTAAAAAAAGATATACGATGAGACCACACGATAAAAATCCAACATATGCGTATTTGTAATATTTCACCTGTCCGGGTATTAGGCCAGCAAGCCCTTGTAGGTTCTTGCCGTATTAATGAGCAATTCTAGATGATCCAATGCAGTCCTAATGCAATGCCATGCAGTTCGTAATGCGAGAATCAGGCACTTTGTAATGTAAAAATAATGCAGTTCGTTATGCAACAATCAGGCAGTTCGTAATGCAGAAATAATGCAATCCGTTATGCAACAATCAGGCAGTTCGTAATGCAAAAATAATGCAATGCATAAAGCAATAATCAGGCAGTTCGTAATACAAAAATAATGCAATGCGTAATGCAACTATCAGGCAGTTCGTAATGCAAAAATAGTGCAATGCGTAATGCAACAATCAGGCAGTTCGTAATGCCGACAATAATGTACTCCGGCACCGATCATGGTGCTCTGGACGGTCTCTATGCTACTCGTACCGACCTGCAGTCAGATACTACCAAAATATGCCCCCAACACGGGGATGGTGGAAAACAAAGTGCAGCTCCACACTCTGGCCACGGTACTGCCACTCCTTGGCAAGTATGGGTTGCGATACGAGCTTGAGCGGAGGCTCGCGCTGTGAGAATGGGAAAGGCCGAGAGCGTTTCTCTCGGAGCACGCATCCCACCCCAGGAGGCGGCACACGCACTTGCTGAGCGTTACCTGGGGGTGCGACCTCACTCTTCTCTCCTCTCCTCGAGACTTGGGCATTCCGATGCGACTTTGATGATTTTGGGCAGTGGAACTCTGCCCCACCCCCGACGGGGATGGTTCGGGGTCCCTCCTTGGCAACGGCAGGCTAGGGCCGGCGGCACAGCTCCTCTGGGGATGCCGGTCCGGGCAGATGGCAATGACGAAAGGTCTCAGGCTGCAACAGGGCACACGCACACCGCGTCGCTGAGACTCACTTGAGCTCTGGGGGTGCACGGTCACAGGGCAATCCTCACGAAGGTCTCAGGCTGCACAAAGCACACGCACACAGCGTCGCTGAGTCTCACTTGGACTCCGGGTGTGCACGATCACAGGACAATCCTCACAAAGGTCTCAGGCTGCACAAAGCACACGCACACAGCATCGCTGAGACTCACTTGGACCCCAGGGCACATGATCACAGGACAATCCTCATGAAGGTCTCAGGCTGCACAAAGCACACGCACACAGCGTCGCTGAGACTCACTTGGACCCCGGATGCACACGATCATAGGTCAATCCTCACGAAGGTCTCAGGCTGCACAAAGCACACAGCATCGCTGAGACTCACTTGGGCTCCGGTGCACACGATCATAGGCCAATCCTCATGAAGGTCTCAGGCTGCACAAAGCATATGCATACAGCGTCACTGAGGCTCACTTGGACTCCAGGTGCCCACGATCACAGGGCAATTCTTACGAGGGTATCAGGCTGCAAAAAGCACACGCATATAGCGTCGCTGAGACACACATGGAATCTTTTGTGTTCCTGGGTTTCCACAGCAGGGAGCCAGCTCTCCTCGGGCCCTTGGGTATAAGTTACTTCAGGACACAGCACACAGCAAAGTCCTTTCAACCAGGGGGACACAGCACACAGCAAAGTCCCTTTAGCCTCTCCTTGGTTAAATCAGCAAACTGCAGGCCAGCCCCAGAACACAAAGCAAGGGTCAGTCCTTTCCTTCAGTCTCTTCAGCTGTTTCTTCCTTGCCAAAGGTTCCTTTTGACCACAAAGTAGTTTCAATCCTTTGCAGTCTTGAACAGTTCCATTCCAACGTTCAGGGGTTTCAGCTCTCCTAGGTATACCCCTAAATGTCTTTGAAGTCTTTGTGTTCAGGGGGACACTGACCCCTGTCCAAACCAGTTCTGGGTGTCTCCCTGCCAGTGACACCTTCTTCCTTTGATAGTGGCGGTCTGGATCCTCAATCACTCAGCAGGAGATGGAGCCATTGTTTTATGGCAGCTGCCCAGGCCTCTTCACCTCCATGGGCTACTCCTCCCCCCTACACTCCGGATACAGGTCAGCCTGTTGCTGTATCACCTCCTGCCCTGGGTCAAGGCATTCCCCAGAGCCTATCACATTCAAATCCAGATGCTCAATCAACAATCAGGCAGATACACACAGAAATGTTAGAACACAAAAACCCAGCCACTTTTAAAAGAGTGGTTTCTAAACACACAATGCAAAAACCACCTTCACAAAAAGATGTGTTATTAAATTGTAAGTTCAGGCACACTAAAATTCACCTCTCCATCTTAAGCCTATGGGAAGATAGGCTGGAAACATATTACACAGCCTCCCCATTCTGTCCTATGGGCAAGATAGCCTTTCAACAGTGAAAAACGAAATGGAGAGTATTTCACTGTCAGGACATGGTACACACCTCAGTACATATCCTACCTTTCACATACACTGCACCCTGCCCAGGGGGTACCTTGGGCCTACCATAGGGGTGTCTGATGTGCATAAAAAGGGAAGGGTAAGACCTGGCAAGTGGGTGCACTGATCAGGACAACAGGGCAGTTTAACAAACTGCGCGCAGGCACTGCAGTGGCAGGCCTGAGTTCTCTCTTTAGAGCTACTTGTGTGGGTGGCGCAATTAGTGCTGCAGGCCCACTAGTAGCATTTGCTTTACTAGCCCTGGCACACATAGTGCACTTTACTAGTAAGGCAAACATACCAATCATGGACAACCAATTACCATTACACTTTATACAGGGAGCACTTGCACTTTGACACTGATCAGCAATGGCAAAGTGCGCAAAGCATCTAAGCCAGTAAAACGAAATCCATTACAGCATCAAAAATAGAGAAGGTAGAGGCAAAAGGTCAGGGGTAATCATGCCAAGATTTGCCAGGTCTAACATGTCCTTAATGGAATGAGGAAACCTTAGATCACCCTCCGGCAAAATCGGAATAGCATATTGGGCAGGGAGGTTAGCTTGAAGATGTTGGCTTACCCACAGAAAGACTCCCAGAATACCCATTTTAAAGTTATCCAATTTAAGCACCTCTATCAGACCTATCTCACTCCGAAGAACCTGACTGCAATAGATGGAGGGGAGGCTAAACACTGTTCTGCTGTGCACTGGTGGAGGCAGATTTGTGTCACATGATCTGTGCTCCTGTAAGGGTGTTTTGGACTTCGGTGGTGCAGAGGCTGAATGTGACGCTAGGCCGGGTTGTGCCATTTAACTTGGAGGTCTGCCTTCTCGGATCCTTCCTCCGCCCAATATCCAAGAAAGCAGGGAACCGTTTAATTGATTTGGCCTTTATATTAGCCAAGAGGCAGATTTCCATGGTGTGGAAGTCAGCAGTTGGCCCAGTGATAGTCAGGTGGGAGGCTGCAGTAAGAGATTTGGGCCCGGGCAGAGGGCCTGTTGCTCCACAGGAGATGGCCTATAACACCTCTATGGACAGAAGTGCTGGATGCATTTGTGAACTTTGGGAGCCGTAGTCACTCACCTTCACAGAGCACAGGATCTAGGAGTGAGAATGGAATAGCTGACTAGGAGCAAACATGGGGATATGGCTGAAGCTTAGGAAGGGGATGCCATTGTGGGTGGTTTCCTGTAGCTATGGAAAGCCGCAGCCTGGGTGTGCTGCTGTTAGATACGGCGAGCGAGCAAGAGCCCTATGTTATGTAACTGAGTCTTAGACAGGGAGGGGCTCCCCTGACCACGACCACTTTCCTGATAGAGGTGCTGGATGATGGCCCACTTGGAACCCACTATTCGAACTGTTGGTTACCATAGTGCTGTCAATGTTTTTTTGGATGCTGCACATTATAGTTATAAGCTTTTTACTGGTGGAAAGGAAAGATACTGGAAGCAGTAGGATTGTTATCAATGGAATAATAGCATGTAATCTGTAATCACACGGTTGACTTCTCTAGATGCCACTCCATGGGCGGGAGGTCAAAATGAGAAGGACAGAATGAAGTGATGTTATCATCTTTAAATGTGCAGTGCTATGAAATTGCTAATAAAAAGACCTTTTAAGAAAAAATGGATTGGCGTGCTGCCCCGAGCAATCGCCAGTGAGTGAGAATACTTCAAACATTCCATCCATCATTTTGTTTTTTGATGCCCAAAATAGCAACTGGGTGGTAACTTTTGGGAGCATTACGCTCCCCCTTTTTGTAGAGAGGTATGATATTACTCCCTCTCCACAAATTAGGCATTGAGCAGTGGCGGCTGGCATGGATCAGAGGTGGCGGGGCAGGGCGTGGGCAGGGAGGAGGAAGGGGAATGTAAAAAAAAATTGGGGAAAAAAACACTTGCCTTATTGCCGCGTCCTGCGTCTCTGCTCTGTCTCTTCTTGTCAGACTCGGGCCGGAACAGCAACCAGGAAGCACGCTCAGGCTCCCCTAACCAATCACAACGCTGCAAGGCAGCTTTGTGATTGGTCTGAGCATCGTGGTTCGGCACTCAGAGGGAGAATGGGGACCTGTAATGCAGCCGGAGTGGAGAACATGCAAAGTGTGCATGACTGTTTGGCCAGCCCCAGAGGCCCCATTCATGCACACTGGGAGTGGGCAAACCACTCCTCCCCTGCGATGCTCAGAGAGCAGAGCAGCCTCGCCCACCTGCAAAGCAGCTGGAAACAATAAAATGATAATAACAAGTTATGAAGGTTTCATTTTCCCGTTCGTCACACTGCTTAAAAGCAGTGGGGAGACACTCCTTCTTAGCGGAGGAACCGCCACTGGTAAAGAGCCAGATTTTATACAATAGTCAAATAGTTGCTCTAAGGTACAATGCCCAGGTGTTGGGACAACAGCTACACTACTCTCATCTGGGCCAACAGCTTTTAAGTTCCTCAATTCCTTATGTACCTTAATAATTTAATCTGCTGACAGATCATCGCAGTTCATGACATTCAATGCAAGATAGGTGGCATTGATTTGAAAAAGTAGCATACAGTTCTTCTATGTGGGCCCACAACAAAAAGCAATAATGCACCAAAAATGTCCTTATTTCTAATAGCTAAAGCAATCTGAAGGGACCACCAAAGTTTTGCAATGTTGAATTGTTGGAAAGTCATCCTGGGCCCTAGGCACTCCCAAATTTTTGCTGACTGGTAATGGTGGTAACTGACTCTGACTGACCGTGGGCTCTGCCTAACCAGGCCCAGGGCCAGTGCTATGCTAAAAGAGGCACATTTAGAATACAGTGAAAACACCTACATACTCAAGGGTACACTATGGGTTGGGGTACTCCTGTGATTGGCATTACCTACCCTATAAGGCCCTACTACATAATAGGGTAGGGGGATTGAAACTACCTATCAGTCCCTAGTATATAATAGGGCATGGCCGTTTAGAGGCCAGCAGCCCTTTCTGCACTTGCATGTGTGCACTACTGCAGCCTGAGGTCAGTTTAAAAGTGGCTCTGGATTGCAGGGCTGCTTTTAAAAAGTAAATTGTGCCCAAACTCGGCTTTGGTGTTTGGGGCACTTAAAATGGTTGATCTATAACGTGTGGGCATATTAGGTACCCCCAGGGTCTCCCCTAGGTGTTCCAGGGGTAGGGGATCAGGTATTTATAAGGAGAACCCTTATCAAATGAGTTTTATATGACCTGGGTTAAGTGAAATTGCACATTTCACTCCGCACATTGTGGTAAAGTGCTGCCCTAAATCGACTTTGTTGGTAGGAGCACTGTGGAGGGAGGGTCTGCAATATTTTTACATATTCAAAACCCCTGAAGTCTCCCCTAGGTGTTTTGGGGGTGGGGGTCCTGTACATATATGTAGAGTACTTATAAAAATGTTTTTAGAAGCCGTGGTGCTGGGAAAATGGCCCAAGTCATTTCTCCCATTGCAAATCCCCTACCACATAGGATAACATGGCAGGAAGTTATTAACTAATAACTCTTGATAGGAAAAGGCTAAAAGTACCATTCAAAGACTTCCCAGAATGGTATTAATAAACTCAACAATATGATATTGTTGAATTTCTCCTAAAATGTACATACAAGAAGTTATAAGACTTTCTTGTTTATAAGCCCAGATTCAGCCTTCCAGTGGTCTGTCAGAGTTGAATGGATTAGCCAGGCTGCTCTAAAGAGGTGATAATGAGCCCCTGGGGTTGACCAGCTCTGCTGGGAGGGCAGTGTTCTGTTACGCAGGAATGCTAGAGCAGGGGGACGAGTCGTAAAAATGGACTTCAAGGGTAAGGGAAGACACCAGTGTAATTTATTACTCCACTCTTTTGACCCAGCCATATGCTAGGATTAAGGAAGGAATGAGCTGAAGCAAGGGGGAGAGACTATGGAGATTAGCCATTTTAGAGGTGTGTTTAGCCAGCTCTTATCTCCCTTCTGGAAAATCAACCATTATTAATTTGGAAGAATTGGTGCACTCTGGGACAAAATAGTGCCACACTCTGCAGGAAGTGGTCGGACCTTTGGGTGGTACCCTGCAGCGCACTGGACAGGAGTGACCTACTGCTTGACCCAGAGAAATTGGAATAAGTATCTGAGAAGGGCAGAGCCCCTCAGATCTGCTGCTTGAGACTTAAGAAAGCAAGACAGGCCAGGAAGTTTGATGTGCATTTGCTAAGGCCTGCTCTCTGTAGACTGCAGTTTCTGCACCATCTGAAACTACAGCCTGTGAATTACATTGCTTTAAAAGGACAAAAGAGTGGACTCCCTGCAAGCTACAGGTTAACAGAGCTCACCTGGAACATCACCACCAAGAATCCTCAACCTGGAGAACTACCAGTGAATTTGAAAGGGTTTTGTCCAAGTGGATTGTGGGAACTGAAGTCCTCAACTTTCAAGGACCATCTGTGAGATTCCAGACCCTTGGAGTGAGTTTGAGACACGTTGGGACCCTTTGTGGAACTTCAGGAAGAAGTTTCAGGAGTTTGGAGAACTTTGGAGCAACTTTGGAAAAAAGCTCCTTAAGGGGACCAACTCAACCAGGCCAGCCAAGCCACCAGCCTTCAACCACTACTCGGCCTGCAGTCCAGGTTTGCCCCACTGAAAAGCTCCGGAGGTCCTAATTCCAGAGTTTGACCGGGAGTAGTCGAAATCCGAGGCCGGCGAATCCTCACCGAATCCGGCCTGGTGAAGAGCATCAAGGGATCCCGCGAGAAAAAGCTCCTCAAAAGTTTCTAAGTCCTAATGAAGAAAAGGTGACCAGGAGCAACTGCGTAAACCAAGCCACTTGCCTTCAACAGCGTGTTGACCTGGATCCTTAGTTTGTCCCACTGGAATGCTCCGGAGGTCGAACTTCCATAAATTTGACCAGGAGCTCGTCACAAGGCAATTCGGCGAACCCTCACCAAATCTGGACCCGCTGAGAGCTTTGAGAGACCCTGGGAAGAAAAGCTCCAGAAAAGTTTCTAAGTCTGAAGGTAAAAACTGTGACAGAGGCCTACCGCGAGAGGTAGCCGAGCAGGGCTCCATCATGGTCAGCCTGAAACTTTGACTTTGACCTGGTCTATTGCAACCAGATGTCCCTATAAGGCGCTATAAGTTTCCACGTGCTAGAAATTGCTAAATCTTTGAAAATTCATATCTCCGGTTCCCTACATTGGATTTTTGTCATTTTGGTGTCATTTTAAAGATAAAAATATTTCCTGTTTTTATAAATTGTTGGATTTTTATTGTGCATTGTCTCCCAATTATTCACTGAAATTGTGTTTTTAAATGCTTTATATACCTGTCTTTGACGTTAAGTCTGCATGCTCGCAGCCAAGTTACCAAGGTTTGAGCATAGGAATAATTTCCTAAAAGCTATTCTGAGCCCTACACTGCATTAGTCGCCTTATTGCCAGTGACAGATATACATTTGCCCCAACCAATAATCCACATTCCAACATGATTTTTTTCGGCTTACCTTAATTATTTTTGTTAGTGGGTAGAACCTTGTACTGCTTGTTAGTAAAAGTGGAGGAGGAAGTTGAGGAGTTGGTTAATAATTTACGAATTTGAAACATCAAGTAATCAAAGGATAAAATGCTGATATTCCCACCCATATCATCTATTATGAGTTGAATTTGTAGCTTTGTCTAAAGCTTTCCTCCGGGAATAGACAACTTTTGCCTGAATTTTTATATCACCAATTCCGGGGGGAACAATTGCTACTAATTCTCCTAGTGATTAAAAAACCACAGCTAACTGACGATGGTCACACCAATAATTCGCACCTCGCGTTTGGCTGAAATAATGCCACAAAGTAAGTGGTGAATAAATGCATAATCCTATTGCCAGCGATGTTGTGCCAAAATTGGTTTGCAGCTTACATCCAAATGTAGAGTGGGCAGAGCTTTTGGTCCACAGGACCCTTGTATAAAAATCGTCTCCCATGCAAAGCCGAAGGAAGAAAAAAATACAACCCACATTTTTCAACACTACCTTTTGGAATTATTTCCAAATAGTTGTTCTGTACTTGATGTTAGTCGGAAAGAACTGGTTGTGTATGGCTTCCAGTAATACTATAACTAATACTATAGAGATATGATTATTGGAGTCACTGTAATAATAATAATGCAGTAAATGTTACTCTCTTTAAACATTTTATCTCGCAGATCTTGGCAAGTTAAACCTGGTAACGTTTACAGTCAGAACATATGCAGCAAGTTCCCATATATGTTGGAGATCGGCGCCAAAAAAATGGTTCCACATGTAATTCCCCATTTTTGGGTAAAACACAGATTATGAGGTAATGTCTGACCCTATGAATACCGTACTATGTGATCATCAATGACTAAGTGATGTAAATACTTCACCGTTTACCGGTCCCCTTGTAACGAGGGCCTAGTGAACTATTACACTCCTGCTACCTGTCAGAGTTTTTTGGGAAAGCTTGAGACTCATAAAACATAATTTTCGATGACATCATAGGGCAGCACGCTAGAGAGGCAATGGGCATTGCTGATGAAGCCGCAATTGTTCTGCGCAATCGGGGTTTTGCTCAGATTAGATCGAGTCTAACTAGCAATTCAGATTGAATACTCTCCATAGTGAGCCCGGGGCTCATTTCTATAAACATAACAAAATAACGCGCTATCCTATTGACTTTTAGCAACCACTGGGTCCCCCGGGTAGAAATTAAGCAAACCCTTTTATTGTCAGAACCGAAACAACGCAGGTCTACGGCGCGCTGCCAGGGGGACATATTTCACTTTTATACCGCGCGAGTGGCATTGTAAGCTTCAGCGCGAGCTCCAGAGAACGTCGACCTCACAAGCTCAGCACATCTCTGGCCAAATCATAATTTGTCATACTTGAAAAAACATACCTCCTGCGAACCTCTAAAGAGTTATCGTCTCCATTACCTGCAGAGAAAGCGAGAGCTGGTGCTCGACAATCAGAAGATAGACAAAGGCAACTATCTGCTTTATTGATCATTTATTTATTTGGAAATTCAGCTGTTTTACCTTCGGGCTCAGCCTCACATAGATTTTTTTGTACAAAGGGAGGGAGATATGTCTTTAGAAATCAGCACAACACGTTAATGCACAGAACGTTCACCACTCAGTGTGCGCTTCACCGGCGCGCACTCGCTGCTTCATTCAGGAAACCCGCGTGAAGGGATAACGTCCTCTACTCCCGGCGATCCACATTAACGCCTCCTGTCCTAGGGCACTAATGCATTTATCCTAGTCGATTTTATTTTGTTTAATTAGGGGATACAATACCCCCACTCCAACTGTACATCACGAGAATGCTTCGACGCACGAGCATGTATGTTTCCGTAACGCAAAATGATGCCACAACCCGCAGAACGTGTGTGAGGATTTTGCCGTATCTCCCCATATCTCACAAATATGTCTAGGCTTGGACTGAAAGCCGCCCCCCTCTTCTCCACCCGACTCCCCACAACTGTTGCGACCCAAGGCGCCGCTGGAGCTGCAGGGGCCTACTCTACCCTGGAGACGCAGATTCAGACCAAGAGCATTTATGAAGGCCGGTAAGGCCACCATCATTAAAGCCTTCGTTATTATTTTTCCAGCCATGGTTTTAAACTACTGTTACAAGGAACACCTTTTTTTTTTTTTTTTTACTTTTAAAGAAAAATATTGCCAGTCTCCAATGAGCCAACGTAGAAAAGTAATCTCGGAGTTATCACCCTATTTTCATTTATACTTGGCAGCTACTAAGTGATACGTAAATCTGGGCGGTGAACTCCGTTCCGCTCGTGGAATTTGCGGAGTGAGTTTTTTTCCTCGCTCGCGCTCATCAACATCAAGTTGGCGAGCGCGAGCTAGGAAAATCCAATTCCCGGCGAGGTTTTTCCTCATTCGTGCTCGTCAACGTCAAGTTGGCGATCGTGAGTGAGGGAAATCAACCACCGGGCGAGATTTCTCAACGCGGGCAGTCGAATTTCTCAATGTGAGTGGCCGCGTATGTTCGCGAATGCCTGCGTTGAGAAACTGTCTGTTCACGTTGAGAAAGCTGCCGCTTGGGTAGAAAATCTACTCAAGCGGCAGAAAAGAAGCAGCGCCCGCTTGCGCTGTGTATGGTGCTGTTCGTGATCATTTCACAGTGCGGACAAACACCTAGCACTGAAAATGATCGTGAACAGCATTTTTTATAACCTACTCCACCACTTGCAGAGCTCCACATAGCACGGCAGAGTTTTTTTGCACTTTGTGGAGTTCCGCTATGAACTCCGCCCAGTGTTAGTAATAAGCCTATTTTTTTTGCTATTTTAGTGTGGAAATACGCTGTTTTTGCCCTAAAAGCAGTCAGACACCATCCAACGGCTGTTGTGACAGCTGGAAAATTAAAATTGGCCAAAGTGTGCTCTGGTACATAAGCAGCAAACGGCAGCTCTTCCACCATTTTAACTAGGTTTTGTGCTATGTATGCAGGTTCTGTGGTGACTAGTGCTGCTGCTAACTGTTCTCTGCATTCAGAGCAGTACATATTCAAGGGCTCGTGCTTAGAGACATTACCTCCTCATATGTCCTCCTCATCCCAGTCCTTACACAAGTGAGGAGGCAATTCTGCCTCCTGACAGGCTGTCTCAAGGCTAGTATTTTTTCTATGTATATAACATAAATCCCTCCCACCCACCGCCATGCCTGTTTTTTTTCCTGTCCGACGGACGTGCCATTGGAATGCTAGGCTTGTTCCTTTGTGTCAGTCTGCGATACTGTAAGTCGTTTTCACTTTGTTTTTGCATCTGTCTGACTGCGTATTTCGTTTCTTTATTTCTGTGCCCACACTGGCCTTATCGGTGTCCCGGTGGGTTGTGTCTCTGCTCTGCTCTTGACGCTCTCCCTGTGCATGTGCTTGGCTGGGGCGGGGAGCTTTCTCTGCATTCAGGGAGAAGACTGTTCCGGTGCTGAGGGCGTCCAGCAGCACCTGGCTCCCGCGACCATGTTTTGTCTGTGTGGCTGTGGGGGAGGTGGCAGGTCTGTCTTTTGGCAATCCAAGTCTAATGGGTTTTGAGAAATGGTTGCTAGGAGAGGATACGTTTAGGGAGCGCTGGGCACTTCCCTTTTGACTTGTTGGTTCCTGTTTGGTGTCATGGGAATGAGGAGTCGGTCGCGGTGCCAGACAAATCTGTTTCCAAGTGGAAACATGTACAGGACCTGCAGGAGGATGACCTGTTGTAGATCTCCAGGTTGGATTTGCAGGATTTCATTAATTCTGCAGTTCAGGCTGTGCTGATTGAGCTTTCTGCCAAAAAATCTAAAGTGGATGAAGATGAGGAATTGGACAATTCTCCAAAAGGAAAATATATCCATGGTAAAGTCTTTTCGGACATGTTGGCCCAAGTTCGTGAGGTCCTGGGATTTGATCCTAGATCTCTGGTGGGTTATGGCTTTTATTCCAAGCATAGTACCTCGGTGATGGATAATTTACCCTTGCAGGATGTCATCAAGCAGACTCTGGCTAATGAATGGCATGAGGTCAACAAGCAGGGGATTCCCCGCTCTCTGGGCAAGAAGTATTGCTTGGCGTAGTTTGATGTCCAGTTTCCTCAAGTTCCTAAGATCAATTCTATTTTGTCTTTGATGGCTTCTTCCTCTTTGTGTTCGGAGGAGGCTTCCCTTTCTGATCCGGTTGAACAGAAGGTGGAAACGGCCTTGAAATGTTCCTATGCAGCGTCACATTTTGGGATTTGGGCTAGCACTTACCCCGCCTTAGGCTCCCAGGTCCTTATCAAGGGTTTTGAGAAGTTATTTGATTGTCTTCAAGATCAGGGGGATCCCACTCCTATCTTGGCCCAGATGGAGATCTTGGCTCAATGTATGTCCAATGTCACTTTTAATACTCCATGGGCCTTCTCCTTGACTGCCGGGGCAGCAGTGGTTGGTAGACTTTGTGTCTCGAGGCTGCTCAGAAGGCCTTGATTCATAAGTGTGTGAGGGTCCACTGCTTTTTGGGGAAGAGTTGAACACAATGGTGCAGCGTTCTGCTGAGAAGAAGTTGCTGAAACCATTTCAGTGTGTCCAGAAGACTTTTTTCCATAAGCAGAACTTTCAGGATGTTCTCGCTTCCCAGCCCTTTCATGGACGGGACAGTGGTCTGGGGGGAGGCTGTGTTCTATAACAGGTCCCAGGCTTGGCTGCAGCAACCAGAGCATGCTGGGCAGAAGTGACTTTGTCATGGTGGGGGCCCTGCTCCCCTTTCTTCCTCGATCAGAGGTTGAGTCTGATTTCTGTGGGTCCTGTTACTAATCGGTCAGGGGTACCAGATTCTTTTCCAGGACCCTCCCCCTCAGACCCACTATCGGGTTACCACGTTGTCAAGCGACCCCTTGAAGAGAGCTGCTTTGTTGTCTGGAAAGGGCTTGTTGCTTGCGAAAGGCACTGTTCTCCTGGTGCTGGAGGTGGAACGGAGCCTGGGCTTCTATTCCACTCCCTTCTTGGTCCGAAAACCAGATGGTTCGTGCTGCCTGATTCTGAATCTCAAGGCTCTGAATAGGATGGTCATCTCCCTATTCATCCTGGAAGCCAACGGTTCCTGAGGTTTGCAGTGGACTGGGCCCATTACAAGTTTCAGGTGTTACCTTTCGCCCTTTCAACGGCTCCCAGGACTTTTACCCAGGTATTGGGTCCTGCTGTGGGGGTTTTGCAGCTTTGGGGTGTCTTTGTATTTACCTATATTGATCATCGGTTGATCTCTGCTTCCTCCCTTCCTAAAGCTCTTCTGGCAGTGGAGGCGACCATGGACAGATTTCGGTATCTGGGTTTCAAGTTGAATCGGGCACAATCTCATCTGGTCCCTGTTCAGAGTCTGCAGTTTATCGCTGACTTTTTGGCGCTATGTTAGGGGCAGTGTTTCTCCCTCCTGCTCGCATCTCTTCCCTGCTACTTCTTCTGAGGGATCTCCTGAGTTGGCAGTCTGCTCCAGCTCTGACTTGGTTGAGAGTCCAAGGGTTGATGACTGCGACCCTGGCTGTGGTTACCTGGGCACGCCTGCACCTCAAGCCTTTGATGATTCATCTATTCTCTGTGGGGCCCCTCCAGTGTGAGTTACTACTCTGTGGTTCCTCTCTCCCCTGTTCTGGTTCGGGACTTGGGCTGGTGGCTTTGCACTCCCATTCTGGAAAGGGGGATCTGTTTTCCGCTTCTTCCTCCCCTGTTGCTGATGACGAATGCCAGTCTTTGAGGTTGGGGGGGCCACATTGGGGTCTTTGAAGGCCAAGGGTCAGTAGTCTAGTACAGACAGCGCCCTTTCCTCGAATTGGCGGCCATTTGGCAGGCGATACTATTCTTTCAGGTTCCCCTCCAGAGGGTGAATCTGTTGGTTTGTGCCGACAATTAGGTGGCTTGCTGTCACTTGAACCGCCAAGGGGGGACCCAGTGCGAGTCTCTGAATCTGCTGGCTTCCATGATTTGTGCCTAGGTGGAGTCTCATCTCTCGGCCTTGAGGGCTGTTTACAGCCAGGGTCACCTGAACTTCCAAGCGGACAGCTTGAGCCCCAACCTTCCTCCACCGGTTCTGTTCCATCTGTCTGTGTCCCTGTTCCTGGACCTTTGCCTTGGTTTGGGATGCCTGGAATCAACCTTTTTGCTTCTCCGTACAACACCCTCCTCCATCGGTTCTGTTCCGAGGTGGTTTTTCCTCAGGCATGGGCGGTGGATGCCCTCTTGTTTCCTTGGCTACCGGGACATCTGTATGCCCCCCCCCCAGATTTCCCTCCTCCCGAGGGTGCTGCAGAAGATTTGGGTGGAAAAGCTGTCTGTTCTCTTGCTTGCTCCTTTTTGGCCTTGCCGCCTTTGGTTCTTGCTGTTAATACGGCTGTCTGGGGGTGGGTTTGTCCGACTTTGGGTGATGCTATCACCACTTCAATTTCCCCTTCTGTCATTGCCTCACCTCCGTCAAGTAAAGCTGACGGTCTGGCCCTTGAACATTTGATGTTGGAGTCTTTGGTTTGTTCTTCCTTGTTGGCCATGGATATCCAGCGCTCCCGTAATTCTTCTACCCTTAAGTGTTAGAGTAAGCATTGGGATTCTTTTGCCACTTGGTGTGCCTCTCGTAGTGTGGATTCTGTGGTTGGTGATCTGTTCTCTATTTTTGAGTTTCTCAGTCATGGTTTTCTGAAAGATGTTTCCCCTTCTACTTTGTCTGCTTAGTCGGCTGCTGTACGGGCGTGTAGAGGTACAGGGGCCTCCATTGAGGGTATTGCTGTTTTGGTGGGTCAGCTCTTGTGGAGTTTTTGACTTCTTCGCCCTGTCACTCCTGTGATTGAGACCTTTTGGGATTTGCCGACTGTTCTGCGGGTTCTTCAATTGTCCCCTTTTGAGCCTTTGTTGGAGGCAGATTTGCTGTGGTTGTCTGCTAAGTTGGCCTTCCTGTTGGCCATCACCTCTGCTCAGAGTTTGGGTAAATTGGGGACCTTGCTTATTTCTTTTCCTAATGTGCAGTTCTTGCCTGACAGGCTGGAGTTGCAGCTTGACCCAGACCTTCTCCCTAAGGTCTCCTCCAAATTCCATTTCCGGCAGGAGGTGATTCTTCCTGATTTTCCTCGGGATGAGGGTGCTCTTGTTCTTTCTACCTTGGATGTTCGCTGGGCCCTTCAAGTTACCTCCAGCATACCCAGAATTTTCGTCTGTCTCCTTCCCTGTTTGTGTCCGGTGGTGGTGGCTAAGGGGAAGAAGGTATCTACATCCACCATCAGTCGGTGGGTGCGTTTGGTGTTTTGTCAGTCCTACAAGTCAGTGGGTCTGGCTCCTCTGGCTCAGGCACAGGGGTGTTCGACACAGCTGGTGTCCGCTTCCTGGGCTGAGGCTGCTGGTGTTCCTATCCTAGTGATTTGTAGGGTGGCAACCTGGCAGTCCCATCATACATTTGTCCAGCATTATCACCTTGATGTCTTGCATGCCTCTGTGGACAATTTTGCTGTTCGAACGCTGCTGTGTCTTTATCGTGTTTT
Organism: Triturus cristatus; assembly: GCF_964204655.1. Lineage (NCBI taxonomy): Eukaryota > Metazoa > Chordata > Amphibia > Caudata > Salamandridae > Triturus > Triturus cristatus. The sequence continues at coordinate 565,572,972 of NC_140595.1, forward strand.
GAATGAAACTCTGTATACTACATGGATCTTGGTGTGATGCATTTTCTTGGTGTTTTTACTTATGAGGTCCTCGCAGTGTAAGGACTGGGACGAGGAGGACATATGAGGGGGCAATGTGTCATTACTTACCGGTAATCTTCATAACCCCGATAAAGATCCTCCTCATCCCAGTCTTATTCTCTCCCTCCCTACTGCTGTGGTTGTGTCTGGTCTTGTTGATAACAGACATGGCTGTGGGTAGGAGGGGTTTATGTAATAAACATAGAAAAAATACTAGCATTGAGATAGCCTGTCAGGAGGCAGGATTGCCTCTTCTCTTGTGTAAGGACTGGGCGAGGAGGACCTTAATCGGGGTAATGAAAATTACCGGTAAGTAACAACACATGAATGCATGGTGCACAATTCGCCAGAGAGGCCGGCCAGGGAGACCTGGCATGTTGCACAAGAGTTCAGAAATCATTAGATTGAGCAGTTAAGGAAATGGGATATTGTCTTAAAATAGGGAAAAGCTAGGGAGCGCCCTGGATATGCAGAAACTGTTTCTCTGGTATTCGCCTACTAGAAATCCCAGATCTACTAACATGGGCCTGGTTCAGATTCCTAGAGTTCACAGAGCAAGAAGGGGAGGCAGGAGTCTGTCCCATTGTGCAGCTAAACTGTGGAACTAGCTGCTGGTAGCCATGAGGATGCAGCCAAAAAGGCAGCATTTGAGGAAAAAGGTCAAAACCAGGATTGTTACAGTCCAACTAGGTTCACGTCCGAACTGACCAGCTCCACTCTCACCTCCTCAGCGGCAAGACACTGCGGCATTCAAGTGCTTTATAAATATATATTTTTTACTTTTACATGGTAAATGAGATAGTGAACATTCCAGCAGGTTGAAGGTAAGATCTGGCCCATGGAAAGGAAGGACGACAGAGCTTTTATATACAAACAATGAAAGGGACAAAGAAAATGGGAGGAAACAATGAACATTCGGAGGCTATAATTAGATCAATCATACATCAAGGAAAAGAGGAATATTGGACATACATGAAAAGGGAGAGTGAGAGATTAGCAGGGGGACATTTGTGTGTTGAGTGCATGAAGAGGGTGATGTATGTCTCCAAAACATGAATGGAAAATAAGTGGCAGGGCTAGAACTGCCTGTGCACCTAATCTTTCCAGAACATAATCATATTTAGTGATAAGGCATAAGCAATAATCATAATGTGTTGAGGGAGCCAGACCTTAGAAGAATTTCTGCCACCATAAAATGTATTCAGTTTACAATTGTGGATTAAAGAATCCAATTTCTGATCTTCACACTTGCAAGCACCATTCCATATTGGAAACTAGTCAACACTCCAGTTTTAAATATACATAAAGTACATTTTAAGATTTGTGCCATTTTTATTTAGTTCCGGTCAACAGTTGGGAGTAAAACATTGTACTTGTCATGTACAGTATTATTAGTCTTGTCACACAGGCTCTGATCAAATGATAGATTTATAACCAGATCTGGTATTGAGCTTATGATGTAGTTTTGAACAGTTCTAATACAATTAGTCCTTAGAAAAATGCATCCTTGTTATTGTTCATGCCCGAGGAGGTGAGAAGTAGACCCTGTGTTATGAGATTGTTCAAGAAACTACTTGTAGTAATGAGATTATGCAAGAAACCAGGCGACAAATGTTTCAGTCCTCTTGGAACTTTTTCAAGGTTGCAAAGAAGAAAATAAAAATCGAGGTCCTCTTTGGTTTACACAAAAAAGACTTGTCTCCCATACACCATGGTCAGTCCGAATGTTCAGTGAGGGACTTCATCTCTGCTGTAGTCCGTCTATTCAGAAGGTTTTTAGTTGAGAAAAACAAGAATATTTAGTAGATCAGATGTGCAGAGACAAATGAACCTGTTTGTTCTCTTGAAATGTGGAATAATGAAATGGTAGAAGGTAGTGCGAGTGCGAAAGAACTGACATTCTTCCAATTAGTTGGAACAAAACCAGTGTGATACAATACTACCAAAATGATGACGATGAATACAAAAATAGGTGAAAGAAAAGAAGATCTGAGCACAGAATGTGTCATTAAGACCAAAAATGTGTTTCATTTAAGGTAACCTGAGAAATGTGCACACGGTATTTTCCTTAATAAATGGTAAAGAGAAAACAGTATGTATTTATTCAAAAGAACGGGACTATGTCATTAATGATCAAAGTAAGATATAAAACTTTACTACATATATGTGTAGGTACTATGAACATTGGGTTCTTTTAAAATTTGTCTCAATCAAAGTTATTGGTTATATGTATGAGGGTACAAATTCCATATGGCAAAATTGCTCTGATGTAATTAATCTATAAAATAGACATATTTGCATGGATATTACATGTTTAACTATGAACTACAAGTTAAGTAGTAATCATTGTTATTGATAAACTGTAGATCCATTACATACTAGGGTATAGTATAATCAGTATAGAACCGTTCTTATTTAGGGATAGAAATACCTATGTTAGGTGTGAATGGAAGGTACAAGAGAACATTGTAGAAAGATGCTTGCCTAATAATTATGTCACAGTAGAATAGTTGATATAATGGTATATTTAGTATAGTTGAAATACTCTATTTATGAATCACAACATCATGTTTTTATAAACAGATTAACTGCTTTCCTGAACAGGATGTGATGAAATAATATTTGATCTATTAATGGCAAAAACTCTGCCAAAGTCAAGTAAAAGAAGCCATAATAAACAGTATTTTCTACCTATGCAGCTCTGACAGAGCTTGTTAATGCTACTTACAGTTACCACTAGTTGATAAATAGAATGCTAGAACTGCCACACTTAACTCTGTATCAAGGAACACTGTCTTATCAGAACAGCTAAAGACATATAGAAAAATGTTTCTTCCGCAATGCACGTGAGGAAAAAATTACATGTGCCCATGCACATTTTCATATAATTTAATCATGTGATATTTCCTACCTGTTAGAAATTCTATAGGAGTTATTTTTCAGCAGGGAAGTACTCCTGGAAATCTATGTGAATCTCTAAAATTCAGAAATATATTTCAAATGCAGTAGTTTAATTATATGAGTTCCTTTCTGTCTTTGGAAACCCAGGGTTTGTGACTTTGAGACTGTAAGATGAAATAGAATTATATGGTGGAACTTATTGCAAGTAAAAGGGATGGATGTGAGAGCAATGAAGGCTAATTGAGTGTTAATTTTCATGTCCTGCATTATTGAGTATAATTCTCACTCTGGTCATCGTCTGATGTAGGTTAGTGTAAGAAAACTGATTATTAGTTGGGGAGAATGTAAATTGAGGCAATCATTCTAACATCTTGTCAGGTTCAACATCCAAGTCACTAAATAATACTGGGATCAACCTCTGGTAGCTATGGATATAATCTAAAGTGCGTATAGTTAGTACCAAAACTATTGAAAAGGCAAAGCATACCACAATAAAAATCCCCCAACCAACTTCTTAAGAATCGAAAACATTATTAATTAGAAAAATGACACAAACACTATAAAATAGTAAAGGGAAACCAGAGACATTAATTTTATTTTTAAAGTTTAAGGGCAAAAATTGGAAAGAAAAAGTAAAGTACCAATCAAAAGTTACTGTTCGCAGTTGACTGGGACCCAGGCGTGATTTCACATTGAATGTCCTGTGAGTAATCCCAGTCAAAGATTTAACCTTCTGACATAGTCTCTTAAATGGAAGTTGAATATCCTCCATTGGGGGAAAGGTTGAAGTCTTCTATAAGTTGCATAGCCATTGGTCAAGCTCCTGCTAAGGCAATTGTTTTTTTAAGGAAAAGCTCGGAGTGGGAACATTCAAATTTTGTTCCCTTTGAATAAGGATGGGCAAAATATTTTATTCCGCCGGCAGAATTGGCAGAATCTTGGTGGCTCCACATTTCTCTTGTAACTTGGAGTTCTGGGAAAATCCCATCAATCGCCATGTGTTGGAATGTTTTCTCGTATGTGACTCCAGGATAGTAAATTGGCAAATTATATTTGGCGTCCTCTAGCTTGTTTTCTGGTTGCTAGGAGGACATCTGCAAGATCTTTATACTGTGGGCGGTCGGACCATTCCAGGTCAGAAGTCTGCCGCTTGAGCAGAAAATCTGCTCGAGCAGCAACAAAATCTACTTGAGTAGCTGCACCCTCGGCACACCGTGTGGTGCCGTACGTGCAATTTTTTCCCCAGCACTAAATCACAGCAAGAGCAAGGCGATGTGCCTATTAAGCCAGTTGGCAGAACTCATCGGAATCTTGCAGAGTTTTTATGTAATTCCACAGAATTATGCAAATTTGGCCCACCCCTACCATTGAAGTCCTCTCATTAGGTAGATGTTTTTTGAGTCATCGTGCAGTCATAATATCTACCTTTGGAATTAGTGTTTTTTTTGGAGATCAAAATCCTCCGGCCAAGCAAGCCTGCAGCTGTAAGTGCTCTCGGAATTGGACACCTTTCCTGAGAGGTCTACTGAAGCTCCGCAAGTACAAAGATTTTTAAAGTCCAAATTTTCAGATTCTCTTGTTTATTTCCTTTTGGCCTCTGCTAAGGCTCACAGGACCTCAGGAGCAGCACATATGGGCCAGGACCTATTCAAGAAGAGGCCACTAGCAAGTTCCAGTCCAGGTCCAGGTACAGTTGCTACTGGCCTGGTGGCGGAAACAGCCATCACATTGCATCCGTTACAACACATGCGATTACAACACGTTTGTTACAATGACCGCGTTGTTCCATCGCAGGACCATCACAACGTAAGTCGTTACAACGACTTGCTCTAGGGGCGATGAAAAACTAAGGAATAGTGTAATTTACTATTCCAACACCTTCCCTACTGTTGCACACACTGGAGTTGGAATAGTAAATTATACTATTCCTAAGTCCAGTGCGGCCCCTAGAGCAAGTTGTTGTAACGACTTGCGTTGTAATGGTACTGTGATGTAACAAGGCGGTCGTTGTAACAACCGCGTTGTAATCGCATGCGTTGTAAATGCATGCGATGTAAACGACTATATTCGCCTGGTGGTCACTACAGGAAAAGACCTCTTGAAGCATGTTGTACTCCTATCGCCACACAGGTGGCCAGCTGATCATTGGAGTGCACTTCTTAGACGTGGGTACACATGAAAGCTGGTTCTTTTGCCCCCACAGGAAACAGGCAGCATTCCCAGTTCTCTTTAGTTCATCCTCGGGTCCAGAGGAGTTCTGAAGAAGTGGGGGTTGGGTAAACACTTTTGTACAATTCACCAGTCAGTGGTTGAGGATGTAACTCCTGGGCACTTCCAAACCAATGAGAACACAATTAGTGAAGGCAAACCCTCCCATGTTTGCAGCACACCCTGTTTATTTACTGCAAACAATCCCACAGTGCATTTCCCTAAGTGAAATCCAACATGGTAGAGACCTTCTGCCCCTTAAGTAGGCTGGTGGCCTATCCATGGGGGTTTCTAGGGAAATGAGCAATCCCGTCTTCCTCAACCAGATCAAAGTGGTTCTCAGAGCATATCTCACTCCCACTAAGATGGTGGTAAGCTGGCTATAGTTGGCATGAGGATCTAAAGGCCTCTCTTCCCCAGGTCTTACGTTATGCTTAACTATGAATAGGCAGGCCTTACCCTGGACCCTTTCAAGTTTATGAAGTGCATGAACCTTGCTCAACTGCCCTTCCTGAGCTGAGACAGATACATCACACCTAGGTCTTACAGCCAGATGGCTGAAGCAATTGTCTCCGATCTGGGAGCAGTTTTCACATCTCATTAACAGGAATTTACTGACACCTTTATCCCCACTTCTAAGGGTCCAGGACTGGTGGGGCACCACTTGGTTGGGCGGGGGGGGGGGTTGGGACTCACAGCAGGCAGAGTCCAGGTGCAGGGTTACAGATGGTTGGAGCCTTTTCTGTTCCTGAAGCTTTGATCAGGAGGCCAGCCAACTAGCCCTAGGAGTCATTCTGGTGGTCCTGGATTCAAGGTGCAGGCCCAGTTGTTCTCAGTCAGGCAACAGTGCAGTGTAATAGCAGAGCTGCAGAGTACTCCTCCTTGAGGCAGACCAGAACAGCAGTACTCCTTCTGAGTCTTCCACAGGTCCAGAGGTGTAGTAAAGAGAGGATCAGAGGTCCTATTTTTGTCCCTGGTGCCTTCTTTGAAGCAGTAGTGGTGCCTAGGGATTCTCTTTTAAGTGCTTGGAATTTCTCGCCTCCTTGTCCTATATCCAGCCTGGCTGCAGTTAAAAAGGCCTTCTTTTGTGTCGCTTCTTTTGTGTGAAGGCAGAGCACATCCTATTGACTTGTAAGTGGTGCTAAGCCCACCTTCGCCCCTGCCCATCCTCTCAGTGATGGCCCTTCTAGGCACACCTAATCGCTCTATTGTATGGCAGTCTGGGAGGAATACACAAAGTCCAACTGACAACTACACCCAGTCATGTGACCTAGGAACAGGCTGCAGGCACCAAATAGGACAAGAAAATACCAACTTTCAAAAGTGGTATTTCGAAATTGCAATTTAAAATCAGACTTTACTATTAAAGAGGAGTTTAGATTACAATTTCTCAGATACCAAGTATGAATTTTCTACCTGCTCCAAATCAAAAGTTAGCACTTATTAAATGTAATAAGGCAACCCAATGTTATCTTGCAGAATAGGTAGGCCTAACAGTAGTGAAAAACAATTTTGTGAGTTTTTCACTACTAGGGCATGTAAACCTTAAAAGTACAGTCCAACCTTCACATTACAATCCACCCCGCCCTATGGGCTGTCCTGGGCTTACCTTAGGGCTGACACATATGTTATAAAAGGAGAGTATAAGGCTTAGCAAGGGGTTCGTTTGCCAAGTTGAATTGGCAGTTTAAAGCTGCTATCAGGCTTCAATGGCAGGCCTGAGAGATGTTTTAACGGGCTAGTTAGGTGGGTGACACAATAAGTGCTGCAGGCCCATTAGTATCATTCAATTTACTGCCCGTGGGTGTATGGTATACCACTTTACCAGGGACCTATAAGTATGTTAAATATGCCAATCAGGTGTAAGCCAATTGTATCATGTTTTAAGGAGAGAGCACTTCAGCACTGGTTAGCAGTGTCAAAGTGCACAGAGTTCTAATGCCAACAAAAAGCAACATTCAGGAAAATGGAGAGATGAAGGCAAAATGTGGGGAAGACCACACCAAGGATGACAGGTGTAACTGGTGAGAAAAGCAGAGGAGCCCCCTTGGGGTAATCCAGAATTAGCTGCTCCTTCTAGAACTTACTCCACTAGGTCTGCTCTGCTAATAATCAACACCTCACTATCTCATAGCCTTCATGCATTAAATGGTTTTTTCCCCTCAGATGAAAATGCAGCTCCAACCTTGAAAATATATATTTATATGAGCAACATCAATTATAGAATAATAGATTTATGACTTTAGGGTGAAATTATTGACATGCAGTTTATACGAGACCCAAGAGCAATCACAACCCCTTGGTTCTTCACCTAACCAATTCTATGATCCCTGATTTAGCCAGGACTCCTAGTATAAAAGTTAATGCGGTATTGACCACTAATGGAAGGAATCTTAAATGGACCAATATATTGATAATATACCAGCTATGCAACATATATTTAGCATCATTATACCTACACTATATTTTTTCAGGAGTAGTATGGATTGCACTTTTTGATCTGGAAACACATATTAGGCCGATACGATGGGCCGCCCTGATGAATGCCATCAACACCTTATAGTAGAGTTACTTTTTGCAGAAACATGTCGGCCTCGACTAGTGGGTAGAATTATTACCAATGTTACTTTTTACCCTACATCTGGGGGACATAATAACACCTAACACATCCACCAAGGAGATAGTTTTAATACAGACACATTTACTCCTCTGCACTTTCCACTCTCACACAAAGCCATTCTCATTAGGTGGACATACATACATACTCAATTTAAAAATATATATATAACCCCCTAACTCAACCCACCAACACAGTGGGTAGAAGCTTGCACCTAGACTTTCAGGCTGGTGCTAAGAGGTGCCCAAGGATGAAGCATGCCACCGAAAAGGTCGGTGAGGGCCTTCATCCTAAAACAGTGAAGTACCTGATACTCACAACTTGAATCCAGGAACAACCAGTTTTGTGTATTGTGGGGTATGAAATACTTACCACAATGCATTAAGAATCCGCACTGACACCGCACTGACACCACACCTTGTGTGGTGTTCATAATCTCAAAATATCCGTTAGCCGCCTGATATCTTAAACCAAAGCACCAACATCGGTATGTTATGTTAAATGTATTTTATATAGCGCAAAATCACCTTCAGGTCTCTAAGCACTTTTAGAGAGAGTGACCAGAATCACTGATGGCAGCTGGAAACACAGGCAGCAAACAGAAATTACACTGTGGCTAACGTCTCCCTAAATAGAAGTGTTTTAAGTGGCATGGCTTGGCAGTTCGGGCTGGACTGTTCCCATGAGGCACAGGGTCAGACTGATTTGCATATGACCATGTCTGAACTGGGGTGGCAGAGTGGGCTAAAGAACGGTGATGGATCAAACCCAGATCTGTTGACTGGGTGTGAGTGTTTGATTGGTTCTGATGCTCCGTCCATCACCACCCCCTTTTGTACCCCTTTGTTCGCCATAAGTTGGCAGGGTATGCTCAGACATGAGTCCCTTGCTCACTTTGCCACTGGATTCAAGCAAGCCTGGCTGAAGACGGCTGAAGTGCCAGAAACCGGTCCTAGGAAGCTTGTTTCCGTTCCAGGGAAGGCATGGCTTGGCATTTCGGGCTGGACTGTTCCCATGAGGCACAGGGTCAGACTGATTTGCATATGGCCATGTCTGAACTGGGGTGGCAGAGTGGGCTAAAGAACGGTGATGGATCAAACCCAGATCTGTTGACTGGGTGTGAGTGTTTAATTGGTTCTGATGCTCCGTCCATCACCACCCCCTTTTATACCCCTTTGTTCGCCATAAGATGGCAGTGTATGTTCAGACGTGAGTCCCTTGCTCACTTTGCCACTGGATTCGAGCAAGCCTGGCTGAAGACGGCTGAAATGCCAGAAACCGGTCCTAGGAAGCTTGTTTCCGGTCCAGGGAAGGCATGGCTTGGTAGTTCGGGCTGGACTGTTCCCATGAGGGACAGGGTCAGACTGATTTGCATATGGCCATGTCTGAACTGGGGTGGCAGAGTGGGCTAAAGAACGGTGATGGATCAAACCCAGATCTGTTGACTGGGTGTGAGTGTTTGATTGGTTCTGATGTGTTGTGTCCAAATAATTATTCCAGGGGCCACACTTACCACTGGCCCGCAATATTAAATAAAATAAGGAGCAGTTGGCAACGTGGAAGGTTCAAATGTTTATTAGCCACCACAGAACTCTATATAGAGGAGCCTCGTCGATCCTCACCCATCAGGTGCGCTGAGGAAGACTGCTGGCTCCTTGACAGTAACACACTTTTATACATTATCAGTTCAGCATACAAAACCTTATATGTGGAAAAGTACCATTTAGTCCTGGCGCTCCTAATGAGCTCATGCCTATATCTAGTTTCGGTTACACATACAAAGGGTTACTATCTTTACAGAGAAGGTCGAAAGGGTGACTCCCTTCTCGTCCCAGGTCTAGAGGAATTTGCTTGATACTCCCTTTTAGCAGATGTGACCTTGCTTCTCAGCAATTCAGCCTGTCTCCTAACTAATGTATGAAAAAGGGGAAGCAGATGGTGTGCGGAAGAGACCATGTGATTCCTGAGCGAGAGAGCCACAATCCAAGATGGAGGCGGTTCGGTTCTCGGCCCTTTCAGTCGTACTAAGCATAACAGGAATTTCGAACCCTTGAATACACCATAACTAATCATACTATCATTAGATATACTGCGCTAATCATACCATAGCAACCTGAACACCTCAGATGCTCCGTCCATCACGACCCCCTTTTGTACCCCTGTGTTTAGTGAACACAGCAAGGTCTATGATCCCAGTCTTCATCAGGACAGTCATGCAGATGTGAACTTTGCCGCGCTACAGGTCACAAGGATCCCTGCATAAGCAAAGGGTGTTCTAAAGATTTCCATCAAAAATCCTCCTCTTAGGGTTTTCCTGCAACATTTGACTGCAACAGAATTCGAGGTAATAGCTATTTTGTGTTTCATATTTTCCTCTTGTGATATATGGCCTGGTACTGCCTTAGTCCCCTTTAACTTTTTGACCCAAACTGACCCACCCTTAGATGGATGGGGTCTCCCTCCCTCCTCCAAGGTAAGCATATAACACCACACAATTTCTGGATTCGGGGGGTGTGACCCCCGGACGTATTTATTACAAATTAAAAAACATTGATTAATATTGACATTATGTACAATTACGCAGAAAGTCCAGATGCATTGTTAGACACATGATATCACTTGACTAACTTTAACATATTCTAATACAGAGACCACTCCTACCGTAATCTAACATGCATATATTTACTTTCTGCGTACCTCCTCTAGAGCCTACGGCAAGGTCAGTGACTGGCAGACGCCAGGTCCTGGTAAACCACAAATACTCCACCGGAGTAAGCTTGCGGCTTATCAGATGGATACTTTCCCCCGGGCCCCCCCTACGCCCTGAGCCTTAAACTCCATAACAGGGGCTTAACAATTTGCATACTCGGGCCCTAATGCGTATGCGCGTGCGAGGGTGGCCACAGGCCCACTGGAAAGAGTGACTTCCCCAGCCCCCGCACCCCGACAGCCTACTTACCGGCTGTTACTGCCCTTGGAGTTACATGGTGCTGACCGTTAAGGACCGAAGACTATGCTTCCCAATCATGACCTTACCGCCTGACAGGAGACACACAACTAAATACAACAATATGGCGATAAACAATATACCGTCTACTGACACTTTTATTAAATGTTATACCAACTTCCCTAACTGTCTATCAACATAACTGCAACTAAAAATGACATCTATTCACATTTTATTACAAATTATCAAACTTCATGACATTACATATGAACATAGTTCCTGAGATACCTGCAATGAAACTTTTAAGAGAACCAAGCAAAATTACTTTACTGACACGCACATATGAACTGCCTGCCTTAGGGGATGATGGGGAAAAAGAGTTACGGGCCTCTGGTGGCCCGGGTGCCTTTCTGCGGGGGAGCGAAGGAACAAGAGACTGTTCCTGCTCCTTGTACCCCCTTTTTAAAGGGGGGGCACTGTGCAGGCCGGTCTAAACCGGTCTGCCCCTACGTTGCAGGCTCATGTGAACGGGAAGCACAAAAGTGCTTCCGGTTCAAGCCCAGAAACAGGCCCCCATTGGCTTTGTGGCGGAAGTGGGGGTGCCGCGTCATCTTGGCGAGGCGGCACCCCCCCACGCCCCCTCCCCCAGGTCACCGGGGTCCGGCGCAACCGCCATAATGGCGGTCCGCGCTATGCAGCGCTCAGCCTTTCCCATTCTTGTCGAGCACCATGTAATGTTATCATCAAAAGGGAGGTATCTTCACATTAGCGCATACATCAGCACTCCCAAGCACCAAAAATCTGCCTCTAATCCACTGTGCATTTTTCCTTGGGCTAGCTGAGGTATGGCATAGGCTTGGCTCCTACAGCTTGATAGTAGATGAAGATAAGCAAACCCCATAACTTGGGTACAGGGCCCGACATTGATCAATTGTAGGTTATTGTCTTCAATGAGTAGACATTCTGATTTCATAGCATACCCTTCTCGGTGAACGAAATCCATTGTTGACAATCTGGTAGAAAAATATCCAGGCTTTGTCTTCTGTTAGACTGTCTTTAGCAATTGGGTAATCAATACCTCTCTCGCCAGGACAGTGTCCCAAAATCATGAAGCTCTTCTTCATCCTTTCCGAAACATCATGCAATTGACCTGATTGCTGAAGTCCGTCATTGCTTTCATGTACTCAGCCTCTGGGACGTTCATCCTACTTTCTGTACCTACAGCACACATCAACAAGAATATATTAACTAAACAGAATTCCCCATTCCACCAGCCTGGCTGGGATCATAGATGCATATTTCATACATTTGGTTTCAGCAGAGTATCAGATGCATTTATTTGTGGAGCCATCACCACCTCCCTGAATTGCTGAGTCTGTCAAAAATATAAACGTCAAGGACTGTTAAAAAAAAAAAACTAGTTTAAAATGATGCTTAACATCACCTAAAAGGATAACATCAGCAAATTTTCTGGTGGGGAGAGGGGCGTGTTACTAGTCTGTTCAAGATGCTTGTGACATTTCTGTGTGTTGGTTTATGTAATCAATTGATATGCGCTGTTCCCCCCAAAAGGTGTGCATTGTTTGAAGTCACTAAAATGCACCGCTTTGAATGTGACGGAATTGCATATTAAGCGCTATAAAACGGAGTAAGACACAATATGGCGAGCGGCCTGGGGAAAAAGGCTGCTCTTTCACTGTGTAAACGCTTATTTGAAAAAGCATTGGTATGTAAAAAAATTATGTTTTTGTTTCCCTCTGTTCAGCACACGCAGTATATGACACATGAAAAGCACCGGTTTAGGTAAGTTTTAATGGATTGTCTGTGACGAGTGAAATAACAAGGGCCCGAGCCATTACATGGTATGTATGAAATACCCCGATGGTCCATCAAGTACCAGATGAAATATTGTCACAAATGGCGATTTATCACTTTTAATGATGTACTCTGGTTTCCGTCCAGGGCTGTCTGTAAAATTAAACCTGTACATTGTTCTGCACCCCCTGCCTTTGTGTGTAGCAAACAATGTTCTTTCCGCCATTTTGTTTCGTGTTTAAATATATCCCATCATTTAAAATGTAATTTTGCTGGACAGCTTGCACGTTTCTTTCTTCTGAAAGCGAGCTTCATTGTACTGCTCGAGTCTTCGAAGGAGCAAAGACTAGTTGAGAGAAAACCCCATAAATAGTCGCGTGCACCACTTTGAGAAGCAATGCTACTCATTTATGGTGCACTAAAAAGGGCCATAGCTCTAAATTATGTCACAAGGGAGCTTCTTTCTTTTTCTTAGCTGTTCATTGAACTATTGTACCTTCTGTTTTAATTGTAGGTTAGTATCTTCTGCCGGTGTTTACATGGTACAAGCCTAGCTTTGTATCAACTGAACCCTGCACATCAATGGCAGATTGGGTGGCTATTTGATGCCATTTGCATCGGTGGGTTTTTACATATTAGCATTACTCTATTCCATTTTAAATGTGCTTTAGACGAATAATGATTGAGTGATGTGCCCAGATTCGGACCTTTCTTTGGTCAGTTGCTGAAACGGGTATGAACATCCTGGTCGCCCTATTCTAAAGTTCTCAATCTAGCCATTAGAATACTGCTTTCACAATCGCGGCACTGTCTACCTGGGGCCATATTATGTATTAGGATGCACTTTCCCTGTTTGTTCTTGGCGCACCTTAAAACAGGTGCGCCGGGCACAAACAGAAAGTGCGCTAGATTAAATAGAATGCGCTGCCCCCAGGGCCGCAAACTCGTGCTGCCCTGGGGGCTGTGCATTCAAGTAAAATACAGAGCGGCTTTGAAGCAGCCACTCCGTGTTTCACTGTGCAGGCGGCACCCGTCTGCGCTTTGAAAGGGGACTAGAGTTCCCCTTGGAAGTTGGTGCAGTCAGTGACTGCGACTGTCTGCAAGAGAAGCCTGAGGGGTCCATGGGACCTCCTTTCCCTCTCCAGAGGGCTGTTCTCAGGGGCGCATGGACAGTGCGCCTCCTGAGGGCTTCTTTGACTCTGCGCCCACGTCTGTAATAGGTCGCGGGCGCAAAGACAAAGGGATTCCCTCATTTGCATGGGGCACACCCCCATGCAAATCAGAGAACACCCCCTGCAGATAGTACCGGTGCTTTATGTGCACCAGCGCTTTCTATATTACAGAAGGGGACACACAAGCATCTGCGGCCCCTTCTGTAATACTAAAGGTGCCGGGGCGCGCAAAGTGGGCGCAAACGCCCGTTGCGCCTCGGGGCACTCTCTGTAATACAGCCCCTGGCATTGTATTGTGCTGTGTGGTCATTTATACAGTGCTTTCCATGCCTCCTTTGATGCCTTAATTCCTTTTGAACTGTTGAGTTTCTACTCCATGTGTGTCATTAATATCGTGCTTCATTCTCCAGGAAGCCACTTGACTCCTCCATCTTTCATAGAGTTCATGGGTGCCCTTCTGATGAATTGTTGAAAAGGTGCTGTCCACAGTTAGATTTCTATAGGATTGAATACTTAGTGTACTGCTTGTGGTTTATAGGTAGGTAGAAATATGCTGTGAGGTTAATTGTATCTGAGCATAAGTGTTGCAGCGTAGTGGAAGGATGCACACAGCCACACATGCAGTACTTAAAATGTCTGCAGATTTATTATAGTATAAGTGATGCTGTTTATGGCATTCCCTGCGTGGTTAAACCTGTGATGTAGTCATGGATGATTGTGATGTAAGTGGAAAATACTTCAATATGTTTGACCCATCAAGGGGTGTTCTTGGCAAATCCCCTGTGACCTGAAGATTCAGCGAGTAGAATGTTTACCCATGTACTGCATCCTAGCACAACCATGCGTCAGTTACTGTGCTGGTGGTCTGTAGAGAGTCACATTAGATCACTTGAGCAATGCCATTAAATCGATAGGTTGAGTCTTACTTTGGGGACAGCCATGCTCTTTTCTGAATTGGAGATAAGTGCTGACTCTTTGCTTAGGTACAGTGTTCCAGAGTTTGTTCTCAGAAGAGATACCACCTATCCATATTCTTCTGTAAGGCAGAACAGGTAATAGTAACGCAACTTTTGATTTGATGTTTCACTTGTGAGTTTGAATTTGGTATGTAGAAAAAGGGATTCAGTGCTATGGACGGGAAACAGCGTTTACAACGCTGGTAATACCACGCGGGTAGGTTACAACGCAGACGTTACATCGTCCACGTTGTTACCACGCATGGCATTACATCGCAAGTCGTTTCTACGACTTGCGCTAGATGGCGCACAACACCAGGGAATATGTTGGATTTTAAATCCAACACATTCCCTGCTGTTGCGCTAACTGGAGTAGGAATAGTAATTTATACTATTCCTAAATCCAGCGCGCCACCTAGCGCAAGTCGTAGAAACGACTTGCGATGTAAAGCCCTCCGTGGTAACAATGCAGACGATGTAACGTCCGCGTTGTAACCTACTGCGGGGTAATGGATGGCGTAGTAACATCATACATCCGCTATGGACAGCTTTGTGGGCAAAGGTATTCTTTCAATCATTAGAAAGTGCAGTAACTTGAGAACAGTGGTACCAGATCACTTCTGTTTAGGCTAAGCATTTGTCTGGTGGTGGAGCTTTGAACATATTTGAGCCCTTTCTACAGTACTTTATCATACTGTAGTCTTCAACGCATGAACTTAAACTGGTACTTATTCATTCTCTTCTAGATGGCCTCTTGCAGATGACCACGTTCACAGCACTCCTTTGCACCAATAATGAGTTATTTCAATCATTGTCAAATTCTCAGCCAGAATGACCATTTACATCAACTGGATCATGAGTATTTTGGAAGATAACAAAACCTTGAAGCTATCCAACGGGCACCGCAATAAAATGCAGTAAAAAACACAAAAGAAAAAATGCCAATACAAACGAAGACCTGACAATCCATTATTACAACAAACAAAAAGCGAATGCAAAATTATCTTCAAAGTGTTTTTGGGGTTTGTGCATTCTGTTAGCTGTGAAAAAAAACTATTGGTTGTTCTTTAGTAATCGATAGAATAGTAGCCATCAGCTCACTACAATCACATTGTGAGGCTCATTCCAAATCTTTTTCATCTTCAGACTCACGACTAAACTGAACCCTCAGGACTTTATAGATCAATTTAGGATTTTTAGGCAGACTAATATGAGATCAATTACACCCACATTTACAATATTAAGATATTGAAATTCACTATGCAGTTCCATGACCATATCGATGAACAAGGTCACTTTCTCCAAATATATTTTTAAGGTAAAAAAAACTCCAAAGTGACTTCCAATAGTTTCTGTGCTTAAATTTGGGGTCATTCATTCTATATGTATATATTGATTGGTATTTGGATAGTAGTTACCTAGCTGGGAATGAAAGGAGTGGTGATCAGTGGGTTAAAGTCTCAGAGTACAATTCAGATAATTTACAGGAGGCAGGCAGCACATAGGTATTATTGTGTGGAAGGGTAATGGTCCTTGAAGGTATGTGTCTGCATATGGGTATGAGCATTTCTAATCTTAGCGGGGATGTATTTTCAGATCATGTGAGAACTAATGGGGAAGACATGTTTTCTATACCTTTCCTTTCTTGCAAACCTTTGTCTCCGATGTTGCAATATCCTGGCTTCTGGTGTTGTATTGCGGCCTGAGATGGTTAGTTTATTGGCAGGGTGGGAGTGGGTGCAGTTTCTGATGGCTTTGCAGTTGATACAGCTGGCCCTGAAGATGATAAAGGCCTGAAGTGGAGTTAGTGTAGTTCCTGGAGTGTGGGGGTGATATAGTCCATTTTTTTCTAGCCAGTGATGAGGCATAAAAGTGCACACAGATGCCTCTCAGAGGTGTCAAACTGGAGCCTGGGGGGGTTACTTATTAAACCTCTCCTCCATTTTTTTATATAAGAAACAGTTTTTGAACTGTTGTTCTGGAATCAGTTTAACAAAGAAAGAATTTCACTTTCTTCAGGCGGTAGAACTCATACCACGTTGTCTTGGTTTTCCTGATAATGTAAAATCTTTGTCATCGGCGAAACTAAGAAATGTTGCTTTGTTTGTCAGTAGGCTGTGAAACCATCTAGGTTTATGTTAGAAAATCATGCTAGCCAACATATTGCATGATTCATTTAATTTGTGGATATACAAACAAAGAAATATCCAAGATTAAATGAACAAATATTCGACATAAACACCTATTGGATACAAAATGAAAACCGACTCATAAAATAAATTATGAAAATTGTGGAAAAGTATACATTTTTTCACGTTGTTGGTCTGATGAGCTTACAACAAAATACTAAATAAGACCTGCTCCTGTAGTGCTGGTTTTGTGGTGAAAAAACCTGTAGTTTTGTGTTTTAATGAGGTAGATACATTTTCTTTCCATGCTTGTGCAAAGGATTTTCAACTAAATACTTCAGATATTGTTTGAAGCAGGCAGCCATCTTTCTCACTAGCACTTGCTGAAGAATGAGGCATTGGCAGCCACTGGTGTAAAATAAATAAGTATCAAACAACAGTTGCCTCATCTGAAACTTATTTTGCGGTCGTTTGGAAAAGTCAAACAAATGAAGTGCTGATCTGAAAGTGTTCGCCTGCCTTTCATTGCACACTCAGTGGCTGAGAGAAGGGAGCAGGGAATTGTGTGCAGTGCAGTCCCTATTTTGATAGAATTAGTTTCTTGTACCAATTTGTTATAGCTGCCAGTGATGTGATTTTCTTGTTATAATTCTCACATCAGAAAGTTTACAGTCCTACATTGTCTTATAAAATTCCCTGCTTCTTTCAAATTGATGAAGTCAACTAGATTACAGCACCTAATTGAAAACCAGCGGAATCTCTATAGACCCCGCAAGGGCACATCCACTGCTTCTGCAGACGTCGATTTGGCCCGCAGGTCTGGAACCCTA
Organism: Triturus cristatus; assembly: GCF_964204655.1. Taxonomy (NCBI): domain Eukaryota; kingdom Metazoa; phylum Chordata; class Amphibia; order Caudata; family Salamandridae; genus Triturus; species Triturus cristatus. The sequence goes on from NC_140595.1 coordinate 565,590,607, forward strand.
TTCCTATCTAATGGGATCACTACTAACTTTCTCAAAATGAAGAGAGAAGACAGATGTGCAAGCCCATATTCCTCTACGGCAAATGAGGAAAGAAGAACCTTTTGTGTCATTGAAAATATATGGAAAAAATAACCATCAAATCAGGATAAATATTTTCTAATGTCTATGAAATTAATCTTAAAGAAAAATATTCCATATGTTAAAACAAACTTCCTCAAATCCCATTTAGACCTACAAAACCTTTTGAAATATTGAAATATTTTGTACCCAATATGTTGGAAATGGCCCATTTTGCAGGGTTATCCCCCAAACCTCTTGCCTTCCTCCAGTATTTTTTCTGAACTGTTTTTTTTTTACTTGAGGACTCTTGGCACTTTACCACTGCTAGTCAGTGCTAAAGTGCATGTTCTCTCTCCTTTAATCTTGGTACACACACCTCTTTGGAATATATAGTTTACCTATAAGTCCCTTCTAGAGTAGTATCCCATATGCCCAGGGCCTGTACATTAAATGCTACTAGTGGGCCTGCAGCGCTGCTTGTGCCACCCATAGAAGTAGCCTTTCAAATCTGTCTCAGGCAGCCACTGCAGGGCCTGCGTGTGCAGATTACTGCTACAGAGGCTTGGCATTTAAAGTTACTTACCAAGCCTGAAACTCCCCTTTTACTCTGTATCGGTCACCCATGAGCTGGGTGCTATGTAGCCCCATGGGCAGGTTGCTGTGTAGGTAAAAGGTAGGTCATGTGCCTTTATTGTGTGCCATGTCCTGATACTGAAAAGCAGCTTATTTGTTTTCTTATTGCTGCTCCTCTCATAGGTTTGCATTGGGAATTCCCCGATATGGTTTCCAGTGGTAATTTCTGATCTGAAAGGAGTAGCATTGCCATGTTTGGGATGTTGGGAATAGTGGTGATAAATCCTGCTTATTGGTATAGGTGGATTCTTCATTCCTATTTCAGAAATGTCACTTTCAGAAAGTCAAATCAGAGCCCTGGTGTGCCACCTGGATGGAGTACCCTTCACACATACAAAGACGGTTCAAAGACCGGAGGGTCAGAGGGAACAAGTTTTAAGACCACACAGGGTTAGATCCCCAATTAAAGTATCTATAACACAAAGAACCCTGAGGTCTAAAATCACCGAATAAGAAAAACGAAAAGGTGGTGTGAAGATGACAAACAAAAAGGCCCAATTCAAGTAATGAAAGGGCAATCCCTTTTAAGGACGTAATCCCTCACTCACCCTGGGTGACATGCTTCATCATATGGGATTCTCCTCCCAGAGAAAAATCCTAGTTTCTCTGGGGGCTACGACCCCCTCTATGAGAGGGAGGAGCTCAGGGATGTTTTGATTGTGCACTAAAGGATAGACTAAATCCACATATGACGAGCTACGTATGAGTGAGGGGTGCAGTGCTGACCAATTGATAGTGCAGTGAAAGTGTATTAAAACTAGTCACGGGACGGCAAGGAAGATTCTCTTGACACAACCGTGCCGAAGCTAGATTAAAAACGTGGACACCACTAGACAAATGTAAGCCATGGTGTGTGACAATGGAAAAAGGTCGACATGTTTCAGCCTAAACGCCTAAGTGGGCTCGGCTTTCATCAGGACCAAAAGCTACTGCAAGATAAAAAACTGTGTGCTGACTACACAGAAAAAGGATACTGTGAACACCCAATAGTTGCTAGATGGGTGTATGTCGCTTAGTCATCTCAGGCATCACCTAAATAAAGAGAACTCAGTTTAAAAACCAAGTTGGTTCAAAATGCAAGGTTAAACAAACATCAAACGTGAGAAATAATAACTAATTGCATGAACCACTCACCCGTGAACACTGGGTGCAACTCTAACCTCCACCTGGCATCCGCTCAGGAAGTGGAACACCGCCCTGAAAAATGATGTAAGAAGCTCAGAAATTGATATCTACATCTCAGGAGCGAGTGTTCAATAAAAGGGTGGACTGATAAACTAGAAATGAGGGAGACCGGTATCTTCACTAATTGTACAAAATGCTGTATGCATGAAGAACCAAAGACAAAGCCAGGTTCTCTAAAATGTATGCGCTATTGACAAGTATCGCTGTATTAAATGCTTAATTAGAACACATCCAAAGAAAAAACAATATAAATCTAAGTTCAAACAATGAATGAACTCGATGTACAAGCACACGAGTGCATAGTGCATAAAAGCGAATGACCACTCATACTTGAAGGGTCAAAAGCCGCCAGAGAGACGACTAAATGTAAGCCAACACAAGAACTGAAAAACAGTTGCAGTGAGTTAAAAATAACGAAGAGCTAATCCAAACGCTTACCTATCCGTCGGGGTACCGCGGCTGATATGAGCCTGAAGCCGGAGGTCCCGCGGGACGGGCAAACGTACAATATGAAGCGTCAATGTCTTCGATCAGGGACCAATGGAAAAGCTCATTCTACAATAAGCGCAAAATAAAGAAACCAATCACCGCTGTTCTGCCGCGCTGTGCTCGTAGTCTGGGCAACGGTGAAAGCAGCCAAAGGAGTGGTTTCCTCTTAAAGGGACTGGGCGCAATGACCAAACTTGAATACAAAACACCAGTGCTGGCCTGTGTACCTAGGCACTGGACTGAAGTTGATACCTAAATCGGGGAGACCTTCGATAAAAGTGCTGGCTCCGATTAGGAAAGTAACAAATAAAAAACTTAATGCTGATGAGCTTAACGTCAGCTCATACGGCGGAAACGGGGTAAATACAATTAGTTAAAGCATTCGCTCAGTAATTATCGCGCGGACGCTCGTCATAGAACGAGGATCCATACCGCCAAGAAGAATATGCGTTGCATACAAAAAACCAATCAAAAACGTTCTATTGTGCATGACAAAAAACAGCGAGACACTGAAAATAGTGAATTAACGCAGAGTGTCAGACTTAGTGGTTACAAAAGGGGCAAGCGCTAGATAGCGCTAGCCAGGACCAGGGTTAATGACACGGTAAATGAATGCCCAACGTAGATAAGACCTGCTCATAACTGGCTCTCTGCACTAATCCCATCTGCTAAATGTGTAGTAATGAGGGACTAGGAAAGGACAAAAAATATATGAATATCATAATGATAACCAAGGAATGTCGTCATTCAGTCCTTTGACATGCGTGTTAAGTGTGTAAACCCACCGCTGTTCTCGGTTAAATAGAAAGGAGGAGCAGTCTGTCAGATGGGACGGTATGACAGGTTTGTCAAGGACCGTCCAGTGTAAGTCATTTGGTGCATGATTAAATGCTAAGTAGTGGTTGGTAGGTTTTGTAGCAGAACGACCACACCGTATGGTGCTTTTGTGTTCCAGAAAACTGGTTTTTACCCGGCGGGTGGTCATTCCAACATATCGTAACCCACACGGACATGTGATTAAGTAAATCAGGTTGGAGCTGTTACAGTTGCTGTGACTTTTATGGGTCCACGGCCTGCCAGTGCCAATATCGATCTCTTTAGTCACAGAGGTATGGCAACAAGCCGCGCAGGAACCACAGGGGTAGTGTCCTACGACTGGTGGTAGACCCCAAAGGGTTTGTTGAGTGCCTGTTTGATGGGTACGTGGGCGGGTGTGTACCAATTGGTCCCTAATATTACTGCTGCGCTTAAAAGCAAAAAGAGGTCTCGGCAACTTGACCTCTCCTATGTTCAAAATTTTCCAGTTCGTCAAGATGATTTTTTTGATTTGGTTGGAAAACTTACAGTAAGTATGCACACAGGTAAGTCTGTTCTCTGTGGATTTAGGGACCTTAGGTTCCAGTAGAGCCTCACGATTGTTATTTGCTGCGCGTTTAGAAGCTCTACGGATCAGTTGCTTGGGATATTGTCTGGCCAGTAATTGTTTAGATAAGTTGCTTGCATGTTCTCTATACTTATCAACTGAGGAGCAATTTCTTTTCAAGCGCAAAAACTGACCAAACGGCAGATTATCCCGCAATGCCCGTGGGTGAAAACTGTCATATTTCAAAAGGGCATTCACCGCCATGGGTTTTCTGTACAATTCGGTACTCAAGCCTCCCTCAGAGGGGGTTATCAAAATGTCCAAAAAAGGAAGTTGGGTCTTGGAGTACTCGCAGGTGAATTTTAGGAAGGTATCACAATTGTTTAGCCAGTTCTTGAAAGCCAACAGAGAGGTCAATGATCCGTGCCATAGTACAAACACGTCGTCTATGTACCTCTTCCATATCCTTATTTGATCTTTATAAGGATTATTGGTGCCGAACACATGTTGTTCCTCAAAAGTATGAACATACAGGTTAGCCAGGCTGGGAGCAAAAATGCTCCCCATCGAAGTGCCTGACACCTGTAGGAACAACTGATCTTCAAATTGGAAAAAAATTTCTTTCATGGCTAAACTAGCACATGACATGATGAACGAAACTGGAGTGATGGAGTCCGGTGGATTAGCCGACAGGAGAGTTTCGATGACATCCAATGTCTCATCCTGTGGAATACATGTATAAAGGGACTCTACATCAAATGAGACTAAGAATTCCGTCTCACCATCAAAGGATAGATCTTTGAGTAGGATCAAAATGTCCTTGGTGTCCTTTAGGTACGTAGGCATTTTAGCGACCAAGGGACGTAAAAAATGATCTGCAAATGCCGACAAAGGTTCCAAGAGAGACCCAAGTCCGGAAATAATCGGACGACCAGGAGGGGGACTCACATTCTTGTGCACCTTAGGCAGAATATAAAAGTAAGGCACGATCGGGGAAGATTTGACCAAATACTGGGCTTCATTAATAGTGATCCAACCATTAGTGCTGGCTTCATTTACCATAATCTGAATGGTCTGTTGTAATCTTTTAGTAGGATCCTCAGTGAGAGGTCGATAGAAATGTACATTTTGCAATTGTCTTAAGCATTCGGTGCGATAAGAGGTGGTGTCCATGATGACCGTGGCACCACCTTTATCCGCCGGCTTGATCATGATTGTTTCATCAGAAGTGAGAGACTTTAAGGCCTGACGCTCAGACTTGGTAAGATTTTGATATTGACGGCTTTCGGCTGCACAAGTGGTTAACACCTGTGCAGTCACCGCTTTCTCATATGTAAGTACCTGTGGAGGAACTTGACTAGGCAAAGGATTAAATATAGATTTGTTACGCAAGCCCGTGTTGAGGTCTTGATCATCGGAACAGCTGTCACGATCTGTTCGGAAAAAGAAATTCAGACGGATCTTTCTGAAAAATAGAGCAAGTTCTTGATTTAATGAGAACAAATCACCTCTGAAAGAGGGGACAAACCCTAGACCTTTATTTAAGAGGGACATCTCTTCATGTGTAAGAACTCTCTTAGACAGATTGATGACTAAGTTGTGCTCGTGCTCGGGACTACTGGAGTCTCTCTCGCAACCGCGGCCGGTGTTGCTGGTTGTTGGTCTGCCCAGTGGACTTGGTTCCGTCTCCTTCCTCTCGACCGGCCTCGGCCATACCCTAAAAAAGGCTGGTTGGAGTACATTTGTGGAGGTGGGGGATAAGGGCAGGGTTGACCAAAAGGAGGAGGTTGACCAAAAGGAGGATAGGGTGGATAGTTGTATGGACCAGGATGCCACCACTGGGGGGGATACATGGTATTGGGTGCACCCCGCAGGTTTCTCCTTTCCTAGTCCCGCATTACTACACATTTAGCAGATGGGATTAGTGCAGAGAGCCAGTTATGAGCAGGTCTTATCTACGTTGGGCATTCATTTACCATGTCATTAACCCTGGTCCTGGCTAGCGCTATCTAGCGCTTGCCCCTTTTGTAACCACTAAGTCTGACACTCTGCGTTAATTGACTATTTTCAGTGTCTCGCTGTTTTTTGTCATGCACAATAGAACGTTTTTGATTGGTTTTTTGTATGCAACGCATATTCTTCTTGGCGGTATGGATCCTCGTTCTATGACGAGCGTCCGCGCGATAATTACTGAGCGAATGCTTTAACTAATTGTATTTACCCCGTTTCCGCCGTATGAGCTGACGTTAAGCTCATCAGCATTAAGTTTTTTATTTGTTACTTTCCTAATCGGAGCCAGCACTTTTATCGAAGGTCTCCCGGGTTTAGGTATCAACTTCAGTCCAGTGCCTAGGTACACAGGCCAGCACTGGTGTTTTGTATTCAAGTTTGGTCATTGCGCCCAGTCCCTTTAAGAGGAAACCACTCCTTTGGCTGCTTTCACCGTTGCCCAGACTACGAGCACAGCGCGGCAGAACAGCGAAGATTGGTTTCTTTATTTTGCGCTTATTGTAGAATGAGCTTTTCCATTGGTCCCTGATCGAAGACATTGACGCTTCATATTGTACGTTTGCCCGTCCCGCGGGACCTCCGGCTTCAGGCTCATATCAGCCGCGGTACCCCGACGGATAGGTAAGCGTTTGGATTAGCTCTTCGTTATTTTTAACTCACTGCAACTGTTTTTCAGTTCTTGTGTTGGCTTACATTTAGTCGTCTCTCTGGCGGCTTTTGACCCTTCAAGTATGAGTGGTCATTCGCTTTTATGCACTATGCACTTGTGTGCTTGTACATCGAGTTCATTCATTGTTTGAACTTAGATTTATATTGTTTTTTCTTTGGATGTGTTCTAATTAAGCATTTAATACAGCGATACTTGTCAATAGCGCATACATTTTAGAGAACCTGGCTTTGTCTTTGGTTCTTCATGCATACAGCATTTTGTACAATTAGTGAAGATACCGGTCTCCCTCATTTCTAGTTTATCAGTCAACCCTTTTATTGAACACTCGCTCCTGAGATGTAGATATCAATTTCTGAGCTTCTTACATCATTTTTCAGGGCGGTGTTCCACTTCCTGAGCGGATGCCAGGTGGAGGTTAGAGTTGCACCCAGTGTTCACGGGTGAGTGGTTCATGCAATTAGTTATTATTTCTCACGTTTGATGTTTGTTTAACCTTGCATTTTGAACCAACTTGGTTTTTAAACTGAGTTCTCTTTATTTAGGTGATGCCTGAGATGACTAAGCGACATACACCCATCTAGCAACTATTGGGTGTTCACAGTATCCTTTTTCTGTGTAGTCAGCACACAGTTTTTTATCTTGCAGTAGCTTTTGGTCCTGATGAAAGCCGAGCCCACTTAGGCGTTTAGGCTGAAACATGTCGACCTTTTTCCATTGTCACACACCATGGCTTACATTTGTCTAGTGGTGTCCACGTTTTTAATCTAGCTTCGGCACGGTTGTGTCAAGAGAATCTTCCTTGCCGTCCCGTGACTAGTTTTAATACACTTTCACTGCACTATCAATTGGTCAGCACTGCACCCCTCACTCATACGTAGCTCGTCATATGTGGATTTAATCTATCCTTTAGTGCACAATCAAAACATCCCTGAGCTCCTCCCTCTCATAGAGGGGGTCGTAGCCCCCAGAGAAACTAGGATTTTTCTCTGGGAGGAGAATCCCATATGATGAAGCATGTCACCCAGGGTGAGTGAGGGATTACGTCCTTAAAAGGGATTGCCCTTTCATTACTTGAATTGGGCCTTTTTGTTTGTCATCTTCACACCACCTTTTCGTTTTTCTTATTCGGCGATTTTAGACCTCAGGGTTCTTTGTACCCTTCACACAACCGCTAAGGAGGGCGTTGCTAGTACGGCCCTGCCCGTTGCTGTGGCAACAAGAGGCACAGATGCGGTGCCGCAGCTGACCGCCCAATCACGAGGGGAGACCAATCGCCGTGGACCTAGCCCCGCAGCTGTGAGAAAGGAGACTGGTGCTGCCTCGCCTAGATGCTGGTAGGGCCCCCATGCCCCTCGGACCACCTTAAGTCCATAAGGGACTGAGCCCTGCCACTGCACAGCGCAGCTCCAGGCAGGTGGGTTTCAGCATTGGGAGCAAGGTTGCCGCGCACCTGCAAGTGGTACCTCCTCCCCCTGTAGTCCTACCTGAAAGGGGGCTGCAGTGTCTGTTCAGCAGCTGCACTGCGCACCCGTGGGCAACTGCAGTGGTGCAGTAAGTGTGGGGCGGACAGGTAGAGGTCTCTCTGTATTTACCCTGCAATTGGTTTTCCACCTTCTCCCATGGGATGTGCCTAAATGGGGGGAGAAACACATACCTTGGGGGACTTATTCCTTGATGATGGCATTACGGGGTGAGTCCTTGACGGAGGCCCCCGATTGAAAACATGCTGCATATTAGGAAAACTGCCTGAATTACCGTATTCCTGGTAGTAGGCGCACAGGTGCACCTACGGCCTACATGTTACATCAGCAAGCCATCTGTTCTTTTGCAGCCAGGATCACTAGGATTACCGTAACCCCGCTAATAGGAGCACAGGGGTTCCAGCCTGTATGAGATTATTGTTGCTGATGTGGTTATGTTGTTAACAAGTACTGAAAGTTGTACCTGGTGACATGTGAGGATTACTGTGATTTATTACATTCTGCTGCATTTAATGCCCTGATATTATATGTGTTTTTTTATGCCTTGCAGCGACAGGATAACAAGTATTATTTCAGGATCTGCAGAATATGTACAGTGATAGTGCTTCTATGACGTGTGCAAAATATAAGTCTTTATCTTATTGCATTAACTGTAATTTTATGAGAATTGCCTAGTTGGCAAATTGATTTATGATTTAAGTCATGATTGGTCTATGAGCTATATAAAATATGAGATACTTTTATATAATATTGTGTGGAGTCTCTTTTGTGGTGTATATATTGTGTCACTGGTGTGTGTGTGTATTGCGCAAACGCTTCAAGCATTGCTTCTGGGATAAGCCTGACTGCTAGTGCCTAGCAAGCAAAGGGGTGAGCAGGGGTTATCTTGGGTGTGTAACTCCCTTATCCTGACTAGAGTGGTGGGTTCTGCCTGGTGCATACTGTAGCCAACTGGAACTCCCATTTCTAACACAATAAACCTACCAATATGTTATCTGATTTTTCCCCACTAAAATCAACTTGATTACGAAGGAGTTTTGATGGCTGAATGTCAAATCTGTCCCTTTTATAATGTGCAAAAACCAAATTCTTCATAGACTCATTTCATAAGTTTGAAGTCTCGCTCACTAAACTCAAGATATCAGTAGTCTCATTAAAACATTGAGCTTAGTGGTGGACCTGAAATGGCACAATTTAAATATTGGCTAGAATATAGACTACCAGAGTATTGTAAAGTTAGGAAAAGTAAAACTACAACTACCAATACATAGTTACATATGCAATATTCTGGTTATACATTTTTTAGCAAAATTATTTAGGTATGTTGATATTTTTGTTCTTGATATTCTGATTTACAAGTCATGAAACACACTACTCTGGCCATAAAAATAAGAAGACCAGAGAGGTGTGCTAAAGAGATAGAATATTCATCTATCGCACAGAATGTGCCTGCACTAGGAGAGACACTGCTGTAGAAGCCAGCTTTAGATCATTCCCTTTGCTGTGCATGAGGCTAAATATGTACATGCAAATGTTTCTTGTCTCTGCTGCTACAAGTTACTGGAATGAATGAGTCTCACAAAACATTCCTTTCCATTTGTTTCTATCACACATTTACATTGTTCCAAGTCTTTGACAAAGGTGTAGTTCATGACTGTTTTCACTGTGTTTTATGGTTCAAATCTGTTTTCATTACTTTCGGAAGATACAATACAAACACACTCATCAGAATAGACCCTTAGTGGTCTCCGGCAAGGCAACAAAAAACAAGAACAAACCTTACCATGTCCCCCGCTACCCACCACCCCTCTCGCTTCTCTCCCCTCGGTACTCACTCCAACATTAAGCACCTGATCATCAGTCAACCCTTCTGTCACTAGCACTCCATTAGATGTCGGCTCCATGCTCATCTCATCCTTTGGTTCCATCAAGTACAATAAGCACAAATACTTAGGGAAAATCAGTTTGTAAAAGTTTGCAGAAAGCAGGGAGATAAACAGTAGCCACAAATCTCGGTAAGCAGTTTAACTGATCTGTTAAAGCAAGGGTCATGCATTCCATGCACAGTATGCACCACATTCTGTGGAGCCAGTCAAAAAACTGCTCTCAGTGCTAAACCAATATGTTGACCTCACCTAGATCTTTTTTAATTTTTTATTTCTTTTTATTAGACAGCTTGTAGCATAAGCATACATAGCCCCGAAGATGGGACCACCAAGACCTTTGTAGCCATATATTAGTACAAGCATTGTACATCATACAAGACACATCAACAAAAATAAAAACAGACCCACAACCCTCCCCCACCCATCCTGGCACTTTAGTTGGTATTCTTGAACCCATAGCATCTTAAACATCATATATATGGCAGCAAAATTGACAGACCCAATTCTCACGAACTCTGGCAGTCCACACAAGTCTACAACAGATCTACTGTAGCTCACAATGCCCAAGTAGGTACTTAGTGAGTGTAGACCAAAAGTCTTCGTGTAGTTCCTCTGCATAAGTCGCCAGCTGTTCTCTACAGTATATCAAATCCCGAACCCACTTTTTTACAGTTGGGGTGGTTTTGGCTCCCCAGCACTGTGCCACATCCCGCTTAGCCAGCAGGGTCGAGACTGCTACAATGTGCCGATTACATGGCTTAAGATTCTTTACCCAACCCAGTAGGAAAACTTCAGGCGCACACTCCACATTCTCTAACACAACCTCAGTAAGCACTCTCCGACCCGAGTCCAAAATGCAAATATTCCAGAGAAGCGCCATGCAAGATGCAGAAATTCCGCATCATCCTGCCCGCATCTCGCACACCAAGCATTATCCCGCACACCATACCTCCACAGTTGCATTGGTGTATAATATAACTGGTGCAGATACTTGAAATGTAAAATGTGGAGATTGCAGTTTGCCGTAAAGCGACCAGTCAGCTCACAACGGAACTTGCATTGCCCTAACGACAGTGCGGACCCCAGCACTGCGTTCCATTTATTGTACAAAGGGGTTTCCATGAACTCCCCATCTCTCAATGACGCATTATATATCTTGGTTATCAGACCCCTACAGTCTTCCCCCGCTAGCACCGCCTCCAGCGCTAACAGTGTTCTAGGCTCCACAGGAAAGTCAGGGTAAATGGCTCTGACTGCCTGCCACACCCGTACATATGTGAACCCCAACATCATGCCATGGACCCGGCCCCCCTGCCAGTCCAGAAGCGAGAGGAACTGACCCTGCTTGTACAGGTCTCCCAATTTTTGGATCCCCGCAGCCCCCAGTGCTCACAAAGTGGCCTGCTCCTGTGTTGCCAAGATTTCCGGGTGTGCAGCCAGTGGCAGCACCGGGGCATATAGTTAATCCAGCTGTGGCCATTTGGCAAGGGTCTTCCATGCCCACGCGGTACATTGAACCGGGTTGATTTCCGTCCTCGGACCACCCCCTCCACCCAACAATGCCACCACCACCAGTGGTACCGGAAGCACCGCATCGGCCTCAATTGCGGTATGCAGCTGGAACCGCTGCAGGAAGAATCAATAATGTGCAAACTGCGCCTGCGCGCACAGGTAATTCAGCCTCATGTCAAGCGCTTCAAAGCCCCCCCATCCAAACGGTTGTACGAGCGCGCCCCAACTGCATCTGGATTTCCTGCCACCCCAGACGAATGTCAGCATGGCTGACTGAAACGTGTTAAACAAAGAGATGTTTAGTCGTATGGGGATATTGACAAACAAACATGGGAGTTTGGGCAAAATCGTCCTTTTAGTAACCGCTATCCGGTCAGCAAGCGAGAGAGGCAACCTAGCCCACCGCGCCGCCTGGTCAGTGATCTGTGCAATGACTCAGCCATGATTCATAGAGATCACCTGATCAGGATATCTGTGCAACCATATCCCCAAGTATTTCACCGGGTCACGCGTCCACGTCAGCGGGAAGTCTCGCTCCACCTCCTGAGTGCCAACTGTCAGCGGGAACACCGTAGACTTAGTCCAATTGATACCTAAACCGGAGTATCTTTTGAACTTTACATATTTACGGAGCAATTCGGGGAGATAAGTGGCAGGCTCACAGACATACAACAGCATGTCGTTGGCATACAATGAGACCACAAGTGGCCTCTGCCGAAATCGCAGTGCCGCCGGTGCATGACTCTGGCGCAACTTATAGGCCAAAGGCTCCAGCGCAAGCGCAAAGAGCATCGGCAACAGGGGGCACCCCTGCCTCATGCCTCTTCTGATGGGGGATCCGTTGATGCGCACCCGCGCAACTGGTTCGGTATATAGTATCCTGATCCATTGTAGAAAAAACTGTGGTAGGCCCATTCTCAACAGCACAGTGAACATATATTCCCACTGCAGGGAGTTGAATGCTTTTGCTGCGTCAAGCAGCACTGCCGCTGCCTGGAAGTCTGGTTCAGAGTAATGCAACACTGGGAAGACCGTGCGCAGGTTATGCATTGTTGATCTAGTGGGTACGAACCCCGACTGCTCGTGAAGAACCAGCTTGGGAACTAGTGGTTGGAGCCTGTTTGCTATCATCTTCGTCAAGATTTTGGCTACCTTGTCAGGCTTCAAGAGCGTCACGATGAGAGTCTCCTTGAGTGAGGAAGGCAGTTGTCCCGAATCATATGCTTCTGCATAGACATCCAGAGGCCTAGGGGCCAGGTCTTCGACATAAGCTTTGTAAAACTCACTAGGAAGTCCATCGAAGCCTGCCGCCTTACATATGGGGAGGGACATTATAGCAAGATTGATGTCTTCGACATCAAAAGGTTGTGTAAGATACTCCCGCTGGTCCGCTGACAGCCATCCAAGTGCAATATCCTCTAGGTAGGCGTGTATGTCAGCCGCCTGAGCCTGAGCCCAGTTGCCATAGAGTTCGGTATAGAAGTTCAATACCACCTCACTAATCTCAGGCATAGGGTAGTGCGCCACCCTCTCCCCATCTAGCATTTCAGTGATATTCTCCTGGCCTCTGGGCGCCTCTAACTTCTGTGCCAGCGATCGGCTAGGCCTGCCCCCCTCCCCATAGTAGCGAGCCGTGCTCCGTCTAGAACTGTGCACCATCTCCTGGTCCACTGTTTCATTATGCTCAGACACAAGGTCTCGATCGCAGAAAGCATCACAGGGTCTGGGTTCCTCTTGTTCTCTCTTTCTAAAGTAGATATCTCTGCAGCCAGCTCACTGATTCTACGTTGCAAGTCCCTCAAGAATCCGGCCAGCGCACCAATGCAAGCACCTCGGATTGTAACTTTAAATGCTTTCCACAATACCCCTGCACTATCCACAGTTCCCTCATTGTCTCTAAAGAAGTCACGAATCGCCTCACCAATGGAGCTCCTAAAAACTTGGTCTGTCAGGTAAGCCGGCTGTAAACTCCATGTAAAAGGGGGCCGCTCACATGCGGGGACCCGCATCTCAAGCGCAAGAGGGGAGTGATCTGAGAGCATCCTGGACAAGTGGCTAACACTAACTGCCCATGTGCATGCCACCTCAGAAACAAGCCAATAATCTAAACTGGACCACGTCCCATGCACCAAAAATATGAAGGTACTTTCCCGTGCCCCCGGGTGTTGTAAGCACCAAACGTCGTGGATATTCCCGCTTCTAACATTCCAAGTAGGACATCTGTGGCCTGTGTGTGTCACGCTGTCCCACTCCCCAATCGATCCATATTCACATCAAATCAAATATTAAAATCACCACCCTAGATTATTTCCACAGGAGGGAACAGAGAGATTCGGCGCCAAACATCCACAATGAAGGACGGGTCATCGATATCTGGGCCGTACACATTAACCAGTAAGACTTCCACGCCACCCAGCTTGCCATGGACAAGCACCACCCTGCCCTGGTCATCTGTCTCTGAGCTGGTTACAGTAAATGGGACCCCCTTCTTGACAAGGATCATCACACCTCTAGAGTAAGTAGAGTAAGAGGAAGCCATCCTCACCCCTGCCCATCGTGTACCCACATTTTTCTCCGAGGTCTTGGTTAGATGCGTCTCCTGTAGGAAGGCAATCTGGATATCTCGCCTGTCCAGATATGCCATAACAGACCGGATTTTCTTGAGGCTGTTTAAACCACACACATTCCAGGTAAGGAACCTTACATTACCACCAATACATGTTGCTCAGCAATATACCTAAAGAACAGTGTTGACCAGCATTAGGAAAGTGCTTCAGGGTTCAGCCGAAGTGCCAAAAAACAGTGCCAAACATCCCCTCACCACCCCTCCCCACTGACCCCCACCCACTTCAGCAGACCCAACTTGCTAAAGCCATCCCTACCCTTACTAAACATTCCCAAACAACTACAGTGAACAATGAGAAACATGTGGGGTTCTCCCATATGGGGAGCGTCGGAGTGCTACTAGCCTCCTATAGAGCGGAAGGTGGCTGATCAGATTTAGTACTGTGCTAGGACAATATGATCATTCATTCAAAGCTTGTGCATCAGAGTAATCTCCCACACACAGGGACCGCTCCATGGTGCCCGCCAGCATCCAGAACAGGAAAACATTTATGCAGTCATTGGCGTTCAGGTCCACATGTGGGTAAATGGCAAGAGCTCCGTCAGGCCCACCCACCATCCTACTGCTCCTCATCATCCTGATCAATCGAGGCCACACGCCGTCACTTCTTCAGCTGCTTCGTGTGTTCCAACACCGCTTTAGAGTTGGTACAAATTTTAAAATCCCCCTCCTGCCCAATACGCAGACATGGCATTTGCAATGCCCTCGGACTGCAGGAACTTCTTCACCGTGCTGAACTCCCTTCTTGCCCCCTGCACAGTGACCGTAAAGTCAGGGAAGAACGCCGGCGAGTTGCCCTGGTGTTCAATGGCGCCTCTGTCCCTAGCCATCCGTAAAATGGCATCCCGACCGATATAAATCAAGAGTCTCGCAATGATAGGGTGTGGAGGGGCGCCCGTAATTGGTATCGCAGCAAGGAATGGATGGGCCCGCTTGATGATGAGAGTAGTAACAAAAAAAGGAGTATGCAGTTCCTAAAGAGGCTACAAGTTACTGTAAGTTAAAGTGCATCAAAGTGGCTTCTCCAGAAGGGGGAAGGGGAATTCCTCCTTTCGGATATAGTGCCCTCACACACCCAGCCCGCTGGGTGTCATGCTTCATCATTGGGCATGCTCCTCGTCGGGTCGGCGTTGCAATACCCGACGGGCACCCTCAGTGGGGGCTCTTTGGCGGAGATCTTTTTATCCTTGCCGTATGGTGAGTGTGTGTGAGGGGCCCTAAAGTGTAGAAGTGTAGTGTTGTGTAGTGGTTACTAAAAAGGACCAAGTGAGTTAAAACAGGGAAAGGGAGGATCAGGGCCACTAATTTAATAATCCTGTCTTCTACCCTGATTAAAAGAGAATGGTGGCGACTGTCTACAGTGATGTTATAGGCAGTTGCTCTGAGCTTTATGTGTTCAACATGTTTCTTGTCTAATATGTCCCAAAAAGAGGGTCAGGCGGCAATTCTTCAGGACCAAGAAAATAATATAATTTTTAATCTACACTCATTAGCCGGTAATGTGGTGCAATGACCTAGATATTACCAGTCTGGTGGCACTAGCGGCGTAGGGTGTCCGTAGTTGCGGTAGCCAAACTAAAGATAAAAACACAATTGTAAAAACAAACAGTCACATTTCAACAAGTTGGCCCAATAGGGGTTATCTCATAGCCAAACAAGTCGATCATATCAAAAGCTGTCTTTTAGTTTAACCAAGCAATGTGGCGCTAGCTCCAAGTCGGAGAACTGGGGTAATGCATGCGGTTTAATCGTGTTGAAGTATAAAGCATGCAGAACACCAAAAACCCTATAAGGCACTTTACCAGCGAAGCAGCAGTGAGAGAGGTAAGTGCTTATCGCAATAAGCATGAGCTGTAGCCACTCACCTAACTAATATTCAAGAATGGCCCCATCGGTTAACGGCATCAAATGGGCACGTTTAATCAACGTGGTTTCCTAAGTAAACAATGGGGTATGCAAAAAAGGATAGAAAATGTTCAGTGAGAATTGCAAGTGAGTACCATATGGAGACTCCAAGGGACCCAGCATTAAGTTGTAGCATTAGCGGGGGCATCACACCAATAGTTAGAGGTTCAAGCGGTTTGCCGTCACGGTCAGGATATTGATGCAGGCAGGGTAGCGAGAGACGTAGTCCAGGCAGGGCCAGATCCGCAATGGATCTGATGGTCCGTCTGGCCCAATATCGCAGCGCTATTACTGATAGCATTCAAATCGGTTTGCGCCCAAAGACCCCAGCCGGCATGTTGCAGACTCATCAAACTTTACAGAACGTTACCGAAGTCAGCGGGATGTCCGCTGTTACATATCTTAAGCGTTGGTGGGTCTTACCTCGGTTGCTGCATCGGCAATGAAGGAGAGGTCAATACTTACAGAAACTCGCGCCCACTCTGCGGAGGACCTAACCTGTGCTGCCGGTTCCGGGAAGGTAATCGTCAGCCTGGTTCCTGCTACAGTTAACTCAGCGGGACCGGTGCACGCCGCGGGCGTCAGTGTTGTGGTGAGAGAGCTGCAGTGCTGACCGCCACTATCGTAGTGAGCGCCATTTTTGAATGGTGTTTTATTGGGTAGAGCAAGGTCCGGCCAAATGTGGACACATCGCTGGAGAAACCCAGACAAAGTTTAGGTTTGGAGCAGGATGTTAAGAAGCAGAACCGTATGCAATGGAATCATCACATTCTAGTTCTGGTGGGTTGATTTGACTAAGATGTCTTACTTTAAAGGTTTACAATTGTTCTTATAAACCCCATGAATAGTCATACCTTGGCCTAATGAAGTCAAGGGGTGTATTGATGAGCTGACGCTTATAAGCGTAATGTGCCTATGACAGTCAATACCAGTGTACTAAGCGTGACTGTCGCTCTTACTCATCTGTGTTGATGGTTGTATAGGAATGCAGGTTTTCATAACAGTAGAGGAGGGCACATAACAGTGAGTTGATATGGGAAAATATGGTTGTGTGGTACTGCAGGAGTTAGCTCCCTGCCTGGTGGTTGTTTAGGGTGCTCCATGGGATATCCTCATTTAGGCCATTTTTGTCAGAGCCCAACCGGTGTACCCAGCATTGTTCAATTTCAGAAAGCGCATTGGGGGTGATTGATGCATGTGCTTCCAGGATTACCTATCTAAGTGTGTCACAAGTGTGGTTGCTTGTAAGGAAATGGGTATACAGGCGTGTTGTAGTTTTGTGGCACCTAATGTTGCTCTTATGCTCAGTTATGCGGGTTCTGACAGGTCTAGTAGTCATCCCCACGTATTTGAAGTCACACGGGCAGGATAGTAGGTAAATGCAATTAGCCATGTTGCAGTTTGTGTGTTTCCTCATCTGCCAGGTAAAATTGTTGGTAAAAGTTATCTCTTTGGTATGTTTAGTCTGGGGGAAAACCA
This sequence comes from Triturus cristatus, assembly GCF_964204655.1. Lineage (NCBI taxonomy): Eukaryota > Metazoa > Chordata > Amphibia > Caudata > Salamandridae > Triturus > Triturus cristatus. The sequence goes on from NC_140595.1 coordinate 565,607,906, forward strand.
CGCAAGATCCACACTGGTAGTGGCCGGTGACAGGTGGTAAATCCCTTAAGCTTCTTTGCGTTTGGACAGTCTTGGACCTAGGTCTTGTGTGTATCAGTAGGTCTTTCAAATTATTCGTTCTTTTGAACGCAAATCTCGGGGGTTGTAGAGTTAGGTCGCCTGTGTTCAGAATGGCCCAGTGTTTGCGTATGATGTTCCTAATCTGGTTTGATGCAGGGGTGTAGGAAGTTATGCAAGTAATTGACTCCATAGGATTTTTGTCATTGTTCTCCAGCAGTGCCTCTCTGTGGTTGTTCCTGGTTCTCTTCATGGCCGTAGAGATAGACTGTTGTGGATATTCTCGTTCGCGCGGGTTTGGTGCTAATTTGGTAGCTTCCACCTTGTAGTCCTCCACAGAGGTACTATTCCTCCTAATGCGGAGAAATTGTCCGAATGGTAGGTTGTTTTTGAGGGCCCTAGGGTGGTGACTGCTAAAGAATAAGAGACTGTTACAGTCAGTCGGTTTCTTATGTAGTGTTGTGGTTAGGGTGCCTGAAGATAGGTTAATAGTCAGGTCCAAAAAGGGGACGGTAGAGTCTGAGATGTTGTGCGTAAATTTCAGATAGGGGTCAAGGTATTGATCCAAAGGCAGAATTCTTCGCAACTGCCCCTTTCACCCTTCCAAAAGACTAAAATATTGTCAATGTACCTCTTCCACACAATCAGGTTGTTGGTGTACGGGTTGGATAGATTGAAGATGGATCTAAATGATGAACATGGTGGACAAGTTCTCTGTGCCAAAGATGTCTTTGATCAAGTTCTCTGCGAAGGTCTCCATCCTGCCAGTATTGGTAGACTCAGTCAGACCCTTAATCCTGATATTATTACCCTGGGACCGGGCCTCTAACTCCTCATTCTTCGCTTGTATAAGCGCCAGAACTTTCTCCATGTTGAGTGTTTTGCCAGAGACCTCACTAAGGCCATCCTTCGTGGCAGAGACTCTTTGTTCAACCTCCACCATTTTGGTATTATGCTTCTCCAATTGTGGTGACATGTGGTCCAGGCGGTGGTTCACAGCTGCCATGGTTCCCTCAATGGATTGGAGGCTTCGCTGCATGGCCAATAGCGTTGACTCGAGCATGGATGGGGCATCTCCCTGGGCATCCGCCTCCGAATATGAGGCCGCTTTTTGTTACGCTTTATTGGACTTCCATGCCTCAAACATGAGGCGAGGCTGGGATTTATCTGTCTTTCCCATGTTACATGTTAGGTAAGGCAATGCTGCGCCCACTATTTATCTGTGTAGCAGAGGCAATTGTGGGAACCCACGTCACTGTCCTTAAGAAGCAAGCTTAAGTGGCAGGCGGCTTCCCTCCAGTGGGGCCAGCCAGGCACTCGTCTCCGATTCCGCCCCGGGCAGGGCTCCGCTTGTGTGCTTGATCGAGGGGGGGTGAGCACTCCAATTCCACTGGTGCGGGTATGGGCTTGCTGGGCTCAAAGTCTGTAGACCACGCGGCATCCACAGGACCTTTAACCTGCCCCTCCGCAATCCCTGTGGCCATGCAGTATTAAGGAAGGCGTGCAGTGTGGTAAGCCCCCAGGCCAGCTCCTCACGATAACAGGCACTACGATGTCAGCGCTCCCCCTGATGGACAACCAAGGACTCTGGTGTCCGCAACTCCAAGTACAGGTGTGGCGATCCCGCACGCAGGCCGCAGCTCCCAGTCTATCACTCACACCGGTCGCAGCTCGCAGGCCGCGGCCCACTGCCCAGGCCCACAGCCGCCTCCGCAGCCGCAGGCTAAGGGCAGGCTGCTTCCCCACTCACTGCAACCAGCTCGCAGCACATCAGTCTGTCTCCGGAGGCAGCAGCAGACAGGCGTAGACCCAGTCTGCCTCTGGATGGCCTCCCCACATTGCCACAGGACCGCCGTCTACTCCGTATCCACTTCCGGGTGACAGTCCTCACTTTGGGCAGACACCTCGGTTCCGCAGCTTCCAGACCACAGGCGGAGACCAGGGCATACCACAAGGAACCAAGTAAGCGCTGCTCGCCAGCTCTGGTACTCTGCCGATGACTGCCACACTGCCAAACAGCATAGCCTGCTAGCTCACTGCATCCCGCTGGCGGCCGCCATTTTACAAGTGCACCCCCTGGCTCCCAGTGACAAAGTCCAGCCTCTTACATCGGCGCCGCCGATATTCAGTGCTGCCGCCATAGTCCCTGGTGTTCCACCAGTCAGGGCAGCAGGTTTGCACACACCCATGCAGCAGTTGTGAGGCCAATATTAGGCAGATTGTGGATCAGCATGGCAGAGCTGCACTAAGGCGCAGCCATCTTGCTGTGCGCCCTCTAGCGCCCCCAACGTCACCTAGATCTAATGGTAAAAGTCACGGGGTTGGGGAGCCCAAGGATAATATATACAGGAAATTTGGGGAGCTGTGTGTTGCAATACGCATCCATATTTGTCAAAACTGTCTCAGTATTGTGTGAGGTTTGGACACAGGCAAGGAGGTGAAGCAAGGTCCCTCGAGCACCAAGGCCCCTCCATCACTCTCTAATACGAGAGGGGTTCCCTCTATGTAACCTAGCTAGTGTTAAATACTACTTTGTTACAACTTTAGTGGCGGATTTTATACTTGTTATGTTACACGCTGTATGTCGTGTCCTGTAGTATACGTCCTCCCATTTCCAGTGCGTCAAAGTCCACCCCAATTCAAGCTTCCATTGTCTCTGACCCAGTGTTTTCTCCTCCAAGGAGGGTGGTAGTAGAAGGGCATATAATTGGTGATAATGAGCCATTCACTTTCTTTGGACAGCAGCCATTTTTCAAATGGTACAAGGGCACGTTGAGCACCCCCTGGGATGTCTGGATAGGTGACCCCGTGGTGGAAGTGCAGGTAGCACATCTGTTCTTTCTCTGGCAGGTCATAGTCAGGCGTGAGTTGATTGAAGAGAATAAGCCCCTCTGCATTAAATAAATGACCAATCGACTTACAGCCTGGCATATGCCATACCGCAAAGGTAGTGGGGTGGAGGCCGGGGGTAAACTTCCCCAGAATTTGTGTCAGTGGTGAAGGAATCCAGCCACGAAATCTGTCTCCAAATCCAAAATAGGTCAGCGTCACATCTAGGTAAGTCCAAAGCACCCAGTCCAATGCTTTTTCAGCATTGATAACTAAAAGCATTATTTCCTGACACAAGCATTTGGCTTTCTCCTCGAGGTGGAGAATTCGCTTAGTGTTGTTGCAACATTGGTGGTGAAGAAATCAATCAGGCCGGTAAAAGGGGACCTAACCTCAGCACCAAAATGCTGGCAATAAGCTTGGCAATCATATTTATAAGTGAAATGGGTCGATATCACCCACACTGGCGTTTATCCTTCCTGGTTTGGGGTATAACAATGATGGCTGCCTCCAGCATGAAACATGGGGAGGGTGCCTATATCTGCCAGTGAGTTAAAGAGTCTAGTGAGGATAGGAGCGAGTACCTGACAAAACGTGTAATAGAAAAGGATTGGAAAGCCATCCGGGCCTAGGGATTTGAGGAGCATCTGGTGAGTGATGGCCACACTGACTTCCTCCATGCAAATGGGCTGGTCTAAGGAAGCAGCCTGTTGGGGTGTCAGCCAAGCTGTGTACGCCTCCTGCAGATAGCCCAGTCAGTCATTGGTCATGCTGTGTTCTATTTGATGTACTTGCACTGCTCCCAAAAATCTATCTGAGGATACAAAATGATTATTAACCTCCAATTTCATATTTCTGTGCATTTACAGAGCAAGTTTGTATCAGTAGTATATTTTGCTTCTATATTGATATACACTTTATTATTCTGTCAACATTATTATGTTTATAAACAGTTGTGGACTACTGTGTAGCTGTTGCAACCCCCTTGGGGTCCATGGAGCAAAGGTTAAGAACGCTCATCTAGTTGATTTCAAATCATGCATCATGTGACTAAACCTATTTCAAATTGATTTGGCATTTCACTTACCAATGATTTATTTTCTACCTGAATGTAAAATCAGATCCTTTTTATTATTGATATCCTGATAGCTGTGATGTTGTTCTCTACTACTACCAGATGAAATAGTTGCCTGATGTCATAGGATTCCCACTTAAGTGGAACCATGACTGCGAGGTTAATAGACCAGTTTGCCTGCTTACACTGAATGAATCTAGTGAACATACCATAGGCAAACACTCCAGGTTCTGTTTCATATTTCACTACATTTTGGTCTCTCCTCTGAATAAGAGTATAATTTGAGCTGTAAACAAGAAGATTACTTGGTTCTAAAAATATTTTGTTATAGGTTACTACATTAGCGCCTACAATATGAGTGATCTGAGTTACTACTATATATTTATTGTCTGTTAAGCGTTAAAGGTATGTGGAACCAACATTGTAAATACAATTTTCTATTTTTAAGAATCATTTTTTATTTCTATTATATGATCACATCATACTCTGTAACATTCTGCCTCAACACTATCAGGAGGCAAATGATTTTCCATTAACACAAGTAATACCTGTATCATATTTACTGCATCTAAAATGTGTGTTTCTATGCCTGCTGTACCATGCACATGTTGTAAAAGGAAACCACTCAGCTCTCCAAAAACAAAACAATTAGTAGTTAACAGAGGCCCTGCTGCTTTTACACTGACTACTAAATGGACCAAGTCGATGAATATTGATTGTCAAAAATCGTTTTTTCATGTAAATCATAAAACAGTTGCACAAACAAAAGTAACGTCTGATCTGCTTAATTTAAATCTTCCTGGGTAATGTCATATAATATCTTATGAATTGCTGTCACAAAAATGTAAATAGTGTGATCTATCTAAAACATGTTTTAGCACAGTCATTCCATAAAATAGAAGAAAGTTTTGAAACTCAGAGGTCTCCCAGTATGGTAGTTCATCAACAGGCATTGGAACTCGACTAACATCCAGTGTGGGTTTTATCTGTTTCTAATAGACATTAATTACTTTTATTTTTCGCATAAAAAAAGAGTATAACTGATGCCTATATTCTTTAGTGAACCAGATGGCCAGCAACAATTTCATAATGCCACTAAAGACACCATGCATGTAATCAATCACAAATCCTTTGGTTACACAAAAATGTTTTAAAATCGTGAACCACATGGGACCTCTTTGATTCCTCTTACACTATAATCAGAAAGTCCACTGTCGATATTAGCCATTGCACTGTTTATATCAGATTTTAGGGTATCAACTCTCCTTGGTGGGCCTTTTGGGTTTTCAGCATTATAAGGGAATACTCTACAGTGCCCTTTTCATGAAACAGCTGCTTCTCCCTGTTGTAGACAGTGCCAGCACCCAAACTTGCCATTAAACTGGGTGCTGTATGAAATAAGACAGCAAGCTGGTAAACCACATGTGATTGTCAGCAGTGTAGCATGACAAAAATAACTGCAATTGTTGTCATCTTTAAATGACATTCAACTTTCAAACTATGCAAGTTTGCTATTTAATGGTTTTAAGAAAGACCACATTATTAGCTTTTTTGCGGAAACCCAAATACCATATAGTAATATATTTTCACGCAGATTTCTTTGAAATACAGGTAGCTCATTTACCATTAAGTACACACTAGCCACATTGATATTTTGGAAGTTTTAAATACAGGGACACCATCTGTGTTCATTGCAAATGAAAGGCTGTTGGGTTTTTTCAGGAATACACTCTTGAATAAATCCAAATATATTTTCCCATCGTGCACCAGCACTAACCCTTTATACAAAATAACAATCCAAGAATACTCTAACTCAGCCTCTCTGTTCCTTCCAACACATTTCACACGATTAATTTATAGACCTGGTCAAAGCAAGCAGGCCTGTGGAAGCCCTTCTGACCCATGTCTACCACAAACTTTCAAGACAATTCTTCTAACACCTCTGCTGCCAATCCAGTAAGAAGAATCATCAACAACTCCTTAACTACCGGAATATTTCCAGCAGAACTCAAAAAGTCATACAGATGTCCTTTACTGAAGAAAACAAACTTGGACCCGTTGAACCCTAACTACAGACCCATGACAAATGGACCTTTCCTGGGCAAACTGATAGAAAGAGCAGCGTTCGCCAAGATGTCACAATTCATTGAAGACAATGCCATACTTTCAGACTTCCAAACAGGATTCCGTCTGGGAAGAGGCACAGAATCTGCCCTCCTTGCTATCTGGGACGACCTGAAGAACACAGTTGACTGCAACTGGATTGCTGCGCTACTCCTCTTGGACCTCTCAATTGCCTTTGACACGGTTGACCATGACACTCCGGTACAAAGACTGTACGAAGCCAGCATAGAGGGTACTGTTTTAGACTGGATCACGTCCTACTTTCAAAACAGAACTGTCATCCATACCCCACCTTTCTCGTCCAAACCATACTCCACAAAAGCTGGGGTCCCTCAAGGCTCTGTCATCTCACCCATGCTTTTCAACAGCTACATGAAGTCATTACCGGTACTGCTCAATCAATTTCACCTCATGTGCTATAATTATGCAGATGACACACAAATACTCCTTCAACTGGAATGCCCCAAAAACATCGGAAACTTGCCAATTTTCAGTTGTCTCAGAGCCGTGGATCAATGGATGACGTGGAGCCATCAAAAATTGAATGCATCCAAAACGGAAATACTCACATGTGGCAATTGGAAACATTATGACCCACTTGCTGCCTGGCCTGATGAACTGGGATCACCGCCTGAGTTATCGAAGAAAGTAAGAAACCTCGGAATGACCATGGACTCCAAGCTGTTGATGAACGCCCAAGTGGACAAATTAGCAAGATCAAGCTTTATTACTATAAAAACGCTGTGACGAATCTTCCCCCATTTGGGTTAGCACACAAGGTCCAAGCTACCATCTCCCTTGTCCAAACTCGATTACGCCAATAGCCTCTACCACGGATCACCTTTGATGACTATGAAAAGGCTACAATGGATTCAGACCTCGGCTGCCAGACTACTCTTGCTTATCAAATCGCGAGACCACATCTCCCCTGCCTTGAAAGCCCTGCATTGGTTACGGTTGCCAGGAGATCCATGTTCAAACTGCTTTGTATCACCCACAAAGCGATAAATGGAATGGGACCACTCTTCATCAGGAATAAAATCACCAAACACATTCATCATAGGAACCTCAACTCTAGAGTGGCACCTCTAGCCTTTACCGATTGCAGCGTTTGCACAGCACCAGCACTTTTGACTCTGTCCCTACCGGTCTGGTCCAGAGAGGAGGGTCCGCGACGTGACAGGCGCAGGAGTGCCATAAAGAGGGCTCAGGAGTGCCACGGGTGGGAGCCTTTGCCGATTGCAGCGTTTGCACAGCACCAGCACTTTTGACTCTGTCCCTACCGGTCTGGTCCAGAGAGGGGGGGGCCGCAACATGACGGGTGCAGGAGCGCCATAAAGAGGGCTCAGGAGTCCCACAGCGCGGGACGTGCCTGGGCGAAGACCCGGCCAAGACGGGCCCGTCTTAGCCCGTCCTAGACCGAACAAGGCCGGGCAGGGCCCCCCCCCCAAAAGGTACTATGAGGTTTATTTTGTATTTAAAGACCTTGCTACTATTTAAATTCCCTATTCGAGGATAGTGGCTTGAGATGGGCAAAAGGAAGGCAGACACCACCCCCCCTCCCGGCCTTATTAGGTGTGGGAGGGCAGAAATCATTGCTGAATTATCTAACAGGGGCTATGGGGGCAATTGAGGCACAAATTAACTCGGTGGAAGAGACCCTGACGTGAGGGAGGGTGGGCACGCTGATTACAACCGATTGCCCATTTAATACATCTAATGTTCCCCCTAATTGCCCCCCAATGGCACACAAGATGTAACAGTAGCCCCAGCTCCCCAGAATGGATGTATCCGGGAGACCTCTGGCCATATATATGTCAGCGACCAAGACTGCGATTCACAACCGCCACCTAAACGCCCTGGAAATCCCGAGCTCCGGGAGGGAACTGGAGACCCTATGTGTGCAATAATTTCGAATAAACCAGTCCATACTAAGAAAAGGAAGAATGTAGGTAAACAGGGTAAAACGGGTGAAGGCAGGAGGACTGCAATCTCTGTGGTAGACTCAAAGAATGCACTAATTGAGGGCCAGACCACTGAAATTGCCAAAATAATGAAAAAAATAGACGATCTGCATAATTACGTTATCGAGGTCATGACTGAATTAACAGAAAGAGTTGGGGGCTATTGAAGGTTCCCTGAGACATGGTAACAGGGCAACACATGGTAATATAAATGTACAATCTAACATTAGGCCATGTCCCACAACAGTATCAAATCAGCATAAGAGTAACCCCCCCTCATCATACTGCTCACCTAGAACGCTCTGCTCAAGACCCTGTGACGAACAGGGCTCCTCCTCCCGATACATCTACAGTGATACCATCTCCAACTATGACACAGGCAAATCATGGGGATAGCGGACCGCAAAAAGAAAACGGAATGAAAGAGTACAGGGCTGGGGGACCTATAGTTGGGCCCCTGGATTCATCAGTAAATGTAGATAACACCTACCTTGATTTACCTCCAGCCGTAACTCGGTATACAGTAATCTTAGCTAATGTCCCAGGTCTGTCTACATCAGCATTTGAAAATTGGGAGACTCTGTGCAATAAATCTCTTTGCTGGCTGGGTGGTAAAACTGGTCTAACTGATGTACTTTTTTCTAAATTTAAGATGGTCAGACGGATCACCTGGGTGGGAAGAGACCATAAAATTTAGCAGGGTGATTGTGTTGTATTGACCTTTAGCGACCCACATTTAGTACATGCTATTTTTTTCTAGAAAGGGGAATTCACGCATTGAATACATGGGAATTAATGTCTTACTGCTAGGTTTTTTCTACCAGCCACAAAATGTTAAACAGTACAAAACTCAGCAGGGGAGTCTATATCCAAATGTTAGGAATCACTATAATGTTTCGGTTCATAAGCGTTTCAATACTCTATCTACACTCGAGAATATAGATTGGCCGAGTGTAGTAGGTAGAACAAGTACTCAGGTGGGTAGTGAGGTAGGGTGTCCCCAATTTATTCCAGTAGTTAATTCAAGGCGATCTGAAACAAACTTAGACGTAATACGAGAGAAGATATGCCCCCATAAATTAAATAATAGTATTGATGGGACCACCCAGAAGAGACCCACTATAACAACTACAGATTTGATGGGACAGAACACCCTAAGTAACGTCACAAATAGAGATACTATAGAGTCTACATCTAAAGCTGGAGGACACAAAATATCTGCATGTCAAATACTATTCTGGAATTTTGCCGGGCTGTCCCCGAAAGTATCCGACCCCCTGTGGCTAACCTTTGTTGATGGATATTCTATACTATGCTTACAAGAAACATGGCTGTTGAAGGAGATACATATGGAAGGATATCGAACCTTCCACACTCCAGCTATTAGTACGGACCATAGATGCAACAAGGGTGGTCTATGTATTTATATATCAAATACAGTGGGGGTGAATACGTTGAATCTTAAAGGTGAGACAGCCTATTATCAGATTTTAGTACTGTATGTGGAGAAAAAGTATTGTGTTGTAATACTAAACTTCTACAATAATATCCCCAAAAGACAGAAAACCGGTACACTAATGAATCTGCAAAGGGATTTGATTAAATTGCAGGATGATTCGTCTACTGATATGTGCATAATATGGGAAGGGGATTTTAACCATTGTTTGTGCCAGCAAAGTGGAAAGGTTATCTGTGGATTAGATTAAGGAAAAGATGACGAACAGGCACATTTTCCCCACACACAGACGGGGGATTTGTTGTATACAATTGTTTTCCAATTTGATCTGGGTTATGTCAATGATCTGTGTATTCCATCTTTACCGCATAGGCCTACGTTTAATGGCAGAGGTTGTAATTCCATCATTGACTTCATCCTAGTCTCAAATAGGCATCCTAGTAAGGTCCATGTATTTGAAACTCACTCCATTGCGATGAGTGACCATTATCCCTTAAGCATTTGTTTTGATTTGGTGAGCACAGTTAAAGGTAAGAAGGGTCCGACCACACACTATGATCTCAAAATTGAACTTACTAGCCTTAATGGATATTCCCTTAGTTGGTCGAAAGTAGATCCAAATAATATTATTGAACAACTAGTAAAGACGTGTAAAGAGGATTGTGAAGTACGTCTTAGTACCACGGAGGAGAATGAGGATGTCCTAAATGCTTTTAATAAAATTACTGGGGAAATTCAGAACTTATTAACAGTAGAACAAAAAGAGAGAAAACTAAAGGTGCAGGGTTGGTTTGATCAGGTATGCAGTAGTGCGCATACACAAAAAGGATAAAAAACGTGAGGAAGTAAGACATGCCAGAACCCTTTATAGGAGTGCTTTAAAAGCTCATAAGACTCAATTAAGGGAAGATGCATGGCAAGCTTTGCATGAAGCGTGCTGCCAGAGAGACAATAATAGCTTCTGGAAAGCAGTTAAGGCCCCCTTTCTTGCATCAAGCGATATTCCAGCTGCAGAAATTGCAATAAGTGAGGATAAATGGGTCCAACATTTTACCACACTTTATCATGATGATAAAACATCTCATACAAAACAAGATCTGGAATTGCCAGGTTCATCTATGAAAGCACAGCATACTGTATTTCCCCTAAATATATGTTTCACTGTTGAGGAGTTAATCCAGGCTCATAATGAGAGAGCAGGTGGTAAAGCTCTCACTATTTCGTGCCTACCTGAAGATTCCATCTGTCCTTAAGAACTGGGAGAGCACGAGCCTGTTTGAATTTCTATTACGCTAAATTGTCTGGTTTTTTATGTTAATTATTTTTAATCTAATTGTACAATGATGTGGCTATGTGTAAGTATGCCCTTTGTTGAATAAATGAGTATGCTGTGTGAACGAATGTGCGTATGGCTGTAGTGTGTGTGGGACATTCACATATCCGTATCCTGGAATTTATCACTTCCTATTTACCTTTTTTGTAAAGACTATTATCCTTATCCTTGTTATTTAAATAAATCATTTTTTGATAATTTTCTTTCCTCCGTTCCTTTGCTTCTTTGAGTCAGTTTTGGCCTGTGGTTTCTCTTGTAACCTAGACCCAAATTTGGGCGTATCTATATTATTATAGTGTAGGCAGTCGGTTTTTTCATTAATATTAAGCCCCAGGGCGGACTGAGTCCCTGTGGACATATACAAAAGTAACACCCAGCTATGGGCTCCACTATTAACTAATGTCCTGGATACGTGCTGCCGTCAAGGTTTTATTGTTTCATGGTTTGATGCTTTTGCGATACCGATTTTTAAAAAGGGGGACAGAAATGAACCTATATGTTATCGCATGTTCTCCTTACTGAGTCTCTCTTCAAAGTGGTAGGGCGGGTTATTTTAAACAAACTACAGATAGGGGTAAACGAGTCTAGCATCCTTTCAAACCTGCAATATGGGTTCCGGTCTGGTCTTGGAACCATTGAGCAGGGTTTAGACTTAAGCCTGATAATAAGTAAATACACGCAGGCAAAGGAGGGGAAGCTCTTTTTGTCATTCGTAGACCTTAGTTCTTCGTTTGACTGTGTGAAACATGAAATGCCATGGAGTATATTGGAGGGATGGGAGTCGATCCGAATTATATAGAGATGCATGGGCGAGGGTGCGGTTTGGCAAACACGGTGAATGCTCAACTACATTTGCGATAAGAAAAGGAGTGAGACAAGGATGTGTGCTTGCTCCTTTTCTTTTTATCTTATATATTAATGATCTTGGCCAGTGTTGGATAGATCATCGCCAGGCTTATCCGATTATTAATAACAGACCAGTTCCAGTTTTACTTCACGCAGATGATGCGGTTTTAATGGCACAGACACAATTAGGACTAAAAAGAACAGTAACTAATTTTGCTACTTTTATGTATGACAGGGTTTTAAGTGTGAACACTAACATGTCTTTTATAATGAAATGTGAAAAGAAGACCTCTAAATGTCACAATATTTTCATTAAAAAAGATAGAAATTGAGTGCATTAATAAGTTTTCATACCTGGGGATTCATTTTGATCGTACAGGGACGTGGCCCTCTGCCGTTCAGGCAAGGAAATCGGTGTTTTCGAGAGCTATAGGGGCTGTGATCAATTTCTCTAGAAAACTGGGCTGCAGACCAGTACCTGAATTATTAAAAATATATAAATCAAAGTGTCTATCGATAGCCCTGTATGGGGTGGGTATATGGGGGTGTATGGATGCGCACCCACTCCAACTGTGTGAGAACGCATTCATACGATATTTGCTGGCTTTTCCAAGCTCAATTGATAATTTTATCTGTCATTCAGAGCTTGGTCTGCCTTTCATCACGGATGTAACTAGAATTAACCCGATTTCGCTTTGGCACAAGGTCTGGGTGTCAGAAGAGACCAGCTTTAATCGTGAAATTATTAAAGACTGTTTAAAACTGGATAGAGTTTCTCTCATCCAGTGGCTCTGCTATATTAAACATCTCACAAATGAAATTGGCCACCCTGAATACTATGAAAAACCAGAGAGTATGGCTTTAATCCCCAGACAGGTATTGAAAGCAGACTGCTTGGCCTACTTACAAGATAAGAGATGGTCTAAAGAAAGCGGAAAAATAACTGTTATGGATAACCAGCTGATATTAACATGCTCAGGCACTCAGCCATATTTGGCTCAAGTTCAGGGATGCTTTGAACGAATGCTCTTGACTCGTTTCTGCCTGGGGATTCTGCACAGGCTTGTCAGTCATCCAGTTATAAACGATTGGTCAAGAGATTTGGTCTTGTGCCCATTTGATGATATATCGCGCCAATCGACTCTGCATACTTTCTTATTTTGTTCATTTTAATCAGCCCCAAGGAAAAGGTTCATAATCCCCATTTTAAATTTTTTAGGCTTATGACAATGCCGTATAGCAGATATGAAATTACAATTACTGGATAATTAAATGATTATGGAATCCGTTGCCTTATTTTAAATTTTTTTTATCAGGTTTAGGAATTCTATGTGAAATTGACCAATGCTGATGGAGCTATGACAGCGTCTATTGCAAAGTGTATATAATGAAATGTCATCAAACTTGATGTATTATGCTTCTTAAAGCCAAGCTCTTTTATCTGTATTTGGAAAACCTGGTTCTTTCAAATGTCTGTTATGTAATATATCTGAATGTGTATACTTTTTAACTGTGCTTTTGTGATTTATTTATAAATTGAATAAAGTTTATTTTGAATTGAATTGAATTGACTGGCACCTCGCCTCAAAATCCTAAGATACAAGAAAAAAGCCATGGGTGGCACATCCTTCTCTGTTCAAGCGGCCAAAATATGGAACTCTTTACCCCCCAACATAAGATCCACCGACAACCACGTTATCTTCAGAAAACAACTCAAGAATTGGCTCTTCCGTACATAAACACCATAAGCAAACAAAAATATACAGCATATCCCCTGTATAGAAGCATTTATTTGAACTATAGATAGGTACCTATATATGTGTATTGCTTTGTATAATCATGTTGAATAACTATGTTTTAAAAAAAAATATACAGTTTTAGGTACAACACTTGAAAACCAGAGTTTATTAAATGCATCTTTAATCTACTTATACTTCCTTCCTTTATGCATCTATATACTTTCCATGTACTTGGATCTGTATTTATTATTTTCCCCTAAATAAAAAAGAAGCATATTCAATGACCTACTCAATTCTCACCCTATACCTCTATCAATATCTTTAGTATACATCTCCTTACTTTCTTTATGCATCTATAAACTTTCCATTTACTTATGGATCTATATATTTACTACTTTCTTCTAATTCAGCATATACAGTGCACTACCCTATTTCTCACGCTATACCTCTCTCAATACAACTTCTCCCTAAACTCTCTGACTCATCTCAAACCTCTTTCTACTACTCTTTCCAATGCACTACCCTATTTCTCACCCTATACCTCTATCAATATATCCTCCACATCCACTCTCTCATTCATCTCAAACCCCATACCACTACTATGACACCCAAAATAGCCCTTTCTAGACTCTCCCCTACTCTACCCCTCCTTGCACCCTCTGACACCTCTTTTTACTATACTGCTCCCTCAAAACAAGCCTTTCTAAACTCGTCCCTCTGACTTTTCCCCTCCACATCCCTTTTTACTCATCCCAAGCCTCACGCTACTGCTATGACGTCAAAAAAAAAGAAAAAAATCTAAATCCTTCACGTTTTTATCCCTCCACTATTCTTTCAATCAAAATAACAGACTAACATGTCCACTTATCAAATTTCATATGTCACTATACTAATTCACCACTAATCCTCTATGGGTTCCGAGTAGCGTGCTACTCGCCAAAAAAAGCGCTTCAACACCTCATTAGGGGTAGCAAACACTATATAAAGACAACCCTTTTTCCCTCTTCCATCCCTCTGAACTTCTCAATCCAAATAACTGACTAATATCCACCACACAAATTACTTTCATATTTCACTATAATAATTCACCACTAATCCTTTATAGGTTCCGGAGTCGCGTGCTACTCACCGAAAAAGCGCTTCAACACCCAATCAGGGGTAACAAGCGCTATATATATCTATATGCAAACCTCTGTCCCTCTTCTATCCCTCTGCTAACCTTCTCAGTCCAAATAACAGACTAACATATCATCCACCACTCAAATTTCTTTCATATTTCACAATACTAATGGAACACTAATCCTTTAATGGGTTCCAGAGTAGCGTGCTACTCACCAAAAAAGCACTTCAACACCCCAACAGGGGTAACAAGTGCTATATAAATGCAAACCTTTTTCTCCCTTCTATCCCTCCGCTATCCTTCTCAATCCAAATAACTGACTAATATCCACCACTAAAATTACTTTCATATTTCACTATACTAATTCACCACTAATCCTTTATGAGTTCCGGAGTAGCGTGCTACTCTGCAAAAAAAAGCGCTTCAACACTCCCTTAGGGGTAACAAGCGCTTATATAAATGCAAACCTTTTCCCTCTTCTATCCCTCCTTACATAATGTTAGTTAGGACAGTTCAGAGTGTTTCTATCAACGTGTGTATACCAAGTAGCACAATAGTAATTGATATTAGGGGCCTTTACAATTTTTAAAATATATTTGTGAAGGTGATACATAGTTCTGAACATTCTATTATCACGTGGTAAGAGCAAATAGATGAGATTCAGTATATAGCCAGCTGCCTCATCGCTCAAGCAAAAACAAATAATGAAGCAACAAAGCAATAGTATGACCACCCCTAAGCATTTGGAGGAGCCTTAAAAAATAGGTGATCATTCATCTGTGGTATTAGTTTGATTAGAACAAATTTGAATTTCTTCTTACTCCTTTTAAATGGTGTATCCAACTTGATCCATACCTTGTTCAAAACCAGAATCTGAGTCATTAATTAAATTATCTTTGAGCTGAACATACATTTCACCTTTTAACTGGTACAAAGCTTATCCCAAACAATGTTAATTGGATCTTCATCTATGTTGTCTACTGGCGGGGTATAATCCGGTAATGCTGTACTGTTGTTTGAATGTAATGTGCCCTGCTTTGCATAAGGTGATGAATGAAGAACTATAACAAAAGAAAGAATGCTATTGTACATGTTGTAAGTAGAATATTTTTAATTAAATTGTAAATGTATTATCTGTCAGTAACCAACTAAATTTTTGGTGACAGAAACGGAATGTGGGTTGATGAGGATCTTCACTAGTCTTCTAGTCTACTAGTCAATACAAAATGTATTGTGTAGATTACCTAAAACCATGACAATAAATTTTTTTTTTTGAAAGGAGCATATTATACAATAGCAGAAGAGGACGATGATTCCTTACAAGGCCATATAGAATAGATGGCATGTTATGCCTGAAAAAAAAGTAAACTCTTGGTATACAGGCTTTCTTTCTACCTTCTTCCCTTTCCCTTGTCTTTTATGGGAATAATAAATGAGATAAAAATCCTCCATAAAATGGATTAAGTGTTTCAGGTAGGAAAAACAACGTGGTCAAACTCTACAGTGCATTAATGTCCGTGATCCAAAAGCTAAGAGTTAACAATTCATGACCATCTCAGTGCTTTGTTGTGAGTTTTTAAGGAAGTCCTGTACTGCTTTGAAGAATTTACCTATTCTTGACAATTCGAGGGGCACCATAGTGGTAAAAATCCAGTTCATTGCATGATTGCATGATTGCATGATTGCATGTTCTTATACCATGAATTAAGAAGCGTGGCTTTAGTAAGGGTCGGCGGGAGTTGAGCAAGATCGGACAGCTGGACAGTAGATGTAGAAAAGTTTCCAATTTGTAGCCGCATAGTCTACACTTGACTACTTTAGAAAGCAGCGGCCAGTTAGGATTAAAGTCTTGGATTTGTAATGCCAGCATCCTTACTGCGAAGATTTCGGTCAGGCAAGCTTTCCTATCGTGCAGTTAAGGTAAGGTTGTGCCCTAAGTCCTACTTGGCTGTCATTGTTGTATGAGGCTGCCAGGGCCCTTAATGGCTATGTAGAATTAATTTTTGCAAGTCTGTGTTCTTTGAAAGTAGTTTAGTCTGTTTTTTCATTGTGGTTTTTATTGCAGTAGGCATAAGTTGGGAAGTATTTAGAGTGGTCAGGTCGATTTGTAAAGTTACTACTGCCGTCCTTAAATAGTTGGACCACGGGTTTATTTTATATTTGAAGATGTCTTGCAAAATGAAATTCAAGGTACCCGGCATTGCCGTAATGCATCTATGGTAGTACTTTATGAAAGACCTCATACTAGACCATGCAATGCCCTCCAGGCCAAATTCAAGTCTCACCAAGGGTCCCCTGGTGTACTAGGGCAATTTAAACACTCTTTTATATATTTTTAGGTGTAGTTTTTTGATGGTTTTGGTGAGTTGACCTGGAAAGGCCTTGCTGCTATAGGTGATTGTTGATGGTAATACTGCCCTGAGCACCTTTCTGATTGACGCTGAGGAGGGGCTTTCGAGGGCTGTGTATAATTGACAGAGTCTAGTGGTTATTAATGCTGCCTTGTTCTTTATATGGCACTTGTGTGTTGTTGATGCACTGTTTGCAGAGAACCATGTGCCCAGATGGTTATAAGATTTGGCTCCAGAGATTTTTAAGGGACCAGTTATTACTTATTTTTTGTAGCGTCCTTCCAAAGGATAGCACCTTTGTTTTGGCTTCATTTACTTTCATCTTGTTTACACTATTGTATGAGTGAAGAGAATTCAATACTCTCTGGAGTCCTATTTTGGAGTTGTCAAGAAGGACGATGTCATCCGCGTATTGCAATATTGTGATCTTAGTATTGCCTATATTTGGGGAGATTAGGTTAGCGTTGATAAGTGCCTGGGACATGTCCACTGTATATAAATTAAACAACATTGGACGCACCCTTGCTTTAGCCCTTGATTGGTGTTAATCTTCTTAGTTAACGCGGTGTCTGACTCTCACCCAGGTAGATGTGTATAACGATATGATGGCATTGAGGAGGCCACTGGGAATACCCCACAGCTGGAGTTTTCTCCATAAGATACCTCTGTCCACTAGATCAAAAGCAGATGAATAGTCCACAAATCATGCGTAGAGAGCTGATGGCTTCTGGTTTTTTGCCTGGTGGACAAGATAGGATAA
Source organism: Triturus cristatus (assembly GCF_964204655.1). NCBI lineage: Eukaryota > Metazoa > Chordata > Amphibia > Caudata > Salamandridae > Triturus > Triturus cristatus. Next base: position 565,625,560 of record NC_140595.1, read on the forward strand.
AGTGATTATGTTATCCAATGTGGAGGAATTGGGTCTAAAGCCAGTTTGGCAGAAAGGAATTATTGCATTTATTGTTGCCCAAGCCTCTAGGTCTTTTAAGAGTGCGGCTGCGTAGGTCTTTGCCTCGATATCCAATAAGGCTATCAGCCGATAGTTGCAGGGATTCTGTTTGTCGCCCTTTTTTAAAATTGGGTGCAATATTGAACCTCTCCAGCTGTCGGGCACTTGATGGAGTTTAGTGCACATTATAAACAGTGAGGAAAGTATTGCGGATCATAATGACAAGTCTTCTTTGAACAGTTGGGCCGGAAGGCCATTTGGACCAGGTGCGCCTGAGGATCTTTTTTTGCCTAGTACTTTTTGAATGCTGTTAGTCGTAAGTATGGAGGCACAATCGTTTGAGTCATCAGAGAGGTCTGAATGTTCCAGCTGAAGGACTCCTGGTTGATCGACTACATAAAGGTTATATACGTGCAAAGACCACATGCCTTCGGTGATGGAGTTGCTCCTTATGAGTTCTTGACTTGTTTTGTTTTTGATGTATCTCCATAGGTCTGCCTGATTATGTTTGCTCATGATTGAATGGACGTATTGCCAATCCTTTTCCGTCTGCTGCTTTTTTCCCTGACTTATCAGTTGCCTATGCTGTTTTCTTGCACCTTGGAGTTCCAATGACAGGTCAGCTTTGACTTGTTCGTTCCAAGTTTTCTTACGTGCTGTCGTCAGTTTGCGAATGTGCCGTGAGCTAGCCAAAATAGTTTGATTTTTATTGATGGGTTTTAGCTGATGTCGCCCGGGGGCTATTTGGGGACTAAGGGGCCGATTACGATCCTGGAAAAACCCGGTACAAACCGTGGGTCGGAGCTTTTTCTCCGTCCGACTCGTACCGGGTTGTAAAACTTTACAAACATGCAATTACGATTCGTACAGAAACACCATTCCCGTACGATTCGGAAAAAAGACCAACCGACAGAAAAATACATACAAATGTGATCCGGGACACCGCGGACGTGACGTCCGGACGGAGTTAGGCATGTTTTTACGTACCAGCAATTACGATTCGCACCGACTGCAGTCTGGATGGGAAAATTTTTACGGCACCTAAAAAGTGCCGGAAAAGCTAAGTACGCAGCGATGCGAGCTGATTAGGGGGCCCGGTACGCGCCGTACCCCCCCCGCCCCCGTATGTACGGAGCGTACCCCCCAGCCCCCCGTATGTACGGAGCGTACCCCCGTACCCCCCAGCCCCCCGTATGTACAGAGCGTACCCCCACCCCCGTATGTACGATGCGGACCCCCCAGCCCCCCGTATGTACGGAGCGTACCCCCGTACCCCCCAGCCCCCCGTATGTATGGAGCGTACCCCCATACCCCCAGCCCCCCTTATGTACGGAGCGTACCCCCACAGCTACGCGCTGGGGGTCCGCACCGTACATATGGGGGTGGGGGTATGCTCCGTACATACGGCGGGCTGGGGGGTACGCTCCGTACATACGGGGGCTGGGGGGTACGCTTCGTACATACGGGGGGCTGGGGGTACGGCACACCCATCCGCGGGGGGGCTGGGGGTACGGCGCGAACATACGAGGGGCGGGGGGGGGTACGGCGCGTACCAGGCACTTGTTTGGACATCTCCATGGTTGCTATGGGAGTTCGCTCCGGACGGTCTTTTTTCCATACAATTGTACAATCGGACGGATGGGACGGATCGTAATTGCGCATTGGGACTTCAGTTTTCCCATTTGTACGTAAAAATGTCCGGGGACGTGTCGGAGACTTTTCCCGACCCGAGGACGTGTGGGGGAATTTTCCCAATGCGATTTGTATGGACTTTTTCCCATACGAATCGTACTTGGCAGTTTGTACGGCGCTTTTACCATTTGTACGGAAAAAAGTCCAGATTCAATTCGGTTGGGGAAATTTTTTCCAGGATCCTAATCGGCACCTAAGTAATTCACGGATACCCTTAGTGATCGAAGCCTAGTAGGTATTCACCACTTTGGGCTTGCAGGGACTTGCAGGTACTGTCCTGTAGCAACTGTCCTCTAGCACCTTTCCAAGATGTTAGGTTCAGTAGGTTGACGTGACCCCATTTTATTCTTCGAGTTAGATGTAGTCTTTCTTCATTGTAGGAAGTGCCCAGAACCTTGTGGCCTTTGCATTTCGGGAGATTAATATTAAAGGTTGTTCCAAGTGGAAGGTGGTCACTGTCATTTGAGAAGTGCACTTTAAAGCTCACAAGGTGGTTCGTAATTTTCGCCGAGGCAAAGACATAGTCGATGGTACTTATTCCCCTGAAGGTCTTCAAAAGTTGAGATGATGGTTCTTGATGGTTAGCTAAAATCTGTACGGATTGTAGGCCATGTTTTCTTAAATATTATTTATTTGGGTGCTTAGAGGATTTAGAGGTGAGCAGGTGGGGTTAAATGATGCTAGTTGTTGCAGGTTAAAGTCACCGCAGATTATTATATCAGGATTAACGTGATCGCAAAGGATTTGACCCAAGTTGTCGCACAGCTGGCAAAGTAGACTTGCTCATGCTGAGCCAAAGTTGTTAAAGTAGACTTAATCAGGAGGATTTTAAGGCGGGACGCCGAAGACTTGGTGCTCTCCAGTACAAGCGCTTAAAGCATCTCATCTTGAATTGAAATTGAGTGTGTTTTTATTTTCATATTCAAGTTGAGGTATATTGCCAGGCCTCCGGAGGGCCTCCCAAAGATGTTTTTTTTCTTAGCTGCGTGAGGGATCCCTTGGAAGCCGACAACTGTTAAAGGGGTTAGTGACCATGTTTCTTGGAAACAGAGAACATCAGATGCCAGTAGCAGTGATTTTGCTGTGTTTGAGCTTAGAAATCTTGAGAGCCCAGCTACATTCCACGAAAGAAGAGTTATCTATTGTTATGGCTCTAGTGCTCACTTTTCACTGCTAGGGGTTGTATGACATAATTTCGACAGACAGAAAATCAACCTACAAATCTATCGCAACAAAAATATCGATGTCAAGAATATCGACATCCGATCTACAACATGGTAAGTACAAAAATATCGAAAATTAAATATCGATGTCAAAAATATCGTTATTAAAAATATCGTTTTTCTTTTACTTTAAAAATATATGTAAAATAAACCAAATTATACTTAGAAATAAATAAACATAATTAAATATATTGTATAATATTTAAAATGTATAATTAATATATATATTTTAATAAAACTTTAATTAAACATGTACATATAATATATAATATATATACTTACTTAATAATTAATTTTAATAATAATTTCTGTAACGTATAAATTATTAAATGTTTTTAAAAATTACCAATACATCTATACACATAAAATAATAACATTATTAAATATTTAATAATTATATATAGCAAATAATAATCAATATTTCTAATGTGAATAATTTTTATTATTAATGATATATTACAATAGCAAAAATAATACAAAACATATGAAATATCAGACACAATAAAACTACTAGTCCAACTCCAACAAAAACAACAGTAAGGAAAATGTTGGATACCGTAGGGGTAAAAATTACTATTCCAACTCCAAAGAGTGCAACAGTGGGGAAAGCGTTGGATAGCGTAGGGTTAAAATTACTATTCCAACTCCAGAGAGTGCAATAGTAGGGAAAGCGTTGGATAGCGTAAAGGTAAAATTACTATTCCCACTCCAGAGAGTGCAACAGTAGGGAAAACGTTGGATAGCGTAGGGGTAAAAATTACTATTCCAACTCCAAAGAGTGCAACAGTAGGGAAAGCGTTGGATAGCGTAGGGGTAAAAATTACTATTCCAACTCCAGAGAGTGCAATAGTAGGGAAAGCGTTGGATAGCGTAAGGGTAAAAATTACTATTCCCATTCCAGAGAGTGCAGCAGTAGGGAAAGTGTTGGATAGCGTAGGGAAAAAAATTACTATTCCAACTACAGAGAATGCAACAGTAGGGAAACCACTGGATAGCATAGTGGTAAAAATTACTATTCCCACTCCAGTGAGTCCAACAGTAGGGAAAGCGTTGGATAGCGTAGGGGTAAAAATTACTATTCCCACTCCAGAGAGTGCAACAGTAGTGAAAACGCTGGATAGCTTAGAAGTAAAAATTACTATTCCCACTCCAATGAGTGCAACAGTAGGGAAAACATTGCATAGCATAGGGGTAAAAATTACTATTCCCACACCAGAGAGTGCAACAGCAGTGAAAACGCTGGATAGCGTAGGGGTACAAATTACTATTCCCACTCCAGTAAGTGAAACAGTAGGGAAAGCGCTGGATAGCGTAGGGGTAAAAATTACTATTCCAACTCCAGAGAGTGCAACAGTAGGAAAAGCGCTGGATAGCGTAGGGGTAAAATTACTATTCCAACTCCAGAGTGTGCAACAGTAGGGAAAGCGTTGGATAGCGTAGGGGTACAAATTACTATTCCCACTCCAGAGAGTGCAACAGTAGTGAAAACGCTGGATAGCTTAGAAGTAAAAATTACTATTCCCACTCCAATGAGTGCAACAGTAGGGAAAACATTGCATAGCATAGGGGTAAAAATTACTATTCCCACACCAGAGAGTGCAACAGCAGTGAAAACGCTGGATAGCGTAGGGGTACAAATTACTATTCCCACTCCAGTAAGTGAAACAGTAGGGAAAGCGCTGGATAGCGTAGGGGTAAAAATTACTATTCCAACTCCAGAGAGTGCAACAGTAGGAAAAGCGCTGGATAGCGTAGGGGTAAAATTACTATTCCAACTCCAGAGAGTGCAACAGTAGGGAAAGCGTTGGATAGCGTAGGGGTACAAATTACTATTCCCACTCCAGTAAGTGAAACAGTAGGGAAAGCGCTGGATAGCGTAGGGGTAAAAATGACTATTCCAACTCCAAAGAGTGCAACAGTAGGGAAAACGTTGGATAGCGTAGGGGTAAAAATTACTATTCCAACTCCAGAGAGTGCAATAGTAGGGAAAGCGTTGGATAGCGTAAGGGTAAAAATTACTATTCCCACTCCAGAGAGTGCAACAGTAGGGAAAGTGTTGGATAGCGTAGGGAAAAGAATTACTATTCCAACTCCAGAGAGTGCAATAGTAGGGAAAACGTTGGGTAGCGTAGGAGTAAAAATTACTATTCCCACTCCAGTGAGTCCAACAGTAGGGAAAGCGTTGGATAGCGTAGGGGTAAAAATTACTATTCCCACTCCAGAGAGTGCAACAGTAGTGAAAACGCTGGATAGCGTAGGGGTACAAATTACTATTCCCACTCCAGTAAGTGAAACAGTATTGAAAGCGCTGGATAGCGTAGGGGTAAAAATTACTATTCCAACTCCAGAGAGTGCAACAGTAGGGAAAGCGCTGGATAGCGTAGGGGTAAAAATTACTATTCCAACTCCAGAGAGTGCAACAGTAGGAAAAGCGCTGGATAGCGTAGGGGTAAAAATTACGATTCCAACTCCAGAGAGTGCAACTGTAGGGAAAGCGTTGGATAGCGTAGGGGTACAAATTACTATTCCCACTCCAGTAAGTGAAACAGTAGGGAAAGCGCTGGATAGCGTAGGGGTAAAAATTACTATTCCAACTCCAAAGAGTGCAACAGTAGGGAAAGCGTTGGATAGCGTAGGGGTAAAAATTACTATTCCAACTCCAGAGAGTGCAATAGTAGGGAAAGCGTTGGATAGCGTAAGGGTAAAAATTACTATTCCCACTCCAGAGAGTGCAACAGTAGGGAAAGTGTTGGATAGCGTAGGGAAAAAAATTACTATTGCAACTCCAGAGAGTGCAATAGTAGGGAAAACATTGGATAGCGTAGGAGTAAAAATTACCATTCCCACTCCAGTGAGTGCAACAGTAGTGAAAACGCTGGATAGCGTAGGGGTACAAATTATTATTCCCACTCCAGTAAGTGAAACAGTAGGGAAAGCGCTGGATAGCGTAGGGTTAAAAATTACTATTCCAACTCCAGATAGTAAAACAGTTGAGAAAGCACTGGATAGCATAGGGATTCTATAAACATAATAACCAATTAAATAATTAGTTATAAAAAAATAGCATATTAATAATTAATTTACAAAATATGTATTATTAAATACCAATTATTTAAATTAAATGTTTATATAAATAACTTTAAATTACATCCCACACTATTCCCCCTTTAACACACAACACACTACACATACAAAATACACAATACATTTAAATATCAGTTTATCTATTATTTACAATTAATAATACATTCTTTATAATTAATATACTTATTATTTACAAATTTATACATATTAACTACCAAATTACAATTATTCACAAATTAATTATTAATTAACAATACATTAATTAGCAATAACAACAAATAACATGAAATAATAAATTATTTATATTTACTATATTTAATGTACTAATAACAATTAATTACCAATTAATAATTAATTAACAATTAATTATTATTAATTTACAAATAAATAAAAATTATCAGTAATTATTTGAATTTAATTACATCCCACCCTATTCCCCTATAAACCCACAACCCACTACACATAAAAATTCACATAATTAATTTAATCATCAATTAATCACTTAATAAAATTAAATCACCAATTAATTAGTAATTACCAATTAATTAATTAACAATACCAATAAATAAACATTAATATTAAACTAATTATAACTTATATATTTAACCAATTAATAAAATTAATTTACAATTAATAATTAATTAACAATTAATTCATCAATTAATATATTTAATTAACAATTAGTAATTAATTAACAATTAATTAATCATAAATACCAATTAAAAAATACATATTAATTAATTAATTATAATTAAATTACTTCCCACCCTATTCCCCTATAAACCCACAACCTGCTCTGATACTAAAACGCTAAATTATATTTTAAATGATTATTAATCTCTAAACATTTATTTTTAAATGTATTAAAATACATTACAATAATATTTAACATACAAATAAAATACATATTAAAATACATTACACTAATAAAATATCGATATTCTTGACATCGACATTTTTGATTACGATATTACTTACATCTATATTAATGACTTCGATATTATTAACTTCGATAATACTTACCTTGGGGTCGATATTCTGTCCATCGATATTCTTGACTTCGATATTCTTTACCTACGATATTTACAACTCGATATACTTGTAGGTCGAAATTTAAAACTCGATATTTAGACTGCTCACCACTGCTAGGAATAGGCCAAGGTTGGTGGTCACCCCTTGTTTGTCCTGTTACTATTTTCCTGGTCATGCTCCTTGATGAGGAGTCAAATCAAGATATATTTATATTATCTATCTGTGATTGGTGAGGCAGGGGCCCGGTCCCCCTCAGTATACTATAGGGGTGGACTTCTGGTTTGGATGGAACATGTGACTTTCTTAACGGTGCTGGGTACTTCGGTGCTTGTATTTTTTAAATTCCGATGCCCCATTCCTCGAGATGGCCTTATAGTCTAGTATATCTTCAGCCAGTGAAGTTGATTTTAATGTTAAAAATGTGGCTTCCCTCCCATTGTGGCACTCCGGGGTAGTTTTATATTCCACGCTCAGTATGTCATCTGAGGCTAGCTTTGACTGAATAGGAGTAGCCTGCAGTAACCTTAGTATGTTGGAGCGATTCAGTACATCGTGCCTCCCTACCGACGGATAGCATGGGAAGAGGGCCAGCTTGGTCGGTTGATCCTCGCATAGTCACCTTTTAGTATGTCTATAATTATACGGGTGAGCTAGGGGAAGGTGATTGTTGGTAACTGGTCTAATCAGTTCACGCACTCCGTGGGTCATCACTTTCTGTCGCAGATGGGAAAGCTTCTTGTGGGGCTGAAGTCGCCACCCATCCTGGGGGTTGCTGAGCCCTCTGCGAGTGAATGGAGGGCTTTAAGTGTTGAAATAGGGAGCTTTGTTCGGTGATGAAGCCTATCTCTTTCTTGGTTGTGGAATGAACTAGTATCTCAGTACATTCGGATGAGAATACCGGCTGTTGTCCTACTTCTGAGTCTTTTGTTGTGTTATCACTGTTACGGTTCGAGGGTTCCTTCTGGTCTTGCGTAGTTGTGAGTGGAGGCACCGGCAGGTGTGTTCCTGATGTAATGGATTGTGGTGCTAGACTTTGTGCCACAATGGGGGCTGTATTCGATTTAGGTAGTGTCGTTGTCAAGGCCAGGGTTGCCTGGGGTAAGGAAGCAGGTGGTTGTGCAGATCGTAATGCATTCTTCAAGTTGCTCCAGCCTTAAAACAGTGGATGTACGTTAAGCGAGTTGTTGTCTAATTTTGTTACCTTTGGTGGAAGCTGATTTGAAAGACGATCTCTCTCTGCTTTGTTTCCGGCCTTCTTTTGTCTTTTTTTTGCTCTTTTAGATAGAGCAACGGGCCATTTGTTGTCATTAGTTGGAGATTTACTGTGTTGGTGGCATGGTGATTTTTTATCCTTCACTTCCAGGCCCGATTTGTGCTCTTGGGGGGGTAAGTCTGATCCCTGATTGTAATTTACTTTCAAGGCGCGTGATGAAAGTTTTGTGAGGTTTTGCTTTGGTAGCATCACACCCAGCTGTGAGGTTTCCCCATCGGCTGTCTCCAGTGTGGTAGCCTCTCTTTCCATGTTGTGACCAGATCTTTTGTCTGTTGGTTTTTGGTCGAGCCTGCTATGGGTACTACTTAGTTGTTGCTGTAGGGCCAGCTTTATGTCTGTTAACATTAAGTTCAAAGCATCTGGCAAGGTGCATAATTTTTACCCACTCAAATGGCCGGAACAAGAAGCGAAAGGAGATTACTTGCCCGCAGCTTTTTTTAAGCTTCTCATGTAGGGCGCTTACTTTTTCCTCGATCTTTAGTATTGAAATAGCCAGGGTTTGAAATAGGTCTGGTTGCAACTCCAATGTATCGGACTGCCATGTCAGGGCCCTTACTGTATTTGCTAAAGTTTCATTTATAGATGCCAGTAGAGAGTCTTGCTCAATGTTGTTTGTGATATTTTTAGAAGCAGATAATATTAGGCTTTCCATAATGCTCCAACTTAGCGTGGAGCTGTGAACTGCTGGGGGTTGGGGCTCATTCTGCTCGAGTGCTTGCCCGGACTCTGTAGATTTTTTTGAGCATTTGCCCATGGTTCGAGAAGGGACCGCGGGTGAGTCCTGGCCGGTGTTAGCTCCCCATTGGCTGCTTGATCAGTAGGCCAGAGGCTGCAGCCTGCAGCTATAACCTGTTGTCCTGTAACTCCTGCGTCTATTTCCATGGAGCTGTGAATTTGTGCAGCCGTGGTTATACAGTTTAGTTTAACATGGGTGGTGCCTTCTCCGGGCTATCCTTGAGTATTAGGAGGCGAATTCTCTTTTCGACTCCTGGGTCTTTCTCCGTCATGCTAGTTGTTAAGTCAATGTCCGCCAACAGGCTATCCGAGGGGCTTCCATAAGATTTATCAATAACTGTACTATTCATTAAGTGTGGTTGCGCCTGGTTGCGCGTACTATTTGTTGTGGGAGACGGAGTTATGAGAGATATTATACCCACAGTGGGGGCCGGGGTAGCTGCTGGGCCTCCATTGGGTTCTTTTTTTGTAATTAAGTCTAAGGTGTCCAAGGTGTCCAGATGGGCTGGCTGAGTAATTTGAGGGGATTTTTTTTTTTTAAGTCCATTATTGAGGTTTTTTTCATTTCTGAAGGGCTTCCGCTACTGGTATAGCTGGCCCTTTTACTGTCCATGCGTGCCTTTACGATAGATGAGTAAGTGAGTTTTAATGGGATTACACAATCTCCTTCTTTGATGGATTTAGTAGCTGTCAGGGTCTCCAAGGGTGGTTGGTTTGTCTGGCTGAGGCTTAGGTTGTAAAGTAACAACAGAAGAGGAAGGGTAATAACACGACTAGTCCCCTCAAGGGAAAGGTTACAAACCAACGAAGTCAGTGTAGTGTCAATAAGGCACTAACCATCCAAAAAGGCACGGGTCTCCAGAGTCAGAACCTACCCAATATGTTACAGGGAGGAAAACAGACCTAAGGAGGTAATACAAGTTATGTATGAAAAGCCCTCACTCACCAACCTGGTTGGTGACATGCTTTATCATCGGGCTCCACCGGGTATGGCCGAATGCCATCCCAGTGTGCTGCAACGCCAGGTTACTGCGAAGCGGGATTGTGTGTGGTGACAGTGAATTTAAAATTCCCAATTGAGTCAAAAAAATAGTTTCATAGTTTTGCTAATTGGAAAATTAAAAATTAAAAAGGAGTGAGGGTCAAAAAATAACAGACCGGGTTCACTCCATGGCGGTCAACATGTTTCTGCCTTTATGGCTTTCATCAGGACCAGAGTGGGGGTGTGGGAGCCCCGGTGGTATGAACGCGCTAAGGTTCACCCTACCGTGGGCTGCTGTGTGAAAAATTGTATATAAACACAGGTAAAAATCCACCAAGAGATATGATGGTGGAGAGAAACGATTTTACTCTATAATGAAAAAAGAGACAAACATACACAAGACAAAACATAAAAGAATCGTAAATGTGCGTGGTCATTTCATTATAAAGCGCCACAGTTACAGGCTCAAATATAGTGCATGGATGGGGGCTGTGCCAATAATCAGTACCTCAGGTGCAAAATAGACGTGCTGTCCGTGCACCTAGAATTAGCCAGATACTGGTGTCAGGGAAGTAAAACAAGACTTCGCCTGAATAGCGTGACTAAAACTGTATAACGAAATGAACGTGGAGTCTCGATGCTGCGTGAGAGACTAGAACTAACGAGGGCCGGGAAACTAATGAACGCGGCCCGTGTAGCATTCCTGGGAAGTAGAAATGCCAGGGGGAGTAGAAAGGTTCTTACTGTGAGGCAAGACCGTTCGTCGCCTCAGGGATCCCGGGGTGAAGGTGCGAGCAAATATGGCACACCCTGGAAGGGAAAAGAAAGGGAAAACGGCCACGGGCGGCTAGGTAACAAACACACAAGCCGAAAAGCACTGCAAACCTTACCATAAGGATACAGGAGGCCAAAGGTACACTTACGCCCTCGCTGCTCGGCACCCGTTCGGAACCTGCAATGCCTCAAGCCACCGGGTCCAGGAAGTAAAGAGACCTGAAGCGAGGCGCATATAAGCAAAGAGAGGAGGGCCTCGACGGGTCGGAGAGGGAAAGGAAGCCCATCAGTGATAGGGCAAAACCTCCAATGCTGTGCGGTGATTGGTTGAGCCACAGCCAATAGAAAGTGTGGAAAGAAAGAGGCTCGTCCGCTGTTTTCCTTTGACAGATCGTCAATGAAAACTTTATGCGGTACCTAGAGAGTGATCATTTTACACGCTGGACACATTCGGAACGTGTGCCTGGGTGGAAGAGCTCTAGATGCAGAATAAGCAGACGGTTTATGCTGTGAAAAAAAAGCTAAGAGGTTCACTCAGAGGAAAATGCCAATGTAAATAAGGGAGACAAAGTGTGCAGGAAACGCTGCATGTAGTGAACCCTCAATTGTTGGTCTTCGCTGGTCGGGTAATGGGGTCCAGCACAAAGCGGTACAAACAAGGACTATGTACTAGGTGGAAATGTTGTAAAACCACACAAAGTGACCCTAGGAGGTCCAACAGAATTGGTGCAGAGGTCTCAGTTGGCTAGCGGTACCATATAGGCAAATGCAAACGTAAGTGCATGCTTACAGTATGCTGACCCAGGGTATATTGTCGTTAAGACCCACGAGGTTGGTACCCAGACGGTACACCCATCTTTGTTCCTTCTCGAAAAGGATTTTTTGAGTGTTTCTGCGTGTTGTAATTTCTTCAATTATCGTCCAATGTAGGTCATTAGTGGTATGGTTGGCAGACAGGAAATGTTCACTGAGTTTAGTAGTGACTCTTTTGCACCTAATGTTGCTCCGATGTTCGCAAATACGGAGTTTCACTTTCCTAGTGGTCATCCCTACATAACGTAGACCACAAGGACAAGTGATTAGGTAGATAACATTCGGCGTGTTGCAGTTGGTGTGGCCATTTTGGGTCCAAACCTTGCCTGGTTCCAGATTAAGATTGGTAGTGTGAGAAGTCAGGTGGCATATACTGCAATCTGAGCAAGGAAAATGGCCCGTGATCTTAGGAAGACCCCATGCTTCTGTAATGGATCTTTGAGCATTGTTAGGTTGAATGATGGGGCGTGTCTGTACCAGGCTGTTGCGCAGGCTCTGAGCTCGTTTGAAGGAAAATAAAGGTTTTTCCCATCTCCGGTTATTGCTGTTGATGATACGCCAATGTTTCATGACGACTTTCTTCATGGCATTGGACAGGGTGCTGTAAGTAGTGACGCATGTGAGTGGTATGGACATGACGTCTTTAACAGAGTCCTCCAGAAGGACTTCTCTGGGTTGGTTTCTGGCCCGTTTATAACTCCTGGAAAGGAGGGGGAGAGGATACCCTCTAGCTGTCATTTTAGAAGTAAGGTCACTGGATTGGGCCTTGAAATCTACCAGGGAGGTGCAATTCCGTCGAATACGGAGGAATTGCCCGTAAGGCAGATTCTCCCTCAGTGCGCGGGGGTGGAAGCTTGTAAACTCAAGAAGGTTATTTCTGGAGGTAGGCTTGTAGTGTGTCCTGGTGTGAAGGGATCCATGTTTCTTGGTGATCAGAACATCAAGGAATACGACTTCATGAAAGTCATAAGTGTACGTGAATCTCAAATTTGGATCTAAGGTGTTGACCCACTGGAAGAAAGATTCAAGGGCGTTGGTATCACCGTGCCAAATGAGGAGCACGTCATCTATATTGCGTCTCCATAGGCCTATGGAGGGTAGATGAGGATTGGTATCAGGGAGAATGAACTTCTGTTCGAAATCGTACACATATAATCCCGCTACACTAGGAGCAAAGGTACTCCCCATGGAAGTACCCGTGGATTGCAGATATAGGTGTCCCTGATATTCAAAAAAGTTCCTTTTCAGAGCCAGAGTGGCACATTGGATAATAAAGTTCTTGGAAGTCCTATACTCCCAAGTATGGGAATTGAGAGATTCCCCCAGGACCCGGATGGTCTCATCCTGGGGGATGCTGGTGTATAGGCTCTCAATATCCAGTGTGACCAAGATTGTGTTCTCTGAACATTGAATACTGTTCAGTAGTTTGAGCAGGTCCTTGGTATCTTTAAGATACGTGGATGATTGTTGGACCAGAGGCTTAAGGAAATGGTCGCAGAACCGTGATAATGGTTCCAGGAGGGAGCCAATCCCCGATACAATCGGGCGCCCAGGGGGAGGGAGACTGCCCTTGTGAATTTTGGGGAGTGTATAGAAATATGGAATAGTACCTTGGCTCTCGGTAAGGAATCGTGCTTCTGGTCTGGTGATGGTGCCTTCAGTGAGTGCTTCATCGACTATCCTCTCGATCTGGATTTTAAGATCATTAGAGGGGTCATTGGGAAGTGGTGTATAGTTCTTGCGATCACTGAGGAGTCTACGGCACTCATGATCGTAATCAGCAGTATTCATTAGGACCACTGCTCTGCCCTTGTCTGCCGGTTTGATGGTAAGATTCGGATCCTGTCGTAAAGAGTTGATGGCTCTGAATTCATCGGCTTTGAGATTTTTGAAAATGGGGGGAAAGTCCATGTTCTCAATCTCAGTAAACACAGCACGTTCAAAAGTAACAATCTCCACTGGTACAGTGTGTGGGGGGGGTGTGAACGTTGACTTGGGTCGTAGAGGTGTATCACCTACATCAGAGTCTGCTACCTCTGAAGAATGTTCCTCAAAAAAGGCTTTCAATTTCAATTTTCTAAAGAAAGCCGAGAGTTCACAATGGAGGCGGAATTTGTCGGGACGGGCTGACGGAACAAAACCCAAAGGTTTGGACACACCACCGAGGGAGAAGGATGTACATGATCCGTCTAGAGTTGTCATCAGCGCTTCCGCTACTTTAAGTGTTTTTTGTTTTGAGCTGCGTGTCTTAGATTTTTGGTCCTTCCATTTTTCGAGAGCGTTAGCTCGCCGTTGTTGGAATGCTCTGTGAGATGACTTCCATCCTTGGAGAAAAGGAAGTGCCCTCCTTGATGCCTAGTAGATTGGGCCCTTGTCTGCTCTGTGAAGGTAGTGATTTATTCGAATAGGCTTGGCCTCAGGCGAGGGCATTAGGGCTGCCTGATTTGACCTGATTTGACCCTGTTTGATCGCACGCTTGTACGGCTGTGCTCCCCTCAGGGTGTCCAAATGTCCTTCAGTAATTTCACAGATGGCGATTTCCAGAGCAGGCTGAGGGGTCAGAGTGGAGGGCCAATTCTGATTATAACCTAATTGTAGCAGTATGTCTACTAATAATCCATTGCCCCTCTCTGCTCTTCCGCAGGGCAAGCTGTGGGGGTTAGTTGTTGGAAGAAGAAGGGGGGCTGTCAATGTGACAAGGTAGTAAGTCAACAAATCAGGGCGAGTCAAGGCAATGCCCAAGGGGGTGGCCCAGGCAAGTGTCCAACCCAGTGCGGTCAAAGAAATGGTCAAAGAAAAGAAAGATGGAGAGCTGGAGGCTCGACGGCTGTCCAGACCCAGTCCTGACCCAGCCCAGTTCCAACAGTTCCACTGAGGGGCGGACAGGTGGTCAGACGGAATCGAGGCTCCAGCAAGTGAACCTCCCAGCAGTTGCCTAGTTGCCCAGCATTGCCACGTTACCTCATCATGCTGGGCCACTGTAATCCACCGTGGCCGCTGCTGCTGGTGGCAGCCGTTAACTGGCGTCAGCGGAGGATCGTGGGCAAATGACAAGTGAGGTTTGCGGGGGAGCAGGGAGCCTGTCTTGTGCTCGACCCGCTCAAGCTGCCAGCAAGACTCCGCAGTTGCGGCACAGTTGCAGCGAAGTTGCACTCACCCAACCGGGAAACCGGGAGACCGGGAAGCTCCTGTGGGGAAACTCCTACTGCTGCTGCCACCGCCGCCTGCTGCTGCACACCTGCGTGCTCGGGCACAATCGAAAACACGGAATGGAACATAGCGCCACAGTCAACAGTTCGATGTGAGTGCTTGGTCTATCCGTCTCTTGGAATCAGCCGAGGATCTTCATTTTTAAGTGTGACACACATTCTTACCACTCACTTTCATGCATTAAATTGTTAGTGCAAGCAGTATAAAAATGAATTTATAGTTGCAACCAGTACCATTTGGGATGATGTCTTCTGCTCTGCATGGAGTCTGCAAGAATCCTTCTTTCACTTTCTTCAGTGCTGTATATTTTACAAACAAGTTCGCTCCCTTTTGTTTATTGTATTACTTTACAATGTTGTCATCTGCTTCTTCCACGAAATGTTTGGTCTGCAATCATGCAGATAAGTGACCATTTAATACAATTCTGCAGTTGGTAAAGTGTAGCACTGGACTTTTTCGACTTCTAAAAGTCCCACTAATTGAGCAATTCTTGTAGCCATAGCGTGAATTATTTCGGATATTGTGTTCATTCACCACTTTTGTAGGGCTATTAGGATGGGACATGAGAATGAACAAATAGTGTCTTGCTACAATAACCTCCATATGTTTGAGTGCGGTGGTACTGATTTAGCTTCATGCAAATCATTGACGCTGATCTGGTGGCTTACTAGCTTAATGCATTTTCAACCTAGGCAATTTAACCTTGTGATCACATTAAAATTAAGGCACCATTTCATTCTTTTAGGTTGATAAAATGGGCACATGTAAGTTTGGTGAAACAATGTTTATCAGTGGACCACCTCATTTTAAATGTGCCGTCTCCTCAATACCATCCACACAACTGGTATTACACTATGAGCCTTCCAGCCCATTCTGTAGACCAAAGATGATCTCTGATACACTGTTATGCCACCCACATAAGTAGCCTTTCAAACCAGTCTCAGGTCTGCCATTCCAGGGCCTGTGTGTGCAGTTTACTGCAACTTTGACTTGGAATTTAAAACTATTTGCCAAGCCTGAAACTCCCCTTTTATTACATATAAGTCACACCTAGGTCAATTTAAGAGCAGGGTGCCATGTAAGTAAAAGGTAGGACTTGTGTGCTTAATCTTTACATACCCTGGTATTGACAAACACCTCAATTAGTTTTTCACTACTGTGAGGCCTACTCATCTCATAGGTTAACATTGGAAATTCCTTGATACACTTTCAAGCTGCAATGGGGAGTAGTTGGTTTATGTTTTCTATCTTTGGATTGGTAATGACAAATCATCTTTATTGGTAAACTTGGACTTGACATTAGTAGTGTAGAAATGCCCCTTTTGGAAAGTGGACATTTCTCTGCTCTTATCTCTTTTCTGCCATACAGTCTGTCTAAAATACACTTCTGGGGTGGGTGACAGCTACACTTTCTGCATTCCCTCTAGACAGCCACAAACCCAGGAAGCTTAGCTGCGTCTGCATTCATCTGCATACTGATGGGTCTTCCTGGGTAGGAGGGAAGGGTGGAGCTGACACCCACACTTCAATGCAACGCCTTGAGAGCCCGACACCGTGGAACCTCATATCACCGCACCAGCAATTCTGAGAGATCAACGCATCCCTCGACTGTGTGGAGAAATCCGGCTCATCGTTTCTATGAAACCAACACATCACAGCCTCAATCACATTTATTTATACAGTTTTTATGTTAGTCAAACTGGACATAGAGCGATTACAGTGCTTTACTTGCAAACATTTTACATAGTCAGATCTGTTTTTTAAGCGTGGGGAGAGAAACAACTTGCTAGACTCACAGTATGCCGGCACGGCACTGGGACTCAAACCCAGTTCCTCAATTGATTCTAATTGTATTTAAACAGCGCTTGAAAAGGCAAAAGGTGCAAGTATTTACCTTATGGGGGTAGCAATAAATGTCTTTTTTATGTCCCACAGCCTTCATCTGGGTAATTCCTTGCTTTTTTTTTAACCACTGCTACTAACTTTTCTTAGCAATGCACTGGAATATAGGGAGTATGCTGGTTTTTATTGTCAGATGCACTGGGCCTGTGAAGACTTGGAGGACGTTTTTAAAATCTGTTCTGAATCTTTTTTATCACCACCCCCTTTAACTCCAGATCCACATTCCTTTCCATCGATCCGTTAAACAATTGTTCTGTAGATGGTAAAAACTGGTAAAAATATAGGGCGAGAAGTGAGGGAGATTACAGTGAAAGATAGACAATGAAAGTCAGGGAGAAGAAACTGGAAGGAAATGGTTAGAGGGATGATAGAGAGGAGCTGGATATCTTGCATGTGGTGCAAGAGACTTGAGGGGATGGGGAAAGGGTAGTAGGGACTGCTTCTGGTAAGGGTTGGGACACAGAAAGGTATACGGTGTAGAAATGCGAAAGTAATAGAGTAAAGAAACGTTGGTATTTTTGGGTGTGATACAACTTGAAGGAGAGCAGGATAGTGAGTTAGGGTTCAGAGGAAGAGTGAAAGTGACAAAATGCTGTAGGCTAGTGGAAAGAAGATGGAAGGAGGGTGTGGGGACTGGGATCAGAAAGCTCTGGGTTTGAATAGTGACTGGAGATGAATTGCAGTTTAGAGAGGAGATGGAGGACTGGGAGAGGAGAAGGATAGACAGGAGTGTCTGACAGTAATGAGTTTCCAGGTGGGGCTATGTCAGCAGGGCCATTATAGGTCCTGTATTTTAATCTAATTCATCATTTTATTTACCAGGCTAACAGAACTTTATTGCCTGCCCTTACTCACCCACTTCATCTTCAAAATGGGATGTATCATAAGATTGGCAGTAACAAAGACATGCCACCATACCTGGCTGAATAAATGCCCATCTGAGGAGGTCAATGTAACATATGACGTCTTGACGTCACCAGACTGGAAATCGAGAGCTGCACATAGGAAGCCACCAGAAATTATTTTTTCTCAATCTATCCACCCAGCGTCTGGAAAAATATCCCACCACATGTCAGATAGTCTCCCTCTCTTACTGCTTCTAAAAAAAACTGAAATCTAATTTCTTTAAAAAAAATCTAGACTTCCACTATTAAGGAACTCCCTAGGTTCCACCTGTCTCAAACATTGAACATGAAGAAAAATCTCCCTTCACCCCTTCCACTATGTACACTATGTACACGATCTTCAATCACCCTCGACCCTCAAATTGTGCCTGCTTAGTTACTTCCAAGCTCCTGCTATGCAAATTATAATACATACCCACTAAATATGGGAGTAATATTTGTAGACCACTTCAGCAGAACCCTGTCTAAGCAGGTACTAAATGTATGATCGACTAGGTGGCATTGCAGAACTGTGTTTGGTAAACATCTGTGATGCAACCTAACTATTCGTTTGGCTCTTCCAGATGTGTTAATCTGGCAGAGCACAAAGAGGCTCTTTTCATACATTCCTATTTGCTTGATGTTCATAAAGCAGGATCCCTTTTTTAAACGCTTGGAAACAGTTGTGAATTCAGAGATGGGGAGTGCAAAGGACAGCAGACTTCCATCACCTTAAGTGCACTGGAACTACAGCCCTTGTTTCTCAAAAGCTTAAGGATTAAAGCACAATACAGTTGGCCACCGTAAAAGTGACAATTGGGGGAGAAGAAAGCAGGAGTCCTACCAGCAGTTGTATGCTCCTTCAATTTCCAACAGCTGCCACATTGATGGAGGAAGCTGGCCCTCAAAGAGATTTTCCACTATGTGAATCGTTACCAAATTCCATGGCTCCAGAGATCTTCCATTGTAATTGTAACCAATTAATTCTGTGCGACAGCAGAGTTAATCAGAAATCATTGACATAATTCCTGGCAAGTTGCAATATTGACATTTTGAGTCACAAAGACATAAGCAATTTGTGCAGTCACTTGGTTACATTGCATTTTTGTTTCTCTACCACATACATAACTTAAGCTTTGCTCGTTTGTTGACATTGAGTCACATAAAAATAGACCAAATGAAATATCACTATGGCACATTGCATTTTTGTTTCTCTATCCCATACATAACTGCTGCTTATCTAATTATGCATGGCCTACAGCAGACCTAGCGAGGAAGAAAAACGTTTAATACATTGGGCTATAGATAAAAAATGTCCTAACAACATGAACATAGACAGAAGATGGTGTTGTTGAGCAGAAAGTGGCCGGGGGCAGTACTACACAGTCGTTGGTCCCTTTCTCACTTTGCCGCTGGATTCAAGCTAGCCTGGCTGATGAGGGTGAAACCCCGAAACCGGTCCCAGGATGCTTGTTTCCGATCCAGGCAGGACCTGGCCTGGCAGTTCGGGCTGGACTGTTCCCATGAGCTGCAGGGTCAAGACTGATTTGCATATGGCTGGGTCCAAACAGGGGTGACGTAGTGAGCAAAAGAACAATGGATTCAACCCAGATCTCTTGACTGGGTGTGAGTGGTCGAAAAGTTTTATCACTCCGTCCATAATCTTGTTGTATTTGCTGCTAATTATGCATGGCTTACAGCCGACTTAGCGAGGAAGAAAAAGATTTAATAGATTTGGCTATACATAAAAAATGTCCTAATAACATGAAGTCATTTTGAAACCATAGACAGGAGATGGTGTTGGTGAGCAGAAAGTGGCAGAGAACAGTACAACAGAGAGGAGGGGACCAGCGGAAATATTGGAGATGGACAGAAAAGAATGAAAGGTAGAGGGTGGTGGGGATAGAGGTTCATACTTTACCGAACCTTACAAATGACATCTAGAGATGGGGAGAGAAGGAAAAAAAGAAAGATTGAGACTGAAAGCTGGAAACACAAACTGTTAGAGAGCAAAGGAAAGATGAGGCAGAAAGAGCTTAAGAAACAGAAGCAAAAGAGCGAGAGGGAAAGTGGATGAGAGTTTGCACGGAGGGGTGGAAGCATCTGGTATGGCTGAAGAAAACATAAAAGGGCAGACACAAGAACTGAAAAAACATTACACAGTCAGATCTGTTATTTAGGGAGATAAACAATGCAGGTGCTGTTGCAGTGTGGGGACTCAAACCCAGGTCCTCAATTAAGAGAGCAGCTCTTACCGCTATGCCACTTGGCCTCCATATACATTGCATTTGATTTTTGCCAATCTTGTAGTTTTCATTTAAGGCACCCGTCACATACACAATTAGAAACAGCCTAAATGTTTTAGTTTCCATTCCCACTCTCTGCTTCCCACTCATCTTTATGAAGGTATCTGAATAAATTACAGGTGGACTCGCAAAAGCCCTATGCACAAGTGACATCATAGTACTTCAGCACCAACGGAATATTGTGAGGGTGCAATGATATTAGTACAAAAGGGGCACAATGGCTCATTCACTCTTTTCATTATTTCCCAGAATTTGTGCACATCTGCAAGCAGGAACAATGCATTGATTTTTTCATATCGGGTAAGGGCATGCAGGACCGTTTTGGAGAAAATTGGGTTGGGGATTCATGTGTGTGCATAAAACTCACCTGGTTGTCTATTGCCAGCTCGAACTTTGCGATCCGTAGGCTGGCAACTTTGGAATTTTGAGCTTGCTATGTAGGCGCAGCAGCCCTTAAAAGGGATCATTTACCTTGCCTTGACCTCAAAGCCCGTATCTTCATTACACCTCCTTTTCTTAAGTGACCAAGGGAGGCCCTCTGCTTGCTCAATAGGTCTGCACAGCCATCCAGTGCTGTGATGCACGCTGAACCATCATCATTCATTGCTGTAAGCCCGCTGCTCACTGTGTGTACATTTGTGAGGGGCATGCAGCGGCAGCATAATGGAAAATGCCCCCCCCCCAGCCAAGCATGTATTGAGGAGCCCCTATGAGAAAGAAGAGCCACTGAAAGCCACCTTTCTCCACCACTCTTCAAATGCACCTCCTAGCGCACTGCTGGTTGGAGAATGAAGTCCACTTGGCTGCTGAGGGTCGTTGGGGCTCAAGAACCCCTATTGTTGCCACCAGTAAGTGCCCCACAGCGGGATTGCTAAGAACTTGTCAGAGGCCCTGCTCCTTTCTCAACCACTCTGCAAATGCGCTTCCTGGTGCACTACTGGTTGGGGGATGAAGTCCCATTGACTGCTAAGGGTCATTGGGGCCCCAGAACCTCATTTGTTACCACCAGTAAGTCCCACACAGCAGGATTTCTGAGAACTCGTTGGAGCCCGCCACCTTTCTCAACCACTCTGCAAACGCGCCTCCTTGTGCACTACTGGTTGGGAGATGAAGTGCCCTTGTCTGCTGAGGGGCGTTGGCGGCCAAGAACACCTACTGTCTTTGCTCCTGTTGTTTTCAGCTGCTTGTGGTTTGCATATTGTGCAGATGTATGGGAGTTCCCTTGCCCCAACTGTCCATCCCATTTCCAAAGCTGTTTGCCAGAGTCTGCAATCACCAGTACTCTTAGCTCCTAGTGCTTTAAAACTCCATGTGGTTTAATTTCTGTGTGATTTTTGCATTGACATGCATGTGGCCACTAGGCTCTGCCATTCCATCTATTTCTGTGGCATTCATCAAACTATCTTCAGTTACCCTCTCTGTTTATTCTTACACTATGTTTATATGATATAGAGGTGAAACTAAACAGATATTCAACACCTTGTAAGATATGACAGACTCATCTACCTTTCATTCCCTTTTCTTCCAAGAAAGCCACACTCTAGCTTTTTCTTTTCCAGCAATCAGCCTTAGTCCTTTAAGGCTCACAGTGGTCACTATGTTTAAATGATATAGAGGCGAAGCTAAACAGAACACTTTGTAAGACATGACAGACTTATCTACCTTTCATTACATTTTCTTTCAAGAAAGCCAAAATCTAGCTTTTTCTTTTCCAGCAATCAGCCGTTCTCCTTTGAGGCTCACAGTGGTCACTGTCTACCTTTAGAAGCATGTGTTAGAATGGATGTGATGGGCCATGGTTTATGGTGTGGACTAACCCTGGGCGTAGTTCGCGAAGTAGCGCTACGCATAGCTACGCAAAGTGTACTTCGCGAACTGCCTAGTTCCCTGTTCGCACTGTGCAAGATGCCGTTTTCAATGATTGCACAGTGCAGACAAGCATCCGGCACTGTGCAATCATTGAAAATGGCATCTTGCACAGTGTGAGCTGTAGTTTTCTGCCGCTCGAGTAGATTTTTACTTGAGCAGCAGCTTTCTCAACGCGGACTGGTAGTTTCTCATCGCGAGCAGTCGCGAGCATACGTGACCACTCGCAATGAGAAACCTGACCTCCCCGCATTGAGAATCTCGCCGGGAGGTTTATTTTCCACGCTTGCGATCGCCAACTTGATGTTGCTGATCGCGAACGAGGAAAAAGTCTCGCCGGGATGTCATTTTGCTTGCTCGCGGTCGCCAACTTGACGTTGAGGACTGCGAGCAAGCAAAAAATGACCGCTGCACTACGCAACGCTACGCTATGCGCGTTTGCACTGTGCTACATGCAATTCGCGTAGTGCGAAGTAGCGCAAACTTCGCAAACTACGCAATCGTAGCGTAGTGCTTTGCTCAGGCTTAGTGTGGACACATGGATTGAGCTACCAAGCAACGCCAACTTCAGTGCAGAATAGTATAATGGCAATATAGCAGATTATTGGATCTCATTCAACATCCTAATAATTGGAATCTGAAGTGTTAGTCTAGTAACCACATGCTGGATATTTATGCAGTTTCCCCCCTGCCCTACAGAAGAGGCCTAAACACTTCTTTGTATTCCAGAATATTTGCATGATAGATATAAACTGCACAAGGTCAGTGTACTTTATGTGATGTTTTTCTCCAAATAAATAATACATGAATCAGTTTGTGATGTTCTCTGTATCATACCTCTAAAACTTAAACCAGCCGCAAACTAATTCCAAATTTTTATATCTAGCAGGACATAATCATAGCTTCATTCAACATCCTATTTTTTGCTTGCAATCGTTCAGTTTGTGTTAGAAAAGATGGTTAATTTATGCTTTTAGACAATCCCAGTGAAGTTCTTTTATATGGCTGGTCGAAAATATATATGAAACTGTTTGGCCAAACACTGAAGAGAGAGATTTCAAAGCTATAGTTCTTTTCCAATCATCTCTTAAGCCAAATGAGTAAAAACCTTTGTATTGGGATTGCAACTGCAGAGTAGAGTATTGTTTCAATTTACCAACATGATTCAGTAAAAACCTACACTCAGAAATAAGTTAATCCAATGATGGGCAGTAAAGAGTAAATCATGCATGTCCTCACATATGCCTTGCAACTATCTCTGGAGACAAACGTAACAATTTTATGAAACAGGCTAAAACATGTAATTTGTGGCACTACTACAAGGCAGCCATATTTGGATAAAGAGCTATTTTAGTCGAATAACTTTTTTCATGTGGTTTAAGTTCAGGCTTGCAAAGTGTACAGTCCATTAAGGAAAACTTAATTTGTTATGGATAGATTGTACATGTGTGTCCTTTAATATCAACTCCTGTTTATTTCCATATTTCTGGCAATCAAGTGAAGATATTGCAAATGCTCACTGTGTTCTTTTCTCATTTCTAAAGTTGTTTTTGAGTGTGAAGAAACTGTCTCTTATGATTCAAAAACCTTATTGAAAGATATTATGGCACAATGGAGGGTCAAAAGCAGGTGTTATTTGAAAGGGCACGGGAGGAAAAGTAGTAGTTAAATACTGTGGCAGTCGGGGAAGTGCTGGAAGACTTTAGAGGGTGTTACGTGAACTCCAAGAGGAAGAGATTAAAGTCAAGCATAGTGAGCAGGAGAATATACGTATTGCT
Source organism: Triturus cristatus (assembly GCF_964204655.1). Lineage (NCBI taxonomy): Eukaryota > Metazoa > Chordata > Amphibia > Caudata > Salamandridae > Triturus > Triturus cristatus. The sequence goes on from NC_140595.1 coordinate 565,649,174, forward strand.
AACCAAGCTCATGCTGAAAGGACAGCGTCTCAGCCTGGCGATGTGAATTCACAGATAAACATGCAGAAACTTGAAAACCTAGCCCTGTAGCAGGGATCGCTAGTGTCATTCATCTAAAATCTACAAGTAAATATAAAGAAGCAGAGCATGAAAATGAAACTGTCTTGGAGTCCCCTCTTAAATTCAAGGATCAACGACGACTTCACCAGTTAATTCCCCAAAACCTACAGAAGAGCTGGCTGTTTCAAACAATGCAGTTATACCTACTAGACTCTGTAAACAAGATCACAAAATGATGGTACACTTGGCACCAACTGTTTTGACACTGCAAGTTTTTTTTTAGCTCAGTCACACAGCCTGGCTACAGTGAATTTCAAGCAGTCACAGATGTGCATGTGAACCATACCCCTTGCCATGATGACCCATTTTCAAGCAATGACCATGATATAAGAAGAGCTAAATGAGTGCTGCCATCATACCCAATTGCATATTGTTACGCCGCCATGCCAGCCTTCATTTCTTGGTGACCATAACATGCCTTTTTACTGCCAAAACCTATTTGACTAACTACGTATCTTCTGCCTGTTATCACTGCCAACAGCCTTGATCCTTATTACAACATAGAAAAAATATGGTGCGTTCATTTCTTCAACAATAAGGTACATATACCCAACCTTCAAAATGTGAATAAACAAATGGACAACTGCTTGAAATGTATAGGATAAATGATGGCCTAATGGTTGATTTTTTATGTGTTCTTTTTACCCTCAGGACAGTGAAGAATACTTTCATTTGATAAAGTCCATGATTTCGCCCATTTTTTCTTATTTGTTTAAGGTACATGGGACATTGCATTTCCACTTATATGACATAATTATGATTCACTTTCTCTCCAAGGAAATGGTATATAACTCATTGTCAGCTCTCCTAGAACCGACTTAAGGCTAGCACAAGGCGGGAGCAGAATTCGTTGGGTAGTTGCAAATTCCTCTGCAGATATAATGCCAAATTTATACAGAAACGTAGTTCCCCTACTTGAAAAAACCAACCAGGTTATCAGCGACACTAATGCCAAGGATATGTCTGTATTTACAGCTATCCATGGAGAAATGCTCTCCTTGTTAACGGATACCTTTTACAAAGTAGGTCCCATCAAAACAAAGCCATGCCTTGGTGGGAATCCCTGGTTTAATAGAGGATGTAAAGATGCCAAACTAGCTTTATTACTGGCTCTAAACCAAGGTAATAGCCAACACATCATCCAGGCTAGAGAAACCTATAAGAAAATGATAAAAAATGCTAAATCCGAATGGGAGGCTGATCGCTGGGCCGCTATTTCAACTGCCCTCGCAGCAAAGGATGCGAGGTCTTTTTGGAACCTTGTCCATACTGGGAACTCAGAAGGAGGATCTGCAATTACCCCCAATATATCTGAGGAAGCTTGGTCCTCCCACTTTAAAGATCTCTATTCACTCTCTCCCTCCTGTACCCAGGTGGCTCCGCAGAGTCCTCTGCCTGTGATCCCCATTCTGCCGGTGCAAAAAATTTCATTGGCCGAAGTAAAGATGGCGATACTTAGGATCCAGCCTAATAAAGCTCCGGGGCTCGATCGTATCCCAGGTGATCTATTTAAAGAAGAACCATCAGTCTGGGCCCCTTACCTTTCGGTTTTATTCAACACAATTCTGGAGGGGCAACCTTTGCCTAGTTCCTGGCTTGGGGCGGAGATCATCCCAATATATAAGAAAGGCTCCCCGCTCCTACCCTCAAACTATAGGCCAATCAGCCTCATCGATGTTACACAAAAAATTTACGCCAGGGTATTGTTACAACGTCTGGAGAGCTGGTCTAGTGACAATAACATTCTGACGCCACTTCAGGCGGGATTTAGGGCGAAAACCTCAACAATTGACCAATTATTCCGGCTACAAGTGATTTATTGGAAGCATGTGGCTCTGGAAAGGGGTAGTCTCTATCTTACTTTTGTCGACTTAAAATCTGCTTTCGACATGGTGGATAGAAAACAATTATGGTCCATCCTATTATCAATGGGGGTCCCACCTTATTTATGCCACCAATTTAAAATTTTACATGATGGTACTTTTGCAAAAGTACGCTTCAGTAAACAAGGACAGCTAACCGGAGCCTTTCCGATTGAGAAAGGTGTTAGACAGGGCTGTGTCCTTGCCCCAACCTTATTTTCTCTCTTTCTCAATGGGCTTATCGAAGACCTCATGGCCATTAAAGACATAGACTCCCCCAAAATAGGCGCCCGTAAATTTCCCGCCTTAATGTTTGCGGACGACACGCTTTTGCTTTCAAAATCTCCAATGGGGATGCAGCGCGTGTTAGACCAATTTTCCAATTTCTGTCTAAAAAGAAACCTGGTGATTAACATAGACAAGACTAAATACATGGCTTTCAATGCAAAAACTGTTAACTGCCCCCACCCAACAATGGGTGGTAGACCTCTTGAAAGGGTTTCAACATTTGAATACCTGGGTGTGATTTTAAATGATAAAATGTCTTGGGGTGCCCAAGTGGCAAAGTCTAATCTAAGACTAACGCAAGTAGCAGGGGGCATTCTTAAAGTACAGAAGAGTTGTACACTAAAAATAGTTAGTGCCCCGCTTGAAATTTTCAAAGTGAAAGCCAGGGCCTCCTCACTCTACGGGGCAGAACTTTGGGGTCACACACCAATAAATACCCTTTCAATAACTGAAAATAACTTTCTTAGACAATTGTTGGACCTCCCTAAAAGCACTCCTTTACTCCCATTAAGACTTGATCTTAATGTCCGTCCAATTGCAGACGCTATCGCCATTCGACCGCTACTCTATTGGAAGCGTCTCTGGAGTACACCTCAGTTGGCGATCTATAGGGAGGAACTACAAATTGTTATGGCTTCTATTGGTTCTGGAAGGATTCCTTGGCTAGCCTTTGTAAAACAGTCACTTATATCGAATGGCTTTGAGGAACTCTGGTTTAATCCCGAAGTTTCCTGCTCAGCCATTCCAAAGAAGTTTCTGAATAGTGTAGTCAGGGAAAATAACTTAAGCAACCCTTTTCGCTCAGTAAAATCCTCAAGCTTAACTGATAATTTTCTGGATGTAAAATCCGTTTATAGCTTTGAGTCTGCGATCGATTTAATCCAACCAACACTAGCCAAGAAACTGTATCTACAGTTTAGATATGGTACATTGCCATTTTTTTCTGTATCTGATAGGTGGAGGGGGGGTGTAGTACGACCCTGCCCGGGCTGCATTGTTGAGGATGAAACCCCGGTCCATGTTATTTTATTCTGTCCTGCTTATGCTTTTATCAGGAAGCCATGGATAATACAGTTGTGTAAGAACCTGGGCATAAGACATTATTTGGCCTTTTTTAGGATACTAAAAACTGACACTAATCCACTAATTGTCTGTACAGTAGCCAAATTCCTACACTTAATGTGGATTGTTCGAAGGAATTTGATTAATAATGTTATATTAACTTAAGACTAGCCAAATTGAATTCAAGTGAGCAAGAAATATTTTATCCCTTATAGGATCGTATTGTTATGACATCCTTTTAAATTAAGGAATTATTTATGTTTTTAACGGATCAATTGTTTTTAAATCATGTAATGTTGTGCAACTGCATCTATGAATCGGACTGTTTGCTTTTTGTTTTGTTTATGTGCTTTTATGGTAAATTCAACCGCAATAAAGCTATTTGAATTGAATAACTCATTGTCCATTATTAACCTACTCTGTTGGCCCTGGTTATTGCCTGAATGTGGCGCGTGTAAGGTTACAAGCAGAAGGGAATGCTTTATAAGCCGAAATTGAACACTTAAAAGGTGAGTGACTCATATTCTTATAACCACGTAAACTGCAACAATTTTCCATTAACAATCCTTTTTCCACCCAAAAACATGCACTGTCAAAATGTCTGCTTGTGTTATGTGTATACTGTATTATCTGCTGCCTTTAGCAACTCTATTTATTTCATTATAGCACAGTTACAAGGCACTTGCAACAGTGAGTTGGCTATACAGCATTTGTAAGCTGTGCTGTCTGATTTGACAAGTTCAAGGAACTTAACATATACAGCAACCTCAAAAATATGCAGTCGATCATTCACAATACAAAAGGTACTTTGTTTTCTTTCCCACTCTTTTGACATATTGTTTATGCTGTAATTTGTAAACCCTTCTGTACAATTAAAGTTTATATAGGACAAACTGTGTAGATTTCGTGCATTAGGAGACTTTCACATTTTTCTGCATTCAATGTGTTTTAAATATGGCTGCTTTATAATTATGGAGCTAACCCAGCATTTCATAGATTGTTAGCCATGTACAGATGCCAAATCAACATCTAAAAATCACCACTTCTAATATATGTTTTTAGTATGTAATCTAACATGATGGGAAATAGATAATAGGTGTGTTATTGTGCAGATTGATATGCAGCAACTGGTGAAGGATTTAAATGATCCTTCACGGTTCAGAAATGTTCTTGTGTAAAAAAGAGAATTGCACAAACTCTTTGAGGAAGCTTTGGCAGCTTGGGATAGCACAGGTTTTCTTCTGAATGATGTCAGCAAAATTCTTTTTTCACTGAAAGAACTTGCATCTGCAAAAGGTATAACGAAGGCTTGCGCTGGAATATCTGTCCTTAATGAGGAGAAGGTTGATGCATTATTTGGTAAGATATTACAGATGCTCAAATTAACTTTTGGTCAATCTAGATTTATGAACATACATTAATGTGTATACCGTGTTAAAATATGTTTGCATATGTGGTCCTGTATCATATAATTGCACAAGGACTCCATCACGTTTAACGAACACCTGTCTGCAAAAGAGCAATGGGGGGAATAGTTCTAATTTATTAACAGTTTGTGCTGAGTTTGTGCTACAAATGGCATGCAAACCTGATGCAAAACCTTGAGTTGGGATTTAATTTCTAAATCTGTAAGTCTAGATGAGGGGCTTAAACTAGATGATTGGGTGATAGCAAACGGCACTTGTAAAACACTGTGCTCCTAGCTTTTATTTAGACCAGATCAACTCTCCCAATAAGTAGATCAGCCACTTGGTTGTAAGCTCCTAATTGGATTTCTGGTCAGCATGGTAGCTTCTCAGACTGTTCTCCATATATGAATATTGCAAGTAGAGTTCAGGCTCAACATGGCTGCCTCCACAATGGTTTTGTAAATGAAATCTGGTATTAATTACTTTCTGCTTGCAGAGGAAGCATGTCAGTGTCTGGTGAACGTGACCAGGGCACATGTGTTTGTTTTAACACCTCTATATCAATACTTGAATCAATCATTCAAGTACCCAAGCATTTAAAAAACTTGGGTATTTGTAAACAAGGACCTGTGTTACACAGCCAGGTTGACATTTGCCAGATATAGACCCTCCCATATGCTCTTGTGCTTTGGGAAAATAAGACATAATGTGATGAAACAGCAAGCTTGTAGATCAGAGGTCTTCAAACTGTGGGACGCAGAGCCCTTAGGGTCTATGGCTGTATTTCAGTGGGGCACAAATACATTGTAAGTGAAGATGGCCTCTCTTTCAGGCAGAACTCTTTGGGCCTCAGGCATAGGAGTGATCACCCTGTGGAGTGGGCAGAGGTGAAAACCTTCTTCGTAGGCTGTAGCTGTTATTTTTTCACTTGAAAGGGCAGAGTGTTTCAGCATTGGTCAAATAGCCAGGAATGGAGGGCAAAGGGTGAAAGGGGCAGAAAAGACAGCCTGCTTCTGGGGGCTGGAACTATTATTAGTGCAGCGGGTGCAGTTGCATTAGGGACCTGGAGCATGTGGGGCTAAGCACCCCAGCTATATGGGGTGGTGTTATGTGCTCAATTTCTGTTGTCAGTTAGTCATATTTGCTCTTTTATAATTCTTGCATTTAGTGTGTTTTTTGAGCTACAGAAAAGTACTCCCGCTTTAGGTCCTGCCAACTCCAGCTGCCCTGTTTTGTACGAAGTTTTGAAGGGGCTCAACTTCACAACATTTTACATCAAGGGGGCTCATTGCAAAAAAGTAATGTAATGTAAGGGATACTTTTATAGCGCGGCTGTCACTCAACGGATATCCTGGCGCTGGGATTGCAAAAAAAAACCCTGTGTGTAACTGAGTTGAAAAAACAGCTAGGGATTAGTCTCTAGGAAAGAGTCTAGTTTTCAATTCCTTCCTAAAGCGTGATAGAGTGTTCATTTGTCTGAGCTCAATTGGCAAAGAATTCCAGAGACGGGAAGCAGCAAAACTAAATGATCTACCGCCCAGTCGAACTCTAGTGACATAGGGACTGCATACCAAATTGGCTGAAGAGGAGTGCAGGCTTCTAGCTGGGGAGTACCATAGTAATTTCCTCTGTAAAGGCTTAAGCCCCATTTTATATGCTGCCCTATAAACAATACAGAGCGATTTAAACTGGACTCTCTGCACAATGGGCAGCCAATGAAGTTCTTTTAAGGCAAGTGAGGCTGATGCACTGCGTTGTCTGTTTAACGCAAGTTTAGCTGCAATAGTCTGTATTCTTTGCAGTTTTTTTTAACAAAGAGGCTGGAGCTCCTAGGAGTAGGGCATTGTAGTAATCTAATCTGCTCATAATAATACTCCTTACCACTTGAGGTCTAACTGAGGCAGGTAGAAAGGAGAGTATTTCTCGAAGGGCTCGGAGCAGAGATAGACAAGTGCTCATGGTCTTATTCACTTGGGAATCCAATTGTAGATTACTGTCAAGTAGTACTCACAGATTACGCGCTGTATTAACAGGCAGTGGAGGATTATTAGCAGGGATTGGCCAGAAATTTGCTGGTAGATGACGAGGGACTCTGCTTGCAGCACAACAGAGTACTTCCATCTTATCCTCATTAAATTGTAATGAGTTATCTCTGAGTCAGCCTGCTATTTCTCGCATACAGTTTTGGAATTTCTCCAAGGGAACTGCATTGTTGCCCTCAAAGGAGAAGACAAGTTGGGTGTCGTCAGCGTAATTTATAACATCAATGCCAAAAGATTTTATGAGGGAGATGAGTGGACACAGATATTAATTAAAAAGGATTGGACTGATTGCTGAGCCCTGCGGAACCCCGTGTCTTACGGGGCAATCTTGGGAGAGAAATGGCATCAAGGTCACTGCCTGCTGTCTATTTAAGAGGTAAGACTGCAGCCAGTTCAATGCCTTGCCCACAATGCCAAGCTCCTCAAGCTTCCTAATCAAGATCTTATGGTTGACTGCGGCTGACATGTCCAACAGCACTAAAATGGCTGTATGACCACTGTCAGCCCGCATTCTTAGGTCATCCAGGACTGTCACCAGGGCGGTTTTGGTGCCATGTCCTGGCCGAAACACAAATTGGACTTCATCCAAAAGATTGTTTTCCTCCGCATATTTAGAAAGAGATTTACTCACTCCTCTTTCTAATATCTTTGCTTCCGTCAGTGCGGGAGCAACTGACGGAAGTAAATCTCCCGCACAGTTCCCAGAAGACTCTGTAATCAGGCAATCTTGCCAACCGACCCGGTTGAGCACACAACGGTGGCTCCAACCCCGCCCTCAATCCCCACAATTAACTTATTAACTGGGAACCCTTACTCGCTATTGTTATTGCACGAAAGTGTTCCTGCAAACACACGCCCGTTGCTCCAACGGTGCCACTCGTCCACTCTCCAAAACCACCGGTGCCACCTTTTTGGTACATCTGTGCCCTTCGGACCTTAACACGAACTAGCGCTGCCCGTACTTCGGACCTGACAATTCACGTTGTTCATCTATACTGTACAACCTAATTAATTAAGGCAATATTCATACAGGCATGCTTATTTAAGTCCTGATGATGATCCACGCATTCTCCACATGGATCGAAACGCCGTCGACATTTAAAACACCTTATGCATTACTAGAAGTTCACTCAATTTTATATGTAAAGGTGTTCCTTGCAATTTGTTTAGCACATTGTGAATTATTTTCTGTAACAAACCGTAAGCTTTGCCTGAGCCTCCATGTATGTTTTCTAATTGTTTTGTTCCTTTTCTTATAGTAGGATGCAGGCTTGTGTCCCATTCCTTGTATTTTCATTTGTGCTTATTTTTATGAACTGTTAAAATTAAATATTAGACCTCTGTCCGGTTGGACAAGTCCAAGCAATATAGTACTGATTGGGTCTATATTCATCTATGTGTCTCTATCTCTATTTCTCCAGGGGCCATTGTTCTTTACAATGGTAAAATCATCCTATAGTAATTCAGAGTAATTGTTAAATTGTCCAAGGCCCATCCTGGAGTAATTCTCACTCATTCTGAAGTTGTCGATTAGTATTTGTGGAGATGTAAAAGGTCATCACTCCCTGCCAGTGGAAGTCATCAGAACACCTTTCTGGAGCACTTTTTGTGATGACTCTAGAGTCATCTGATTTAACTATTACACCCTATACACATACTTCAGGATGGTTTGGGATAACTTCCCTAGATAATAACATGAATAGCTCAGCTGCAGTCATCATGACTCCAGGATGATCTTCCTTTTTGACCAGGGATGGTCTAATATCACCGTTAGGCCTTCTACTTTGACCTTATGCAACATATAGCTGAAAGACACCTAATTTGTAATTGTAGGGTTTCAGAATGTTGTTTATCTTTTTTGCTTATTGATTATGCTTTTGGGCATAAACTGTCTTGGGCGTAATACTAGTTTGAATAAAAAATGTGTCACAAAAACTATCAATGTAATGGTTACTGAGTCCACAAGACATTTTCTGTTCTAACAAGTCCTGCATGACTTTGTATTCAAAGCAATGGAGTAGCAAGGGACAAATTACCCCCACTGTGAACCATACCTCAAATGGCATTGAGCAAGTCATCTGAATTATGGTTCAGGGCGTTGCACCCTGAAGCGGAACAATAAAATGGCCTTCTTTCCCGCCACCCTTCTGCATTTTTCCCTTCGCTTCTTCCTTCTTTCATTCCTTATTTCTATTTGTCCATCCTTCTTTCTGTCTTTCCCTCTGCAATTATTTTTGTCATTTTATACATCCATCCAGCTCTCAGCCCTACCTCAGTTCCTCCTTTTCATACTCTCATTCAGTTTCTTTGCCCCACTCTAGAGTTTCAAAAAAGGTATCCTTTTCCAGCGGTATGTATGAGTTTTCGATTAGAGGCCATCGGTCTTTGATCAAAGTCAAAGAAACTGTAAACAAATGTAAATGTATAAGTAACTCAGAATTGCTCAATTCCCTGCTCAAGCTGATAAAGTGCGGGAGGGGAGAGGTTTCCTGATGCCCTCGATGCGAAGTTTCTCTCATAGTCAAATTTTAATAGAGTTTCTAGCCAAGTACTTTTTGCATAATATGCATAATTTGTTTGAAAATTACAAATATTATACAAGGACAAAGTTAAAAATTTCTCTCTAGCTCTTTTTAAATAAAAACTGACACACTAATTATGCCTTTGCTGCTTAGAAGTGTAAATCAAAAGTATAAAGAATCTTGAATCTGAGGTACCCAGCATAGCACAATGCGGTCATGGCTGGACTGGACATTGTAGGTATCAGGCATTTTACCGGGAGGCTGGAAGGGTAGAGGGCTAGTTTTCTTAGTGGGACTGGGGTTTGTAGCAATGCAGCAGTTTTAAGGGCACTGCACAGTTCCTTTCCTATCCAGAGGTTTTCAGGCAACAATAAACGTTTCAAGTTAACCAGTGGCGTACCAAGACATTGTGCTGCCTGTGGCAGTCACTGCATTTGCCACCTGGTGGCTGAATGTAAGAGCAGAGGAAGTGAGGAGGTGCTGCCGATTTCCACTCTGACCGCCCCGCATGGCCGCCACTGAAGTTAACTCTTCTGATTAATGTACCTGCTGAGAGAGATGGGAGTTTTGTCTAGTGGCAGTTTTGACTCATCCAAAGTAGCACAGAGGGATAATATGCCTGCTGCAAAGAACGTGTCCCCTCTGTATAAAAAAACAGTATTCAGTGGGTTACTGCTTTTGTCACTGAGATTCTTTTGTTACTCTGCCATTATTAAATTACAATCATAATCTGTCACAGTGAGCTATGAACTGCCATCAAAGAGCTGCAAGCAAACTGCCTAGGACAGGTTAGGAAGTTATGTTTTTTTCCCTGTCTTTCCTTATCCTGATATTGATAAAAAAAAGGTTACTTTGGGTAGAAATATATTCTTATTATGAAAGCCAACCATACACTGTGTTATGTTCCGAATCCAAAGTTTGTGCTTCTCCAGACCAATCAAGCTTATAAAATGCTTACCAGTATGGATTTGGATGACGTGTGAATCCTACACCTTGTAGCCCCCTTTGCCTTATGAGTTTGAGTTGAGTTTATTGTACAGTTAATTAAAACCTTTACAATTATGCATTAACATTTCTTTCTAACATTTGTTTTGTGAATTAAAATGGATCGTTGTTAAAACACAATAAAATTCAATAATATGTGAAAAAAAAGAGAAAATAAAATGATAGGCTTAGAAAAAAAGGGTTTGAAAAGAGCAAAACCGAGTGCAAAGCTTTTAAAGTGCATTGTATACATATTTGGTGGAAATGAAGTCCCCATTTGAAGCAGCTGCGCAGTCCTTAAAGTGTATGGTGTACCAGTCTTAACTCTGCTGAAGCTCTCATTTAGGAAAGTGGCGCAGACCCTGTAGTTCGTTCCGTTATAATGCAGTCTGCGAGCTGGGTTGCCTGCTTTTTAGGTCTCGCCTGACCCAGCGCATGCACTGGTCTGGCGAGACTTATTGAGAGGGCTCCAAAAAGTGCTACCAGGCCAGCCTAGGGCTACAGTGCATGTGCGCGGGCGCCGCGCTTGACCACAATTACTGTCACTTTCGCGGCCGCTTTGATGTTTGATCGCGATCACTTTCGCGGCCGCTTGTTATTTTTTCTTTGATAGAATACATTATTGCATTTCAACTAGGCGCTCATCTCCGTAGATGTGAGGTGATTCTGGAAATGTGCATTCTGCCCGGTCTGTGCTCTGGAGCTATGCACTGCCCCAGTCCTGCAGAGGTGCCGTGAGATTGCAACCGAGTGTCCCAAAAGCTTAACACGCGTTGTTTTTTTTTTAACATAAGTGCTATAAACAGGATTGAGATGAGCTGTAGCATGTGAACTGCAAAAATGGGGAAGACGCAAACTACATTTTCAATCCCAACTCACGTGCATTGTGTGGTTGTGGGCACATCACTTCCTTCGCCAGCGTCTCACTATCCTAACTTGCCTCCAGGGGAAGTAGTAATGGCCAGTAATGTATGCTTTATAATGAATTTACATGAAATATGGGCATTTGCGGGTAATGAGCGATTGAAATAGTTCAGTTTAAACATGATCTTTCTGTGTCACCGATGCAAAGGTACTGTGAAGCACGAAATGGCAAGCAACTTTTGCACCAAAAACCAAGGGGCATATGTATCAAACGATTTTGTATTCGTAAACGCTGCGAATCGCAAAAAACAGCGTTTGCGAATACAAAATCGCGAAACGCGATGTATGTGACATTTTCGCATCGCATTATTAAGGAATCGCTAATTTTGCGATTCCTTAATTTTGCGTAAGCATTTAAGGAATCGCAAATTGCGATTCCTTAAATGCTATACAACACACACCCAAGTTGTGCGAATTCTCATTAAGAAATCGCAAATTACCACCAACTTCAAGCTGGTGGTAATTTGAGATTTCTTAGAAAAATTACATTTTTGGCATTTTTCAAAGTGCCAGGTGGCGCACATACATGCCCTTAGGGCATGTATGTGCGCCATATGCGCACACATGTTCATTTCAGGGGTGCATCAGGGTGCCATCATGACACCCTTGCACCTTTGAAATTATTCTCAATTTGCGATTAGCAAATTGCAATTCGCAATTTGAGAATTACTTCCCATTCATCCCTATGGGCCTCCTGGCCCATAGGAATGAATGGGAAGGTATTCCTTAATTGCGATTTCGCAATTTGCTAATCGCAATTAAGGAATATTAAGAATTCGCAAAATATGTGCGAATTTTTAAATACATCCCGTTTTGCCATTCTCAAATAGCGATTCTCAAAAAATCGCTATTTGAGAATCGCAAATACGGTTTTTGATACATATGCCCCCAAATCCTTCCCTAGACTGGGCCTCCTTTGATCTATTCAGATAAGATGGGTATAAATCCGATCACCATACTGTGTCTGTAGGAACAGCTTTAATTCCATCTCCAGCTTAAGCCTGCATGGAGTGCATCAAATTTAATTTAACTGCTAAATAGCAGCCAATGAGAACCAAGCAAATGAGGCAGTGATCCTGTGGAATGGGAAACAGACTACTTCCATCAGATATCAGTCAAGACCGAAGCTGGTACTGCCTATACATGAAACATACAAAAGGTGATGGGAGGGATGCTTGTAACAAGTGAACCATTGGCAATCACTCCAGGTAGAAGTCCAATCCATCGTTGTTTAGCTTACCATGCCACCTCACATTGAATCCGGCCACATCCAAATAAGTCTTGACCCTGCTCTAATATTAACAGTCCAGCTCGAACTGCCAGGCAAGTCTCCCCCGAAACCAGAACACAAACAACGAAAGACCGGTTTCACACTAATTGGGGCTCATCAGTGGAACTTGGTTCCAGTGGCATGCACAAACATGGGCCCCTTGCTCACTGTGCCACTGGTACTAAGATACACCTGACTGATGAGCCCGAATGAGAGCAAAACCAGTCTTGGATTGCTTGTTTTTTGGTTTTCTGATATGGTATGTTGGGCAAAGGAACAATATGTCAGAATGCTACCCCAAGAGGTTGCCAGTGGTTAGACTTGTTGCGAGTATTCCTCTCATCATCTTTTGTGTGGTTGATGTACCACCTGTACGTGCACTGTGCCATATACTTAGACATGTTTTTGTTTTCAACTTTATACAGTGTGAATGTGGCCCATGTGCATTGGAGAGCGCTGTACATTGGCACCAGTTATAGTACACAAGGTCATATTCATTTTTCATTATTTTAGGCACAGGGAGATTAAGTGATTTGTCCAGGATTACATGATGTTGAGCCTATGCCGGGGCTCGAACCTGGTTCCCCAGTTGCCAAGTCAGGAGCTCTGACCATTATGCTACATGTTGATGACAACTTTGCACACTGCCAGTCTGGCACCTTCTGCAAACATAAGACGATCACTGAATGTGGGTGTTATGAAAAGGATCAAAGGCATCCAGGAAATTGGTTTAAAAAAGGATACTCTTTTTGCAAGTGGCACTTGCACCGCCTTTGCACCGGCTGCTTTACCTTCTGTTCTAGTACTGCGGCTGCTGAAACAGATGAGACATCAACAGCGGGCCAGGGCGGATCGCAGCCGCTTCCTTCTAATGAAGGAAATCATTGGGAGATTTCACCTTCAGGGAGACAACCTGTCCAATAGTGAAGAAATCTTGCTAGGAAGTAAGGTGAAGAGAGGGCAAGGAGAAGCCGCAGCTCTCCTGAAGCCTTCAATGCTGCTCTTGTCTGGTGCTGTGTTGAGGCTGAGTTCAAACTGGAATGGCATGGTGAGCAAAAAACGATGGATTTAGGCCCAGATCTCTGTACTGGGGTGAATGTATGACATTGCTCTGCATTCTGTCCATCAACTGTTGTTTTTGCATGAGGCCAGCAATGCCGGCAGTGCTCAGCTCATTGCAGTCATCAATTTTTTAAATAAGAAGTGCCAGGGCCCAAGATGTTTCTCAGGAGACCACTGCAACTTTCACCACTTAATGTCCATGCAAGCCGTGCAAAACACCAGTACCAGTCATCCGTATTTTCCATTAAATTCCCACAACTGTGACAAGTTGGACTATTCTGTGTGACCCAAAGCTATAAAAATGGCATGAGCACCTTGGTAGTGTTATTATTTTTTATTGTATTTTTGAAAACTTTGCTTATGTGCTTCTTAAAAAATAGTATGACTGCACCACCTTGTGGTGGACCTTCATAAATAGCTAAAGGTGCCACGAAATAAGTGCCAGTGCAGAGCACCGGCAAAAACTGCACAAATTAGGCACTGGCACATTGTACTCTTGGATGGTGCCCATGGTGCCTATTGAGCATAGAATGCATGTAAATCCCTCTCTGTCACTGTGCACAAAGTACCAGCAAATCGTTTGTTTTCTTATATGAAAACTATTCTAGAACTCTTGTAGAAGTAGAGATTCCATTCAGAGTCTGTATTAAAACATATGGAACTTGCAGAAGGAAGAAGGACTCCTTTTTAGGTAAAGACTAACTTCTATTTGGGGGCCTTTCCCCATTGTCCAGCCTTGATATTTTGTATATAATGAGTAACAAGCCTTTGCAATGCAATCGGTCTCGCGTTTACGCCGGTTTGAGCTATTGACATTGCAAATAATTATGCCTTTCATTTTGGTTTTTGTTTCTAAAACAAAGAAAAGGCATTGTCATGTAGAATGCCAATATCTTAAGCTTGCGTAAATGCGAGACCTATTGCATTGCAAATGCTTGTTTATAATTGATTCTGCAGCAGAAACGTATTTTACCAGGTGACAACTTAGTTGGATGTCCTCGCCAGAAAAGGATGCTAGCACTGCTTGTCTGCAGGTTCGGATGAATTTCTTATTGAAGAAAGGTCTTAACAGGGTCCGTCGTTCCTGTTTTAGGGCCTCACATATTGTTAGTAGGTGCACTATATCATCTTTGCCCTCACCACAGAGTCAGCAAATTGCTGGCTTGGGGGGACGTAGCCAAGGTGGCATGTGATATGCAGATGGTAGTATGCCCAGGAGGTGTTTCAGAAATTTCTCTTTGGTTACTCTATAGAAGCTCGTCAGGAGGTAGGCTTGTGGTGATGCTGTAGGTCTACAGGGTAAGCCAGCCATGAGTGCGTTCACTTAGGGTGGCTTTGTCCTGTATAAGTGATTCCTTTTTGATCACATCGTTTACAATTTTTCTTAAGCTGGCAACGGTTGCTGGAACCCCCCAAAGTACCTGCAAACCCAACTGGTTGAGTGAGTTGTCCAGGTAACGTCGGGCTGGGTGTGCCCCCTTGGTGTTCAGTTCTTTCTACAGATGCATGCTTAATGAGTCAGGTGGACCCCTTTTGATTTTGAACCAGCTTTTAATAAATGCCCCTTTGTGGGAGATCCCTTGCCTTTGAATCCCATGTTTCAGCCTTAGTTGTGCGGGAGATGTGTATCCTGGTAGCCCAAAAATCTTTTGAATTGCTCTTGTTATTGTAAGATCCAGAGTTTCAGCATCTTTCCCTCTTATGGCTTCGCTTCCATACCTGATTGATTGTATGAGCTTTGCCTGGATCACTCTGATCAAGGGAAGTAGATTTGGGCCAGAGATGTTATGCTTAAGATTTCTTAGTGCCACCGCAATCGTTAGTCCCCTTTTTTGTATGGCCTCCAGTTGAGCTGTGTACTTTCCTTTATCATCAATGATGATTCCCAGGTACTTGTAATGTTGTACTGCTTCCAGCTTACATGAAGCCAGATGCCAGCGAGGTTGTGTCTTTTTCTTGCGCCAGTTCACACAGACAGTTTTAGTTTTTTCTCTGTTAATGTTAAGTTTGTTCTCCTCAGAGTACCGGGATGCCTTATGTAACATTTTCTATATGCTGATTTACACGCGTATTCTCCATTGGCTTTGTCTCTGTATGTGTGTGTAATGTAAAGTGCTCCAAAACCCTACACTGGATGACAGATGCTATAATACAAATGGAATACATGCAAGAGAGGGACTATGGAGAGATGAGAGGAACTATTGGAAGTTGATAGTGAGGGAATCATTGAAGAGCCCCAATAAAGATTGCTGTATCCTGGTGCACAGGAAGGTCATCATTTACTATGCTTTAAAAGTTAATACAATTGAATATATAAAGATATATATGTTGTAGAAACCACCATAATTTGCCACATTTTCTTGGGGGGGAAGGATCGTCAGAACCACCTTTGTGGGAACCACCTTTGTAGTAGACAGACTCACTCGCTATGCACTGTATGAGAGCTGATCTGACAGAATTTGCCAGGGCTGCTTTGGGTCCCCAGTCCAGCCCTGAATGCAGCAAATCTTTCCCCTTAGTACAGTTTGCTTTAGTTAGCCTTTGTTTTGTAAGCAATCAGTGTGCCATGCTTTTTTTTCTGAGCATAGCTTAAAAATGAAAGCAGATGTTGTCATTTTGACTTTCAGACTAATTAGCCGGCTGAATATTCTTTGAACACATTACAGTGTTATGTACTGCTGCGAGACCTTTATGGGTGTTCTCTTCATGCATCTTAGTCAATGATACAGCTAATAAATGTTCACAGTTTTTAAATTGCTTAATATATGTTTTGGGATTTTAGGAGCCTGGAATATGTAAACAGTGTATGGAGGTAGTTGAAACATTTCACCTCATGCCTGTGCATGAAAACACAAACACTAACAAGCTGCCTTACTTTGTTCTGATGTAGAAATATGGTTTGTACAGCACAATAACATACCTCAGGTCTTTTTGCTCATAAATTTAAGGAATTACCTTGAGTTTGACATGAATAGTCTTCACCATTTTCAATAGAAAATAAGTTCTGCTTCTTATACACAGTCTTTAAACAACAGATGTTGTGTTGTATAGGGTAATTTAATGTGTGGCGGATTGGTGGCTTGTACACCTGGTGAGCTGAGGCTTTGCCTTTACTCCTTTGGTGGAGGACTGCCTACCCTATTATGAGATCCTAACCTGCATGGCCTGGATCTCACTGTCTTCAATGCAAACACTGGTATGGCAGTTGCAATGATGGCAGAACACTTTCCTTACCAAGTTTGGCAACCTATTTTGATTTAAAAAAACAAATTCCCAAGTGGAAGTTTATTTATGAATAAGAAAAAAGTACTTGCCCTGACTCACAGAGAGGTTTCTTCATGCATGTCAGGGTTACTGAATGATTTCTATGCTGTAAAAAACCATGCCCATGTGGCATTCCCTGCTAAGGGAAATCTAGTGATGGTCAACCACCCTAAATAAGGCGGTGCACCAAGAACTATGACTTGGCAGCCCTACATGGGTGGGCTGCCAGGTCAAGGGTTTCCATGGCAATAGACAGCCAAGGCTCCACTGTTGGAAACCATGCAGTTCCCCCACCTCCAAATTAGGTAAGAGAGCCACAAGTTTGGTGGAATGGATAAAATGCCAATTTATGACAGTTCACCCACTCTTCTGAACTCTAAATGACCCCCTTAGTGTGGGAACTCAGTTTCTTAATTGAACTTGACTGCATCATAATGCTTGGCGAGTTTCATCATCAGCTTCTGGCTTAGCAGTTGGTAGTGGACTGGGAAACATTTGCAAGTATCAACAACTGTCTTCCCAAAGTTCATTTATCCCATTCACACCACTTTACTGCTACAATGTGCAGAACTTCATCTGAAGAACATCTCAATTTAATCCATGTGGTAGCCTTCTCACAGCTGTGTGTAGAATCAGTTGCACATGAAAGGGTTAGGGAATACTGAAGTGCAGGAAAATGAGACACAGTTGGAAAGCAAACCCCGTCTACCTCTTCTGAGCACACAGACAAAAGCAGTCCTCACATAAGCTACCTTCTCTTTAAGGCGGTGCCGAACAAGCACAAGACTACAAGGGTATGTTGAGCACAATTATCCAGAATGTGCAGTTATGGTTCAGGGAAAAGAATAATCCAGGCCATGCAGACAACATATAGAGAGGCCACATATAAATTCAGAAGAGGTGGGACGATTACATTAAAGTTGTGACACTGAAATACACTAAGGGTGCACAATACCTAAATCAAGGTGCTTATTCTAGTTTACTGCTGATAATATTAAACCCTTCTGTGCCCATGACGTGCTGGACTCGTCATGGAGCACAGTCGCGTTGTGCCCATGACGAGTCCAGCACGTCATGAGGCATTCCCTGGGGAATCCCTCTGGTGCGGGCACCAGAGGGATTCCCTTTAATTAAAAATAGCCTCGGGAGCTGGGGAAGAGCTTCCCCAGCTCCCGAGGCCCCCCCCCCCTTTCAGTGTAATGACGATCGTCGCGCACGTCACGCCGATGTCATTACACTGAAAGAGAAACTGAAATGAGCCAAGAGGCTCATTTCAGTTTCACTTTCTACGTGCTCAGGGGGCTATCACAGCCCCCTGAGCACGTAGAAAGACGGGAGAGGTATCGTTGGAAAGGGGAGAATCTCCCCTTTCCAATGGTACCCCTCCCCAGTGGATCCTTGCTTGGGGATCGCCACAGGAGGGCGATCCCCAAGCAGGGATCCACCCACTAGACACCAGGGAGGGGGGAGCGGCCCCTTGGGAAAGGGCCTTTGCTCCCCCAATTAATTTTGGCCAAATTTAGTTTTTTTGCCCCCCTGGGGGGCAGAAGGGAGCAGTAGCCCCCAATAGGCCCCCCGGGGGGGGCAAAAAGCCCACTAGACACCAGGGAATTTAAAACAAAAAAAAATAGGGATGGGGGCTGCCCAAAACGGGCAGGCCCATGCCCCCACCCCACCCCCCAATTATCACAGTATTTATGCCCCCCAGGGGGCATTGGCCCCTAATCTGCCCCTTCGGGGGGGGCAGAAAGCTCACTATACACCAGGGATTTCTTTTCATTTTTTTTTAGGGTGGGGCTGCCCGAAACGGGCACGCCAATGCCCCCACCCACCCGCCACCATTACAGCCTTTCTGCCCCCCCTGGAGGGCAGATGGGGCATCGGCCCCCAATCTGCCCCCCCCGGCGGGGCAAAAAGCCCACTAGACACCAGGGAATAAAAATTTTAAAAAAATAGAGGTGGGGGCTGCCCAAAACGGGCAGGCCCATGCCCCCACCCTACCCGCCATCATTACAGCCTTTCTACCCCCCCTGGGGGGCAGATGGGGCATTGGCCCCTAATCTGCCCCTTCAGGGGGGGGGGCGGAAAGCCCACTTTACGCCAGGCACTTTTTTCGCGCAATTTTCTTTAGGTTGATGGATTTTATTTAGGGTGGAGGCTGCCCGAAACGGGCACGCCAATGCCCCCACCCGCCGCCACCATTATAGCCTTTCTGCCCCCCCCGGGTGGCAGATGGGGCAGTAGCCCCCAATCTGCCCCCCCATAGGGGCAGAAAGGCCACGATCCACCAGGGATTTTTTTTGCGCAATTGTTTTTAGGGTGTGGGCTGCCCGAAACGGGCACGCCAATGCCCCCACCCTCCCCCCCACAAAAATGGCAGTCTTTCTGCCCCCCAGGAGGCAGATGGGAGCTGTAGCCCCCAATCTGGGCCCCCGTGGGGGGCACAGAAAGCCCACTAGAAACCATGCATTTTTTTGTTTTATTAGTGTAGGGGTAGGGGCTCCCCAAAATGGGCATGACAATACCCCCACCCCCAGAGAAACTCCAGTCTTTCCACCCCCCCGGGAGGGTAGTTGGTGGCAGCGGCGCCTGATCTGCCCCCTGGGGGGGCAGAAAGCCCACTAGGCGCCAGCGAGTACGCAGGCTTTCTTTATGCGTGGGGGTGGGGGCTGCCCAAAATGGTCATACCAATGCCCCCACCCCCACAAAAAATAGCCACAGTCTTTCTGCCCCTTTAGGGGCATATCGGGATGAAACCCCCTTCCCCGATTCCCCCCCAGGGCGGCAGAAAGCCCACTGGGCTCCGGCTTTTTTTTAGCAATGTGCATACCTGTGGATTTTGGACCCTAGCGCAGTTGGCACGTAGGCAAACCTAGCAAACCTGTAAATTTTTTAAAACTAGACACCGAGGGGAATCCAGGATGGGGTGACTTGACTGGCTCTCACCAGGTTCTGTTACCCAGAATCCATTGCAAACCTAAAAATGTGTCCAAAATAACAAATTTTCCTCACATTTCTGTGGTGGAAAGTTCTGGAATCTGCGTGGGTCCACAAAATTCCACACACCCCGCGTTCCCCAAAGTCTTCCAATAAAAATGGTACCTCATTTGCATGGGTAGGCCTAGTGCCCATGTCAGGCAAGGGCCGAAAACCAATTGAGGAGACATCAAAATTACCTGTCACAAAACAACCTGGTTTTGCAAAGGGGGTCCCATGAGTTTTTGGCCCTGGGCTTGGCGGCTATCTAGGGAAACCTACCAAACCCACACATTTCTGAAAACTAGGCACCGGGGGATTCCAGGGAGGTATGGCTTGCATGGATCCCCCAACGTTTCCTTACCCAGAATGCCCTGCAAACCTCAAATTTAGCTGAAAAAATCACTTTTTTCACACATTTTTGTGTGGAAGTTGTGGCATCACCGGGCTGACACAAATTTCCTACCACCCAGCGTTCTCCCAGGTCTCCCAATAAAAATGGTGCCTCACTCGTGTGGGAGTCCCAAGTGCCCACGACAGGCAAGGGCCCACAACGTAATGAGGCGACATGAAAATTGCCTATCTCAATAAGACCTGGTTTTGCAAGGGGGGTCACTTGGGATTTCGGACCAATGCTCGGCGGCCACCTAGGGAAACCTACCAAACCCACACATTTCTGAAAACTAGACTCCCGGGGGATTCCAGGGAGGTATGGCTTGCGTGGATCCCCCAACGTTTCCTTACCCAGAATGCATTGCAAACCTCAAATTTAGCTGAAAAAATCACCTTTTTCACACATTTTTGTGTGGGAAAGTTGTGGCATCACTGGGCTGACACAAATTTCCTACCACCCAGCATTCCCCTGGGTCTCCCGATAAAAATGGTGCCTCACTCGTGTGGGAGGACCAAGTACCCGCGACAGGCAAGGGCCCACAACGTAGTGAGGCGACATGAAAATTGCCTATCTCAAAACGACCTGGTTTTGCAAGGGGATCACTTGGGATTTCGGACCAATGCTCGGCGGCCACCTAGGGAAACCTACCAAACCCACACATTTCTGAAAACTAGACACCCAGGGGATTCCAGGGAGGTATGGCTTGCGTGGATCCCCCAAGGTTTCCTTACCCAGAATGCCCTGCAATCCTCAAATTTAGCTGAAAAAATCACCTTTTTACACATTTTTGTGTGGGAAAGTTGTGGCATCACCGGGCTGACACAAATTTCCTACCACCCAGCGTTCCGCCGGGTCTCCCGATAAAAACGGTGCCTCAATTATGTGGGAGGCCCAAGTACCCGCAACAGGCAAGGGCCCACAACGTAGTGAGGCGACATGAAAATTGCCTATCTCAAAACGACCTGGTTTTGCAAGGGGGGTCACTTGGGTTTTTGACCCGGTGCTCGGCGGCCACCTAGGGAAACCTACCAAATCCACACATTTCTGAAAACTAGACACCCGGGGGATTCCAGGGAGGTATGGCTTGCGTGGATCCCCCAACGTTTCCTTACCCAGAATGCCCTGCAAACCTCAAATTTGGCTGAAAAAATCACTTTTTTCACACATTTTCGTGTGGGAAAGTTACGCAGTACGTTTAGGACCCTTGCCTGTTGAGGCGCACTACGTTTTGGACCCTTGCCTGTCGCGGGTACTTGGGCCTCGCACACGAGTGAGGCACCGTTTTTATCGGGAGACCCGAGGGGAACGCTGGGTGGTGGGGAATTTGTGTCAGCCCGGTAATGCCACAACTTTCCCACACAAAAATGTGTGAAAAAGGTGATTTTTTCAGCTACATATGAGGTTTGCAGAGCTTTCTGGGTATGGAAACGTTGGGGGATCCACGCAAGCCATACCTCCCTGGAATCCCCCGGGTGTCTAGTTTTCAGAAATGTGTGGGTTTGGTACGTTTCCCTAGGTGGCCGCCGAGCACCGGGCCAAAAACCCAAGTGACCCCCCTTGCAAAACCAGGTCGTTATGAGAGAGGCAATTTTCATGTCGCATCACTACGTTGTGGGCCCTTGCCTGTCGTGGGTACTTGGGCCTCCCACACTTTTTTCACACATTTTCGTGTGGGAAAGTTGTGGCATCACTGGGCTGACACAAATTTCCTACCACCCAGCGTTCCCCAGGGTCTCCCGATAAAAACGGTGCCTCACTTGTGTGGGAGGCCTAAGGACCCGCCACGGGCAAGGGTCCAAAACGTAGTGAGGCGCAGTACGTTTAGGACACTTGCCTGTTGAGGCGCACTACGTTTTGGACCCTTGCCTGTCGCGGGTACTTGGGCCTTGCACACGGGTGAGGCACCATTTTTATCGGGAGACCTGGGGGAATGCTGGGTGGTAGAAAATTTGTGTCTGCCCGGTGATGCCACAACTTTCCCACACAAAAATGTGTGAAAAAGGTGATTTTTTCAGCTTAATTTGAGGTTTGCAGGGCATTCTGGGTAAGGAAACGTTGGGGGATCCACGCAAGCCATACCTCCCTGGAATCCCCCGGGTGTCTAGTTTTCAGAAATGTGTGTGTTTGGTAGGTTTCCCTAGGAGGCCGCTGAGCACCGGGCCAAAAACCCAAGTGACCCCCTTGCAAAACCAGGTCGTTTTGAGATAGGCAATTTTCATGTCGCCTCACTACGTTGTGGGCCTCTGCCTTTCGCGGGTACTTGGGCCTCCCACACGAGTGAGGCACCAATTTTATCGGGAGACTCGGGGGAACGCTGGGTGGTAGGAAATTTGTGTCAGCCCAGTGATGCCACAACTTTCCCACACATAAATGTGTGAAAAAGGTGATTTTTTTCAGCTAAATTTGAGGTTTGCAGGGCATTCTGGGTATGGAAACGTTGGGGGATCCACGCAAGCCATACCTCCCTGAAATCCCCCGGGTGTCTAGTTTTCAGAAATGTGTGGGTTTGGTAGGTTTCCCTTGGTGGCCGCCGAGCACCGGGCCAAAAACCCAAGTGACCCCCTTGCAAAACCAGGTCGGTATGAGAGAGGCAATTTTCATGTCGCATCACTACGTTGTGGGCCCTTGCCTGTCGCGGGTACTTGGGCCTCCCACACGAGTGAGGAACCGTCTTTATCAGAAGACCCGGGGGAACGCTGGGTGGTGGGGAATTTGTGTCTGCCCGGTGATGCCACAACTTTCCCACACAAAAATGTGTGAAAAAGGTGATTTTTTCAGCTTAATTTGAGGTTTGCAGGGCATTCTGGCTAAGGAAACGTTGGGGGATCCACGCAAGCCATACCTCACTGGAATCCCCCAGGTGTCTAGTTTTCAGAAATGTGTGGGTTTGGTAGGTTTCCCTAGGTGGCCGCTGAGCACCGGGCCAAAAACCCAAGTGACCCCCTTGCAAAACCAGGTCGTTTTGAGATAGGCAATTTTCATGTCGCCTCACTACGTTGTGGGCCCTTGCCTGTCGCGGGTACTTGGGCCTCGCACACGAGTGAGGCACCGTTTTTATCGGGAGACCCGAGGGGAACGCTGGGTGGTGGGGAATTTGTGTCAGCCCGGTGATGCCACAACTTTCCCACACAAAAATGTGTGAAAATAGTGCTTTTTTCAGCTGAATTTGAGGTTTGCAGGGCATTCTGCGTAAGGAAATATTGGGGGATCCACGCAAGCCATACCTCCCTGGAATCCCCAGGGTGTCTAGTTTTCAGAAATGTGTGGGTTTAGTAGGTTTCCCTAGGTGCCGGCAGAGCTAGGGTTCAAAAACTACAGCTAGGCACTTTGCCAAAAAAAGTTCATTTTTCACTGCGAAATTGAGGTGTGTCCACGATGCGTTTTGCGCCGTTACCTGTCGCGGACACTAGGCCGACCCACACAAGTGAGGTACCATTTTTCTCGGAAGACTTTGGGGAACACTGGGTGGGTGGAAATTTGGGGATCCAAGTAGATTCCAGAACTTTCCACCACAGAAATATGGGGAAAATGTGTTTTTTTGGGCAATTTTTGAGGTTTGCAAGGGATTCTGGGTAACAGAACCTGGTGGGACGCAGTCAAGTCCCCCCATCCTGTATTCCCCTGGGTGTCTAGTTTTCAAAAATGTATAGGCTTGCTAGGTTTCCCTAGGTGCCGGCAGAGCTATGGTTCAAAAACTACAGCTAGGCACTTTGCCAAAAAAGGGTCATTTTTCACAGCGAAATTGAGGTGTGTCCACGTTGCGTTTTGCACCGTTTCCTGTCGCGGGCACTAGGCCGACCCACACAAGTGAGGTACCATTTTTCTCGGAAGACTTTGGGGAACGGGGGGTGGGTGGAAATTTGTGGATCCACGCAGATTCCAGAACTTTCCACCATAGAAATGTGGGGAAAATTCGTTTTTTTTGGCAATTTTTTAGGTTTGCAAGGGATTCTGGGTAACAGAACCTGGTGGGAGGCAGTCAAGTCACCCCATCCTGGATTCCCCTGGGTGTCTAGTTTTAAAAAATGTATAGGTTTGCTAGGTTTCACTAGGTGCCGGCAGAGCTATGGTTCAAACACTACAGCTAGGCACTTTGCCAAAATAAGGGTCATTTTTCGCTACAAAATTGAGGTGTGTCCACGTTACGTTTTGCGCCATTTCCTGTCGCGGGCTGACCCACACAAGTGAGGTACCATTTTTCTCGGAAGACCTTGGGGATCGCGGGGTGGGTGGAAATTTGTGGATCCACGCAGATTCCACAACTTTCCACCAGAGAAATGTAGGGAAAATGCGTTTTTTTTGGCAATTTTTTAGGTTTGCAAGGGATTCTGGGTAACAGAACCTGGTGGGAGGCAGTCAAGTCACCCCATCTTGGATTCCCCTGGGTGTCTAGTTTTCAAAAATGCATAGGTTTGCTAGGTTTCCCTAGGTGCCGGCAGAGCTATGGTTCAAAAACTACAGCTAGGCACTTTGCCAAAAAAGGGTCATTTTTCACTGCGAAATTGAGGTGTGTCCATGTTGCGTTTTGCGCCATTTCCTGTCACGGGCACTAGGCCGACCCACACAAGTGAGGTAAAATTTTTCTCGGAAGACTTTGGGAAACACTGGGTGGGTGGAAATTTGGGGATCCAAGTAGATTCCAGAACTTTCCACCACAGAAATATGGGGAAAATTTGTTTTTTTTGGCAATTTTTGAGGTTTGCAAGGGATTCTGGTTAACAGAACCTGGTGGGACGCAGTCAAGTCCCCCCATCCTGGATTCCGCTGGGTGTCTAGTTTTCAAAAATGTATAGATTTGCTAGGTTTCCGTAGGCGCCGGCAGAGCTATGGTTCAAAAACTACAGCTAGGCACTTTGCCAAAAAAGGGTCATTTTTCGCTACGAAATTGAGGTGTGTCCATGTTACGTTTTGCGCCGTTTCCTGTCGCGGGCACTAGGCTGACCCACACAAGTGAGGTACCATTTTTCTCGGAAGACTTTGAGGAACGCGGGGTGGGTGGAAATTTGTGGATCCACACAGATTCCAGAACTTTCCACCAGATAAATGTGGGGAAAAAGTGTTTGTTTGGCAATTTTTTAGGTTTGCAAGGGATTATGGGTAACAGAACCTGGTGGGAGGCAGTCAAGTCACCCCATCCTGGATTCCCCTGGGTGTCTAGTTTTCAAAAATGTATAGGTTTGTGAGGTTTCCCTAAGTGCCGGCAGAGCTAGGGTTAAAAAACTACAGCTAGGCACTTTGCTAAAAAAGGGTAATTTTGCATTGTGAAAAAGTGGTGTGTTCACGTTGGGTTTTGAGCCATTTCCTGTCGTGGGCACTATGCCTACCCCTACAAATGAGGTACCATTTTTATCGGGAGACTTAGGGTAATTCAGATTTGTAAAGGAAGTGTTATTACCTATTGACTTTCGATGCATTTCTGCCTTCCAAATGAAAGACATTGTGTAAAAAAGAAGTCAGTCTAAAAAATGACTGATAATTCTCATGCTAGTATGAGTATTCCCAAATTCGGAAATGTGCAAATATCTACTGTTTCTAAACTCTATATTTTGTTCCCATTTCAGAAATACATAGGTGTCTTTCATACCGATTTTTCCATGTACACATTTTTACAGAATAATTACTATATACCCGGTACATAATAAAAAACCATTGCAAGTTGCTGCTCAGTTTTTGGCTCTGGGTTCATCGGGTTCTTGGTGAACCTACAAGTCCTATATATCCCCACAACCAGGTATGTCCAGCGGATGTAACGGTATATTGCTTTCAAAGAGCTGTCATAATTAGAAGAAGTTACAGGTGAAAACGTTGACACAAAAGGCGCTTTTTTCAACAAAGTTTCAATTTATCCTATATTTAACTGTTAGTTTCTATAAAGAAACCTTGATGGATCTACACAAATGACCCCTTGCTGAATTCAAAATTTTGTCTACTTCTCTAAAATGTATAGGTTTCCAGGATCCATTATTGCTTTTGTACCCATTTCTACCATTAACTGGAAGGAGGTCGAAAGCACAAAAAATAGCGAAAATAGGCTATGTCCCAGAAAAATGCCAAAACTGTGTAAACAATGTTGGGTTTCTTTAAAAAGTCTAGTATCCCCTAAAAGCTGGGAAAATGGTGATTTCAGCCCCACAAACCCTTTTTTGATTACACTTGCAGGGAAAAACCCAGATGCTTTCATTTGCAGCCCGTTTTTCCCATTTTCCCAAAAAAAAACTAAATTTTGCTGTATTTTTGCTCATTTCTGTGACCCCTCCAGGGGAATTCACAAACCCTGAGTACCTTCAGAATCCCCATGATGTTGGAAGAAAAGGACGCAAATTTGGCGTGGATACCTTATGTGGTCAAAAAGTTACAGGGGCCTCAGCGCGCACTACCCCAAATAGCCAAAAAAGGGCGTGGCACAGGAGGGGGAAAAGGCCTGGCAGCGAAGGGGTTAATTTGAATTCCAAGAGCGATAGTGTGATGAAGGAATGACATTGAACAATACCAATGTGGGAGAAGAGACTGCTAACAACTTCACTTCTGCCAAGAATAAGTAGGTATGGTATTTCTACAGTAAAATATTACAGATTAATTTCACAGGAAATAAGTGTCTCATGCTACATTCTTGGGGTGCAGAGGTGTGCATATTATAAGGGCTGTCACCAAAAGTGACAGGAGTAATCCTGTGCTTGGATATAAGAAGCTATATCATTTTTAGTTGCTAATTATGCATTTGTGTGTGGCTAGACTTGTGTACTCTCCATTTCAGAAAGGATGATAAATTGTAAAGCATTGATGAATATGTCAAACAGTTTCAAAGCACTTGCTTTCAATAATAAACAGAGCATTTTCAATTAGTGTTTATCAGAGACCAGGGTAGGTGAATGTTGCCCCCACAATTCAGGAAGTAATGGTATTGCACATAGAGTAGACCTTAAATAGGGATGTGTCAATGCATTGAAAATATTGTGAGGAAAACATGTTTGATGGGATTCACAGAGTTTGGGAAATAACGGAAAATGGGATGGTTAAAGAGAAATGAGTGAGTGCATGGATGGCACTTGATTGGTGGTGTACATGGATGGTGTTGTGTGTGTACTGACTCAATTGGCGGTGTGGTTTGCATGGATCCCCCAGCGTTTTCTTACCCAGAATCCCCCTCAAACCTCAAATTTACTTACAAAGTCACATTTTCCTCACATTTCTGTGTGGGTAAGTTGTAGGATCACATCACAAGCACAAATTTCCTACTACCCATCATTCCTCTTGGTCTCCCGAGAAAAATTATACTTCACTTGTGTGGGTGCCCAAAGTAGCGTCAGCCTAAAAACGTATAAACAAACTGCCCTTTTGGACCCACTTTGGGCCCTCCTCAATCTCTACTCGTTTTTGACCCATCCATGTCATAGGCACTTGGCCCAGCCACACAAGTAAGGTATTATTTTTATCAACAGACTGAGGGGAATGCTGAGTTGTAGGAAATGTATACCGTGCAGTAATTCCACAACTTTACCATACAGATATTAGAGGAAAATGTAACTTTCTTGCTAAATTTGAGGTTTGCAGCGGATTCTTGGAAGGAAAATGTTGGGGGATCAATGCAAGCCACACCTCCTAGGACTCCCACGGGGGTGTCGTTTTTAGAAATGTCTGGGTTTTTAAAGTTCTCCTAGATGTCAGTAAACCCGGTACTAATAACACATGTGCCCACCTATCAACCACAAAACTGCCTGTTTTTTCAAGAGGTTCAGCTGTGTTTTTGGTCCAGGGCTCAGCGGCCATCTAGAAAAACCTAAAAAACTCAGACATTTCTGAAAACTAGACACCCAGGGGAGACCAGGGAGATGTAGCTTGCGTGCATCTCCCAACATTTTCCTAACCAGAATCCCCTGCAAACCTTAAACCTAGCTAAAATAAATCACATTTTCCTCACTTTTCTATGCGAGAAATTTGTGGGATCAACGGGTCACCACAAATGTCCTACCCCCCAGCATTTCCCCAGGACTCCTGATAAAAATGTACCTCACTTGTGTGTGATGGGCATAGTGGCCGCAACAGGAAATGGCCCAAATCGTACAGTGGAGACTTCAAAATTACCTATCATTAAATGACGTGGCTTTGCAAGGAGGGTCACCTAGATATTTGGCCCCGGGCTCGGCGGCCATCTAGGGAAACCTACAAAAACTACACATTTCTGAAAACTATATAGCTGGGAGAGGCCAGGAAGATATGGCTTGCATGGACTCCCCAACGTTTTCCTACTCAGAATCCCCTGCAAACCTCAAATTTAGCTGAAAAAATGTTTCTTAAATTTTTAAGTGGGAAAGTTGTGGGATCACCGGGCTGACACAAATTTCCTACCACCCACTGTTCCCCCAGGTCTCCCAATAAAAATGGTATCTCACACTGTGTGTGGGCCAAGTACCCGTGACAGGCAAGGGGCCAAAACATATTGTGGAAACATAAAAATTACCTATCACAAAATGACCTGGTTTTGCATGGGTCACCTGGGTTTTTGGTCCCGAGCTCGGCAGCCATCTAGGGAAACCTACCAAACGTAGATGTTTCTGAAAACTAGACACGCTGGGGAGTCCAGAGAGCATGGGTTGCATGGATCTCCCAATGTTTTCCTACCCAGAATCCCCTGTAAACCTCAACTTTGGCTGAAAAAACCCTCATTTTTCTCAAATTTCTGTGTGGGATCCCCGTGCCGGCACAAATGTCCTATCACCCATCGTCTCCTGAGTAAAATGATACCTCACTTGTGTGGATGGGCCAAGGGCCTGTGACTGGGAAGGGCCAAAAATGTAGGGATGAAGGGTAAAGCACAGCGAATTCTAAGCGCTACAGTTAAGAAAAAAAAGTTTTTAATTCAAACATTCTTGCCGACCGTGATGGAGCGCAGGTCGGATACAGTCCCAGGTTTGTGCCGCTGAAGGTTTACCTTCTAAAGAGTTGTGCAGAGAGTTCTGTTCACATTGGAGAGGGCCGGGAGGAGCAAGGAGAGCATTGCGATGGGCTGTTTGCATGGTGCGAAGGACAGGCCGGACGTTTTGGACGGGTGGAATGGAGCTTGGTGTGGGTGGTCCACTATGAGCTATTGATTCTGTAGTGCAGAGAGACACACTCGCCTGTTCACAGCCATGAAGAGCTCAAAAGGTTAATATCATCACCAGTGAGCCACATCAAGACTCCTGGACATGGGAGGCATAACTTTCCAGTGGCCTAATTGTTCTGATTTTTCAGCAAATACTTCTTCTCAATGCCAAAAAGTGTTTTTAACATTTGAGATTTGGGGGATTTCTAAGGGCTATTTTACATTTTGAATACAAAATGGATTCTCTCTATGAACCTGAAACTGATTCCTATTCAATAGGGGTGGGCGGAATTTGCGGAATTAACCTTCGCAAATTATCGCGAGAATGTTTAAAATTATCGCAAACAAGCAGAAATATCGCGAAGATGCGGAAGTTTTTTTCCGGCATGTTCGCGCGATTTTCTGCATGGTTGCGGGTCGCCAACTTACCCATGTGGCTGCTTGCGGGCGCGGCCATCTTGTTTTGAGTTGTTCTCGCGGTGCATGATCGCGAGAAGAAAGACGTGATCGCGCGACGCATGACGTCACTGCGGGCGCGAACTGTCGCGAGACAGCGCAAATGGCTAAAAACAATACAACATCTCATGGAGAACGCGACCGGATCAAGAAAACTTGTCGGCGAACGCAGGGATTCAGGTAAGGCGATCGCGCGCGCGCGAGAATGTATCATTTTACAGCGCGAGCAAGAAACAAATTATCGCCAAGCTGCGGAAACCGGAATTTTTGACATTTTCGCGCTCTCCGCGGAACGCAAAAATGTCAAATTATCGCAATTTCCGCGAACGGAACGAAATTTTTGCCCAGGCCTACTATTCAATAGCATTTTGTGTAAGGGAAAGGACATATGGTCTAGGATTTCAGGTCACATTTGAACAGTGCACTTGACAGCCCTTTAGGGCATGGAGTTCAAATCTAATCTCCAACTTTTTATCATCTAAATTAATAAACTGAAATCAGCCCTATAGCATAAAATAAGAACTTAATGAGTTGCACACATATAAGCAATTAACATAGTGAATCCAGTCTGCAATGGGCATTCAGCTTTCACTTCTATGGCTGTTAGAGCAATCTTCAAATATGTTGATGAATTGATTGAATCTCCAGGAATCATTACTTTTGCATATGTAATTAATTTCTAGCCATTGAGAACTCATGTAATCTCTTTTAGCCGTCTAGATAGGTGGGAGCTTTATAAGGTTTTCTTAGCGCCCTAACATCATTCGATAGACTGTGGGTGCAATGATGCATAGAACCATTCTCAGCACTCTGTTTAAGTATCTAGTTAGTCTAAATTCTTATTGAAACAAGGTTCCCTGTCTACCCCTGGTTTTTACAAATGGAAGTGGAGTCTATATCGATTGACCCTGTAGCTTTTCCCAAGACTCTGGCATCAAAGAACCAGTTCCTTAAAAGAAATTAATGAGCATTGCACAGGAATTTTAGCAGAATTTTCAATCCATATAAAGTTTGCTAATGTCCAGGAACCATCTGATGCATTTTAAATGTTGGCGATCGGCCAATTGGCAAATTGGCGCATCTTTTGTTTCCATGACTCTCCAGGCAGTGATAGTTCTCTTTCCAGTTGAAAATAGTAAAATCTTGGAGGAAATAAATCTAGGGGCATAAAAGATTAACTGGAAATTGATGTAGTCTTAGTAGTTATATAAGTCGGGTTTATTGGGGTGTCACATGCTGAGTGATCAGTTTTATCAAGCCAAAGCATCAGAAGAAATGTAAAGATCCTCAGCTTTGCTGTCTTTTCTGTGAGGAGACCCTGGGCTGGAGGTATACTCCAAAATGTATTTTGTACATGAAACCAAATATCATCCAGTGTGGAAATAGACAAATGGTAATTACAATCACCTGTTAAAATAACTGGAAAATGTTCATAATCAGTTTGCAATTTTATAAGAACCAAGGAAACACACCTTCAGCATTGAGTCCTTGTCTGATATTGAACACACATGCTGTATAGACAACAAGCAGTAGCAAAGGCAATGGATCATGTTATAAATTGGTAACTCCTGCAAACACAGACATTAACAAATGGTGTGGTTGTGGCAGGGATGGTTGTGTTAGCAATAATAATGTTGGTAATAGTAGTCGTGGTAGTGAGGGTGGTGTTGCTGCTGGCTTTGAAATGCCATAATGGCAGCACTAGCAGCATGTCAAACATGCCATCAAGAAGAAATGATACAAAAGAGGAAGCGTGATGACACCAGAGGAAAAAAATAGTTTAGCTTCAGCCTATGGAAAGCTGTGGCACACTAAGCATGGGTGGGGAAGGGGCTAGTGGTCTTTTGATTAGGTATATACCCATTCCCTGCCCCTGCCATCTCTACCTTACTTTACCTTCTTCATATCATATTATGTATTTTCCCTTACATGACTGTTAAACATTTGCATGCGCTAAGGACCTTTTTGCTCCTTCTCCCCCCTTCTCACAACCATTAGAAGTGTTGTGAAGGCTTCATGATAGGACGTATTTATATTTGCACTAAATACTGGTGGACCTGAGACACCTGTCAATTAGACCATTCTGTTACTCCATCACCCATTTTCTCTTTTAGAAGGGGCTGGTCTGTCATGTCCCTATATCAGTCAAATAAAGGCAGCAGCAGAAGGTGTAGATATAGACTGTGCTTCTGAAACCTCTGACTATGAGAGGGCATGCAGATGAAGAAAACTGCAGAAATTAATGTAAAACCTTCTTCTATGATTGCTGTACTGTCCATTATAAAATCCTCTCTATATATTAGTGTGTTTACAGATTTGTGTATACAGCTGATAAACATTTGCATGTACATGCAATGCTTAAAGACCTCACACATGATGTGACTGATGATATTGCAGATGATATTGATGAAATCACTATCTGCATGACATATCATGCTCTCATTACCTTTATGGGCCTGATCGGTTCCCTGCAGATCTTTATAAAGCTGACCCAGGGACGTGGGCAAAGATCCTAGCTAGGGTCTTTAATGCAGCCATGGTAGGTGGTTCATCTCATTCATGGTCTACAGCGGTTATTTTACCCATTTATAAAAGGGGCGCTAGGGTTGACCCTGCATGTTATTGCCCAATCTCATAATTAGACTCGGTGCAAAAATTATGAGGAAGGGACACTTAACAATATGCTTAGATGCAAGTAATATAATATCTGACCTGCAATACGGTTACAGGAAAGGGATGGGGAGAGTGGACCAATGCATAAATCTACTTATGTTGATCAGCAAATATTCACTTGCTAATAAGGGACAAATGCACATGGCTTTCATGTACTTAACGTCCGCATCCGACCGAGTGAATAGGTCAAAATTATGGCCTTCATTATTAGATACTGGAATGGATGCCGATCTAGTGGCTTTTCTGCATTGGTAAAAAGAATCTCAAAAAGAGTAGGGGGTCTACGGGATATAAGTTTAAAGACTCAAACAGAAAAGATCCCAATCCACAATATAAGTACAAAACTAACTGTGAGTCTTGTACTTATTTTCTGCATTGGTCCCACCTAAATTTGACATCCTCGGTCAGATACAATGAAGGCGGTTCCCTTACAGAATCCTGGGACGTTAAGCGAGGGGTGAGACAGGGATGTATTGTGGTCCTTTATTTGTTTACCTTATAGATTAATAATCTGGGGGCTGCCCTACAAATGGCTAGCAAAGACATTCCTAGAGCAGGCGCTCAACTCATCCCTGCTCTTTTATATGCTGATGATGCCGATTTACTTGCAAGGACACCAATGGCGCTGCAAAGACTTGTAAATTTGTTTATTGATTTTATGGTCTCACTCGACCTCTCTATCAATTTCTCAAAGTCCCATATAATGTTGTCTGGCAAAACAAAGTGTGACAGGTGGAGAACTGACAAATGTTGCTACATTTCTCTATTTGGGTGTCTTGTTTGACGAAAAAGGTTCTTGGGTAGCTCAGCGAACACTCAAAACAAACCCTGTCTAGATCAGCCGGCGCGACAATGGAATTTGCCATGAGAATGGGGAGCAGACCAGTACGAACATTACTGAAGGTCTATATTGAGAAATGCATACCAATGGCTACGTATGGCAGCAAGGTATGGGGCTATAAGGAGGTTGGTGATCTGCAGGGGGCTGATCTGCAGGTGGCTGAAGATAAATACCTGTGAAACTATTATCCGTACCCCCAGCACCCCATCTTTTATGGTGCATAAAGAACTAGGACAGGGTCACATCTCTGACCATATAGCAGTGGCTCCTTTAATATGGTGGCTAAAAATATGGTCCTTACACCAATACAGAACATAAATTAACCACGGAGCACTGTTAAATAATAACATAGATCCAAACAAAGAAATTCAATTGTATCCATTATGATGTCATCCATAGAGTCAAGTCAAATAAAACTTTATTCAGCCAATAATGACTATGAAAGCACAATTGCATATCCCAAGAGTAAAAACATAAAAAAGTATACAATACTTGATAAACTGGTGAAACCGATAATTCATGTACAAATTTCCATGTGTAAATGACAAAGCCCTAGTGTATATCGATTTGGGAAAAAGGGGGTGGTGATGGACAGAGTTTCTGAATGATGCAGAATACTCTTACCAAGTCAAGAGATCATGGTTTTGATCCATCACCGTTTTTTAGCTCACTGCACCATCCCAGCTCAGAACCTGGCTACATGCAAATTAGTCTGTACCTGTCCCAGTGCATGATGGGAACAGGGCATCATGCTTGTCCCCGGAAGCTTGTTTCCTTCCCAGTATAAGAATTGGCTTGGTAGTTTGGTTTGCCCTGTTCCCATCATGCACTGGGACAGGTACAGACTAATTTGCATGTAGCCAGGTTCTGAGCTGGGATGGTGCAGTGAGCTAAAAAAACGGTGATGGATCAAAACCATGATCTCTTGACTTGGTAAGAGTATTCTGCATCATTCAGAAACTCTGTCCATCACCACCCCCTTTTTCCCAAATCGATTCTCAGGTTAAAAAGCAATCGCTCTTTGTGCACAGCGACTGGTTTATGACCTGAGAATATTTTCTCCCTTTGGATATACTAATGTCTCAGCGCAAAAATGAACCATTTGGTAAGATTAGCAGAATCCTACTGAGGCAGGAGGAAAGATTCTGTTTTCAAATCCTGCCTACTGGGAAGGGACTCATGGATGGAGGACTCAAAGGTGCATCAAATCTGCACAAAAGTATGGTTTTCACAGCCCCTTTACCTTTTAGAAATAAAAGCTGTAAAAAAAAAAAAAAAAAAAAAAAAGCCTGCATCAGGTGAGGAGCATTTGGGAGCACACAGTGGTCTCCTGGATCACTGCAAGCTCTCGCTAAATCCCAAACCGACATTCACAAAAGAAAGCTGTCCACTGTCGCCACCAGTGGCATAACAAAGGCCCCCACATCCCTTGCAGTGCGGGGGGACCCCGAGGTCCAGGGGGGCCTGCTGAGCACAGTACTCTGGTCTGAGCACTCCTGAGTGAGCCTAGAGAGGGGCCCTTCATGTACTTTGAAGGGGGGCCCCCTCAAGTTTCTACGCCACTCCTGGCCACTCCTTCTGAGGAGTAGGTATGTCATCAGTAGTTTGTGGCCACCAAGCTTTGATGCAATTCATTGTTAGAAGAAGGAACACCTCTTTCCAGACCTGGTACTCAAACACAAATGTAACTGTGTGAGGAGGGGGTGGGGCCTCAGAAGGGGCAGGGCCTTGTTCTGAGAAGTACCTACAGGGCACTTTTGCCGCAGCCACACCCCCAACCCTATCCTCCAAAAAAAAAAAAAAAAAAGGTTTGCTGAGGCTGGTGCCGATGTCCTTAGATGTTTTCACCCCCTTTAATGGACTTTAGCAGTTCACAGCCTCCAGAAATTAACTGGAAATCCACTCTTTGCAGTAGATTTCAGCTAGTTTTTCCTACCATATCGGCTCCTCACTGGGAGACTGTTTGAAGGGGGCCGATATTATGTGACGTGCTGTGGCACCATGTGAGTTGTCTTTCACGCTTCCTCCTTCTTTTTAATCTCAAGACATGACAATTTGTATATTGTGAGTCGCAAAGACATTTCTGATTCGTATGTTACCTTTTGAGCATGAAACTTAAGGTTTTGCCCTCACAAAGTCTTTGATTTTATGAACTGCCACAAATCCCTCTAATACATTGTGCCCCCAATGTTTTAATTTCTGACATTTTGAGAACAAAATATAATTTCTGACTTTTTTGCCAGATTGTTCTGATTGCAAAAAGAAAAATATCTCCTTATCCGAACAAAAATTCACAAAATTGAAAATGCAGATTCAACTATTGGGCTATTTGTCACAAAAAGTGCACTACATGGCGACTTTACTTATCTCAATAGAATTGAATGTTTTATCTTAAGGACTCCTACGTTAGTACTTATTTCTGGTGTTTGGCCATATTCATATTTTGTGAGCGAATGGTTTCCTAAGCAACAGAATGCTCTTCAACTGCTTATGAAACGCTGACATAGTACCTGAAAATGCGTTCTGCACGTTACTGCTCTTTTTTTTATTTTATAAATGAGAGCATGCAACATTGTTTTATGTCACTTTTCTTTTCAACAGTCATGGCACGTACAAGACACTTTAAATTGAGTATATCACTCGTTAATCTGCGTTTTTGGTTACCCTGTAGAATTGAAAGCTAGTCAAAAAGGCAATATGCTCTGTCTCCATAAAGGATTCCAGTATGTTGGGATGTGCTTCGAGGTCTTTTGAGAGCTTCTTGTTTGTTTTTTTAGGAAAAAAACAATTCTCAATGTTTATAATCTATGGCACTAATATTTTGGAAATGATCATTACATATTGGGTATGATCAGCTGACTTGGGACTTCATAGCCCTCTCTTCTGGGCTGTGGAAAACATAGAGTGCTTCTTACAATCAATCAATCAAAAATACTTTATTCGGGTAAGCCATTTCCATAAAAGCACATCAAACGCAACAATTTAATAGCACAAGTACATAATCACAATGAAAATTCAATAACATTAAGCATAAATGCGCGATATTTTAAGACACGTATGACGGATTTGAATTAGAGCTCATGCATATAAAAGGGAGGAAAGATTTTTCAAGGGTTACACATCGTTTTGCGGGCCCGCACAGCAGTTTTCAAAAAGGTGCCAATGCGAAGGACTAACTCATCATCTGCCATTATAAGTATGCTCTTGTATGCATCTACCAGACTGATGGGCATGTGTTCCTTAAAAATCGGCATTAAAAGCCATTTTGCGTACTTTGTATAAAACGTCCAAAAAAATCAAAAATGTAAAATAGTTTGGCCACTCTGTCCATTGCACGGGCAGGATAGGGAGTCAAGATTTGCATTATATCCCGGAGGGAAACAGAGCTGAAAATGTACAGTGCCAGCCCTCGAACGGAAGAGAAGACCTCTCTCCCATTGACTTCTGGGCAGAGTGAGGTAGCTAGCTAGAGGGTAGAGGGTACACAATGTGCTCAATGGTCATAACATTAAAAACAGACGGTTTCTTGGATTCCCTCTCCAGTCTTTCCGTGCTGTAGAGTGTATAAAGTGCCATCCTGAGGACTTTTTTATTTACTGTCTTGGCTGTTCTTGGACTTGAGAAGACCCTGCCGAGATTAACACTACATAAACTCTGGTTCACCCCGGAAAGCCATGGGATGTCCATCCCTTCTCACAGCTAATACAATCTCCTATAATCTCTCTAGTGAGGGATGCTGCTGGATTTTTCCATATGGCAAGCCAGAATAAAGCAGGGTGGACTCTAATAAAATCCTTTAGATTGAGTTCTCTATGGCAAATGCACTGAGAGGTAGAGATCGGTACACCTAGTAATTTCCTACAGAATCTGTTTTCTTCTTGCTGAATACTGCGACTCTTTGCAACACCCCAAACCTCTGCGTCATAGGTTTTAAAATCTCAAAAATAGCCCCTGTTCTCTTGGGACGGGGAATGCTGCGAATAGAATTGGTGGCCTTTGAGAATTAGTTCCTGCAAAAAACCATATGTTCAGATCAGGAACTGTTCGCAGCAAAGATCATTCCAAGGTATGGAAAAGTGCTGGTGCATTTTAATTTTTGGTTACTCACAGATATGGAATTTAATGAATATTTCCTTGGCCCACAGGACATTAAAAAGACTTTTAAAAAGTAGCACTTAGGTTCAAACTTGCCAAAAAGTCAGCAAATCCCTGCACTAAGGTGCGTAGGGCGTTGGGTGTGCGGCCCAATAAAACTGCGTCATTGGCATATAATAGCACGGGGAGTATTTTACCATTTACTGTAGGATTATCGTTGGTCAATGTGATTCAGTGATTTGTGCAGACTATTGATGTAAATGATAAAAATGAGAGGGGCTAAGAAACACCCCTGTTTGACCCCTCTACTCACTTTAATATCGCTAGAGACATCACCCTCACTACTGATCCTGACTCAAGCCTTCAGATCTTTATGTAGGTACGCCCAAAAATGCACCAGTGCCTCATCCAGATCATAAGATAAGAGGAGGGACCATAGACGTGACCTATTGACAAAATCGAATGCAGAGGTCAGATCCATAAAGGCCAGGTATAATGGCGAACCCCGGGCAATAGTGTATTTGCCAATGACTAAATTAAGGTTTAGGCATTGTTCATTGGTGCCTACTTTGCTCCTAAAGCCCAGTTGGCATGGCTCTAGGATACAATTTTTCTCGGCCCAGTCTGAGATCTTATTATGTAAGACTCTGCCCAGGATTGTTAGGGTATTTTCTATCAAAGAGATTGATCTGTAACAACTGGGTTGGGACGGTCGCCCTTTTAAAAAATCGGGACAATGATGCTTGTTGACTATGTCCTTGGTAGCGGGGCATTCATTATATTATTAAAACCTTTTAAAAGGGGCAGAGTAAAAAAATCCGGTTTATGTTTGATGAGGTAGATAAGTAGCCCATCTGGACCTGGCGCTTTGTTGCCGACACTCAAGTGGATGGCTTCCTCAACCTCGGGCAAAATCCTAGTTGGGGCCCTGTGCTTAAAAGGATCTACTTCTTGTACAGGGGTAGTATAAATTGTAGAAAAATGATTTTTCCATGTCTCACTTGGTACAGCTTATGGGGGTCAGTAACTGTCCAGTTGCTTTCAGGTCTTTGACAGCAGCCCAAAAAGTATTCCCCTTTTTCACACTGGCGGCTTTGGCAAGTGCTTCCCAACGCTCTTTTAAAATGTCTTCTTTCTTTGTGGTGCTCGATAGCTTGTACTTCTGCCTTGCCAATTTCACGATGGAGTTACACCTTGGGCTAGTCGACAATGCCTCACATAGCTGTCTGTTAGCCTCTGAGCACTTGTGATCAAACCATCTAGGTCAACGTTGCACAGAGGGAATAGGTTTCGATTATAGGGATTTGATAGTCGCTCAGAGTTTGATAAAATCATTAACTGCTTCAGGATGGGGATCGGGGGCCGAAAGACAGGAATTAATAAGGTTCAAATAATCCCTAGCTAATGTGCAAAACAATTCATTGTTGTTAATGCCCCACCAGATCAGTCTTAGATTGTCATTGGAGGGTGACAAATTCTTTGCACCACATTCTGTAACGAAAGTGGGCCTGGGAGATAGTCTCTGCACTGTTTTAATTGGTTTGTCATCCCCATGGGTTGTGGCAAATACTTCAGCTTTCACTAGGTTGTCCTCTTGGGCAGGGAAAATAAAAACATAATCTATTGTGGAGGCACAACCCCTACCTCTAAATGTCGGCTCAGGAGGGTTGTTATCTTGTGTTACACCCACGATTTCCATAACATTAGTAAGGTTGTGGGTGTTCAAGTGTGCTGCTAGTTCCTCACCCCTGCTGCAGATTTTCCCTCTACTACAAGGCCATGTACTGGTTGTGGTATATAATAATTTTGCATTAAAATCACCTCCCAGACAAATGCCTACTATTTTGGTAGGCTCATTGTGATGCTCTAAATTGGTAATAAAATCAAATAGATTTATAAAATTCCCATTGAGTATTGAATAAAAGTCATTATTATAAAAATGTATTAAATAGAGAGAAACGTCCCTTTTGTATAATAAAACTTGGAAGTTGTTGCTTGCGGAGCATTGGGCCTTAACACTACCACCTGCAGCAGTATTTATGCAGATTGACAAGCTTCCCGAGGGTCGACCAGACTTGGGGATTGGGGCTACAATGTTGTGACATTTGAACCCGCCAATATGTAGTTCTTGGGTCGCCCATGTCTCTTGGAACATGACTATGTCCTGCTGTCTTACCAGTTTTGGCCAGTCCAGATCTCTCAACCTAGACTGGAGGCCAGCCACTTTCCAGTTCAGGATGTTCAGATCCGGATAGGCCTGGGCCTTAGTTGGAGCATGTTTCATGGGAGGGGGGAGTACAAGCCCATAAGGAGTATCAAAATGTTCCAGTGGCATCCGTAGTCAGTCCTGGGTGTCGAGATCGGACAAGACCTGGAACCTGTTATGTGAAATGGGAAAGGAAATCTTGTTTATAGGGGACCTAAAACTTGGTTTATAAAAATAGCCCAGCAGTAGGGAACTATGTTGGTGCTGTGATTCGGTGTGGTCTCATAGGTTCTCCGTAGGGATCGCACCATGGAGGGTATGCGAAAAGTAATCACGATGCAATCTCCATCTATGTTCTTAGGGGACTTACCAACCCACCTGACTCTGCATGCCATGATAATGTCGTTCATGTAGGATGGGTGGAACCTCCTGTTCTTTGTTAGCCAGTCCACACATTTATTATGGTGTTCAGCCCAGGATGCCCTCTGATCCCTCTTGAGTGTTGGCTCTCCAACCAACACCAGCACATATGGGCAAGCGGCTGGAGGTAGACTTAAGACATCTGAGTTTGGCCTCTGGTGGTTTCTACTTAGGGTATCTGTTACACTGCTGCCTGAATTTCCTGGCATTATTTCTGCATGTGTGCGGTCCAATCTATAATTACGGCCGGGGATAGGGTTGGTAGGCAAGATTGTGGCTGGGTCATCTGTGGGTAATAAACTGCTGCTCTTTGATTTGCAATTCGAAGCCACATTTGCTATAGCTAGAAAACATTCCCCAACTTGTCTACATGTAAAACATGCACGACTGACTGAAGGTCTGGTAAATGGGGGGATGACGGGGACAGGAACAGTGGTAATGGGAGGTTGACTGTCACTATGGGTAGTGCTAGCAATAAATCCAGCCCCCGAGGCAGCCATAGGTTGTGCTATCACCGGTGATAGGCTAAGCTTTCCCACGGCTGTCTCTAGTTGGTCAAAACATAACAAGAGGGAGGTGAGTTTAGAGTCTAACAACTCATTGATTCGCTTTTGCACAGTGTTGGTGACAATATTAACAAAAGTGTCTCCAACCCCCCCCAGTGTCCCAATGTTGAGTAACACCTCAGTCTGTGTGCCGATGGAATGGTACGACTTCTGATTTAACCCTCCCTCAGGTGTGCCAGTGCCTGAGGATGACTGCATCCATGTGGACAGACAGGTATGGCAAGCGCCAGTTTGAGCTGGTTGTTTCCTTTTAGTGCAAACGGGCTTCCCACACTTCCTCTTGTGTTTGACGGCCGGGATTCCCATGTTTGTGGGGGTATCAACGGTTGGCTGAGGCTCGGATGTGTCCAACCAGTTGAACTCACGCTGTGGAGCAGCGGAGAATGCAATACTATTGCAGGTCCCAGTTCAGGCGCAGGATCTGTTAGGGCCTCTCTAGAATGTGGGCTAATAAATGTACCCTTGTTGCCCAGAGACAGACGACCCTCCATCAGTTCGATCTCCCCTGATACAATATTAACCACCCTTTCAAGCATGCTATTAATGCTGCAAGTGATGGGGCGTGCAGACGATGTCCCAGCGCGCTTCCCCGTTACGATATTCAAGATGATTTTGCAGCAGCTAGAATGG
The DNA here is from genome assembly GCF_964204655.1 of Triturus cristatus. Lineage (NCBI taxonomy): Eukaryota > Metazoa > Chordata > Amphibia > Caudata > Salamandridae > Triturus > Triturus cristatus. The sequence goes on from NC_140595.1 coordinate 565,690,322, forward strand.
ACCAAAAGGTTAGACAGGCAAACAATCACTGCGCTGCTCTTGAGGGGTATGGCTGGTAACTTGAAAGGGGGGTGATCCTGCCCTGCCTCTTCCTGTCACTGACAGGCGCAGACGGGCCTGCCCTTGGGCCAGGCTTTGCCCGAGCATGGCCCGGGCACACATGCGCACCTCTCGCGCTGCGGGAGTGCTAGCAAGGTTAAGTAGCACCTCCAGCCGCAGCTGTGGCTTGTTGGTGGCAGTGAGCTGCAAGGAAGACTGGTGCTCGTAGTCCTGGCCCCAGAGAAGCAACAAACAACAAAGGATGCGTCCCGCGCTGCGGGAGTGCTGGCAGGGTTAATTAGCGCCTCCAGGCGCAGCTGTGGCTTGTTGGTGGCAGCGGGCCGCAAGGAAGACTGGGACCCGTAGTCCTGGTCCCAGAAAAGCAACAAGCAACAAAGGATGCGGCCTTACATAAGAAGCTGACAAGAAGCTCATAAGGATTTACCAGCCGCCATGCAGGGACTTCCAGATGACCAGTTCCAATGTTTTTTCTTATATCCGGTTGGTGGTACATGTTTTTTTTAGTCATCCAGCACTGCATTGCTGAACATGTTGGACAAGGGAATACGAAAAGTAGTGCTTTTTGTCCTGTAGCAATTGCATTATGCAGACCTATCTTCCCTATCATCATGTGAGAATGTGCATACATGATGCTGCGCAACTGCAACCTTAGCGCTGTGTTTCAAGAACTTTTCCAGGAAATGACTATGCAAGTGATGGTAATGTGGCAGATTTCTCGTACTGTAGCGTATGCGTGTCTGGAGTTTTCCAGTAACAGGGGAGTTGAGAGCTGGTCACTGAATAGACAGGATGAGTCCTAAGAGAAATTGTTCAAAAGTCCACCTACAAGTGTATTGCCAATCCATGCCTTGCAATGGTGCCAGGGACCAAAACTCTCCAGTCGGGATCCTTTTAGGGCAGGTTTTTCATCGGGAGGATAAACCAGAGCTATGGAGATCAAAGGGCTAGATGCCTCATTGAGCCAGAAGTTGGTAGAATAGCATAGGTTACCTATGTCACCGAGCAAGAACTCACAAGTTGCACCAAAGTGCTAAGGACAGGGAGGTGTTGCCACACCTAAACTTCCGAATTCTTTCTGTAGGCACTAAGTGGCCAATGTGAAGTGAGTCATCCATCAGGGCTACCAACCCCTGGGGCATGTCTTTGGACAGTGAGGGTGCCTAGAGGATTTTCCTTTACCTTGGACATTGCAGTATAGTCAGCACCACACACCCCACATCTTCCAGCAAGTAATTTACAGCACAACCTTTCATGTTTAGACCTGAGTGGCCTTGAACCTATATCTACTTGTGTATTGTGGTTGCTTCTGCACCGCTTACTGAGTTACCACGCCAGAGTAATTATAGGACATGTCTTGATGCCATATTATCAGGAAAGGATTAGATGCACCTGCCCATGATCCACTGGAGAGAAGGGATATCACCTCACTAATGTGTTTAAACTACCTTGGCAGAGAGAATACGGTGCTTAGGGAATATTTGCACGTACAGTGAAGGAGTGTTTTACCGAGCTTTCCAGAGGGCCTTGATAGCTCCTTGTCGATCTTAGCCTGCCATATGAGACCATTTCAAATAAACCTCTTTGAGTATAGCACCAGCCACCTTTGTGAATGGAATTATTTCTTTATAGACACATGATAAAAGTTTCCTGGGACCGCAATCAGGACCACAATCAGGATGGAGGCACTGTGACTGTTTTAAATAAGAAGCGTTATGCCCTATAGTGCACCTTCCATGTAGGATGGTGGCCTTTCTCTGAACAGGTCAGCTTCAATATGTGCACCAGTAGCAGTATCATCCCATGAAGAAAAGAGTGCATGAGTAAAGTAATCAGGAGTACAGAAGCTTTCCAAAAAGTATTTAAGTAATTACAGGACTCATTATTTAACCGTGTAGAAGAATTTACTTAGATATTTCTATTTGAGTTGTATAATCCTGTTAGGGGTCTTTTTATCCTTAATTGTGCCTTGGATTTTGTAAGGGAACAGCACCAAGTCCCCTGAAGAATTTGTCATCACTGCCACTCAGAGTCTTTTCTCCTCTATCTTCTGATCGGCAAAATGGATTCCCTCTTTATATAAAGCCTCAGAAACCACTTCACTTTGTGGCTTGTTTACTGCAGTCATTGTTCATGTCCTAGTTTTGGGAGTGGGCCCATGGGTGTACCTTACATTGGTGTAGCAGGTGCAGAGATGTGAGCGTCCTACTGAGCTCTGATAACATTTCAAAAAGTGGCAAGGGTACCCATTTAATTCCTTGCATTAGGGCCCAATCCCAGTAAGTGCACACAGGCCAGCCATGCTGGGCAACTTGGTGTCTGCCTCCGAACCCAGTCCCACTAATGCAGACTGACTCGTCCTCAGCCTCAAGAAATCTGATGTGGCCCACGGAGGTAATACGGGGTCCTGCCACTGCACTGCCAGGTCACTACTAAGCTTTCCAACCCCATGGCTTGAAAGTGACCAGCTGAGAACAATGTGTTAGTGCAATTCCCTCATAGGTCATAGCCGAATAGAGAACAGCCCAGCAGACACTCAGAGCCCTGTCACTCCATTGGTCCAGTCATGATGCATGACCATCATCTATGCAAGAGATCATATCAGATGGTAGTTCTGGCTGTCAGGGTTGTGCCTGCTCCCTGACCCCAGAACCAGGCCAATTAGCCTAGGGTTCACACCCATGGTACTCCTTGATAGGCACAGCCGATACATAGGTCATTCTAGGAATTGTTACTGGGTAGCCCTGCTGAATGTGGTCACCCAAGGAGAAGGAGGATATTTGCAGCCCTGGAGAGACATTTGAGTAGGCTGATCTAGTCCCTGTGTCAAAGCTAGCTTGTAACTACTTGCTGACAGACCCAGGAGGTGAGATAATGATGATTTTGTTGGTATGAATCTAGATTCTCTCTGAGAGATTAACAACTCTAAATTCACGCTTAGGAGGCAATGGCAAAAATGAGACTTTGGGCAGTGTTATGGAGCTTTTTGAGAAGCCTTTCAGAGAGGAAAGCTCTCGTTTCACTGCTGAGGGTTTCTGGGATGAGACACACCTTCTCATTCAGTTGGGCACGAACAATTGCACATTCACCGAGCTAGGAGACCAATTTTTGGTCCAATTACCCACACAACATGCATGTCATTTACCTGCTGATCCAACCATCATAATGCTTTCTAACAACTGCTGTAAACACATGCAGTGAGTCACCAATTAATTATCATCAGCCAATGATGGAGTTAAGTAAATCAGATCTGCATTCCAGTGATACTGAGAATGAGACTAAAAGGAAGATTGAGTGTTCTTCCCACAACAATACCTCCTCCAACTAACGCTCGTTTACTCTGGAGGATAGATACCACTACATGAAAGCAAATTAATTGTATTGTGATTGAATGAATTTACCTGATAACAATTACTTTGAAGAAACAACTGTTTGTTGTGAGCATGACACATTCAATATGAGCCCTTAATCAGTTCCCACTTACTCCGCAACCAGATTGTTTCATTCAACTACCTAGTTAGAAATAGCGACGCGCTTAGACCCAATTCTGTTTTGGGGGCTACTCAGTACATAGAACTTGAGAAGGCTGTGAAATTATTAAAGAAAGGGGTGTGTTAGTATTCGCTACGTTTCTGTGGAAGATGGAAAACTTGATATCACTCTTTCAATGGCTTTTACCTTTATTTTCCATGACCGCATGTAAGTTGGGTTTTTGATTTGGTGCGTGGCTCTGAAAGCCGATAATGCCAAAGTAAACCTAAGTTGAAGCAAACCCAGGAGACATGGAGAGGAGGAATAAGGACCTAACTTCTGATGCAGTCCTATTTCAAAATACAGTTTGACTTTAATTTTAGAGTTCAAGGAAGACTTACTGTATCTTCAGCAAGTGTGTTACTTTTCACAATCATGCAACTGCCTGGAGCAGGGCATCCATCTTTGGTCTCTCAAAGTGATTTGTTCTTCGTGGTTTGTTTAAGGCGCTTCCATGTATCCCAGCGTCCAAACGCTTCTGTCTCTCTGTACCTCCATTTAAGTAGCTCCAGGTTCATGGCATGTACACCATGTATATAACTTCCTTTATTATTTAACCATTGCACTTTTATGACCTGGAAATGCCTGTTTCATGGATACAATTGGAAATCTTGGGCAATGGTATTCTTAGTTCCCAGAATGCAGGCTTAAGCTTCTTAAAAGGACACACATCTTTGACTATGTGTCACATATAGTATCCCTAATGAACCATTATCCTTGTGTAGCTGCTGGTATTGTTTCATAAGTTCTGAAGTTCAGACATTTCATCCAAGCCAGTAATTACTGTATTTAATCCTAGGATTACATTTGCCTCCTTCTTAATTAAATTTAGCTCAAAATCACCCCGTCTGGGATCAGGATTAATGACTGATAGCACGGTCTATTTTAAGCCATTCTCTGAATGATTTTGATCTTGTAATTGATTGACTAGTGGGGCTAACAGCACTTTGTGCCAAACCCTCAACTTATGTTGGATAATTCACTGATGGATTTCCGGATGGGTTTCTACATCTACCTTGGCAGCAAACTGCTAAAGTGCACAACATTGACGTTGATTACTTGAGTGCTGAAAATGGTTCCCCAGATTTATATTTTTTTCAATATTTAATTCATTTTCCAATTAGTCTGTACCAGATGCTGCTGGTACTTCTATATGTGAATCACTCACTATGTTCCTCTTCACTGTAAATGAAACGAGCAAGGTAGGACAAGGACAAAAAGCGGGAAGGCCATGTACCAGAAAGCTTGCCAACACATTTTTCAAATACGATTTGGTAATTTGGACCCCTGTGTTTACCAGATGGTTGAGTTACATGCTTCTGGTTGGTAAATTGCATTTAACATGAGGAGAGGCTGAAATTATCCCTCCAAGTGAAAAGGTTGATAGAATACATCTGATTACCCTATCATCCATATTACAAATGTACTAAATTAGCGAAGACAGAGTATGCTCAAAAGCATATTTTAGGGTACAAAAATCCAACCAGAGAAGTCTTCAGACTATACAAACGCATGGCCTGCTTGAAGCTGATGATTAACTCTATTGAGCCATCACAAGAGTTAGGTGAGAATCTGTCAACTTATTTTTTGCAGACAAGATCATGAATTGAGCCAATACATTTCCCCAGTTATCAACATCAATCAGCAAGTCTCTAATTCCTGCAAGCTGTCCTGTCTCTCCTCTCAGTGGCACACAGTTTGGAATTTCTTGCCTCTATGACCTTCTCTTCTCCTCTTGATGTGTGCCCAGTTCACCAACTTAAGTCAGTCCTTCCATTGACAGACCTATGTAATTTGTCTCAATCTGAAGGCTGGGCTCCTAAGGAATAGAAAACAGCTTTAATTAGTCCTCTTCTTAAGAAGCCATCCCCTGACCAGGAACTGAAAGCAGCCCGGCAAATTTTGCCAGAGCAGCCCCCAACGGCGCGTAGCAAGGGAATGCAGCGAGCGAGCCAGACCAGTACTAGGGGGGTTTGTGGGTGTTCCCCCCAAATAAAAGTTTGGAAAAAGACAGACCAAAATGGTGCATTTTACAGCACATTTTTCATTTCATATATAATTGTGTTGACTTTCAAAGCACAGTAAATAGTAGATGATGGCCTTAAGGAGCATTAGGTTATCTAGTCATATGTTCCCATGGACATTCTTACAGGGAGCACCAAAAATAGACACAAATGTAGTGAATCAGAGAGCACAAAGTATACATGAGACCAGCCCGCATATGGTGTGTAGTGAGCAAGCGCAGTGAGGAACCACTACTAGGGGGAGTTTGGGCGGTTCTCCCCCCAAGAAAAGTTTGTAGACAGAAAGGCCAAAACAATGCTTTATTCAATACATTTTTCATTACATATTTAATTGTATTAACTTTTAAAGCATAGAAAATAATGACCTTATGGTGCCCCAGGATTATCAGTCAAAACAGTCTTAAATCACAGGCATTCCTATAGAGAACCCAAAAAAATGAAATGTCGAGCATGAAACATGAATTTAAATATAACCGATTTATTCTTAATATAAAATAGTATAAAGACATTTAAAAACACACTTAGCCTCAAACAATTGTGCAAAGGTTTAGGGGAAAAAATGTATAAGACAATGAGAAACATAAAATTATTTTTATATCCTGAGTTTTGTTAACAGTGCTAAAATAAACCATCTGATGTAAAGTGCAACAATACAAAACATTATGATTGTGGGCATTTTGACATTTTAAGCAGTTAACGTGACCTGCAGCAATTTTATTAATATGAAATACTGTACAAACATAATGACGTACATTATCTCAAACAAGTGTTATAATCGACCGACTCAGCCACTTGCCATTTGTCGCCGCTGAGGGAGCCGCTGAGGGAGCCGTCCGGATCACCGTCACGCCAGCGCTGCTGGCGTTGCTGCCCTGGTCACTCTCCGCTGTCTGTCTCCCCCGCAGCTGCCATCACCACACTTGCGGCCGAGAGCGGGGGGAGACTACAGCTACCAAGCACCCCTGCGGCCGCTGACGCCGCCAACGCGCCCGGAGGCGCTTTAAAAACACGCGCCTCCACTGTGGAGTGGGGAAATCGACCGACTCAGCCACTTGCCATTTGTCGCCGCTGAGGGAGCCGCTGAGGGAGCCGTCCGGATCACCGTCACGCCAGCGCTGCTGGCGTTGCTGCCCTGGTCACTCTCCGCTGTCTGTCTCCCCCGCAGCCGCCATCACCACACTTGCGGCCGAGAGCGGGGGGAGACTACAGCTACCAAGCACCCCTGCGGCCGCTGACGCCGCCAACGCGCCCGGAGGCGCTTTAAAAACACGCGCCTCCCTCCGCGTCGCGGGACGCGCGCGGGCGGCGCCGGGCTGAGCCCGGGCAGAGGGCGAGCCGTCTGTGGCCGTCCGGGGCAGGAGGAGGCAGGGCTGGGCCACCCCTCTATCATTTACATCACGCCTCGGTGAGTCTTAAAAACTATTCAAACATGGAGTCTGTCAATGTTGGTATTACACAGGACGATTTTCCGTTCCCCCCTGCCACATTTGAGTCCCTACTCGAAAATGCCCTGAACCTGGTATCTAGTGAAATAGCCGACACTGAGAGAAGAATGTCCATGAGCCGTTCCCACAATATTATCGATTCGTCACCACGGCCAAATAGCCCTGGAATTCCTCTATCACCAGCTGTTGTAATCACAAAGCCGGCACTAGTACCACCACCACCTGTATCCCTCTTGCCTGAAATTGTTCCTACTATTACAATTGCCTCCCAGGATGATGTCATTACTGTGGGACCTAATGACACCAGTAATAGACAGGGAGGGGAAAAACGCAAAAGGGGTACTTCCAAACTCAGCGCTAACAAAAGAAAAAGACCCCCAATGAGCAAGAATCAGCCGACGCCTCAGTGCTTGTGGAATAAACAAAAGCCCACAGAGGCTCAAATTGCTCATGCAAAGGACAAAGATATCACGGTTGCGGATGAGGATATTCCCACTGCAACCACTGTGGACTCGAGTGGGCCTTTTAATACTATATGGACCCAAACTACATTAATGGGAGACAATTACCATCTCTCGAAACAGAATGGGAACCTTATAGAAACCATAGTGGATACTATTTTTAACCGACTAGAAAAGTCAATGATCAATCAGTTTAATAATGTTTTTAAAAGACTGGACAGGTTAGATAACCTAGTTAAGAATGAAGAAGCAAAAAGAAAGGGACATGTCATCCTGGATCAAATCAGAGCTGACCGTCTCGTAAAACAACTCGAATCTGTAAGCCATACTATGTCACTACAGAAACAGGTTGTGTCTAACATACCGGGTGGGGGTACGAATAATCCTGGTACATCAGCCCTTTCTCCTGTACTACCCATAACCAAGCCAAGAAATATTAATGGAGGGAAAAATCTGACAAAACCTAATTTATCTCCCAAATCCACCCCAACTCCTGCTCCTAGACTAAATGGCCCTTTTGCTAGTACTAATAAAAACGCCAATAATAATAATAGCGGTCCCATCTACCCTACAACAGCCACAAGACTAACTGCTGACAATAATAAAGGCACTGGGCATGTAGGGACAAATAAGCCTCTTAAACATCAAGGGCCCGTCTTACACCTACCACCTGACGCTTGTCCCTACGTTCTAGTTCTTGCAGGAGTACCAATGTTGAGAGAGGAACAGGGGGAATCATGGGTGCAATTACAAAATAAATGCATAGACTGGCTAATTAAGCATAAAGGTGTTGGATTTGATATCTCTAGAGAGATTTTATCTGCTCGTAGGGTGTCTTGGGTTGGTCCCTTAATTAAAGACAAAGAAGGTGACTGCATTGTTCTTAATTTTAAAAACCCTGGTACCGTAAGATTTTTGCTTAACAGAAATGGTAACGGTTTCGCCATTTCCACAGCTATATCTATGCTACCTTTGGGTTACTTTTACAGACAACCCATAATGCAACTACGGCCACCATTAATGCAACACCAATTTCCACCAATGCATTTCCAGCCACCCTTCACACAACTCCAGTCATCCCTACCTCCACTCAATATGTATAATAGATTTGCACCTTTGTCAGATTTGGACACGTTAGATTGACCTCCATTGACTAATTGGGCTGATCGTTCACTACTGGAATCAATTGCTGAAATTATGGAAGTCCCACAACCTCCTGCTTGGATTGTAGAGAAAGATTATTGTCCCATGATCCCGAACTATCCGTTGTAAGCTGGAATATAGCGGGACTCAATACCAAAATGAAAATTAAAGAATGGTTAGAATGGGTTAAAAATAACTGTGACATATTGATGCTACAAGAAACCTGGAGTACAATTACACCTACAATGGATGGATTCTGTTGTTATAATCAAAAGGCTTCTGTTTCAACTATGGGACGCCCTAGTGGTGGATTATCTATCTGGACTAAAATAATATCCGGGGTACAAACAAAATTGATTCCTACCCCAAGTAAATGTTTTATGGCTATGAAGTACATTAACAGGATGAAATTATGTTTAATTAATTTTTATAATAATGATTTTACTACTCACCCCAACAATAATTTTTTGTCATTGTTTAATTTTATTGATGAAGTAATGGAGGGGCAGAAGTATGGGTTTTTTGATGGCATTTGCATTGGAGGGGATTTTAATGCTCATATGTATCGTAATAGTCCCCCATGCAGAAACGGTGAAGAGCTGAAAAATCACTTAGCCTCCCGTGATTTGGTAAATGTAATGGACACTGCTGGATCTAGCGTAAATAATACATTAACACCTACATATATAGGTCAGGGTTGTGCGTCCACGATAGACTATATACTTATCTGTCCCTCATTGTGTGATATAATTTCTAAAGCTGAAGTCATCTGTTCCGCCTATAGTGATCACTATCCTCTTAGAATATGCCTAGATAATCCACAGACCTTGAAGGCTACATCGAGAACAGTGTTGGGGGATCAACACCATTTGGATCTATCCACTGACAGACTAAGACTAATATGGAAAGGGGTGGATAACAAAGATATCCTAGCTAGAGTCATCAAAAAGCACCCTATGATAGTAGAGACTTGTCTGTCGTATACCAGCACAGGCGAGGATGTGGTCATTGCCTTTGGTAATCTCTGCGGGGCTATTAAAATAGAATGCTCTAAACCAGCCAGGCCTAATATAGATCATGGCCCTCGCTGGTTCGACTCCTCCTGCTCCAGGGCCAATAGGGACCTGAGGGCAGCCTTAAAAACCAATCGGAGGGATGATCAATTAGTGAGAGAACTTAGATCAAATTACAAATCTGCATTACGCCTTAGATCTGAGGCCCTAGTGATTAATCACTGGGAATCCCTCACACGCTTTGCCTCACTAAAGGACACGACTGGTTTTTGGAGAGAAGTCAAGTCCCTAAGATCTTTTGGTTCTAACATCAAACCAATTAACTGTAATATAACTAGCGAAGCGTGGGTAGAACATTTTTCTAAAATCTACGCTATATTACCCTCCTCCCTAGATATTGATCACTCATTTAATACTGTTGATCGACTTAACTTCTTATTATCTGAGGTGGAGGACGCCATACTCGAGAGCACCAGCAATAAAGCCCCAGGCCCGGACGGTCTTTCTATCGACCAGATTAAATCTGAAATTAATTTCTGGGCCCCCTTATTATGCAATCTATTTAATAACTTGGCTGACAGCTCAATTCCCGATTCCTGGTCGAACGGTATTATCGTACCAATATTTAAAAAAGGCGACAGGTCGGATCCTGCCTGTTATCGTCCGATTTCACTGATCGACAATACGTTAAAAGTTCTCGGAAGGGTAATTTTTAAAAGAATACGTAACTGGGCTGAGGATAATAAAATTCTACACTGCAGCCAACTGGGATTTAGAAGCCATGTGGGTACAGTTGAACAATGCCTCAACTTGAATTTAATTATGGCCAAATACACTATTGTTAAAAAGTCCCCGCTTTATTTAGGTTTTATGGATCTGAGCTCAGCGTTTGATTTCGTTAATCGTTCTAGGTTGTGGTCACTTCTGCTGGATTATGGTCTAGATAGCTCATTGGTTTATTTTCTTTCCTATCTACACAGGGATCTAAAGGCGAGAGTACGCATCAATAATGATGGCGAACTATCAGATGATATTTTTATTAGCAGAGGAGTAAGACAGGGCTGTGTACTCACCCCACTGCTTTTTATTTTGTACATTAACGGGTTGAGCCGCTCTTTGAGCACGAACACTAAGGACGTACCAATTATAAATGGTTCCCCCATTTCTACTCTTCTCTATGCGGACGACGCAGTACTAATGGGGCGTACTCCGAATGCTTTACGCATTTTAATAACTGGGTTTGTTGCTTTTATGTCCGATTTGGGCCTAAGTACCAATTTTAAAAAATCTTTCATCATGAACTGTGGGCCAAAAAAGTATAATATCACTTCGATAAAATCGGGGGACAACGTATTAAAATGCACCAGCACCTTCCCTTATCTAGGGTTATTATTTTCTAATACAGGCTCATGGCAGCCACATGCTGCCTATGCCAGAAATAAAATTGGTAAATCGATTAATTCTATTTTATCTCTCCAACAACCCAAACTGGCCGATGTCATTCCCCCCCTCCTTAACATTTACCGTACCCAATGTCACCCAACTGGGACATATGGAGCAGAAGTGTGGGGCTATTGCAACAGCACCCCCCTCCAGCTGGAGGAAAATAGATTCTGTAGAAAGGTACTGGGGGGTGTTCCCTGTGCGCCCACATTCATCTGTCATAATGAACTAAGGATGCCATACATTTCCGATTTTATTAGGTCAAGGCCTGCACTTTTTTGGATAAAAATTTGGTCCAACCCAGCTGCACTTCTAACACGCAGCATAATATCTGATTGTCTATTACTTGAAAGCTCCCATCTTGTCCCCTGGTTAAATGCGGTTAACAACAGCCTGTTGAGTGTGGGTCAAGGTCTCCTGTTTAGCTCCCCTAATATCATTGCCCCTTCCCATAAGAACGGTGTAAAACGGGCACTATTTGATCTTTATAAAGAGGAACGCAGGAGATCTGAATTTGTAAAGCCTGTTGTTATTAAATATCTGCCACTAACTGACCCAGACAATGTCAACCTAGCTAAACCCCGCAGATACCTGTCGATCCCAATTGGAAGATGGAACCGGAGTCTTTTATTTAGGTTCCGGGAAGGAAGTATCGTTAATCTACTAAGTTTTCCCCTTGGCTTTAATAAAAACCTAGAAGAGCTGGATTGCCCTTGCCCAGAAGGTGGGAAACAAAGTTTGTTGCACTTCCTTTTTTTCTGCGGCTATTATAAGTTGGATACCCGTCAATATTTAATGCCGATTCTTCGTAAATATAATATAAGAGATTTCATTCTGGCATTAACATTTTTTTCAAATGTTGTCGACAGACGAGGTTATACACATGGTAAACTGCTTTATAAAAACCTGCATAAGATCTAGGGCTAGCATGGAACATACATAATTGGCTACTGAATGTATACTGCACTTCAGCATTATTTTATTATAAATAGTAATTGAATTAATTATTTCATGCGTATTTGGACATGTGTGATTTTTATAGAAATGGATAAGGTGGCATTTACAATCTCATATATTAATAGATCATGTTTGTCCCTACTGTGCACCTCGTATTTTATGACTATTTGCTGCTAAACCCAATTGGAAATCTTGTCAGATAATGTATATCCTTTCTGTGTATTAAGCACTTTATGTTATATATATGCTGCTCTAACCCTATTGAAAAATTATTGTTTTTAAAATATTTTTATACATGTTTTTATGTGTGTTTTTAACCTGGATGTACTTTTATGGAAATACAAATTCCGAATAAAGATCATTTGACTTGACTTGACTTGAAGTGTTATAATCAATCGCACTTCACGCTACTTTGCATTAATTTGTGTCAAGAGGGTGTTTCATGTGTAAGATGTGGGAGTTTCCAAGCAACCAGCCTTAGGTTTTGATGTAAAGCACTACCTACTAACAAAGATAGGCCTAGATTTTAGCCAAAAACTGAGACCTTCTTGAGGTTTTCCAAGAATGCATGTGTGCTCTACAGTACAGCATAACTACATGGAGTAAACTTATTAAAGTGAGCCTAAGCATAGGATTTTGTAGTGGATGGATATTGTTTCAGTGCGAAACCTATGCTAGACATAATGCTCAGAGCCTTCCGCTGTGGTACAATGGTGTGTGTGCGTGGTGCAAAGCAGACTCAAAGTGAACCAACGGAAGGAGGCCAACTCTGGTTATTTCACTGCGTTGTTTGATATTTATAAATTGCCCTAAAAAGGTTGAAAGTAACGTGCAAACACCAAATGCTTTTCATGTCCAGAGTGCAGCCTTCAAATAAAATATTTTATTATAAGTACTCAGCTTCAAAATGTGGCAACTTGAGCTCACATTTTAAAGTGTTAACATCCCTTGTATCACTTTGCTTCTGGAGGCAAAAAAATCAATGATTTTCTCATTGCTTACTCACATTAATGCCTCTTTTTCCACAGACATAAGAATAAAGGCTCCCAAGCATGACTGAAAGAGAGAATTACGCAGCCTGTTCAAGATGAACTTGAGCTTAGAAAAAGATCTTTCCCAAACCACTTGAGAGTAGGAAAGAGTCAATGTCAACTTAAAGCCATTAAAGAGAGAAGAGTAGGCTTTACTGTATATGTTGTAACACAATAATAAACTATAGCAGCAAGCAATACAGTCCTTGCAACATTAGCGTGATGTACTATCTCATCCTCAAAGATGAGATAACGGGTGTCTTAGTAGTGCTCATCTTGAACTTCTTGGATGATGTCGCACTCTTCCTCAATGCTGGGTTTTAGTCTGCTCCACTTAGATGCAAAATCAAGCAACTCATGCTGCAATTTTTCAACAGATGCTTCCAAATCAAATCTAGTTAGTAAGCCACTTAGTTGTTGAAGGGCATGCTGGGGAAAGTTATGGAGGATGTCTTTAAAGTTTCTGGGATCAGTCATGCCAAATCTGCCAACAACTGACCATGAGTTGTGAATCAACTCTGCAGACTGGTAACTACAGCAGCATTATAAACTTCTATTCTGTATTTATCAGTAGCTGACCTGATGGATTCATCAGTCACAGTTTCACCACTGCGTACTCGAACCTCTAGGAAGTCAACTTGAATCAAAATGTCACTATCACACAAATCCAACTTTTCTTTTGCCCAATTGATGAATTTGTTTTTAGCATCCATTATGCAGCTGAAATCCTGATCCTGTTGATGTAGAGAGTCAATGGTTTTAGTTACCATTCGATATGCCTGCAGTACATCAATTCCTTGTGTTTGCAAGTACAGGGATAAAGGAATGGTATTTTGAAAAATAAACACATACATCTGTACATTTAAAATGGAGTCAAATGTAAATAATCACTTTAGAAATGAAATCGCTTTGTATCTGATCTCTTGATTGAAGTTATCTGATGTGGATATCTCTTCCATACTTTGAAGAACCTCAATGTACACAGATTTGCTTGGGTCATTGTATAGACCAAACATTTTTTTGAGTGCTACATCTTTAGCCCACCATCTTGTTTCTCCAATTATAAAGATGGACCAAAACCGTGCTTCAATAATTTTGTCTCGCCACATGTTCATTCAAAGGTATGAATCCCTGAGAAACACAGCATAAGATTTTAACAGTCCAAACAGTGATACTGCAGATACAGAGATTTAAGTGACATCAGTTATGACAAGGTTAAGTACATGCGCGTAGCACCACACAGGAATCTGATCAGGTGCTTTTTTACTCAGCCATGCAGTGAACCCATTATACTGTCCCTGCATATTGGAGGCTCCATCTGTTAAGTTACCAACACAATTTGCAACATTAATGTTCATGGATTCCAGTGCAGTGCAAAATAGCTCACACAATGCCTTTCCAGCTGTCATTGTACAATTCACAACAGACACGGGGCGTTCGTGGACAACATCAGTCACATATCCGATCATAATAGAGCACTGGTCTATAAGATTTATGTCCTGTGTTGTATCCAGCTGTATTAAGAACATTTCGGCTTCCCTGATTTCTTCAGTGATACCCTCTTTTAGAAATGAGCAAATAATATCTACAACAGAGTTCACAGCTGTTTTTGAAATCAGGGTAACCAAATTGCCATGCACTTTAACACTCTTTGCAAACTCATAATGTTTTTTACTCCTTTTAATGACATCTTCAAGATGGCTTTTCAATAATGAATCACATTTTTTAAGATACTTCAGAAGTTCCAAAAAAATTCCATGATCCAATGTTTCATCTTCTAAGGTGTAGGTAGCTTCTGCAGTTGCTCGATAGCTCAGACCTCTTTTGCCAATCAGTTTTATTGTTTCCACTACTCTTTCTTCCTCTTGTTTTACAGTTTAAAAAAACAAACGTTTTATTGTTCAGCTTGTATCAAGATAAAAAGCCCCAATGGGACTGAGCAAGTCAATGCCAATGAATGGGCAATACAAGCATTTTACAGTGGAAACAATACCCAAACAAAAAACAAACCCTCCACCCTTCCCACCCCAGAACCCGGCACTGATTGGAGTACATGAACCCGACTTTACAAATGATCTGTAGACACAAGGCATCCCACAGAAAGGCCCCCAGTCCAGCGATCGTAAACAGGCAGTCCATCATTTCGACCGTCTATGACAAATCAGGGTTGCCTAGCAGGTACCCTTTAAATCAGGCCCAAAAATCCTTGGGCCTCGAGGCCTCAGGCAGTTCCTCCGCATAAATCCGTAATTGATCCCTGCAATACAGCAAGTCGCGTATCCATTTTTTCAGTGTAGAGAGAGTTTTAGCCCCCCAACACTGCGCAACCGACCGCTAGGCAAAGAGAGTGGGGATAGTCACCAATCTCCGATTGTACGGCTTAAGGCCCTGTACCCACCCTAATAGGCAGACATCCGGTGGACATGATGGAGCAGGTAAAACAAAATTTTGTATACCTCCTCTAATTTGCATGAATTTAGTTAAGTAATCATTCTAAAATTAATTTACATAACATGTTTGAAGTGGAAGTGGTACTGATCAACATTTACTCCTTGATAAACATAAATACACGTGGGACTAAGTTGCTAATTGCATGGTAAATTTAAAATAATTAATAATGGTACGCAAACTAACCTTAGATTGTGTTAAAATAGTGAAATTGCATGGTTTCTATTGCTTTGTGATTGTATTGCGGCTTAAAGTTATCGTATGGTAAGTATAATCACTTTAAATGTTGCTTCAGCAGGGAAAATACTAATATCTAGTGGGATTAGTGTGGGTTTAAACATTAGAACCTTCACTTCTAAATTGTAATTGCTGTTATGTCTATTTTCACTTAGTTAACATTCGGGCCTAGTAGTCCGCAGTACTCAAGATGGCGTTCTCTAAAGCAGATGCCACCATGTGCGCGCGATGATTTCTGCGCATGCCCAGATAGCTCTGGAGATCACAAGGTGAAATGAACTCCTGACATCGTGTTCCTCGCCAAGGTCGATGTGTTGGGGACTTGACCGCAAGCCAGAAGATGAGCGTATGAGAACCAAGGAAGTGACAAAGAATGAACCTGTCAATAGGACCCTTTTGCCTTGAAAAGATACATTTGCCGGTCCCCGCATGGAAATCGGAGGACACTATGCAGAACCAGTTTGCACGGGGAAGAGTGCAATGAACTATTGATAACCCCGAACTGTCCTATCAGAACATTTGGTCTGCCCCTAAAGTTGCCATATTTTGTATGAAGTAATACACAAAAAGGGTATAATAACCCCTCATCTGTTATTACGGGTGCAGAATTGAGGGTTGGTTCAGGAGGAGTTCGAGAGTTGCGTTTGGAGTTGCGGTCGTAATAGTCTTTGGGTTATTTCCTAAAAGGAGTTCTTGTTGGGTGGTTGTTCTTTTAAATTTCCGACTTTCTAAAAAAAAATTAATTTCTATGTGGCCAGTCTGGGTGTTGAGTTAATCCATACTGCAGATTGATATATGGACTTTGCAGAGATGTTGCATTGTATCCTGTATTTTGCCTGACGGTTTGATCCCTTGGTGTGGGTCGGACAGCCTGTCTAGGGGAGTTTTACCTGAGAATGCAGATAACTCTCTGTTTGATCTGAAGCTATCGTCTTCTGTTCCTTTGTAAATGATTTACTGCATTTTTCCTAAAGTTTATGTTTATATGAAATCTCTAAATGTTTGATACTCATTAATAAATCTGAATTTCAAATCATGAACTGTAGTAAATAAATGCATGTTTAAAGGGAATGTTTAATAACTTAGATAAACAACATTGAAATAACAAGAAACGAGTTTGTGGTTCTTAAAATTAATCACTGAAGAGATTAATGTTTCCTAGACTTTTGTTGTGTGTTAGCTGGTTCTAATTCACCATCAACCAGTCCAACTAGTTGGTCAATCGACCAAACAGTGGAGTGCCTTGATGATTAAGTCAGGATTCTGAAAAGTGTATTTAGAATGTATACATACAGTGGTAAGAACATTTATCCTGATAGATAATAAGGTACCCACATGTCCAGCAGCCCTTCTCCTGTGTACAGATTCGGTTGAGTTTGTGTGGATGTGAAGTGTGTTGGTGTTATGGGCCCCACCAATGAATGTATGAATAAACCTTTGTGAATAAGAATCTGTGGCATAAGGAGAATATGTAAATGTTGTCCCTTGCGCTGGATCACACACACCACATTTTCAAGCACCACTTCCGTGAGCACACCTGTGACCCGAGTCCAGAAGCCATGTATGCCAGCACAGTGCCATGCAAGGTGAATAAAATCCGCATCCCCCTGCCCACATCCCACACAGCAAGCATTCTCCCTGAGTCCAAAATGACGCAATTCAAGAGGAGTGTAGTAGAGCTGATGGAGATATTTGAAATGTATGATGCAGAGGTTACAATTCACTGTCAGGTGCCCTGTCAGTGGGCAGCAAAACTTCCAAGCATCCTGGGCCTAACGCTGTGGTCCATCTAATGTCGGAAGGGTCATCAAAGAGATCCCGGCCTCTTAGGGAGGCATTATATTATTTCGTTATCAATCCCCTACGTGAGTTGCTGGCCAGCACCGCCTGCAGCGCAAGTAGCGTTCTCGGCTCGGCTGGATAGTTGGGATATATAGCACGAATGGCCTGCCTCACACGCACATAAGTGAACCCCAGCATCATGTCTTGGTCCCACCCTTCCTGTATGTCTGACAGCGGTCAAAACTGGCCCTGCATATAGAGGTCACCTAGCCGAGCAATTCCCGCATTTCCCAGTATGTGTAGCGTGGCCCACTCTTGTGTTGCGGAAATGTCCGGATGTGCAGCAAGCGGTAGCGCCGAGGCGTAGAGGTAATCTAAGTGTGCCTTTTTGGGCAGGGACTTCCATGCCCACTCAGTGCAGTGGACCGGGTTGATTTTGGCTTGTGGCTCACCGTGTCCTCCCAGTAGTGCAGCCGCCACTAGCGGCACAGGTAGCACTGAATTTGCTTCCACTGCAAGGTGTGGCTGGAATCGCTGCTGGTAAATACCCAAAATGAGCAAACTGCGCCTGAGCGCACAAGTAATATAGCCTCATGTCAGGGGCTTCAAAGCCGCCGCGCTCAAATGGCTGCACCAGCACATCCCAGCTACAGCGGGGCTACTTGCCTCCCCAGATGAAGGACAGCAGGGATGATTGAAGTGTATTAAATAATGCAAGATTTAATCTAATCGGGATGTTGATGAAGAGATAAAGAAGTTTCGGCAGAATCGTCATTTTGATCACTGCTATCCTATTCGCTAGGGAAAGCGGCAACTTAGCCCATCTTGCTGCTTGTTCAGTCACCTTAGTGATGACACGGTCATATTTCATAGAGATCACCACATCAGGGTCCCTGTGCAACCACACGCACAGATAACGGACCGGCCCAGTGTACCATGTTAGTGGAAAGTCCAGCTCCACTTCACGTGTCTTGACCGTTAGCGGGAACACTGTCGACTTTGCCCGATTTATGCCTAGTCCTGAGTACCTTTCAAACTTCACGTATTCGCGAAGCAATTCTGATAAATACGTAGCAGGCTCACAAGCATATAGCAGCATGTCGTCCACATATAGCGAAACCACCAATGGCCGCTGATGGAACTGCAACGCCGCCTCCAATGCGAGCACAAAAAGAATTGGCGACAGGGGGCAGCCCTGCCGCATGCCTCTATTTATCGGAAACGCCTTTAATACCCAGCTGTTCACACGTATCCATGCCACCGGCGCCTCATATAACAGATGGATCCATTTTTAAATAAAGGGTGGCAGGCCGATACGTAGCAGTACCATAAACATGTACTCCCACTGCAGGGAATCAAATGCCTTTGCGGCGTCAAGCAGCACCACAACTGCCTAAAAATCCGACTCAAAATAGTGTAGGATGGCGAAGACAGTGTACAGGTTGTGAATTGTTGATCTATCGGGCACAAATCCCAACTGGTCCGGGAGTACCAGGTTAGGGACTAGGGGCAGGAGTCTAATGGCAATCATTTTAGCCAGGATTTTGGCGTCAATATTAATCATAAAGAGTGGCCTGTAGGAGTCGCACCTGTTGTCTGCCTTGTCCGGCTTCAAAAGCATGACAATAAGAGCCTCCTTAAGCGTGGGGGGGAGCGTTCCGGTTTCATACACCTCCGCAAAAACACCCAGGAGCCTAGGGGCCAAGTCTTCGGCATAGGCCATGTAGAACTCACTCGGGAGTCCATCAAGACCGGCCGCCTTACAGGGTGGAAGGGACGTGATGGCAAGCTTGATGTCTTCTATATCAAATGGCTGTGTGAGATACTCTCGATGGCCTACCGATAGCCAGCTGGGTGCAACGTCCTCCAGGTAGGAGTTTACTTTGGCAGCTGGGGCGGAAGTCTGCTTCTCATAGAGGGCAGAATAAAAATCTAGTACCACTTTACTTATTTCCAGCGTGGTGAAATGCGCCTCCCCCGCCTCATCCAGAATTTCAGTGATATACACCTGACTTCTGGGCGCCGCCAACTTCTGTGCAAGAGAGCCACTGGGCCTTTCCCATAATAGCGCGCCGTACCGCAGCGTGATCTATGGGCCATTTCCTGATCCACAGTTTCATTGTGCTCTGAAACCAGGTCACGGATTGCGGGCAATGTTTCTGGATTGCGGTTACGCTCATAGTCATGTTCCAAGGTGGATATTTTGGTGGCCAGCTTGCGAATTCTGCGTTGCAAATCTTTCAGAACCCCAGCTTGCGTGCCTATACATACACCCTGTATCGTAACCTTAATAGCGTCCCACAAGACATCGGCGCTATCCACAGTGCCCTGTTTTCTTTAAAGAAATTCCAAATCGCCTCGCCCATCGTGCACTTGAAAACTGGATCAGTCAATGAAGTCTGTTGTAATCGCCATGTGAACGGGGGTCGGTCGCACTCAGGGGCACACATTTCGAGCAATACTGGGGAGTGATCAGACAACGTCTTCGCCAAATGGCGAATTTCCACCACCCAAGTGCATGCAACTTCAGAGAGGAGCCAGTAGTCCAAGCGGGACCACATGCCATGCACGGTAGATATAAAGGTGCTTTCTCTTTCCCCAGGGTACTGCATCCGCCAGACGTCATGTATGTTCCCGGCCTCTAAGAGTGCAAGAAAGGTGTCCATCGCCAACCTGTGTCTTGGGACCCCGCTTCCCGATCTATCGATAGTTACATCTAGACAAGTGTTAAAGTCGCCCCCTCAGAGAATTGTGGAAGGAGGGAACTGGGATATGCAACGCTACACATCAGCGAAGAAGGAGTGATCATCCACATTCAGCCCATACACATTGACCAACAGCACTCTCACACCGCCAAGCTTTCCATGCACAAGAGCCAATCTCCCCTGGTCATCCGTCTCTGAGCTGAGAACCGTAAATGGAACCCCTTTCTTGATGAGTATTCGCACCCCACGGGAGTAGGAGGAGGAGGAGGAAGCAATCCTAGCCCCAGCCCACCGTGCACCCACAGTTTTCTCAGAGAGTTGGGTAAGATGTGTTTCTTGCAGGAATGCTACCTGTACATCAAGCCTGTCCAGATAGGCCAATACAGATCGGATTTTCTTGGGAGTATTTAGGCCTCGCACGTTTCATGTAAGGAACTTTATATTACCACCAATATCTTACAGTTATGAAGACATACGTAGCAGTATTATGACAGTCTACAGTAGTATATTGCCTGGGATTAGGGTCAATGTGAGAACTAAGTGCCATCCATTTCTCCCTCTTCACCCCCCACCAGCCCCCCACCCACTTCAACGGCCCCAATATGCCAAAGCCATTCCTTCCCTGAGTAAACAATTCCCAACACACAAAACAAAAATTGCGTAACATGTGGGGAACTCCCATGTGGGGAACACCAGAGAGCTACTAGCCTCCCACAAAGTAGGAGGTGGCTGATCAGGTCCAATTGCCTATGCCAGGATAAAAGAACATATAGAGTAACACATTGCATCAAAAACATCTGACTCGAGAGGACCAGCACCACTGCAATAAATCTGCTGTGAGGAGTCGTGAATGACTGTACGTGAGTTTGGGACATTCTCACATATGGGATGGCAAACCAAGAACTACAGTTTGCCACTACCCAGCCAGCAAGTGCCTGCTTGAGGATGAAGGAGCATACATTGAAATATGGTGCATCATAAACATCAGCCCTGAAACAACCAACTTCATTGCGACAGCCCACTGGGGAGAGTCATATACCACAGAGCATGAGTCCAGGGCAGATCGCGCAAATGGGACAAGAAACAGTAGTACAGTTCGTCACAGCCCGGACAGCTGGTTCCTGTGCCCTAATCAAGGGAATATATATTGAAGTAGAATGCCATATGAACATCTGTCCAGTAATAATCAGCACAGCTGCAACCAGCCTGCCGTGAAGAACAATGGCTCACAGTACATAAGATCATAACATAACCCACATTGCAGAGAGCAAACAACAATATAGTTCGTAACCACTCGGTCAGTTACTGCTCCTCCTCGTCCGTCTAAGCCAGGGTCCTGCGCCGTGGTCTCTTCTGCTTTTTCGCATGCTCCATTGCCGCCTCAGGAGTGGTGAAAATGTTAAAATCTCCCTCTTGACCAATCTGTAAACGGGCAGGATACAGCATGGCGTAGGGGATACCCTCAGATTGCAGGAATTTCTTCACTGCGCCAAACTCCCGACATGCTGACTGGACTGCAACAGTAAAGTCAGGGAAGAAGGACTGTGAGTTCCCCTGGTGGGTGATGGTACCTTTTTCTCTGGCAAGCCTCAAAATAACATCCTGGTCTGGGTAGTTTAATAGCCGAGCTATTATAGGGCGAGGTGGAGCACCCGGTACCGGCCTCGCCGCCAGGGAACAGTGGGCCCGCTCAACTATAAACATTGCGGACAGGTTCTCAGGGCCGAAAATGTCCTTGATCAGAGTCTCGATGAAGGTCTCCATCCTGCTGGTATTGGTGGACTCCGGCAGGCCCATAATTCAAATGTTGTTTCGATGGGACCGAGCCTCTAAATCTTCGTTTTTCGCTTGCATAAGTGCCAGGATCTTTTTCCATATCGTGTGCGTTGCCCGCTACCTCACTGAGGCCATTCTCTTTGGTTGAGACCCTCTGTTCTATCTCCCCCATTCTTGCGTTTTGCTTTTCCAGCTGGGAAGACATATGGTCAAGTCTGTGGTTCATAGCAGACATGTTCCCCTCTATAGCTTGAAGACTTTTCTGCATGGCTATCAGCGTCGTTTCCAACGTGGAGGAACCATCTCCCTAAGTGTCCGCTTCAGAGTCAGAGGCTGCTTTTTTAAGCGTTTTACTAGTTTTCCACGCCTCAAACGAGAGGCCTTCACATTGTCAGCATGGTGTCAGGGAGGTCAGATGCCGCTTCCTTGCCTCCGTCCATGAGTGAAAGCCTGGGCTTGATGGGGACGTTGTTTTCGTAAGTAATTAAGATGTTGCAGTGGACTTGGGCTGGAACCTCACTGAGGGTCTTTCTCTCATGGTCTTCCAAAGACTGCCTGGACCCACTGTAAACCCTATGGGTGTAGGACAGTTTAAAAGGCCACGGAAGGACCTTCTGATATTCTACTAGTCGTGCCTGGTCTTGGTCGGAGGTTGGGACTAATCGTTGGATTTGTTCTTGGGAGGGTTGAGTTTGAAGTCAATGAATGACACACACTCACGGCTGTGTGCTTAAATGCCCTACCCCTACTCCATTTGGCTTCTCGCTCACACCTGAGTACGCATCAAATCACAGTAAGATTCAGTCGCGGCTCGCATGACTCGCGGATGGGGGGTTGCGCGGGTTTCGGGCGGGGGGTTGGTTAAAAAAATGAATCAATTAACGTACCTTACCAAGTTCCGCGCCGCCTCTGCTCCTGGCCGGGTTCGTGTTTGAACAGGAACAGCCCCCCCCCCCCCAAGCTACTCACAACGCTGCAATGGCAGCGTTGTGACTAACTCGGACAGCGCCCAAGTGGGCACCTGTAGGGAGGCGATTTTCTCTATGTAGGCTGCCTGCAGCCTACATAGAGAAAATTTAAAGTGCACATGACTGGTTTGGTCGGCCCCAGAGGGCCAACCAAACAGTCAGGGCCCACAACAATGGGCAAGCTACTCCTCCTGCACCCGCCCACACACCCGCCCCAACCAGGCATACCCTCCTGCCCGCCCCAACCAGGCATACCCTGCCTTCTGCTTTCTCACAGCGCGAGAAGCAGAAACATAAAATGGTATTTAAAATGCCATTTTATGTTTGTGCTTTTTCGCACTGTTAGAAAGCAGTGGGGCGATGCTCCTCCGCCCTAATGGAGAAGCCGCCCCTAGTAAGATTGCAATTCAGGCCCTTAAGCACGACATCGAAACAGTACCTACGTAAGCCACATGACAACAGACACCCATCTCTCTCACTTCACTTAACTATAGATCAAGCATTAGAAACACCACAAGGGCACACCATTGAAGCAATACCCATGCAGGCTACATGACAACACACACCCATCTCACTCACTTCCCTTGACTACACATCTAGCATCAAAAGCACCATAAGGGCACACCATCGAAACTGTATGCATGTAGGCTAATGACAACACACACCCATCGCACTCACTTCACCAAGTGTCTAAAACACCACAAGGGCACACCATCCAAGCAATACAGACACCAGAAGCATAGACACACACACTCTTCCATCCAAGCATCCCTCTATGGTGAAGCGGGCGCCCATCTGCTAATGTGCCTTGGCACCTCATCAGCGGTATAAGGCACTGTGTAAGTGCATAATAATCCACAGCCGTGAGTGTCCATTAAACTCCTAGAAAAGGGCAGTCTGCCCCTTGCTGTCTGCCAGCCTGACAGTGCTGCAAACACCATGTGCTTGTTTTGGCAGGAGACAGGCAGCTGTCAGGACATTGTGACTTCAGAGCTCGTCAGCTCACCGTCAACAGCCTGTCACTTGCTCACTTTTATCTTACCAACCTTTGTTCTGTTGCCTCCCCCACCCCGCTCTTATCGCCTCACATTGACACTTTCTCCCCCTTTCATTACTTGCTGCCGCCCCCGCTTCAGATCTTCTTTTGTGCTCCTTTCCACTTTTTTGTGAATGTACTTACCTCTCTCACCATTGCATGGCACGAAGGGGGGTAATGTAGTATCGGGGAGCGCAGGTACGAGAGGTGAGACATCCTCTTGCGAGGGCCCTTTGTTCTCTAAGGTGAGGGCACTTTGAGAAACAAGCCTCTCCAAGGAAACTGGGCAGGCTAGTTGGGCTGAGACTAGTGCTAGCAATGTGGCTGACTTGGTCCCATTCCCAGTTGCTTGTCATAGACAAAGACGAGCCAAGGGTACATCAGAGGTGCTGTGATGGTCGAAGTTGGAACACTTTGAGATTTTTACAGTGGTGGCTACTCCGTTAAGGAGGAGGAGTGAAGCCCCACTGCTTTCAGCGGTGTAAATAAAGGAAAAATAAAGTTATAATAACTCATTATTATTATCAGTTTATTTCTTCCTGCTGTGGCGTCTTTGTGGGGCGGGCTGCTCTTCTTTACTAGCAGGAGGGAGGAGTGGTGGCCACTCTGTACGTGCACAATGACTGTTTGGCTAGCCCTCTCGGGCCGGCCAAATAGTTATGTGCACTTTGTATGTTCTCCAACCCAGGCTGCATTACAGCCGGCATGGAGAACACACACAGGCTCCCATTCCTTGGCTGCCAGACCACAGCTCTCAGATCTGTCAGTTTTCCCCATGTTTCCGAATAGTCAAGGCAAGTATTCAAGAAACAGGCCGTGGTGAGGGGGACACAAATGAAGAGATCGCTAGACACTACACTGCCAAAAAGTCCCAGCAATCAGGCAGCGATGTGCTAATGGGCACCAGAGCGGCTATCTCACAGGGTTCAGGAGGCTATAAAGCTCTGCACATTCTGGTGTTCAGTGACATCAGCGCCTCCTCAGTGGTGCTGCCCAATGTTAACAGCGACAGCTCGCAATGGGTCTCCCAGCGGTCAGCTGCTGTGCACTAAAATCTGTTGCCAAAGGGTGCCCAGAGTGAAAAGGCCAGTCTCCACGATAGTAGAGCTCCCACAGTCCAGTCACGCCATCAGAAAGTGCCTGGCCGAGCACTGCATGTCACTAAATTGCCAGGCCCAGTTTCTCAGTGCAGGCCTCGCGGTCTCTCAGTCAGTGGTGTAAGGAGGAGTGAGGCTGGTGAGGGCTATCTGTATGGGTGATCGGGCGCAGGCCACCGCACAATGGCCCGGTATGGAGTGGCGCAAACTTGTCACAGGCCCAGGCCGGCCCCCACCGCCACACACACTACACGCAGGCTGCAACTCTCGGAACAGGGCCCAGTGCCTAGGCCCACACTCGCTGCCGCAGGCCCAAGCAAGGCCGCGCCCCATTCACCACAGCACTCTGCAGGCGCCGACAGTCTCTGGGGCAATGATCCAGTCTCCCTGGGGGGCCAGGCAGAAGCTAAGCTCCGTCTCACCTCTCTCCAATTGTCAGAGCAAACGCAACACCAATGTGCGAGGTGACAATCTACCAAATAGCTGGGATCCCGGGGCCCGCTGCACAGGAGTTGCTGCCAGCGCAGTCCAGCTGATGATCTTCCCAGCAGCCGCAGTCTGCGTCAGGCTCCACCGGCCTCCCGCAGAGGCAGCGGAGGCACAGTTTGAGCAGAACAGGTAATGATAGGTCTCCGCACTCCACTCCGACACCAGCGGCGGCCCTGCCGGGGCACGGAGTTGGGCATGCTCACTTCCCGCAGACTCCGAGGTACCGCAACAAGGCAGCCACTGTAGTCCCAATCCAGCAGCCACCCACCAGAGTCTGCCCAGCTGCAGCCGCTTGCCTTCGGCTCCCAACATGCCAATCAGCGGGCTGATTCAGCTCTTGGTGCTGGCAGCCGTCATTTTGCTTCCCGCCGGTCGGATCTTGCCTCGCAGATACCGGCCACCACAAAGCCCCAGAGTGATCCGCGATGCCCCCACAGGAAGTGGGGGTGTTGCGCCTGCAGGGCAGTCGTTTTTTTTTAAAGCGATGCATTATTCAGGTGCGAATATTGGTCGGATAGAGGATCAGCCGGGTAGAACTACACTAAAGTGCGGCCATCTTGTCTGGCGCCCTCTAGCGCCCCCTCTTGTTTTGCAGTTGTGTGCTTTTTAAAAACATGGCTACATATATCTATGTTTCTTGATCGCATCATGAAGGATTCCGAAGTACTGTGAAGAAGGGTGCTGTCTTCGTGCTCATTGATTCTTTGATACATATGCTTTTCATCAGAACAGCCATCAATGAAAGCACTTCTATCTGTCTGTTTGCTAAAAGCTAGACATACCACACAGAAAAAGATGTCTGCTTTGTGTGAATAGGTCAACCACTGTCTTGGTTTCCCATTTTTTTGCTGATCTAGGGCCAGATGTATTATGACCATTGTGATTTGCGAGTCGCGAATTGCGAGAAATTGCAACTCGCACTTTGCGAGTCGCAAATCACAATGTACAATGTCTCATACTCTGTTTGCGATTCCCAATAGGGTCGCAAATTGCATGCCTCATGAAAATTAATGAGACCCTCGCAATTTGTGACCCCATTGGGAATGGCTGGCCCTCCAAGATATGGTGGCCTGCTGGGTGCAGCAGACCTCCATGTCTGGGGCTGCTTTTAAATAAAGTAGTTTTGTTTTCAATGTAGCCCATTTTTCTTAAAGGAAAATGGGATGCATAATAAAAAAAAAAATGAAACGTTTTTGTTTCATTTTTAAAGGGCAGGTAGAGGTCTCTGGGACCACTGCCTGCCCCTAAAAAATATTTTCCCCTGCATTTTTCAAAGAGGAAGGGGTTCCCTGGGGACCCCTTCCATTTGCAAGTGCATTACAACCCTCTCGAAGTGGGCGGTAAATTGCGAGTGCGGTCGCAAAAGATTTTTACATAGGATAGCAAGTCGCAATTAGGAAGGGACGCCCTTGGAACACCCCTCCCTAATTGCGGCTCGCTAAATAGGGTTTGTACATGGCCCTATTAGTATTCGCTAACCCGTTTGCGCATGCAAAAATGGGTTGTACAACTGGCCCATAATCTTTTAGCATTCCAACGTAGACCACCTGGTTGACAGGGATGAAACTTAAAAAAGGCATTCAAATTTTAAGATGTTGGTCTCAAATACCATTGGTCCTCCACTGGATCAATCAAAGCAAATGCTGATTTCTCGACTATGGGGTCTTCTTGACACTTCTTTGTAGAATGTTCTTCACTTTCTAGTTGCATGTAACCTTTTAAAGACTTGGGAGCTGCCTCCTTTACTGTAGAATCACTAATCATTTCAGTCCTTTGGCCTTCAGCAGCTTTGTTCAGCAGCTTCACTTCTGAAGCTGGTAGACGCAACGTCATCTTCAAGAGAAACCAAATCTTTTTTGGGCCTAAAAATATCAGTCAATTTTTGGTAATGGCTTGCTTCTTTCTCTTGTATTTTTTTCTTTTTTAAGTTCTTTCTCAGCTCCTCCTTTCTTGTGTGACTTTCTCTTCCCAGCACCTTTCATATCCATAGTGAAAATCTAAAATGATACACAAGAGGGTTTTCAAAGCTGATGCAAACTGATAACCAAATTTGAAACAAGACACCTCTTAGAATACTTCAGCACATATGAAAACTGTTGATACCAGAAATTAAAGAAATTAGCAGATTTGATATCAAACTGACAAGTTTTCTGTGTTCCTATTCTTGATACTACAATCATAGATCTGTGATGCTTTTTCTGGCAGAAAAAACGTAGTTCACAAACACCTAATGCAGGGGGCTTGGTTATATAGTATACAGAAATTGTTGTGTCACTTGTGCGTAGAGCATGCTTTGCACAATTTTATTTTCTAAACAGGAAATCCCACAGATTCAGGCAACTATTAAGTGATAAAGATAGGATCACTCACTCTCTTGCAGACACACGTTATGAATTTCAAACAAGAAAATTCCATCGCAAAAATTCTCAATATTTGGCTCCCTTTCAGTTATGCATGTTTTAATTGGGAATTATGATCATTAACACTACTAGAATTACTTGTTTTTGTTTCATCATTACTAATGATATCAGTGCCTTCTGTTTGCTTTTATCAGTCTATCTGCACCTGCCTGGGGTCCACAAAAGTATCGACATAGTCTGAAATTATTTTACCGAGTGATTCTTAGAATTTGTTGAGAGACTGCACATGGTCAAGTGAGATCACATGGGAGTGGGGGTGTCCAAGACAGAGAAAGAGGCTTCTCTGCAGTGCAGTTTAAGAAATAGCTTACTATAGTGCGGGATCATGTTTCACGAACAAACTGCACAATCTTGAGTGATATCATAAACATTACTCTTCAAGAGAGTGATTCCCAGGACAGGCTCAGAGAAACTCTATACAAGCTAAAATCACAACAAAAGGAGAGACTGCTTCATTGAACAGACGGAGGCATGGTGTGAAACAGAATAAGATCACAACTGAAGAAGAGACGGCTATGGCATGCTCAGAGATAGAACAGTACAGAGTGAAATCACAACCTAGAGATTACTCCCTGGGTCAGTCTAAGAGAGACTGAATTTTCATTCATTGCTGCCCAGGACTCGTCAAGGGGCCGTACAGTAATGATCACAACACCCTTCGGGCCACTCTTGTCTTTTCAGCCAAAAGTGCTGTGCGTTTTAGGCTTGTTTTAAGACTGTTTCAACATCATAACTTACATGCAGCATAAGAACTACATTCTGATATTCTTTTCTGCAATTTCAATAAATTGTCACTCACATTGTCAAACATTAAGCACTGAAATGTCAAACATGAGCACCTAGGCCAGTAAGCATGGAAATATCACACATAAGCACCCAGGTAGCCAGAAAACATGGAAATGTCATACATAAGCACCCAGGTCAGGTCAGGCCAGAGAGCATGGAAACGTCACACATAAGCACCCAGGAACCAGAAGCCAGAAAGCATGGAAATGTCATACATAAACACCCAGGCCACGTCAGAAACCATGGAAACTTCACACATAAGCACCCAGGCACAGTAAGACAGAAAGCATGGAAATGTCATACATAAGCACCCATGTTGGGCCGGAAAGCATGGAAATGTCACATATAAGCACACAGGAAACAAGAAAGCATGGAAACGTCAAACATAAGCACCCAGGAAACCAGAAAGCATGAAAATGTCACACACAGCACCCAGGCCAGAAAACTATGACAATTTCACACAAATGCACCCAGGCCAGTGGCACTGGAACACTTCTCAGAGAGAGGTGATGCCATCAATGTTACATCACTGAAGTTATGGGATTCTGAACAATTCCAATAATCACACAAACAAAAAGGGTAGCAAATGAGCCTCGCCTAATCTGGGACAATTAAAACTTATAAGTATATGGTCGGGACATATAAAACGTATAAGTATATGCCAAATCATTTAAATACACTGCACTCTGCATACTGCCTTATGGACAGATAAGGCAGGGCTTGTCCTGGTGGTGACATACGTATTAAAAGGGAATATTTTTAGGCGTAGCAAAAGATTCATTGTGCCAGGTCAAAACGGCAGTTTTACAACTGTACACACAGACTGCAATTGCAGACCTTGACACATGTTTAAATAGGCTACTTAAGTGGGTGGCACAATAAGTGTTGCAGGCCCACTAACAGCACTTAATTTACGGGCCCAAGTGGGTACATGTAGAACCATATTTCTAGGGACTTACAAGTAAATTAAATTCTTCCAATTGGGTGTAAGCCAATTTTACCCTGTTTAAAGGAAAGAGCGCAAGCACTTTTGCTCTGGTTAGTGGTGGTAAAGTGCACAGAGCCCTAAGAGCCAACACAAAGGGCTTCAGAAAACAGGAGTGAGGGCAAAAGATGTTTCGGAGTGACCCCGCAAAGAGCGCCAGGTCCAACGTTACTGATGAGTTTTCATATTTTTTTAGTTTAAGGGCATCACTAAGTGGAAAGGAGGTGTAGCCGGAAACAATGTCACCCCCCTCTCTCACTCCTGAGGATCTTATACAACTTTCTTCCAAGGTTACATAAAAAGAGCATTCAGACATTGTGGCCTGATTCTGCCCCAGAAAACCCTTTACTTGTTGTGGACGAGTAACCAGCAAAATCACTGATGTTACATCTTGTTATTTAATTTGCCATATCTATAGCCAGGAAACACACACACACTAACTAGGGCCTCGCCCAGGCTGTGGCACAGAGTTCAGTTTGTAGATTCAGAAGGACCCACGTGGCTGCCGCAGTAGAGCGGTGGTGTGTAATCAGTAGCCTGGCCCGGCACCCAGCACTGAACAGGTTGCAATACCTTGTGAGCTTTTAAAAATATATTTTGCCCCTCAAATAAATGTAAGTTGACGCAATAGGAGCAGCCAAAGAAATCATACCAATTTACAATAAACACTTTTATTAGACAACACTGTTGTCTTGAAAGTGTGTAAACATCATCCACATTCACAAAAACAAAAGCCAATAGGTACAGTTAGAAAAAAAGTGCTTTTATGTGGCCGGTCTTCTCTGCCTCATAGTTCTTATTAAATGGTTGAAAGAAAAGTTTGCGTCCTGATGTGCCTCTGTCAATGACAATATACAGCCACATCGATTGTTTGACATGCACGTGCAAATGTAAATAGGAAATATATCTAAAATCTGTTGGGCCAAGTACACGTTCGGAATGTGCATCTGTTAACGACATACAGTTACAAGGCGAGTTTAAATTATATATGTGAATATAATTTTATTCAAAAGCTATTGAATTAAGTATTTAAATTATTAAAAAGAGAAAAAAAGCTCTGGTAACAAAATGCAGTCACACAGAGTGTGCCTGTGAGACTAAACGTGTTTGTAAGCAGACATCAAGGGAGCTAAAGGTAGATCCCACAACCCAAACACTGGAAGGACACACAAGTACATTGGGCATGCTTCAGAGAGGGTCACAATCAACAGAAGAGGAGACAGCAGAATACGCTGACCAACGAACAGAAACATACATGCCATGATGCCAACAGACCTGATTTCGTGGGAGACTCAAGATTTTCGCCTTTATTTTACGTGTCTGAAACATCCCACTAAAAGACCACCAGTAAATCCAAAAGTAGGTTGGTCACTGCATGTAAGGCTGTGACTAAATTATACCAGATGATTCAAATGTAGAACATGGGAGGAAACATACAGCACACAAATCACAGAGGAGAAATGGAACAAGATACGGTCCTCAGCTATTCAAAACTGGTCTCAACTCACAAGAAATGCCATGTCCAAATACAAACTTTTTATCTATCTGCATCAGAAGTATCTTGGGCCCACCGGTGATGGTCAGGTGACTCTTGTCAGAGTGACAGAGATGGTGTCACTGTCTCTCACATGACAACTGTGCAGCTGCCATCTCAGATTTTCACCAACAGCATAGCTGCCAAGGTTTCAGGTTGCCGAGTGAAGCATTTTCATAATTTCAGTGTAATTATGAGTGATATTTCAAATATATGACACAGCCGAGCACAGAAAATGGAGGTCTTCGGTTGATGGAAAATCCTCAGCTCACTGCCCAGCGAGTCTTTGGCTTCAACTTCTCAAGGAAGCCCCGTCATCTCAGGTGGCCTGTCAGAGGCAGAATGAATCTATGAGCCTCAAACTCTACAGAGTGGCTGGAGGGTGACATCACTTGTTGGGTCACAAAAGAGCTCTCCATTCAGCCATTGAGTTTGTAATTTTTGCCGTGGCATCTTCATTGTGTCATAAATACCTTTGGATAGCGCCTAAAAAACAGTCCTCAAACCACAATGCAGACCAGCTAGTAAAAGACTTAAATATAAGATTAGCAGGATGGCGCAATCAGGGTTTTGTCTTTGAGAAATGTTTTACAGTAGAAGAAACACAGTATGCATGGGGCAAAATTAGCTGTGAGGCAGTGTGCCATTCTCCCTAATTAAGTTGGTCAAAACAGGTAATATGCTTATCTGTGAATGCACTAGACATTGAAACACATGTAGAAAATCCTCACCCTGCTCTGAAAAAAAGCATACTGTTCCTTCAAAGCTAGTTTAAAAAATTCACAATCTACTACTCACTGGGTGCAGTTTCTGATGTTTCCCTCTTCTTCATTGCTTGATTTTACTCTTGAGAACATGTCACTCATAAGTAAGGCTCCCGGTTTTCCGTTTTTACGGAATTTTACAGATAAATACAGACATAAAGCAATGTGTTTTCTGACTACATTTATTTTTAAAAGTGGATAAAGACAGAAAACTGGGCTTCTTTTAAGTGACTCTCCGTGCTGTCTCTCATGAATTATAGCCCAACAGCTGAGCAGAAGGATAGCATAGGAAATTAAAAACAGGATGAAATTTCTTTAATTAACGGCATTTGTCAACATACATTTGTAGTATAATGCTAACATTTACCAGTGGCTGCACTGTTATGTAATATTTCGCAGCTTAAATAGCTACAACATGACAGACATCAAAGTATGACTGTTTGTCTAGCAGTTAAATTAATATTGAAATGTACAGTTTTTCAACTTCATTTATTCACAAACCACTACATAAATATGGATAAATACAGATAAAATGGCCCAAAAATAAATATGGATAAATACACCACTGTCATTTGTGAGCGAGAGGTCACCTCACCAATGGAAGTTGTGCTTTTTCTTTGCAGAGCAGAGGCAAGTGTGCACTGTGCAGAGCAGCACAGTCATCAGACACAGGCCTGGCATCAGGAAGGCCTTCTGATGATGTTGCTGGGGGCTGATTTTAAAACAATTGTCCACAGTAAAAAAAACAGCCCCCTGTAAAGAAACCGACCCCCACCCTTTCCGGCCTCCCGGGTATTGTCCGGTGCCCGGTATTACCAGTCCGGCCCTGCCCCGACCCCAAGGTCATGGAAAGGTTTCTTCCTGTTTTGCTGCTCTTGTTGATTGCAAAACTTATAGAGACTATTGTGAACAAACTGCTATCTACATATTGTGAATCTGTTTGGGCCTCAATATCACTTTCCGACAACCTTTTCATGGCAATGTTCCCGCAATGATAAGGCTGTTGGAAAGGAATATCCAAATCTCAACGGCAGTGCCTGGCTCAGCACCGCTGCCATTCAGGGCCACAACTCCGACTGCCACCCTGCTGGGATCTGAGACGCTGGCGGAGGCAGCGGTTTGGACTCCGATCTCTGTAGTCTGTCCGCCAGCATCATATTAAGGCAGTCAGACTGAAGGTGGTGGTCTGACCGCCATTGTAGTCAGTCCTTTTATGTCAACACCTTAGATTAATTTTTTAAAAATTATATCTGTATTGACATTTATAATGAACATTACTAGTATTGGCACATATTTCCAGTGTTCACACATTACTGAGTGCCAAGGCAGCATATACATTAGGCCTAAGCCTGTTTACAGTACAGTTATAATCAGTATTTCACCTAGCATCCACAAGTATTTACATATAGGCATGCTTCCTCTTCATTGTCCAGTCCCACGTATATCTACTATAGTCATGTCTCCAAACTTATGTGCTACCCATTTTCTATCGGTCCCCCCTGACCCCCTCCCTTCCCCCCAAAACTCCCCCCCACACCCCTCCATGTCTGTTGTATGGTCCCATGTTATGCGTTTTTATCAGTGAACCTCCCAGCCCGTGTCTAGTCACTCCCCGGCATGTCCATGCTGCCCGGTCCCCTCCGCCTCCTGATTACCCTCCGGCCCATCTCCAGATGGTACACTCTCCTCAGCTTCCTCTCCATATTCACAATTCGCCCCCCCTCTTGTCAGCTCTGCCACCATTGCCCTCCAGGCCTATAAGTCATCTTCTAATTTTTCATCACGTCTAGTCTGCTGCATTCGGATCACCTCGGCATTCGACCATTCCTGTATGTCCCACACCCATTGTGCCCCTTTGGGTGGTTGGCGGCCCAGCCACGAAAGTGCAATCTGCCTTTTTGCAAGTACCAGTCCCAGCAGGACAAGCTTCCTGCTAAGATTCTTATTCTTAGGTCGGGGCAGCAAACCCAACAACACCACCCGGGTCTTCCCTGCTATCTCCCACCCTGTTGCTCCCTGCAACGCAGTCAGTACCTCGGTCCAATATCCCTGCAGTTCAGGGCAGGCCCAGATCATGTGGACGAATGTAGCCTCCATCTCACCACACCTAAGACACCGCCCTGATAGCTCCGGGTAGATCTTCTGTTGCATCTTGGGAGTCAGACATGTCTGGTGTATATAATTAAATTGGATTAGTTTAAACCTCGTGTTCGCACTCGTTTAACCCCGTTGTGAATTTTGGTCCAGTCCCTTTCGGTAATCTGGTCTCGTCAGTGCCTCCCATTTCGCTTGGATTGGTAGCGCCCTGACCACCCCATCGTCCTGTATCGCCCGGTAGGGATGTGAAATCCCTCTGCGGCCTTTGCCCATCCCTATCAGAGTCTGTAACACTTTTGAGACCAGCGGCTTGTCTGGGAACATAGGCCATAAGTCCCTCGCTACTTGCGCTATCTTTTCATATTGCAAAAACTATCCTGGATCCAGCTCGTAGATTTCCATTGCCTGCCCATGTGTGATGTATTGTGCGTTGTCATAGAGATCCCCCATGTTCAGACATCCCCCCCTCCTGCCATCTGCGCACTGACAATGATGCAGAAATCTGTTGAAAAGGTTGAACGACCCACAAGGGTATGTCCGGGGCATATGGGGCTCTTTTCAGTACTCTCCGGACCACCAATTCCCACACCTCTGCCACATGACGAACAATTTATGAGCAGGATGAGGGTACCCGCATCCCCATCATAAGCAACTCGGGCAACTCCCTGTCTCCAATGGTCCCCACCAGCAGAGCCTTCTCCCAGTTGTCATCCCCATCCAGCCAGTGTACTGCATGTTGTAATTGTGAGGCCGCATAGTAGTTTCAAACGGGACCTCCAACCCTCTGTTTTTCACCATTCTTTGCTAAGTGGTCAGACTGACCCGCTTGCTCTTCGTTCCCCATAGTAGGTCAGTTAGGAGCCTGTGCAGTTCAGTAAAAAAGTGTTGGGGGATCCTAAAGAAAGAGTGTTGCATTGCGTACAAGCATCTGGGCATGACTACCATGTTGATCAAAGCTATCCTCCCCATAAGTGACATAGGCAACTCCCGCCAAAATCATACCGATCCTCGCAAACCCTCCAGCACTCTACCAATGTTGAGCGACAAATATTGGTTGGCTGACACCACTAGTCTAACCCCCAGGTATCGGGGTGCAGTACTCACCCATGGGAGCCACACCTCCGGTAATCCCTCATCTGGGTGCAAGGCCAATTTTCCCAGTGGGACCAACTTGGATTTCCACGGGTTAATCCGCAGGCCTGACAGATGGCCAAACCTTTCCAGGGTGCCCAGCAAGATCGGTATTGCAGCTAACGGGTCCCAGACACATACCAAGGTGTCGTCCGCATACATGGTCGGTCTCAGAGGGACGGTGTTGAGCTGGCTGAGATCTTACCTAGCGGGTCGTCGACAAGTGGTCTGGGCCCCCCCGTACTCCGCCGAGGTGCCGCCTATGGATGTCGGAGTCCCACAAGGGTCGGTGCTGAGCCCGACCCTTTTTAACATCTTCATGACTCCATTGGCGGTACTGGCGGAGTCGATGGGTGCCCAGATCATATCATACGCTGACGACACCCAGCTCCTCTTCACCTGCAAGAAGGGCATGGAGTTCGACGGGGAGAGCATCCGTGGTTGCCTTGGGGCTGTCTTCAACTGGTTTCAGCGGAGCAGCCTCAAGTGCAACCTTGATAAATCCGAGGTGCTCTTCTTCGGCTGTCATGCAGAACCGCCCTGGCAGGAATGGTGGCCGGTTTGCATGTCCCCCCCTTCCTCTTCCTCTTTGGTCGCTAAAAACCTTGGGGTCAAAATCGATAACACCCTGGCTTTGAAAACACAGATCACAGGTCTCACGGGTACCTGTTTTGGTCTGCTAAAAATGATGCGTAAATTCCTTCCTTTGCTCCCTTTAGCCCACAGGAAGCTGACAGTACAAGCTCTGATTTGTTCCAGGCTTGATTATTCAAATATCCTCTACCTGGGTTTGCCGGATTATCTCTTGCACAAACTCCAGGTTGTACATAATTCTGCGGCAAGAGCCATCTTCGGCCTACCCCGGCAAGCCAGATCATCTGAGTTGCTTTCCTCCCTTCACTGGCTTCCGATCAAGAAGCGAATCACATTCAAAGCTCTTACACTGGCCCATAAGGCACTCCATTTGGTGGGGGCCTCCTACATTCAGAAACGGCTTTCTTTCTACAAACCCACCAGATCTCTCCGGTCGGAAAGTCTTGGCCTGGCAATGGTGCCACCCATTAGGAAAGTCAGAATAGGTGGACGTTCCTTTAAATATCTCGCCCCCAAACTATGGAACTCCCTTCCTGTTGATCTCCGCCGCATTCCCAACCTGTTTGCCTTTAGAAAGGCCTTGAAAACCTGGCTTTTTAATCAGTAATTCTGTTATGTTTCTGTTGTCTTTTCTCCTTTTCTCAGTAATGGGTCAGAAAGCGCCGGGACACTCCTTGGAGTAGCCGTGCGCTATATAAGTCACCCATTAACATAACATAACATAACATGGACACCACATGGTTAGTCTCACCCAATTTGATCCCAAATGCCTCCATCCCTGTTTGAGGGCCCGCCGTCAGGGGCTCGATTGCCACAGCAAAGAGTAATGGCAATAATGGACACCCCTGCCTGGTGCCCCATTGTAGTTGAAAGGCTCGTGATACCAGCTGACCCACTCTAATCCTGGCACAAGGTTCTGAGTACAACAGCTGCACCCATTTCAAAAATTGTGCCCCTACCCCCATTTCCCGCAAGACTTACTAAAGATACACCCACCCCACTGAATTGAATTCTTGCTCGATATCTAAAAGTGCCAGGGCACACTCCTCCTGGTGGAGCAAGGGTGAGTGTCAAACATAGGACAATCGTCGTAAATTAAGGGCCGTATTACATTTGGGGATAAAGCGCGCCTGGTCAGAAGGGACGAGGCGTTGCATGTACGGTTGCAGTCGTGCTGCCATGATCATACTAAGGACCTTCATGTAAATGTTCAACAGGGATATGGGTCTATACGACCCCGGAAGCTGTGCATCTCTATCTGCCTTAGGGAGAATACCACCACTGCCTCATTCATGGAGGGCGGAAGCGTCCAAAGTTAAAATGCCTCATTATACACCTCCAGAAGGCGGTCTCCTAGAATGTGCGCATATTTCTTATAGAATTCGGCTGGTAAGCCATCATTTCCTGAACTCTTAGCCGACTTCAGAGATTTGATACCCCCCCAGTATTTCTTCTTTCAAGATTGGTTTATCCAGCATTTGGCTGGTTTCATCCTCCAAACGATGGAGATTCAGAGTAGTAAGAAAATTCTCATCCTCCTCCAGGTCTAGGGTGGAGTGCCCACGTATACTCCAGCCAAATGATCTGCCAAAGTATCCAGAATGCCCTGCTGACTATATACCGTGGTCTTCATTTGTACTATATGTGATGTCTGCATCTCATTAGGGATCAAGCTCGCTAATAGTGCCCCCGAGCGATCTCCTTCCGCCGCAAGCGTTGCCTCTATGCCGTATAGTAGAACTTCTCAAGGCAGCATAGCGCCACCAGCAGTTCCTCCCGTGCCTCCCTCTACTCGTTCAGGCAGCCAGGTGCCTAAGGCAATACCTCCTCCAGCTCAGCCAGCCTCTTCTCAGTGAGCTGAATGTCCCATTCGAGCTGCTTCCAAACCCATAAGTCATGCTGAGGCAGAACCCACATACTACCACTTTCATTTCTTCCCACTCCACACCCCTCGACGAAGCTGAACCCCAATTAGTCCTAAAGTAATTAGAAATGTCCTCCTCTCGCTTCCAGGCGAAGGGCAGGTCTGTGGGTTCCTCTGCTTGAAGTTGCCATGTTGAAATTGCCGTTCTGGGCCTACTCATACTCAAGGTTAAAAGGAACGGAGAGTGATCCGAGATATACCTTGGAAGGTATACTATCTCCTCCACCCTAGGCATCAGAGTCTGCGACACCAGGAACTGATCTAACCTGCTGAATGTATGATTTGCCGGGGTATAACAGGAGACCACCCGTGAGTCCGGGTGCCAAATCCTCTATGTGTCTAGTAGGCCGAACTCCCTCACCACGTCCATCAACGCCCCGGTCATGCTGGGTTTGGTGTTCGCGCGGGGGTTCACGGTCTAGGGCCCCATCCAGGACTCAATTAACATCCCCAAAAAGAACAATGTCTCCACCCATATAGGGAGTCGCCGCTGTCAGCACCTCATAGAAAAAAGCGTGGGTTTCCGAGTTCGGGGCATACACATTTACCAGGCACATCTCCTGACTGTCCAGCCTACCATGCAGTACTACGTAGCGTCCCTCAGGGTCTAACACGTGGTGTAGGTGCTGAAATGTGGTTCTGGGGGCCACACAGATCAATGCCCCCCACGCAAATCCCGAGTATGAAGTGGCACGCAGTTGCCCTCGCCACCTGCACCTGATATACGGCAGCATATCCCCCCAAACATGAGTCTCCTGCAAACCAGCTATTGATATTTTATATCTCCATAAGGATGAGTATACCCTCCTACGTTTCTGCAGCGCTGCCATCCCACGTATATTCCACGTAAGGAGTTTTGTCAGGGAGGGAGCCATAAGCCCACACAACTGGGGCCCCACTTCCGTTCCTATCCCGCCAGTACAATATCAAACTGAGCCATCTGTAATGAACCACAACCCAGACATGGATCCCTTGAACTTCCCTAGTAGTCATGAATAACAAACAAAACAGGTTGAGATCCCCAGTCCCCCATCTAAAATGATTATTACAGGGGTCCTCCAGGGATTGGAAATTAATTCCACTATTTTTAATCTCTACATGGCCCCTATTTTAAGCCTGATTGAATCTTTCAGCATTACTTTTAATCATATGTCAATGACACATAAATGATTATCAGACTAGAATAGAATCCAGGCATTATGGCCAGTAATTGTAATAGCTGTGTTGCCATCTGGATGAGTGAAAATCCTAGGGTGCTTAGCAGAGGAAAAACTGAGATAGTGTTTTTTGGGTCAGGCGCTTCCTGATCACAAGAATGGTGGCTGGAGCAATTTGGAGCCCCTCCAACCTAATCCTATCAGGTCTGTAATTTGGAATGTAGGTGGATTCAGATCAATCTTTAAAGGAGCATATTAAAATCACCTGTACAACATGATTTAGGCTGCCAAGTCATTAGGGAGATACATCTTTATTCCGGCCTCATCTAGGAAGGACCCAGGTCAAGCCCAATCCTTTCTAGAATGGATTATTGCAACTCACTATATATAGGGATGACAAAATATCTTCTAAATAGATTGCGGCTGCCACAAAATGCAGCAGCTAAACTGGTTTTGGACCTAAGAAATCTGTGCCCATTTCAAATGACTTGGCGAAATTGCACTAAAAAGATGCCAACTGAAAGCACTTTGTGTCATAAATCATTTCATAATCAAGGACCGCACTCGTATATAACTCTATCGTATGGCTGCTACCAGTCCGCATGGGATTTGAGACCCTGCCATGCTCATCTAGGTGACATTCCCAAAGTTTGAAAAAGCTAGAATAAGTGGTCGTTCTCTGGAGGTGATGATGGCAAGGAAATGGAGTGCATTGCCATCAGACTTAGGTTCCCAACAAAACCTGAGCTCCTTTATAAAACATCTAAAAAAAAAAACAACAGTCAAACTCTCAAAATTAAGATACCTGTTTGTTTTTTCAGGGTTGTCACACTAGCACAAGGACACTTTGTTCACGAAGTAGCTGTTTTGCTCCGTATAAATTATCTTATAATTCAGTCATTCATTTATTCATTCATTAGCGCTCCATTACTCTCCTGATTGGCTCAGATAAATATTTTGTAAAAATGAAACTTAATCTTTGCAAAGCATTCTCAAAACATGTCAGACTTGTTTCACCATGCCAGGTTGCTTTAACTCACAGTGTAATAATGCACTTTGATTTGAGAAATGGCACTACTCCAGTTCTTTCCTAACATTCGGGCAGCCTTGGACCCTTCCGTCCATAGCTTGTTGTTTGACTCATTGGACTCTTGAGGTGTGAATTGTACTCTTTTGCGAAATTTTATAGCTCTCAACCTTGGACATTCAGCTCGGGTTAGAAGTGGCTGAGAGTGGAACTTACTGAAAGAATTTCTGTTACCAGACTGGAGAGCCAAAGATACCTTTGACCTGGACTCGTATTCATGCTCAGCTGCAGTGGAGGTTTCCATTCTAGGTGGCATCAAAGTTTACATTCTTTTGTGCACAGATGATGCTGTTCTTTTAGCTCTACACTAACAATTCAGACAACATCTTCAACACTCTGAAATGTATTGCTTTGCCAAGGATCTGTCCATGAATGCCACAGAATTCTAAATCATGGCATTTAGAATTTGAAATTATGCCTATAATAAATATAACATTAGTCATTCTGGTATAGAAAAGGTTGCCATTTTGAATATCTGGGAATGTTTACTTGTAATACTTTCTCTGGGGTGGGCTTTCTGACAAAAGTCAAGCAAACCCTTCTCCAACAATGAGCCTCACTTGTAAGATATAACAGAACGTTTGGAGGTTGCAGAATTTCATCTCTTTTCAAAACATACCAATGGAAAGTAATAGCATATATTGTTTGTGGGACTGAATTGTGGCATCACATGGAAACCTCCAGCACTGATTCTAATTAAAAGAAAAATTCTCCAATCAATTTTTCAGTCGCCAGTGTCAATCTCAATGTTTCATCTAAGGCTGGAATTAAATGTTTTGTCACTTGTAGACCAGTTGGACATTCATGCCTGCTCTCTCTTGGATATATTAACATCCTAATTCCTGTAAGAAAGTATATTATTTTTGGGGATGGGCG
The DNA here is from genome assembly GCF_964204655.1 of Triturus cristatus. NCBI lineage: Eukaryota > Metazoa > Chordata > Amphibia > Caudata > Salamandridae > Triturus > Triturus cristatus. Next base: position 565,731,320 of record NC_140595.1, read on the forward strand.
ACTGCTTACCTCAAGCAATAATAATACTTCTTGTCAGGGTGAATCCTCAAAGTCACTAAATTAACATTGAACATAAACCCCTGATAGCTTTGATACCGAACAGCCAGGCCTAATTTAGGGCAAAGTGTAAATTATTTATGCTATGCCATAACAGTTATAAAGTCTAAAAACCAAGCAATAAAAAATCCATGAATAGAATGACATAAAAACAAAAAAAACAATAGGCGAAGCGGAGACATATGTTTTTTAAATTTTAGGCGAAAATAGAACAAAAAAGTTTAAAGTGCCAATGGTAGTCAATGGTTGCGGTAGACCGGACCGTAGGTACAATTTTGGGCTGACCACTGTGGAGAGTGGTTGGTCTGGGTGAAAGTCTGGAAGCTGAACATTTTGAAAATGTTTCAAAGTCCCACTTCAGAAAGGGACTTTGTCACATTTTGGGATGAAAAAACCTCTCCATGGAGGATGTGGCTGAGCCTGTAGCCAATGCCATGAAGGCTGGATACCTGAAGCAAGCTAGTTCAGCTGCTGCTGTGGAGCTTTTGAGACTTCTTGATGAAAAACATCCCAACTCAGAATGGGATTTGTTATTTTTTCAGAGGTGCAGTGATCTCTGCTTGGGAGAAAGATGCCATTTTATCCGATGCTGTGAAACTGCTAGTTGGATACTTATCATCGCACGTTCCGCTAAAGCTCGGGAGACAACATTTTCATTAGTTTCCAAACTTTAATCTGGGGTCCAAACAACCACCGAAGTACACTTCTAAGGCCAGCAGGATCACAGAGGAAACCACTTGGAGACTCTCATGGCATTGACAGAATTTCTGTTTGCCTGCAGAAAGGCCAAAAAGGCAATTTGTCAGGTCAATTCCAAGCTGGGGTATGTAGGTGAGAGTATTTTGGAAATGTATAGTGTCTTTCCACATCTAACACTAAAATGTGATTTGAAGCAGGCACTGGATCCATAATAAAAAAAATTAGACAGAAGTCTGGTATGACCAAGCAGGGTCCTTCTGGAAATAGACAAGGGGATACACAAGAATTGTGTTCTGGTACTGTTTGATCCCTTTCAAGGGTGCACTAGTTTTACATGTGCCTCAGAAAGGTCTTTCAGGCAGGATGTTATACTTTTTTGCCTACTGGAGAGGCAGCAGCCCCCACTCTAAATTTCCAGCTGATTTCAGGTTAACCTTTCAATTAGAGTGGTTCATTTGTGCTTCTGGATGGAATGTCACATCCAATTAAAGCCTTATAGAAGACTGGGTAGCTGCTGGAAAGTAGTGAAAATTAGCATCCAGGAGACTCAGACAGGTTAAAAGTAAATTTCTAAAAGTTACTTTTCCTTAACAATTAATAAAATCTGTCATCTCCATTAAATTGGATTCTTAATAACTAATAAAATAGTGGTTTCGTTATTTTTCTGGTTGTTCCCAAACCCGCAATAAAAAATATTGACATTTTAATCTGTACTCTGGATTTCTGTATACCACAGCCAGGTCTGACACAGTGAAAATAGCTTTTGGGGTCTTGTCACTGTAGGAATAGAATGACATCAATTTTCTACATGTTCCTTTTTTAAATAACATGCACCCTACCTTATGGGCTACAAGGCGTAAATGGGGGAAGTTATTAATATGTAAAAGTAAGATGTAAAAGGGTTATTTTTAGAGCTCACAGTGCAGATTATATACTGTAGCAGTCAAACTACAATGATAGGCCTGAAGCCATGTTTTGTTGGCCTGCTATGGGATCAGCATAGTAGGTGCTGCAGTCCTCGGTGGAATTTAGCTTCCATTTTCTACATCCATATACTAGGGACTTTCAGGCAAGACAAATGTGTCAATTAGGAATATGCCAACTTTGACATGTTTAAAGAGGAACCACAGGCATTTTACTCTGGGTTAGTAACGTGCACAGACTTCTAAAGCCAGCAAAGCAGATGGGGCATACAGTGGGTCTCCAATATTTTAGGTTAAGTCAGAGACAGGTTCCTTATAAAACTATAGGTATTTTAACATGAAAGAAAAAGTGATCACTGCCATTATACTTTCTAAAGTACCGGATATACATTTATTTTGTAGATTACAGAAACTAAACTCGTACTTGTCAACATTTTGTGCCCAAAAAGAGGTCATTATTTGGAGGCTTCAAAAATGGCAATTAGCATAACAAAAACATTGGAATTGAACATCATAAAGCCTTTGTAGTAGGGGCTTTACAGTGTGATAATGATTATATTGCATACGGAGCTCTCCAAGAAGTCTTAAGCCACTTGCCTGTTTTACAAGCAGATACATTTAGCCAGAAAATATCTCAGTAGGTTAATGTTTCTATTGCAAAAGAGTGTGGCACCCAATTAATTCAGTTGAACAGGTCCAGCAGCTCCCAAACTGCAGTGATTTGTTAAGAAGCCAGAACTGTCTGCTACTCCGATTAATCATTTCCCTTCCAATTCCACACTTGCTATGAAAATCCACTCACCCTCAAACACTGCAACCTAATTCTGCAGGGAAGAACACTTCTGCCACATTTGAATCCTCACAGCTGTAGAATAGAGGGATGAAAGTAGGTTGGAGAGCTAATAATTGTACTAAAGAAAAGCTGGATTGGATTTCTATGAATAGGTTTGTAGAGAGCTCCTTGTCACCCCTGAGGGCATTCAGACCCTGGCAAGGTCCAGTTGATTAGCTGTATAGCCAGGTCATCAGGTACTTTAGGAACTCGGGAAGAGGTGGGGAAGTCTTCGCAACCAGGCAAGAGGAGTGACCTCCCCATCTGCTACATCTAATGCTGGGGTGATGGTTGGAGAAAATGGTAGGCCATATTGAAGACTGCCAAGAGGTCTAGGAGGATCAGAGCCGCATTCTCACCTCAGTAGAGTAGAGCTTGGATGTTATCTGTTGAGCAATGAGGGCTGTCTCAGTGCCTTGGCTGCTCTGGAATCCAGATGGGGAGATGTTGAGTAGGAGGTTCCATTCCAGATGTGAGGATAGTTGTTGGTTGATGGCTTTTGTCTAATACTTTGGCCGTGAAGGAAGCAGGGAGTTGTTGAGTTTGCTGGGGTCTGCCAATGGTTTCTTTAGAAGGGCATTGACTTCTGTGTGTTTCCAGTCATCGGGGAAGGTGGCCGTGGTGATTGAAGTGAGTATATGGCTAATTTGGGCTTCATGTAGTTTGAAGATATGGTGAGTGCAGGGGTCAGTTGGGGCCGCTAAGTGGACCGATTTCCTGATGGGGGCTGTGTACCATGAGGTGATCTACCTCCATTTGATTAATCGGATGTCTGCGGTGTTGTGCTGTCTGAAGAAATCAATGGCCGTGGGCTCGGGTTGGAAGTTTCTGTGTATGTTGCCCATCTTGTCATGGAAGACATTTGCAAGGATGTTGCATAGTTCCTGTGAGGGGGTAATGCTGTTGCTGTTGAGGGGTTGGAGAATTCATTGATGATGTTGAAGAGCTCTTTGCTGTTATTGGAGCTTGATTCAATGTGTGAGTCTAAGGCCTTTTTCTCTGCTTCTCTCAACTGTCTGTGGTAGAGGTTGAGGGCTGTCTTGAAGGCAGTCTTATCATGTCATTTTAGTTGTTGAGATGGAAGTTGAGGTTGCAGAGGAAAATTTACTTATTGAAGTCTATGGTGGGGGGGGGCGATGAAGTTAGCAATGAAGTTGCAGAAGTCTGGACATGGTCCTGGAGGACGATAGGCGAGGGTGCCCCTGATGGTGCTTTAGCTGTATGTTTGGAGTCAGAAGATGAGGAATTCCATGGCTGGGGTGACGTTGTGAATTGGGGACCCTCCTCTAATGTCTAAAAGAATCTCTATTGATTTTTAGGTTTCGAGACCCAAGAATTTCAAATCTATTCCTGAAATGTACTGGTTGACATTTGTTGTATTAATACTATCTACTGGGTGTTTCCTATTCTTTGTCATGATGATGACCCTATAAAAATAGCCATAGAGGGTTGAAACGTTGACACAATAATAATGTGTTCATGTAATTCAGGAGCCTGCAACTCTGTTGGAGTTTAGAACAAACAACTATGCATCCTTCACAGTCACTTTTTCTGTATATAATATACTGTATAGTACTAGTACACTTCTCACTCATTTACCTCACATTCACTGCGCCATTGTATTGTTTGGGAACACCATTTGAATTTGAATTGTACATGATAACAAAAGCTCAATGAGCTTATCTTCCTACAATTCCAAATGTTGTGTAATCAAATAAAAGTGTATGTTTTCTAGTAAAAACAATCTACTGATGGTTATTCACTAGCTCACCGTGGAAGTTGAGGTTCACACTTCCCCCTTCATGGACCATTGTTTCCTTTATTACTGTACTACCAAGGTCCCATGGTCACTGGGTTGCCCATTGTTTAACAAATGTAATCATTTTAAGGCATCTTTCACCTGGCTGAGCTGCAGGTTTTTAAAAATTATTTTCAGAGCACTGGAAAGGAATTGCAGACCAGCATCCTACCAGACCTTAAAAGCAGTAGGATGTCAGGGTAAACTTTCTCAAGTGGCAGTGCTGTCACAGAAATGGTAGTCCACCCTCTAAATTGGTAGGGTTGACAAGTATGCACACTTTTCACTGGCAAAACACATTTCCCAACTGAAGTCGAAGACTGATGAGGGGAGCAGAACTGTTACCTGTCACAGTTCCACTGCCTCAGCTCACACACAAAGAACTTCACTCTAGCCTATTGTAACTGCCGACAGCCTGGGACCAAGGAAAGGAGGCAAGAAATTCCAAACAACCCTGTGGGGGGGGGGGGGGAACTGCAAAGCTTCTCACATTCAAAAGCTAGCACCAGGTATAACAGTAGGACCCTCAGACCCACTCTTCAGATCTCTTCTGAACCTGTGGAAGACTCAAAAGAAAGACTGAAATGCTGCCCCCTGCTGGAAGGATTGCTCTTCTGCCTGTGAAAGAAAGATTCGTTCTGCTACTTGACCCCAGAACAACCCGATTGAATCCAAGGCTAGCTGACTAAATTGGTGTGGGATTTTTCTTGTGTTGTGGTCTCCCTTTATTACTGTTTGTGTGCTGAATAAATACTATACACATTGCCTCCAAGTTAAGCCTGCCTGATTTTGTGCTAAGCTACCAGGGGGTTAAGCACAGGTTAATTTAGTGAGTGTTTGAGTTCATTTTAACAAGGATTTTTCTGTTGCTTGAGAAGGGCTCACATCCCCCTCAACCAACAACCCAATTTCTCACAGATGTGCATTGGCATAAGCCTAGAATGCACCCCAGAATGATGCACACCTTTTTTTTTTAAGTTATGTTTTTAAACTATCTATAAACTAATTTGTTGCAAATCTCTTCAACTAGTAGCTTATTCCACCATTTTTCTTCCTATGCCCCAGGACATTTTGCTCCAAGGGTATTCTTCTGCATACCAGCCCATACCCTGAGATCTAAAGATGCATTGTGCACAGTAGGGTTTTAATCTAATTTGGTATTGATCTAGGTGAATTGTCTCATGAACCTTTTCACATGGCTAGTGATTGCAAGCCAATGGGATATATGCAGAGTAGGGGTGATATGTTCATGGTAGCTAAGGTCAGGTGCAAATCAAGCCGAACTACTTTGAGATTTTGCAGACTCCCCAAGATGTTTTATTACTCTTACATATGAAATTATGTAGCTGTCAAATCTGGACCATATCACAGGCCCATACTCTGTACTTGGACAGAGCCAGTTTGCAGTTTGAGCTCAAATATTTTCTTTATCCCTCTTCTTAATTTTCTGCAAAATAATCTGCATTCGGTTTCACCATATGTACAAAGAAATCCTGGGTTTTTGCCACATAAATCGACTTCTGAACAGGGCCAGAAAAAACGAATTCATGATTTTTACCAGTCAACTGTACGCTAACATTGACATATTAGGATTGAACAACTTTTAATCATGCCTCTACCACATCTACAACTTAGGTTCACGCCATCTCTTGATGGCCAATTGAAGTTGGGATTGAGCTAACTTCAAATCTTCGGTTTACTGAAATACTGTTCATCACTAATCAAGGCCTATTTTAACGGGCCAACAGGTTAAAGACTCCTTCCAAAGTAGTGTTCTGTGGACCATCCTAGACCTAAACTAGATCTTCTGACTCGGATCTGAAGGAATCAGCAATGAAGATCCGGTCAAAGGTGTGACCCCCTTGTGTGTTGGACTGGTTGCCAGTTGCTTTACTTCTGCAACTTCTAGGTGGATCAAGAGGAAGGATGATTACCAGTTATGGTACTGTTCAGCAGATGTAGGAAAATGTGATATTAATTGAGGAGTATGTCAGTCCAAAATCTTGTCAAGTCCAAAACATGTTCAATAAGTAAACCTGGGATCAACCCCTGGTAGATATGGCACAGAGCACAAGTATTACTTAAGGAAAACTGTGTAAAGTATTTAGCAGTAACAAAACAATTAAACATTCAAAACAACACAAAGAATCCAACAACTAACTTCTGACACCAGACACCATTTTAATTTGAAAAATGACCCAAAAATGATTTATGTCCAATCAGGGGAACTGGGATATGATTTGTTTTGAGTTAAATAGCCCAAGAAAATAAAAAGCACAGATTTGAAGTCACTGTTGGTATTTGACCAAGATGTAGGCGCTATAGCAAAATGACTCTTTTTGCATGATCACCTCAATTTTTTGGGAAAATTAATTCTGCAGTTTATTTGGATTCTGAGACCTGGGTCTCTGCTAAGCAGACCCAAATACATGTCCTCCAACCCCTAAAACATGTTGAATAGGCATATTTAACTTACCTATAAGTCCCTAGTATACAGAAACAATGGTAGCAAGAACCTGTAAGTTAACTGTCACTAGTAAACTGCAACACCCCTTGTACCACCCTCTAAAGTGACACTTTACACATGACTGCAGGCCTGGCATTGTAGCTTGTCTGTGCAATTTAAAACTGCAAATTCAAGCTGTCAAAATAAGCCTCTTTGAGATACCCAAACCCTCCTTGTCAATATTAATAAATCACTCATAAATAGGCCTTAATGCTCATAAGGAAGGGTGCATGGCATTTAAAAATAGGACATGTAAAATTGTAATGCTAAATGCGTCCTCACAGTGAGAAGGCCAAAAATGTTCTTTTCAGTTTAGCAGGGTTACCGGGTACATAAGCATTGGGATACAAGGTTACATTTTCTTAATTTTTAAGAAAAGTTCATTCTTGGACTTTTGAAATATTTATTACAAGCCTAATTCACAGGAGAAGCTGACTTTCTGATAAATATTTTGCAAAGGGAACAGTACTTTTAGAAAGTCCACTCTTCCCTACCTTGTCCTGTTGAGGATTTTAGACTAACATTTCAGAGACTGCCGGATTTAGATCTTGACAGACAGTTTACTCCATCACAACAGTGACGGATATCCCGTCCACCAAAATATAAATCCCATTAGTAGTAGTAATTTACTTTATTCAGTTATTACAACCATCAAAGAGTGCATCCAACAGCAAAACATACACAGTTAAAATAACAGCACACAGGACATAGGTCATATTGATGCATAATATAGCATGGCCACTAAGGGCTAAAAATCCCATTATATCCTATAGAATTTATATTTCGGCGGACGGGATATCCATCACCGTAGTGATGGAGTAACCCGTCTGCCAAGATCTAAATCCTTAAGTTAGAAGGTCGAACTTCTGACTAGGTCAAACCTGGTTTCTTTATCTGAACCATGCTCCATCACAGTCGGCCTTAAATTGCACCTGGGTTCTGGTCAAGCGCAACCAGATGACCACAGTTGGCACTTAATGCTTCTTGGACTATTTTGAATTAAAAGTTTAAAAATTCATATCTTCAGATTCCCTAATTTTATTTTTGTTGTTTTGGTTTCACTTTGTTCATTATATTCTTCTCTACATTTAAAAATATGTTGTTGTTTTTTCAACTTTTTAATTGTTTTTGTACTTCTAAATGCTTTACACATTTTCTTAAGTTAAGCCGGTCTGCTCTGTAGCTACAAGGGTTAAAAAACAGATGGTGCGAAGAGTTGTTACAAGATAAATGGTACAGAAAAACTTCTTACATGCAATAGTCTGCAAAACATTATCTTGTAAGTATTATCTAATATTATCTAATTTTCACTGATTTGGGCTGCACTCCACTGTGACGCTTAAGGCACTTGAGTGTTGTTATAATAAGCTGATAACAATTTGTTTTTATTGCTTTTGGATAAACAAGTTCTTTTTTTGAATTCTATTCCTATGTGTTTATTTGTTTTGACTTTGACCATTTTAGTTTGTGCTTACCTGCCTGTATTTATCTTTTATTTTTTCACCTTTACCCTGATTGATCCAATTATTTGTTGTATTATTTGTATTCAAAGAAGAGCATTACCAGATAAAGAATGAACAACTCCTTGAAAGTAATGTGGGAATTAAGGAAGAGTATGGTGCTGATGGAAAAAGCAGTTGATGTCAACAGCTGAACTGTGGAAAGGGTACAGAGGTAGTGGAATGAAATGTAATGAAGGGCAAGAGAAATGGTAACTGAAACAAGTCTGCTCACAGCTGGATGTACAGATAAAGAAGTCGACCAACATATAACCCTAAGACAGGGAGAGAGGCTAATCAAATGGTCATTTTTTGAGTGATACACAGTATGAATATGAGGATTTGATGTATATGCTCATGAATAATAGGCAAATAGCGCTGCAGAAAAGAGCAAGTGATACACCTAAAATCCCCCAAACCCACTGCTCATCTCCAACTGACCATGCCATGAATGTGGGACTACAACATTGGTAGATGGTGTGCCCAGAAACACAGCTCTCCAAGAGTACACCGAATCAGACAGAGAAATATACTGTCACCCTCTCAAACATTCAAAATCGAGCACAATATCCACATCCCTTAAAAGTGTACATATAGCTACAATAGGACAAGCACAGCATGGCACTTTGCATCCTAGAGTTACAAAATGGTTTGTCTACTTACATATTGGCACTACAATTCACAATTGATCTGATCATGGAACCTAGTCTCTCCACATTTGTGAAAATGTACAACTTACCACCACATGATCCCAACCACCAGAGGACACGTGACCATATTCAGGAATGTTGTCGATGTTCACATCAGAATCGTAAGTGCCAGGTGTTAGTGGTTATTACAGTGGTTATGAGAAATTCTTATGTATTGTTGGTTATTGGGTTATAATTGGGAAATTGCGAAAGGCATTTCCTCCAGGTTCGGACTAGGTCAGAAAATAGGCACAGGCACAAAAATATGAGTATCCCCTTTAGTGATTTAAAAAAATCTGACCCATATTTACAAACTGGGGTAGCTTTGAACTAGTAAAGACACGCTGAATAAGTGTTTTGCAAAGTATGGAACACTGCATGTAGTTGAGTTCACTGCAAGCAATGTTTGTTTTACTATCAAGGAAATCTACAATAAGAACCAGATCTGCAGTCCATAAAAAAGGTCCAAAAACAGCCAAAAGACAACCTCACACTCTGACCTGCAAGACCAGCGCACCAAGCCCTGCCTATAACCCAGCCCTATCCTGATTTCCTCTTGCGGGAGATTAGGTTAATGCGATTTAGGAGAAATTATCAGTGAGAGTTCATGCAAGTTGAAAATAGGATTTGTAGATGAGGTAGTTGAAGTTGGATAATGTTGAATACCAAGGAGAGGTTAAATAGAAAAAGAGACTGTGATGAGCGAGGAGTTACATGGAGAAGTGTAGAAAGGCCAGAAAAGGTCAGATATTGGGTTACGCTGAAGGTGAGCTTGCACTCTGTGAGGAGAGGTATGGTCAACGCCAATAAAATTTTGCTATTGTGCGGCCACAGCAATTTTTGTATAGTTACAGATTGCCACATAATCCATGTACTGCTGCATAATCTGCAGATTTCAACAAAAATCTATTTTGTTTCTAGCTCAAACAGTTCAAACGTTACTAATAATGCAGCAACACTTGTTTTTGTGCAGTTGAAGACCATTTGCAAAGCGGGACTAGTCACCTTTCTGTTGCTTATTGCTATAATTTGGAGTTGAACTGGTACTAATGAGGTGCACCCAATGCCCAAGCAATGTTATGAAGTTTAGAAATTATGAAGATATACTATTATAAAAATGCGCCACATTATGCCGCATAATTTGCCTTTTCTTGCACAAAAATGTACTCAACTCTGCTGTATAATTTGGCCTTCTGCTGCATATATTCAGTGGCCGTGGGTATGGTTAGGTTGCTGACATAGAAGAAAGAGTAAGGCGAGCAAGCACGCAACAGTCATGGGAGCCATACTTGTAGGGATGTATGGTTCTCCATGAAATTAATAACATGATATTTGTTGAGGTGTTCTGCTGATTTGGTTTTATCTGGATCTTGGATGATCTTGGAGGACCATATCCTTGTAGGCTAATAGACCAGAAGTTGGGATACTGTAGATTTTCAGCTGGATCTCTTTGGGAATAATGAAGACTTAACCATTCTTCTGAACTCTATGTGATTCTCTGTGGCTCTGTTCTTTGCAGATAGGGAGTTCCATAGTTTTGCAGCTCGAACAGAGAAGGTAGTACCACTAATGGTTTTCTTCATTTAAGCAGGCAGTGTGGGGCCAGCCTTGCTAAATGGATATGCATGCACACTAAGATTGTATATGGTTGATGGCACATTCCCTCTCACCCATATAATGGTATCAGCTAAGGAGCCCACAGCCATAGCTGGGGAGATGGCAGGGATTTGTGGCTCTACATGTGAGTATATTGGAGACCAGGAGTTGGAGAGGCAAGAGACCGTGGAATAATCATTGGATAACTGGATACAGCAACATTGCACATTTAAGGCTGCTCACCAAAAATCAGCACACGCAGAATAATCAGGGGGGTGGCTTTGAGTGTAAGATTAGGGGGGGGGTGTAAGCTTCAGATTTCCCTGTAATCATGTTGACAAATCTTGTTGAAATACATTACGAGAAGCAGGACACGCGGGGAGGCTTTCGAGGCAGTGGAAAGAGAGAGGAGTGCGTATTGTATGTGGTACTTAAAACAATAGTTTTCAAACTAATCAAGTTTCAAGGCAGAGATGAGAGAGCCTGTGTGTGTGTTTTTGTCAAGGGTGGATATGTAAAAATCCAGGGTGAAATCCGACAGACTTCGAGGCCACGCGACCATGCCGGCAAACTGAAAATTACAAAATGACTATTGAATTGAGGGTTGGCGGATACTGAATACCGCAACATATTGTGAAAACCGGGAATAGAGTGCATTTTACCGTCATACTAATCCCTCAGATAGTAGAAGTGTAAACATAAAGATCACAAAGAAAGAATCCTGCAATCCTAAACTGATAGAGCACAGACCACAGAAAAATAAAGTCAGTAACTAATGCCCTGAAGAAGTCCGTAAGGATGAAACGCGTTGGCTATGGTCTGTTTTAACATATGTGAAAGAAATTTCTGAATAAAGGATCGAAGAAACAAACAACTCTGCTGGAAGTCCATGTTTTCTTATGGAATATAATCTATTGGCATTTACTAGTGTCTTAATAATGTTTAATATTTGAACTGTATTTGGGTGCTGGACCATTGGATTGTGTCTATAGTTATTTGAGGCGATCTGCTTCAGGAGATTTAGGGGCTTTGAATCTCCGGTCACTAGCACCATATTTTTATAAAACCCTACTAAGGATAAGTGCAATTGTGCTGTACCCCAAACCCCTTTCTTTTTGTTCAAATAGATTGAAATCCGACAGACACCTCAACATGCCCGACTGAAAGCACCTGTACCCAACTATTTACACAGAATACATTTGTTAGGGTCGGGTGTAACTCCCCAAACACCTCCCCTGAAGCTCCGCCCCTGAGAATGAATCAACTGAGCATTTTTCAGGACATGGTGTTATGTACTCGGATGAGGCAATTGAGAGTCAGGCCAGTGATTGTCACCAAGATACAGGAAATCAAAGTGGTCATGATGCATTATTGTAGTCCCTGGTACCCGGCGACCATGGGTGGAGTTTATTCAGGAGTGATACTAGAAAATGTTTTAATGGAAAACAAAGTAAAAGTAGAGATCCCAACAGATGGTGCCTTTAAAATAGTAAATCAAGACAAAGTACAGGATCATGTTAATATAATAATAAGCAAACAGGTTTAACCCCTTCTGTGCCACGCCCTTTCCCCCTCCTGTGCCGGGCGTTTTATTAGTGGGTGGGGTTCATGACGAGATAGTCTCGTCATGGGCACGGCGCGACCGTGCTCCACGACGAGACTATCTCGTCATGGGCACAGAAGAGGTTAATGCTAGAGACAGTGTTGGGTCTGCATCAAAGATAGACCATGGTCTGATGCCAAATAGACATACAACAGCAAATGTATTCATTTTCTGTTTAAACCTGTACCTTTTCATGTGAAGATACAGCAACCAAAGGACCAAAGAAGTACCTGGTAATTGAGAAGGTCCTTAGAGTACTAGTGTTTATTTTGCTTCATCATTGCCCTGGGCCTTGTTTTATAATGCGTTTGTTTTACCAAAACAATAACAAGTGACCTACTGCAATTCAAAGATACCTTCTGCAATTCAATGATACCAAAGGTTTGTTATTAAGAGAAAAAAGGAAAACCTCACTGTAAAACAGCATTGAATAAAATACTTACCAGTTTAATAGTCAATGCAGCAAGCATAGAGTTAACTTCTTAATTACAAGACACGTGTTGTTAAATAAATACCTGACGCTAATAACTGCAATGCACATGCAGGGTTTGCAGACACAGCTGTTTTCCAGGCACCCCAAACAGATTGAATCCCTTAGCTGCTGTTGTACTGACACAACACAAAAAAGCAAACACCAAGATTAATAATTACAGTAATGCCGACAATGTGCAGACTAATCACCTTGATCGCTTCTTAATTTCATAGCGTGGGTTATGAACTAGAGCTGTGGCAAGGAAATTACTATTGTTCTGTGTGTTACAATTTATTCAGAGCCCATCTGCTGCCTGACCATGAACTGTGGTTCAAAGAAAAACAAAGCCCTCCCAAACACAGCCTCGTGTTGAAGGAACAGCAGAACCACATGGGATATAGATGCACAAACAAAAGAGTTCTCTTTGTCTAGATGGGAGATTTCAGATAAAGGACCTGCTCCTTTGTAGTTGTTAAATGCCCTGTGCATCTCCTTTGCATTGGGTCTGACGCCTAACTGTTTTGCACGAATTAATCATTCTGAGCAAAGGAGTAAAAATTTGCACATATATATATGTATTTAACTTCTACCAAGCCACGTGTGGTAGCTCGAAAACATCGTAGCTTCCAAGCACCTCTCATGCATGTGAGTTCAAACCCTCATTGCTGCCCTTCCCAAGCAGCATCCTCTCCCCGTGAATTACTCAAGGACAATGTGCTATGGTGCATCAAAGGCCGCAGTTTATTTTTAACAATCATGTATGATACAGTTCACAAGTTTTGGTTGGTCATTCTCTACACATTTATCATTGCAATTTATATCCACTGATTTGTTTTTCTTTCTGATTTGACTGCACTGGCCCTGTGTGAGGGCCCTTTTTTGCCGATGTCTTAGTGTACCACGGATTCTAGGCTTCACTTGCTACCGACACTGTTGGCGGCCATCAGACGCGGCCCGGGCTGCAAGTGCTGTTCCGCTCACCCTGGATCCTTGCCGCCCACCTGCTCCGAGTGCCCCTGCCGTGTGGCATCCCAAGGACACTGTCTGAGCACTTCTTTACTCTGGATGTCATTGTATGCTGTCATCTGCCCCCTCCAGGTCCCTGCCGTGAGGCATCCTAAGGACACGGCTTGAGCATCTCTTTACTCTGGATGTCATTGTATGCTGTCATCTGCCCCCCCCCCCCCAGGTCCCTGCCTTGAGGCATCCTAAGGACACGGCTTGAGCATCTCTTTACTCTGGATGTCATTGTATGCTGTCATCTGCCCCCCCCCCGCCATATCTCTGCTTTGAGGCATCCTATGGACACGGTTTGAGCAGCTCTTCTACCTATGTTACTCTCTCTCCTGGGTAACTTTCTGGTCTGCCTCTGCCCCACCGGTCCCAGTTTCACACAGCTGCGACAACTGCTCATGTTCGGTGTGGGTGGGTGGGTACCAATGCAGAGGTCAAAGGGGGAGCCTGTGCCGCCTTTTGACCCCATCGCCCGCTCCGCCCTCCTTATCCAAATGGTGGTTTTAAAGGACGTGCCCAATCCTGGCGCATCCTTTATTGTGGTCCTCCTTGTTTACCTAGGGTGCTCCCGCTGCCGTTATGCATTCCACGCGGGCCCCTATAGGGTCCGGCTTTGCCTTTCCTGCCAGCACCATTTCATGGCCGCGAGGGGCAAAGGCTAAATTGCCACAAGCAAAGATCATCAGTGTAAGCCAAATGAAAAAGGCTGTTTGCCACCTTATGCTAAGCTCAACTCTCAACCAATCAGCAGAAATGATGAAATGAATATACCTGTGTACTGAGTGATTCTCTTCATCTCAAAGTAAACACCCTCCATGGCGGGACATCAGGCTCCAGGAATTATGAGCTACTTGACAGTAAAAGGACATCAGACTAGCCAGTCAAGGTCAAATTCACTTCTGGATCGTTACCAGTCTTCTTGATGGACAAAGTATCTGACTTTGAAGAATTCATTAAACATTTCATGCCCCTTTAATTGTAAGTGGGAGAAGCCTGGAATTGTATATTTAATCAGTAAAGACCCAATTTAAAAGCTGCAACTTAGGTACACACACGACTTCATTTGCAAGATCCAATTCTGAGTTCACAAAATTGTAGATTTTAAAGTAACCTTCAAAGTAGCGTTTTACACTGAAACCGCTAGCCAATTTACTTTAGCTAAGGCAGGGAGTAAGAACATATGTGACTGTAGTGGATATCTCTATAAGTGAAATAACTTTTAGCATGTGGGAAAAAATAAAAGTCAAATGTTACTTACTACACCTGAGCATGCTTGTAAATTGTTGCAGTTATAGGCGTCATCATGCAGTCCTGGAATTCTAAAAGGATGCCAAAAAGTCAGAAATTTACTACAAACTTTAGATGTCATTCTACTCGGAGGGTTGGGAGAGGTACAGTATAGGGTGGTTGGGAGAAGACTAAAACAATGCTAAGACACGGCCAGCGTTGACCACGTCAAAGCTTTTGATTAAAAAAAAAATAGTACCTGAATCACAGCCTGAACAGTGGATGGTCAGCGGAGGGGCACTAATTGAAGTGAATTAATCTGTGCGAGGTGCATGCACCACCGAAAGGAAAGGAAGTGACGCATGGCAAGCCCTGCCGAAAGAAGAGTGGCAGTGTTGCAAACGAATGGTAAGCAACGAGCATGTTCCAAGCCCATTATAAAACACCAAAGGCTGGTAGCTGAAAGTGCATGAATAAGCGCATGCTAACGCAGGCGAGACCACAAGGCATGATTTAGAATATGGGAAGGATGTTTTCTAGATGGTTGCAACTGTCATACAGCTGGAAATTCACAGGAAACCAGCAAAATGTCAGTGATGTGGCTGTACGTCGAGTTCCTACAGTTGTGACGTCAGTGCCACTGTTTGGCCATAGCAGATCTCTTACCATGGACTTTTTCTCGCCCTAAGTCGCTGTAGCCATTCAGCCAGGAGCCAATGAGAGGATAAAAGCCCTCCTCAAAACGGGGAACTCAGAATTCGGTTGCAGTCCGTGGTAGGTGTGTGGCAAACAGTTTATTTCTAAATCGGACCCTTGGCATCTACTTCTGTGTATAGTAGTGAATTCTGAAATGCGGAGTCTAATTTAATATGCAGTCTACTCAACTTTGCCATTTTCTTATGCTACTATCTGAAGGTAAAAAAAATCACACATGACTGGCCCTTAGTGATGATGCAAAGAGATTGAAAATCTTCCATGTGCCCATGTGCCATTGCAGGTGATTGCTCGATGCTTTGTCTATTGCTGCTGGCATCTAATTAATTCCTTCTACAACATTTTGAGAATGGGCATCGTGCTTTTTGAAAGATGTGAGGCTACTTCTCTAGTTACACATGTTCTGCTTCGGTGCATTGGCAGCTTGGGATGGACTGGAAGGCCTTTTCACTTGAGTGCTAAGGCTGTGGCAGTGGCATGTCTGTCACCGAGTGGGTGATGACTCACTGAGACACAGTCGAGGTCCATATGAGGACTATCTTCTCTCTTTATTGTCAGTGCTAATACTTTCTTTCTGCTATAGTCCATGTGTTTAAATAGCTGAACAAGCACCTATTAATTGTCTCTGTGTAGGCAGCCCTTGGCCTGCGATTTTTCCATGTTGATTGTGAGCAGAGTCTTTCCGCCCTACACAAATGAGTGTGGTTTGGAGAGTTATGGTTTCCTCTCTGTGGTGCATCACACAGGAAACGGGGAGGGGGACAATCTTGCCATCTACTTACAAAACTTGCGTGGGTGAAGTATATATTATCAAGCGTTGTCTCTGTGGGGTGTTTGGCAGAATGTCTCAGGGGTTTAGACTCATTTAACCAAATTCAGCAACAGTTATATTTCGTCTTGTTTTCGGGGTCCCAGAGGAGCTGCCAATGACCCAGACACCTCACTAGTGCGGTTTTCATCCAATCTGTCTAGGAGTGACTTAAAGGAATTGTTCTTTTGGCTCAGCTACTGTTGTCTGGAGTATTCTATACATAACCTAGGAGCGAATGGGCTGACGCGGTTCCAAGAATCAGTTCCTTTGTGTTGTATTTGGAGCTGAACTCTCAGCAACTGTCCCATTTCTAGTTAGTGCTAGTACTGTGTCCCATAGCTTACATGTGTGGTGTTTTATGCCATTGCTGTAAACCTGCAGACTTAGGATATATTTTAAATCGGGTAAATATGGAATCCGTGATTTGTAAAATTAATTAGGACTTTGAAATGTTGGGAGTTCCACTGAAGACAATGAAGTGGCTCAGGGCTTATAATGCCTAAACATTCCAATGCTTATCTTTCTGTTTCTCCCTTTTTAATTTAGAACCTTCTACCCTTAGTGGGTTGAAAGTTCTAATACCCTTATAGCCCTTCAGCCTTAAGCTATACCAATTGTTAAAGGCCCTCGTTATACCTCGCCTGTGGTTCGGGCCTATAACTCAGGTTCAGGGACTTTAGCAGCCTATATAGCCCTTGACAGTAGGCTATAAGACTATATTATAGAGAGTTTTTAAATTATTGGAATGAATTGCTTAGCCTAAAGTTCTGTCAATAGCAAATGTGGCAAAGATTCACTGTACGATAGATACATATCTAGATGACAAAGATTAATTTGCCTTTAGCACACATCTGAGTTTATTTATACAGTGGAGTCTTAACACGTTCATAATATGTTTGAGTGTGTGGTTGTTCTGGTTGTAACTGGTGAAGCACATCACTATTCATATATGAGCATGAGAAGTAACATGAAGAGAATACATGCATGAGTAAAATAAATACAATCAGCTTCATCTACAAGAAAATGACGCTGCTCCACTAGTTATTGAGCCGTGTCATTTTCAAAGCACAGGGATGTGTTGTGTTAACAACAATGTGACGCATCCCTGTGATTTCCCCAGCGCTGGTGCATAATTGGCTGCCGTGCGCCAGTTCAGGCACTCTTGTGTCCTTTTGCAAGGGTGCCTGCACTGCAGGAATGATTGTTTTTGTGCAGGAAGGTACACTTTCCTGCACAAGAGCAATCATTAATGGAATTTTCCTCTTTCTATGCATGCTGCAGAATCCAGCACACAAATAAACAATGCAGCACGCATAGAAAGAGGAAAAAACGAGGAGAAATAAAAGTATTTCTCTTCGTTGTGCCCATCCTACACCTCCCCTGGGGAGGCATAGGATTCTGGCGCGTTCCAAGTTTTACTAAATATTGTAAATCTGAGTATGCGTCAAGTTCCATGGATGTTGTGTAGGAAAAGCCACAGCAACACCCATGGAGCGCCCCTTTCATGCAAAGGAATGCATGAAAGGGGCCCATGTTTACAAGGCCATGAAAAGTCATGCAAGGTGACTTTGTAAATATGGGCCCATTGCGCCACCCATTGCGCCACCGGGGCGTAAAAAAAATGATGCACTGGTGGCGCAATGGGCTTGTAATAATCCTTGTTGGATGAGTAACACAACTCTATAGCCAAGAGGCCCACTACACCAAAATTCTCACCATCTCACATTTAATTAGGAGTACATTATTCCTTGATGCATCCTATGTTACTTTGTTATGCGTTTTATGTTTTTAAATGTTGATAAACAATCCCTATCTTATGTTTGTCCCTAATCAAACGACTTATATCTAGAGCAATGAGTTGCAGAGAAATTTCGAAGTAAAAATAGCTTGGGTATTTTGCTTGCAGGCCCCTTCATTATCCAAAAGATTGACCCAGGGGAAGACCTCAAGATTCGGGGGTGAAGCCCTTGTATTTTATTAGACAGGTTTCCGTACCCTCTAATAATTTTGAAGCATGGACTTAGCAATGGGCTATCAGACATCCGTCAGTGAGTTCTGTCTAGACTGAACACAATTGAGTGGGACATTCTAATGGCTTTGAAATAGATGTCATTTCATGTGCCCTTGATGAAATCCAAGGAAAATTATCTACTAGTCATCATCAGAAATCTTCATTTTTCTCCAAATATGCATACACAGTTTGTTTATTTTCATCATCCCTTAATGCCATTTATACAGAGTGAGTGAATAAGAGGGGAACACATAATAGTTCAGGAGTAAACTAGAATTAGAGTGCTTCTCCTGACTAATCTCATCGCAAACCTAAACACAATTCTTGACTCTGGTTACACTTACTCCTCCTTTATTTTTCTGAATACTAAGTCAGATACTTCCCCTTCTAACAAACTGTGATGGATTTGCCAAGCACCACACCGGTCACCATGGCAAGATCCCATCTGAAGCCGTGTCCTATGCTTCAGCCAACATTGGTCACCACAGTTGTTTATCCATACTAATCATGGTTCTTTGCCTGGTGCAGTACAATCAAGGCTGATAATAACAGCCTGAAGGTCATGTCAAAGGTGATTCCTGTCTTTTGTTGCTCTGTGATCTCTCAGGCTCTTGGTATTTTAAACTGACATTGTTGCAATTTTATTAACAAGTGAACATTTTTTAATTTTAAATAATCACTGAACCCGCCCCCAAAGTCAGACCTAGACAGATCATAAATGCCACATCCTTGCTTTTCCAAATTAGAGTCTGGTTTATTAGATGTATATTTATTGTACAGTGGCAATCGGTAGGATACAATTATATTATTAGACACTGGACAGGTACTCCATTTACAGAACCCTCTTATCTTTGACATTCAGAAATAGTACAGATCTACTGGCATTCAGGAAAGCCTTAAAAACCTGGCTTTTTGGCGTTTAATCCGTGGCCTCATATGTGAGTCTCTTTGGGAGGTTTTGTAGATAGCGCCAGGACACCTTCGGGTAGCAGTTTGCGCTTTAAAAATATTATAACATAACATTGCAAAAAAGGTGTCTGTTATTTTTATCTTGCTGGTCTCTCCTTACCAGAAGGTCTTTCAAATGTCTGCCACTCTGTAGGGAAAATAATCGGTGGTTTTGGCTTCCTCTCCAGATTAAGGTCATAAATCCGTATAGCCCAATGTTTCCTGATACTTTCCTGCAATTGCTATATGGTAATGTAGGAGGGGTGGCCATTAGAAGTCCGAGAATCCTTCCTTTATTCGCAGTTTTTCTTAGTGATCCTGGTTTGCTGATCTATTTTCTGGTTTCTCCCAGCAGGAATCTCAGTCCACATTTTCATAAAAAGCTATATTTCTGACCAGGATCACCACACTGGTTTTAGATCACAACGTCATCGACTGAAAACATTGTGATGCAACATTATCAATGTCAAAGCTACAAATATACAAACTATTAGCTCATTTTCTCCCCAGTAAATTCCATCAAGATATTAGCTTCAGACTGCTTAAACGGAAATTGAAAATATCCTGAAATTTCCATTCAAGACTTAGTTGATGACTTAAAAACAAAACGATATGTATTCTTAAATGAACATTTATATTTTCCAAACAATTTAAGCTGAAATCGATGCATATATCATTCACATAGCCGAAAATGCCAAACTAACCTAAACAACAACAGAAAAACGCTAATTAGCGGAACTATGTAACTATATTCAAGTATACCGCCTTAAATGATTAGAAAAATGCTGCTTTTTCTTTTTTCCTAACCTTTTGAGAATAAGCAGGAAAATGCAAGCAGAGACACAAGCTGCATCAGCACCCGAAACATTTTGACACATCTCAAGGAAGAATTTATACTCTATGACAGTAAACCTGACAATAAAATAATTATTATACTTTGCACTATAAAAAATCTAGTAACCTTGACCCAAAGCAACTTTTGGCTTATGGAGTAAACATTTGAATCATTCCTTCCTTTACTCTAGCTAAATTTAAGCAATCCATGGACAGTACCACAATAATAACAACCGTTTACTATTTAGCCTCCTCCCTAACAATCAAACATCTGCTACAAAATTATTTCTGTAGCATACCAAAAAAAACAATTTGCCCCAACCACATTAATAATGGAGTTTCAAAAATTCCATGATCAACATAAAAAACACTCTTGAAAACCAAATACAAGGGTATTATTTCCTTTTTAACCATGCAGGAGTTTAAGGGCCTGATTACGAGTTTGGTGGTCCATCAGACTGCCGCACCTGTGGTGGCGGACCCTGGACCGCCAGACTGGAGGTTTACTCGCTGTATTACCAATATAGCGGTGGGACCACCACAGGCCTGCAGCAACCGCTGGGGATCATGGATTACATGGTGGTGATGCAGCGGTAGGAGGCTCTAATATGCTGGTGGTGCTCCTACAGCACAGCCGAGCATATTAGGAGTTTCCTCACTGCCACAGTTTTCATGGCGGTGAGGCCGCTATGACAACTGTGGTAGTGAGAAAACAAAGGGGGCCCTACATGGCCATGGTGTGCCTGCAGGGCGGCACATGTTGTGCCCCCCTGTGTGCAGTCACCCTCTTTCCTGCAGGACATGGACTTTATAGTTGAGCACAACAAGGGGGATGCCAAGTGTCCCAAGCTGGCACAGCCCTCATTGATGGGTAGACACCATGGCTAGCTAGTGTAACCCTTGTTTTGAGATTGCCACAGATAGTGTGGGGAGTAATGCAGTGGTTACCCTGGTGTCTCTGGGTGATGGAGATATGGTACCAAGGGGTTACATGCCTAGTAATTCTAAGAAGTATTGGCAGTTGGTCACCATCAATGTGCAGAGGCTCTGGAGTCAGTATGGCAACTGTCAGATGTCATCCGGTGACCTCCGAGCAAGTAGTTCCCTAATGCATTGCACCAGGATATTGTAGCTGACAACCATGAGAGCCACTAACCTGTGGCTCTGGTTCCCTTTGAGTGGGGGGTATCAGGTTCCTTAAGGGTAGCTGTGAGTCCATGCATGCTTGTAGATTGTCTGCTTGGCAATGAGCTGGATCACACCATCTAAAAGGAGGTAGCGCTCAGGTTCCACCTGGAGATGTCAGGGTTGCCTGACCACATGGTCCATGGTCACCCAAGAAGGTATCAACATCACATGGAGGGAGGGAGGGCTAAATAAAGGTCCAGCACACATGCCCCCCAAAAGAACTGCAAACCACGAAGGTAGTCAGGTTAACCTGGAGTCTGAAAGAATGTCCAAGGTGTCTGCCAAAAAGATAAAGGGCAAAGGGAACAGGAAACTTGCTCCTGAAACTCCCTGGGCCAGGAAAGAGGCTGAGAGCAACGCCCTGGAATCTACAGGGGAAGACATTGATTCCCTTGGAGTTATGAGGAGCACAGAAGGAGTGGCCTAGTCTTAGCACCCATGGTGGCAGGCCAAGGCCTAGGCAGCTAATGACACCTCTAGTGATCACTTGATCTATTGGGAGAATGTTCTACTGTATATCAAGCCCAAGGACCTTGAGCCTGGTGCAGCCCGTTTGCTGGTGGTACCCCAGTGCTACAGGGCCTTCCTTCTGGAGACGGCTCATGATGTTTATTTGGTTGGCTGAGGTATGCACCCAGCCTAGGCAGTAACCACCACTCTTGTCAGGGTAAGCTAGTTACACACTGAAACACAAACTTTGCTCACCCTCTGGTAGCTTGATAAGAAGCACTCAGACTTATCTAAGAATTCAATGTGTTATGGATTTGTGCAATACACACACACAGACACATAATGAATAGCACTACCAAAAAGAATTCACACAGGTTCAGAAAATAGATTATTATATTCTGAACAAAGCAAGATAAGAACAACAAAAATCCAATGTATAGAAGTTGGAATATTGAGTTGTAAAGGAATACATACAGTAAAGTACTTAGACGCAAGTAGCACTAAAAAGGTTACTTTAGTTCGTGCTGGAGCAGGGCAAAGTCAAAGTTCAGGCTGACCGTGAAGGAGCACCGGCTGGCTACAGGACCCATGAAGGCCCCGGTGAGCAAAGTACCTTTCCTGGTCGCAAACATCGAGATGCATCAATGTCGAGGCCTGCAGGTGCAGGATGCGTCAATCTTCTACATCCAATGAAGGTGATGTGTCCGCTCCGACGATGGGTGCCAGAGTCAAGGGGTATAGAGTGATGCACTGGATTCTGCCACGCAGTGGATGAGATGAGTTGATCTCACCAAGCTGCAGTAGCGGCAATACACTGTCTGATGCATTGATCACTGACGGCAAAGCACTAGTTCCGATGCAAAATGCCAATTTTACTCCTCAACCGGGTCGATGCACCGGTTCTGCTACACACAGACAGGAGATGCATTGAAATCCATGTTGAGGGTATCTGGGTCACTTCCAATGAGCCAGGAGCAGGGGTAGAGACCTTCATATCCCTGAGTTTCAAGTGACAAGACAGAAGCCAACAAGTCCTAAGAGATCACTTGGAGTAAAGGCAGACTCCAGCTCTCCTTCAGCAGAGCCAGAGAGCAGCAGGCAGCAGGGCAACAAACAGAAAAGCAGTCCTTCCAGACCAGCAGTGCAGTTGAGTCCTTTAAGCAGCACAGAAGTTCTTTTGGAAGAGCTTCAGTTACAAGTCAAGTAGTGTCTGTTTAAAGAGGTTGAGAGACCCAGTATTTATATCCAAAGGTGCCCTTGATATAGGGGTGAATTCAAAGCAGCTCTCTGAAGTGCACACATATCCATTGAACTCATTTGTCTGGGGTAATCAGGCCTTTGTATGGGGTGGAACATTGCTTATTCAAGTGAATTGTTAGCTCCTCCCTTCCATCCTGCCCAGGCAAGGCCATCCAAATGCAGATGAATGTAGATGGGTACTCAGAAACACCTATCCTTCCTGTATTGTGGCTATCTAGAGGGAATGCACAAAGTGTAGCTGTCACCCAGCCCAAATGTGTTTTGGAGAAAGGCTGTTGGGCACACAGAACAGTAAGAGCAGAGAAATGTCGACTTTCTAAAAGTGGCATTTCTAAAATAGTAATGTTAAATCTTACTTCACCAATAAGGAGGGTTTATCATTTCCTTTCCAAAGATATGAAACACGAGAAAGCTACTCCTCTCTGATCAGGAATTACAGCTTAAATGTGTATTAAGGACTTCTCAATGCTAGCCTATGAGAGGGATAGGCCTCACAGAATTGAAAAGCAATTTTGGTTTGTGTTTGTCACTACCAGCACATGTAAAACATAAAGGTACATGTCCTACCTTTTACTTACATGTAACCCTGCCCTTAGGGTTTCTTAGGACCTACCTTAGGGTTGGCTTATATGTAATTAAAGGAGAGTTTGAGACTTGGCAAGTAGTTTTAAATGGCAAGTCAAAGTGCCAGTAAACTTCACACACAGGCACTGCAATGGCAGTCCTGAAACAGGTTTGAAAGGCTACTTCAGTGGGTGGCATAATCAGTGCTGCAGGGACACTGAATGCATGCTAGCCTGGATGATAGGAGTGATACCCTGAAACAGTTCCCAGGATGCTTGTTTCAGGTTCAGGGAGGACCTGGATTGGCAGTTTGGGCTGTAAAGTTTCCATGAGGAGTGTGGTCAAGACTAATTTGCATATGGGTGGTTCTAAACTGGGGTGGCATGGTGAGCAAAAGAACAATGGATTTTTACCCAGATCTTTTGATTGAGGCTGAATGTTTTATTTGTTCAGCATTCCGTCCATCATTTGTGTGTCTTTTGTTTCCTCACTATACTGCACCTGGTATGCCCGGATATGGATATCAGGCTCACTGTGCCAGTGGATTCAAGCTAGCCTGGCTGATGAGGGGTGAAACTTCGAAACCGGTACAAGAATGCTTGTTTCTGGTCGAGGTAGCATCTGTCTTGGCAGTTCGGGCTGGACTTTTCCCATGAGGAGTAGTGCCAGGACTGATTTGCATATGGCTAGATCAAACCTGGGGTGGCTTAGTGAGCAAAAGAATTATGGATTTATCCGATATCTCTTGACGGAGGGTCAGTATTTGATTTGTTCTGCGTTCCATTCATCATTTGTGTGTCTTTTGCTTTCGTGCCCTAAGTGCGCCAGGTTTGCCCAGATATGGATCTCAGGCTCACTTTGCCACAAGATTCAAGCTAGCTTGGCTGATGAGGGGTCATACCCCGACACCGGTCCCAGGTGCTTGTTTCTGGTCCAGGGAGGATCTGGCTTGGCTCTTCAGTCTGGACTGTACCCATGAGGAGCAGGGTCAAGACTGATTTGCATATGTCTAGGTCTAAACTAGGGTGGCAAGGTGAGCAAAAGAACAATGGATTTAACTCAGATCTCTTAACTAGGGGTCAATGTTTGATTTGTTGCGCATTCCAGACATCATTTGTATGTATTTTGAGGACAGTGACTGCACCCAGAGGTGGGATGTCCTATTGCCATGCCTGTTGTTTCCCTATAATTGGTACCACAGAAGGGAATTGGATTCAGCCCCTTTGAGATTCTGTATGAGAAGTGTCTGTAAGGACCTGTCTTTCTGGTGAAGGTGGTTTGGAAGCAAGCTTCCAGGAAAGCCCCACAGGATGTAGTCAGCTGCATGCCGGCTCTCTAACCCAGATGAAGTGCTTCTTGAAGAGAATCTAGAAGCCAGAAATGAGGTCATGAAATGGTGATATGACCAGAAGACCACTCTGATCGAGTTTCAGCCTGAACAAAAAGTGTGGGTGATGGAGCCTGTGGTGGCCAGGGCTGTGCAGGATCACTGGTCTGGGCCCTTTGAGGTGAAGGGGGCAGTGTGTCATCATCTACCTTGTGCACCCCAATTACCCCCAGGAACCCTTTAATTGTTTTCCATGTCAATCGCCTCAATCCCCACTTTGAGAGGTTTGAGGTAACCATGTTCCTGGTCCTGGATGATGGAGTTTAGTAGGAATATGAACCTCTCCCCAACCTCCTTTTTTCCAAGGAGCAGGATGAGTCAGTGGGGGGTGTCAGCCTCTCCCCTCTCCTTACCCCAGAGCCACAGAGGGACTAAATTACTCCGCAGGTTTGACTTACCATCTGGGTACTGGCAGATTGCCTTAAATGAGGGGGCCAAAAAGGGTATGCATTTCTTGGTGATGCTCTTTGGGTTTAAGAAAGCCCCTGCCACCTTCTAGAGGTTGGTCAACCAGCCTGGCTGGATTGTAGAACTTCGGTGCTGCCTACCTAGAGGAATGTGTGGTCTTTACTTCTAGCTGTAAGGACCACTTGTGCTACCTTAGGGAAGTGCTTCAAGCTCTGCATAGAGCAAGCCTGACTATTAAGGCCATTAAGTGCCAGATAGGACAGGGTTCAGTGGCCAACTTGGGGCAGGAAGTGAAAGAAGGCAACATGCAGACCCTCCCAGCAAACTTCCAAACCATTCTGGCTTGGGAACCTCTAAGACCCAGGTGAAGGCTAGAGCCTTCCTGGGCCTAACAGGTTACTACAGGAGATCTGTCAAGCAGTATGGCACCATTGTTGCCCCGTTGACAAAAGAAACAGCCCAGACAAGTGGGATGGATGGAGATGTACAAGAATGTTTGACAGCCTGAAAAAGGCCATGTACCATGTGCACAACACCCGTGCTCAAGGCCTCTGACTTTTTCAGGGAATTCTTTGTGCAGACAGATACCTCAGAGCATGGCATTAGGGCCATGCTCTCACAGCTAAACAAAGAGGGTCTGGATCAATCTATAGCCTTCACTAGCAAGAGCTGAGTTCCCAGGGAACAGAGGAGGAGTGCACTGGAAAGGGACGTCGTGGTAGTGGTCTGGTTCGATCTTGAAATTCAGGAAGAAATCAATGCTACCTCCTGGGAGAACCGGTGAAAGCCAAGACTGCTGAGCATACAACAAGTAGCATTTTGTTATCAGATTCCCCTTCTCTCTGGTTACAGAGCCAGTGTTTGTCCACAATTCCTTCATCCCTAGGGTGTGCAGCCATATCTTCAATGTTTGAAGCCAAGGGATGATAAAAGCTCAGCCCTAATTTAGTACTTCTTGGAGACACCCTCTGTTTTCTACACTAATATGAGATGGGCCTGAATTCAAATATGTGCGCCACATTTTTTATGGCCACATCAAGGCATAATGGCAATATGGGAGAGCTTTGGGGTAATTTCACCAGTGACCGTAAAAATGTTTTGTCAACTCCAGTCAGGTCTGGTACATCATTGCAGGCCCATAGTTCCGCACCATATAGTATGGCACCCAGTACATTTGCCTTGCAAACCTGCAATACTAGTGAAACATGCCTGAAAGCTGTTTTATCAAAATATTTTAAAATAGCTGATGCTTTATGTTGAAGGCATAATTGACTCCTACCAATTTGTGGTGCCCACGACATTTTGCTGGATAATTTGACACCTAAATATTCAAAGTGCATACCTTTTTCTATAATACTATTGCTCAGAATCAAATTCTGCCTTTATGTTTCATGTGGTGTGTGGGAGATAAAGATTATTTACTTCAGCTCTATCCCCCGATCCTCACAAAAACCCACAAACCTTCCCATCAGGAATTGGAGCTTGATAGGTGCCTTCTAAATGGGCAAACTCTCTTCAGAGAAGAGCGATGCTGGAATTTTGCTCCCTGCTATTCTTGTGGCGTCATTTCTACTGAACTTAAGATAGTCAGTGACCCTATTGATATACAGGGAAAAAGGTAGGAACAAGGACATATCCCTTTCTTGCCACCCTATCCATTGCAATGCAATCTGGTAAGTACCTCCCCCCAGACATAATTGCCAATATGAAGACGAAAAGAGTAGAAATAAGATTTTGTCCCAGACCCCCTTCTCCCCAAAACTGCCTATAATTTGTACCTAAGAATCATATCGCAAGTGGAGCAGAGGTCAACAAATGCTACAAACAAGTGTTGAAGTTGCAAAAACACTGTCTTCCAATAAGTGCAGAAGAAATGGAAAGTCTGGTCTATTGTGTTCACCATATTCCTAAACCCAGCCTGTCTATGGATAAGGAAATTCATCCCAAACACACAATCTTAGAGTTTGTCCAAGACCTGCCCACAGAAGACTAATTCAGAGCACATCAATTAAGTAGGCCTGGGTGAAATTTTACTCTGCGTAATTCAGCGACGTTACCTTAGAACTCGGCAAGAATCCACGGAGTTCCTTCAAATGGGCCGAAAAATGCTTCCTGCCATTTTTGCCGTTTTATTCATGCCGGTAGCGCATTCCACGCTGACAATCAGTGTGAACCACACCATACGGTGTGCATGAGCACGGCCATTTGTTTTACCTGCTTCTGCTTCTCCTCTTGGCCTGCTTCTAATCCTACCTAATCCTCCCCCATGTTATCACCCCAATCTTAATCCAACCTGTTATTCACTTATTTTTTTTATCAAAGCCTGTCTTTCTGTGTGTGTATTTTACATTTCTGTCTGTTTTATTTTTTCTTTTCCTTTTTTTCTGTCCTCCTTCTCCTGTTCCTTCCTTGTTCTGCTATGGCAAAAGCAAGCAG
The DNA here is from genome assembly GCF_964204655.1 of Triturus cristatus. Taxonomy (NCBI): domain Eukaryota; kingdom Metazoa; phylum Chordata; class Amphibia; order Caudata; family Salamandridae; genus Triturus; species Triturus cristatus. The sequence continues at coordinate 565,759,246 of NC_140595.1, forward strand.
CAGGGATGCCAATGTCACTCAAACCCCCTGTGGGCCTGGCCGGTGAATATGGCTGCAGCCCCGCCCCACTTTCTGTGAGGCGGAGGTGGCTGCACTTGTCTTATGGGTACTGCGCGACCTCCCCTGCGTGTTGTCAGCAGGCGCCAGGCCCGGCAAGGGTTATGCCCTGTGGGAGCTTCAGTTGCTCTGAGGGAGAGTGCGGCAACCTGCTAGGTGTAGAGATTGTGGTGCTCAGTGAATAATATTTGATTTCTGTTTTCTAAAAATTATAAGATTTCTTTTTTCAAATATCATTCGTCCGCACTCAGGTAAGTTAAATTTAGGTGATGTGATTAACACCCTCTCTCATTAATTATGTTGATTTTTTTCTAGTTGTAAAAATAAACATATTTCACACAGGTTAATTAGTGTGCATATTTATTTTTGACGATGGGAGTAAGTGTGTGTGTGTATATATATATATATTTAATTTGTTAATTACAAATGTAAACATGCATTGCGTATGTTTATTTTATCCATCCAGTTATCTAATATATATATATGTGTATAAATATATATATATATATGTGTGTGTGTGTGTATATATTTATATATGTGTATATATATATATATATATATATATATATGTGTGTGTGTGTGTATATATATATTATCTACTGGCGGTTGCCAGTAGATAGTTATAGTTAGGACCGTGTTTCCATAGGAAAACTCAAATTTCTATTTTGAATAACTTTGGCGCCGGTTGACGAATCCTCGTGAAATTGTCAAAACTAATGGGGCGCTCCGTTCAGCTCCTACCCTGAAAGTCTCGGGGTGATTCGTCAAGCAGGGGCTGAGAAAAAAAGGGGGTCCCAAAACGCGTTTTCCCCATGCATTTTTCAATAGGACCTTTAGACACAGCTACAGCCCGAACGGCTGAACAGAATTACTTGAAATTTGGCAGAGAGGTAGCCATAAGGTCAAGGAAGTGCCTTTTGCAGGTCTGGTGTAAATCTGTTCAGTATTTCCTGAGAAAATAGCATTTAAAAGCATATCAATATCTATACGCGCGTACCGTGCGCACACTGAGCAAGCCCTGTGCGCGCACCTTGCCGTGCGCGAGCGTAATTCTGATTGGTTGTTAGATGTCAGTAAACATTCGAATCGGTCGAAATCAGGAAGTGTCGGCCGCCATTTTGTCTGTCGCACTAAAAAGGAAAGGTGGAGACCGTGAACAGGGGGCAGGGTAGGGAGTTCTAGACACCCTAGTCATTGTCAGGGGGGCACAGTAGGACCACGAAGGGCAAAAAAAAGATTTAAAGTTTTTTAAAAAACATCGCGAGGTGCGCGCACTCTACGCATACCCGAAAAAACCTTAAAAACATCACGAGGTGTGCGCACCCAGCGCGCACCAGAATTATTATTTTTTTTTTAAATAAAAAAAAATCACTTTTAAGTGTTTAGATATTAGGTGGCTCTAAAAAGGGCCCTTGTGTTCATTGAGTGTTTTTTGGTACCTACAAGTAAGTACAGATGCAGAGTCTAAATTTCAAGAGGAAGACTCTGTTCCCTTCATCATTGAAATGTACACCGTCTCCTCTATAAATGTCTTGCATGTTGTAACGCAAGTTGTTGTGGTATATAGAACCCATACCATAGTCTCTGAGGAAAGCAGAAACAGACTTATTGACGTGCTTTCTTGCTTTGTCAATCTGCGGACAAAATTGGTTGGACCAGTTCCACTTTTGCCTTTGGCATATATTAGAATATACAAAGGCAGTTTGTGGAAAAAGTGACATCAATTGCACAAAGGTGTCCTTAATAAGCATTTCCAGACCTACCCCAGTTAAAGTGCCTAGGTCAATTCCACCACAGTGCACAATAATAAGGTTAGGCTGTGGGAGATGTAGAAAGGTTTTCACCAAAGGCATTAATTGGTGCCACTTTAACCCTCTCTGACCAATCCATTTAATGTCTACATTTGGCAAAGCAAGGTCTCTCACCATACCTCTTTTTTCTGCAAATGTTTCACTCCAGAAGACATAGCTGTGACCTACAATCCACACTGTGAACATCTTTCAAGGAGAACAGGATGCACTCAGGAGGTGTCTTTCAGTAGAATGGCAATATGAAAAGAAAGACAGTTGAAAAATGGAGGCATACATACTTTTTTTTAATAAAAAGAACTCATTGGCTGTTTCAAACCATTCTACACTAAAAACTAGGCTGTATGTTTACATTTTTAAAAGCATCTTTTGGCTTGGTTCAGAAAAATGTGTTCCCACTGAACATTACTTTGGATTTGCTGTTAGGTTTGAAAAGTCAAGCAGTCTTGCTCTTTGGATTTGAAACATTGTCTGCTGAACTTCTGACCTCTCTGCTCACACCTGTGTTCCATGAGCTGTTGCTATGGTAGCAGGCAGAAGTCATGTTGGGGGAAGGGATGATTTGCAAAGGGGTTGAAAGTAGCAACCAATAGAAATATGTGATTCCATTTGAAAAAATGTGGGAAGGACTGTGATTTTACATTAACATGTATATGTGGGAAAAAAGAGAGGGAAAAATTGCCATTTACTGGTTGTGGAGAGAGGAGAGAGGTGTACAGCTCTGCGATTCTGGATCTGATAATCTGCTGTTTGAGTGCCACATTTCTTTCTCAACTAATTAATTTTAAAGGTGAGTTATGAGTTTGAGAGGGGAAGTATGTGGTGTATTTTGATATAAATAATAGAATTGTCATTCTTGTTTTAAAGTTGTGTTTTACATTTTGTGGTTTAGAAGATATTTAACTATCTTGAACTTGTAAGATATTATGGAGTATGTCTTCACTGTAAGTTAAGGTGTAGTGGTATCAGTGAGGAATATTGTTTTGTGACTAGAATTACATCATGAGTCTGTCTGCACACAGGATTTGTTGACAGAGATTTAATTCGTGTTGCTTTTGTTCTGTTAGCCTTGCACTCGCAGAAAAGGGGTAGTTTGTTATCTTAAAGTGTGATGGTTAGCATTCAGCAGAAATCATTTACTGACCAATGAGAGGCAAATGCAAACACATTTGAAAATAGTATGGTACATTTTCCTACCACTTTAAAAGTTGTGTTTTACATTTTATGTTAAGGAAGATATTGAAGTGGCTTGAACATGTTATATATTATGGAGTATGTCTTCATTATAAGTTAATGTGTACTGGTATCACCCAGGAATACTGTTTTCTACCTAGAATCATACCATGAGACAGTGAGCACACAGGAAATGTAAACAGAGATCTCATTCTGGTTGGTCTTGCTCTATTACCCTTGCACTCGCAGGAAAGGGGCAGCTTGTTTTTTGTATAACTCTAGTCTAATCAGTCACCCTCTAACACATGGTCATGGACTCAAGGAGCTGTTAGGACATGTGCTCCTTTGTGCTTGTCTAAACTAGAAGGAACATGTGTCAGTCTGTTACAGTAATTATCACTTGCTCTACCCCAGTAGTAAATGTGCTTTCAAATTGCCAAAGGAAATATCGCTTTCTGCCTAGAATGAGACCATGAGTCTGTGTGCATACAGGAATTGTTGTCAGCGTTTTAATTTGTGTTGCTGTTGTTCTGTAATACTTGCACATTCAGGAAAGGCCCAGCTTGTTTTCTTCCAATGTGTTCGTTAGCACTCAGCAGAAATCACTATCTCAAAAATGTGAGGCAAATGCAAACACATTTGAAAATAGCATGGTAGATTTTTCAACAATTCTTGCAATGGCTGAGGTGGTTCCTACATGGTGAAAACTCCAATTAACCCTTACCACACATGTACTCTTACACACATGTCTGTACTCTTCATGCAGTTGTGGGAGTCTCCATGCAGATCTCTCTTGCAGCTGACAATACACAGTCTCCAGAAACACACTCTTTGCACACACGCAGCAGCTTCTGCTACACTCCCATGTGTAATAGTCAGCTCTGTGTGCTGTTTCAGATAGCAGTGTGTAACGCAAACAGATTCAACGTCACCAAGGCTCATTTCCTTTGCTCTAGTCTAATCAGTCACCCTCTAACACATGGTCATGGTCTCAAGGAGCTGTTAGGACATGTGCTCCTTTCTGCCTGTCTAAACTAGAAGGAACATGTGTCAGGCTGTTACAGTAATTATCACTTGCTCTACCCCAGTAGTAAATGTGCTTTCAAATTGCCAAAGGAAATATCGCTTTCTGCCTAGAATCAGACCATGAATCTGTTTGCACACAGGAATTTTTGTCAGCGTTTTAATTTGTGTTGCTGTTGTTCTGTAAAACTTGCACATTCAGGAAAGGCCCAGCTTGTTTTCTTCCAATGTGTTGGTTAGCACTCAAAAGAAATCAGTATCTCAAAAATGTGAGGCAAATGCAAACACATTTGAAAATAGCATGGTAGATTTTTCATCAATTCTTGCAATGGCTGAGGTGGTTCCTACATGTTGAAAACTCCAATTAACCCTTACCGCACATGTACTCTTACACACATGTCTGTACTCTTCATGCAGTTGTGGGAGTCTCCATGCAGATCTCTCTTGCAGCTGACAATACACAGTGTCCAGAAACACACTCTTTGCACACACGCAGCAGCTTCTGCTACACTCCCATGTGTAATAGTCAGCTCTGTGTGCTGTTTCAGATAGCAGTGTGTAACGCAAACAGATTCAACGTCACCAAGGCTCATTTCCTTTGCTCTAGTCTAATCACTCACCCTCTAACACATGGTCATGGTCTCAAGGAGCTGTTAGGACATGTGCTCCTTTCTGCCTGTCTAAACTAGAAGGAACATGTGTCAGGCTGTTACAGTAATTATCACTTGCTCTACCCCAGTAGTAAATGTGCTTTCAAATTGCCAAAGGAAATATCGCTTTCTGCCTAGAATGAGACCATGAGTCTGTGTGCATACAGGAATTGTTGTCAGCGTTTTAATTTGTGTTGCTGTTGTTCTGTAAAACTTGCACATTCAGGAAAGGCCCAGCTTGTTTTCTTCCAATGTGTTGGTTAGCACTCAGCAGAAATCAGTATCTCAAAAATGTGAGGCAAATGCAAACACATTTGAAAATAGCATGGTAGATTTTTCATCAATTCTTGCAATGGCTGAGGTGGTTCCTACATGTTGAAAACTCCAATTAACCCTTACCACACATGTACTCTTACACACATGTCTGTACTCTTCATGCAGTTGTGGGAGTCTCCATGCAGATCTCTCTTGCAGCTGACAATACACAGTCTCCAGAATCACACTCTTTGCACACACGCAGCAGCTTCTGCTACACTCCCATGCGTAATAGTCAGCTCTGTGTGGTGTTTCAGATAGCAGTGTGTAACGCAAACAGATTCAAAGTCACCAAGGCTTATTTCCTTTGCTCTAGTCTAATCACTCACCCTCTAACACATGGTCATGGTCTCAAGGAGCTGTTAGGATATGTGCTCCTTTCTGCTTGTCTAAACTAGAATGAACATGTGTCAGGCTGTTACAGTAATTAGCACTTGCTCTACCCCAGTAGTAAATGCGCTTTCAAATTGCCAAAGGAAATATCGCTTTCTGCCTACTATCAGACCATGAGCCTGTGTGCACACAGGAATTGTTGTCAGCGTTTTAATTTGTGTTGCTATTGTTCTGTAAAACTTGCACATTCAGGAAAGGCCGAGCTTGTTTTCTTCCAATGTGTTGGTTAGCACTCAGCAGAAATCAGTATCTCAAAAATGTGAGGCAAATGCAAACACATTTGAAAATAGCATGGTAGATTTTTCATCAATTCTTGCAATGGCTGAGGTGGTTCCTACATGTTGAAAACTCCAATTAACCCTTACCACACATGTACTCTTACACACATGTCTGTACTCTTCATGCAGTTGTGGGAGTCTCCATGCAGATCTCTCTTGCAGCTGACAATACACAGTCTCCAGAAACACACTCTTTGCACACACACAGCAGCTTCTGCTACAGTCCCATGTGTAATAGTCAGCTCAGTGTGGTGTTTAAGATAGCAGTGTGTAACGCAAACAGATTCAAAATCATCAAGGCTCATTTCCTTTGCTCTAGTCTAATCAGTCACCCTCTAACACATGGTCATGGTCTCAAGGAGCTGTTAGGACATGTGCTCTTTTCTGCCTGTCTAAACTAGAAGGAACATGTGTCAGGCTGTTACAGTAATGATCACTTGCTCTACCCCAGTAGTAAATGTGCTTTCAAATTGCCAAAGGAAATATCGCTTTCTGCCTAGAATCAGACCATGAGTCTGTGTGCATACAGGAATTGTTGTCAGCGTTTTAATTTGTGTTGCTGTTGTTCTGTAAAACTTGCACATTCAGGAAAGGCCCAGCTTGTTTTCTTCCAATGTGTTGGTTAGCACTCAGCAGAAATCAGTATCTCAAAAATGTGAGGCAAATGCAAACACATTTGAAAATAGCATGGTAGATTTTTCATCAATTCTTGCAATGGCTGAGGTGGTTCCTACATGTTGAAAACTCCAATTAACCCTTACCACACATGTACTCTTACACACATGTCTGTACTCTTCATGCAGTTATGGGAGTCCCCATGCAGATCTCTCTTGCAGCTGACAATACACAGTCTCCATAAACACACTCTATGCACACACACAGCAGCTTCTGCTACACTCTCATGTGTAATAGTCAGCTCAGTGTGGTGTTTCAGATAGCAGTGTGTAACGCAAACAGATTCAAAATCACCAAGGCTCATTTCCTTTGCTCTAGTCTAATCAGTCACCCTCTAACACATGGTCATGGTCTCAAGGAGCTGTTAGGACATGTGCTCTTTTCTGCCTGTCTAAACTAGAAGGAACATGTGTCAGGCTGTTACAGTAATGATCACTTGCTCTACCCCAGTAGTAAATGTGCTTTCAAATTGCCAAAGGAAATATCGCTTTCTGCCTAGAATCAGACCATGAGTCTGTGTGCACACAGGAATTGTTGTCAGAGATTTAATTCATGTTTCTTCTATTTTGTAAGAGTTTGACTCGTAGGAAAGGATCAGCTCATGTGATAGGATTTGAAAAGTTTTTTTTAAAAAAATGTAATGAATTTAAATTACATAAAGGTATTTTTTTTAGTTTTTTGCAGGTATTGGTGAGCAACAGTGAAAAAATATAAAGATCCCTATAAAGTCAAGAAAAAGAAAAGAAAAGAAACAACAACTATATTTGAAGACGACTGATAAAAAAAAATAGGAGGCGAAGCATGTGTTGGAAAACAGAAAAAGTCTTCTGGTAAGCAAACTAAAGAATTTTTAAAAAATATCTTCAAAAAAAAAAAAATGATCGAAAGATACATTCAAACAGTGTTTCAAGTACAAAACAACAACAGAGTCGACAGCAAAAAGAAAATGCTAATATAGACTCAGAAGTTAGGAAGAGTGACTTAACACGGAAAATAGATTTTAAAAACATTCGTCGAAAAATGTTTCAGAGAAGCGTGATGTTAAATTTGCTGAAGGATGTGAAAAAATATAAGAAAATTTATAACAAAAAGAAATTTATTGAAAGTATTGCTATCAAGGCATTAGAAATACAAAAAAAACTATTCATTTTAATTTTGAACAGGATGCGTAGATTAGATAAATTAGTGAATGCAATGAAGTCACAAAGCAAAAGGAAAAGAGAGTTATCTTCAAAGTAATAGTTTGTTGCATGCAGTTGACACCAATGGTAGAGCTTATGAAGTTAAGGATGGTTGTGTAATGGAAAAGGAGAAAATGGTTCCAAGAAATGAGGAACAAGTGATGGCTGATGAGGTTATGGGAAGACGTCCTAAAGCCCCAGTGTACACTTGGAATTGTAGTAGTATTTGTACTGTGCGTCAGGAATCTATTGATAAATTACGTGACTTTCTAAGAGAATATAGTAAAAAGAGTGTTAAACAGAAAATTAAGGTGCTTCAAAGACTAGATCCATGCAGAGTGAGAGAGAATACTGGTTTGCAAGGACATTCTCTGGCTTGTCTATCTAGGAAAGTGTGTCAAAGTGTTTTTCACCATTTTAGGATGCTGGCTGTTCATCAAACTGAAATGAGAAAGTTTGTGAGAACATTGTATTTTGCTAAAAGTCCAGCACTAAAGTTAAATGAGTTGAATAATGCTCTTTTCCGTGAATCTGTATCAGATGTAGTGAAGGTTACTGATGAAATTCAGTTTTGTTACTTTGGTCCAGAACAAGAAAGTGCAGAAAATGACACAGTTATTGATGAAAATGTGGAAGAGAATGTAGAACTCACTGTTAGTAAAAATTTTGATGATGAAATGACAAAATTTGCTATCATCTCTAATGAAAGACCAAATATTACTTGTATATGTTGCCAGAGAAGCCATTACAAAAATCAAACAAGGAATGTTGATCTGTATAAAAAAAGTGAAAATGAAGATAATTATAAGTGGAAAGATTTTGCAACATATATATTTCTGGAAAATTGTTTTGATTTGGGTGAAGATCAGCATATTTGTAAATACTGTTATAACAAGTTAGAAGAAAATAGAATGCCAGCTAGAGCTGTACATAATAATTTAGAATTGGTTGATATTCCTCCAGAACTTTCTGATTTAAATACGTATGAGTCTATACTCATTCAATGTGTCCATCCGTTTCAGACCATAGTGCATATGGAGCCAAAAACTGGTAAATTACCTCCTTCGGATTTACAAAGAGGTTTAAAAGGAAGAGTTGTCTATTTGCCATTAGATTTGAAAAAAAATATGGAAACAATTGATGCAGATACTTTGGAAACTGAACCATTAGTTATTCTGGTTAATGGTGTACCTACAAAGAATAAGAAAATTTGGCAGGAGCTGGTGGATGTACGAAAAGTACAAAGAGCAAATTTGTATTTGAAAAAAAATAATAAATGGTATGAAGCCATTTATATGGATGAAGATGAAGAAGAAATACTAGAAGACACAGGAATACCAACTGGGCAACTTGAAAAAGTGGATAAGTCAAAAGAAGAAGAAATTTATGAACATTTCAGCATACATCCTCTACATTCTAAAGAAGTTATGGGAAACGCTATTGATCTGTTTCAGATGAAGAAAGCACAAGGAACTCCCGTGAGTGTATGGGAGGAGAGCTTGGAAGCTCGTTGTTTTCCCCAGCTGTTTCCTACAGGAGAAGGAGGACGATATGATGAACGTCCAGTACAGATTCCTGCTTCTGAGTATCGGACTACAAGACTATATGCAGAAGATCCGAGATTTCGTCAAAGTATTCCTTATTTGTTCCATCTTTTATTTGAAAGTGACTTGTCAGCACTATCTTATGCAGTAAATCACATTTTGAAAACTGGAGTACATCTACGTAATGTGACTGCAAAGGATTTTATGAACAAAGTGCAACAGCGAGATGATCATTTGGAATCTCAATTGATCAATTTGATGGCTTGTCAGCGTGGGACGAATGAATATTGGTACCGACGCCATGGAGAATTGAAATGTATGTTACGGAATTTAAGAACTCCTACATGGTTCCTTACCCTAAGCTGTGCTGAGTACGCTTGGGATGATCTTCTGGATTTTCTTCGAGAGGCTAATTCAAATATTGAAAACATCCAATACAAGACAGCAGGAGAATTGTGCTCATTGGATCCAGTTAATGTTTGTAGATATTTCAATCATAGATTTGAGGCTATGATGTCCTTCATCTGCAATAAAAAAAATTCACCTCTTGGAGAAGTTGTGGATTTCTTTTGGAGAAAAGAGTACCAAGCCAGAGGTGCTCCTCATGCAGTTTTACGTTTCATCGAAGGATATGCAACATGTGCTATACCTAAAAGCACAGAAGGGAAAAATTTAAAAGAGCAAGTTTTACGTTTCCAAAGTCATCAGTGTGGAAAATACTGTCGACGAAAGTACCAGAGTAAAGATAAATTCTACACAAAATGTCGATTTGGATTTCCACGACCTGTTCTTTCAAAAGGAAGAGTAAACAGTTTTATGTCAGCTGTGCGACATACTATTACAAGAAAATCGCATAAGAATACCTACAACCTAAGAAGAAAAGAAGAGTCAAAATATATAAATGACTACAACCCAGTCATTTTATCCATGTGGAATGCTAACATGGATATACAGTATGTGGCTGACAATTCTATTGCTGTTGCTCGCTATGTCACATCTTACATCACTAAATCTGAGAAAACGGAATTGAAGGAAATGTGGGAAGAGATTTCTCACGAGAAGACTGTCAGTAAGAAGCTATACAGTTTCAGTTTAAAGATGTTATCGCATCGAGAAATTGGATCCTACGAATGCTCAGATAGGTTATCATCTGCAAGTCTGTACTCAAAATCCAGAAGAATAATTTGGGCAAGTTTAGGCCTTGCAGGAATGCGAAATCGGGTACTGAAATTTATTCGAGAAATTGAATATTTAGCAGAGTTCGAACCAGAAAGTACAGACATTTTAAGAACAAACATGTTGGACACATATTATCCACAAAGAAGTCATCACCTTGAGAACATGTGTCTCTATGACGTGCTGCAGAACTTTATTTTTAAACGGAATGTCACAGAAGATATCAACAATGGAAAATATAAAGTCATTGGTGAGGAAGGATGTTTGGTGAAGCAAACAAAAGGAAGTTTGATAAATCACCGGAAGCTGAGTTGCGACACTCCTGATAAAAAGGAATTTTAATACTTGGCACTTTTGCAGCTGTTTAAACCATGGCGTTCAGAGGACAAACTACTTGGAGAATTTCAGAGCTATGAAGATTCCTTCAATGCTAGCAAAGACAGCGTCAAATGCAGTACTTTCACAACTTATGTTCAAATGTTAAATGAAGAAATTGAACAAGAAGCAACAATTGCAGCTGAAGTAGCTAGAGACAGTTCTCAAGACAGTCAAAGTTCTGGGACATTCAGTCAAGATCCTCTAGGACAACCGATCATCGAAAATGAAGCAGCAATAGCTATGAACGAAGTGGAAACAGCTATGAATCAAGCTCAGGAAGATTTAGTAGACTCAACATATTTGGAGGAGCAACTGAATGAAGAACAAAAACAAATTTATGAAGAAGTCAGACAAAAAATTGATCACGGATTACTACATGAAAATAAAGAGTGCTCATGCACATCTTTTGAACCAATGAGAATGTATGTAAGTGGACAAGCAGGAACTGGAAAAAGTTTCTTAATTAATGTAATTAGAAGCTACCTACAGAAGAAAATGGATTCCATTTTGTCTTGTGTTGTTACTTCTCCAACTGGGTTAGCAGCGTATAACATCAAAGGAGTTACCTTACATCGTTTGCTAATGTTACCATTAGAGCATGAGAACAAAATACAGTACCACAAACTAGCAGGAGAAGCATGCTTGGAAGTTTCAAGAGTATTGAAGAAAATGAAAGTACTGATTATTGATGAGGTAAGCATGGTATCAAACTTAATGCTTGCCTTTGTGCATTTAAGAATGCAGCAAATTCTGAAGACAGACTTTGACGTCCTATTTGGAGGAAAACACGTCATAGTTTTTGGAGATCTTTTGCAACTTACTCCAGTTAAAGGACAACCGGTATTCCATACACTTACACATGAAGACACAAAAAAGTCATTAGGAAGTATAGGCAATGTAAATATTTGGACATATTTTGAGTATAAGGAACTCATTACCAATATGAGGCAAGCAAATGATGAGGACTATGCAAGTATTCTGAAAGATATAAGAATTGGACTACTCACAGAACATGGCAGACAAGCATTACAGAGTCGATTGCTGAGTAATTTGTTTCCAACAGAACATATAGTTCCAGAGAAAATATACAAGGAAATTGCAGAAAAAAATACTGTAATCTGCTTAATGCCAACACTACATGAATGTTCTGTATTCAATCAAGAACTTTTGAAATTGGAAAATGAAGAGATTATAAAACTGGAAGCTGTGGATAAAATAGAACATGAACGAATAACTGTTATATTGACAGGCAAATTGGGTACTAAATTGGATTCTCTGGAGAAAAACATTTCAAAAATAGCAGGTGTGGAAAAGAATCTTTATGTGTGTATGAACTGTAGAGTAATTTTAAGACGGAATTTGGATGTAGAGAAAGGTTTAGTGAATGGAGCTATGGGAAGAGTTGTGGGTTTTATTAATTACCACAAAAAAGTTGGAATTGAATGTTTAAAAATAAAATTTGATCAGATACAAGAGGTTAAAGACATTTGTCGTTATTCAGTTCGTTTCTTGCTTTGAAAGACTTATATGTGCGTAGGAAGCAGTTTCCATTTTCTCTAGCATATGCTGTAACTATTCACAAGTCTCAAGGATTAACTGTAGATAGTGCTTTTGTAAACATTGGATCTAGTGTGTTTAAAGAAGGTATGGCATATGTTGCTTTGTCACGCGTGAAAAAATTATCTGGTTTATTCATGATAGACTTTGATGACTTAAAAGTAAGTGCTGATGCAAACTGTGTAAAGGAGTATAATAGATTAAGAAGAAGCTATGCTCCTCATTTAGGTCAGTATCCAGTGTTTGAAAAACGTGCTGTTTGTCGGAAAAGGAGATTTGAGGATATCTGTAATGAGGATGTACAGAAGAGAAAACAAAAATATAGTGATGTGACTGCAAGCAAAAAGAAAAAGGACAGTGTGGAAGAGGTTGTTGGTTGTCATTTTGAAAATAGCTCTGGTGTCAACTGCTACGCAAATGTAGTGCTGAATGTTGTATTTTATCTTGAATTTTTGCAAGAGCAGATAACACTAAATCATGAAAAAAGATTCTGTTCTTTGCTGAGTCTCCTCTATGAGAAGCTGAGTAATGATAAAACTAAAATAGAAAGTGCTTCTGATGTTAGAAATCTTTTAGATGTATGTTCTGGACGTACACAGTTTACACAAAATGTCCAGCAAGATGCACAGGAATTCTTGATGTATATCCTGATGGTACTGGAAGATGAAGGGGTAGAAGTAGAAAATGTATTTGGTGTCTCTTATAAATGGGAACATTGTTGTGATAACTGTATGAACACAAGCAGTAGTAATGTTGATTCTGAAAGGTTCATATATTTACCATTACCAGAGAGTAAAACAGTGACTTTTAGTAAATTAGTTAAAGATGCTAATCACAACATGGAATGTTCTCAATGTAAATCAGACATGTTGTCAACGTTATTTTTAAACAAATATGGACAGTATGTAATTTTAATGATGCAACGTTGTAGAGCTGATGGTTCAAAATTGGACACTTTAATAAAGAAGTTTACAGGACAACAATTATCAATATCTGGAAAAACTTTTGTTGCAGTTGCAATAATTTTTCATGATGGACCTTCTATAACTTCTGGTCATTACACAGTTTATCTTAAATGTGAAAAAGGATGGACACTGTGTAATGATTCTCAATTGATTTTCAAGCAACGTTTGCCTTATGATTTGCCCAATTGTTACCTAATTTTTCTGAAACCCAAATTTTAAATACTAACATCATCATTGGAAGAAAGCATTATTAAAATTTAAAAGGATTTAAATTGGATATTTCGCTCAAAAGAGATTTTAAACTTACCATTTGGCCGTAAGGAAAGGTAAAACAAACAATTGTGGACTTCTTTGACAGATATTATTTTGGAAAATGTTCTTTTGCAACAAGGTTTACAGACGTTATTTTTTGGAAATTGTTATTCTTCTTAAAAGGTATTTTTAACATTTCTATTAATTTATGTTTTAGTGAGGATACATTTGGGGCTTTTTTAAACAATCTTTCAGATTGTTTTTTTTTTTTGCCCGCTGTTAAATGATGAATACAATTGATTTCACTATTTTCAGTGAAAATCAAAACATTCTGAAAACAGCAAAAAAAGGGCAAAAAATTGCTTTGGTAAATATGAAAAAACATGTACTGTTTAATAAAGTGTAATGTTGAATATTAATACTTTTTTTCAGAACTAGAAAGAAAATTTAGAAGATGTTATTCAGTTATCTTTGCAATTAAATAAAAACATTTAATTCTAAATAATTTATTTTGATGGTCAGGTAAGTTTAACATATCTGTATGTGTCACTGGTTTCGTTTCATGCTTCCTTTTCTTCACCTCTCCTTACTCTACTTTTCTCATTTCTCTTCTCACTCTCTCTTCCTGGTTTACTACTCTTTTGTAACTTCCTCACTCCTTCTATACTACTCCCCTACCTTTACTACCTCCATCACTAATTTTTCATCCATGTTTCTTTTTCTGTATCCATATGTCTTAGTCTTTTTAACTGCCTTACTCTTTCTCAGTTGTTTGCTCTCTGTGTCTGTATCTGTCACTCTTGGTTTGTCTGTTTTACCCTTAATTTCCTTAACATCTCTGGGGCACATTTACAAGCCACCTGCGCCACCACTACGTCAATTTTCTTGACGAACTAGTGGCGCAGGGTGCTCCTCCATATTTACAAGGAGAGGATAAGCCTCTCTGTGTGTCTTTTCCTCTCCTTGTAAATACAGCCAATTCAAATGCAGCACTAAAATGAGCTATTATGTTTTTTGGGTACCTATACATAAATACTGATGCAGAGTTTAAAGTTTAATAGGAAGACTCTCTTCCCTTCATCTGTGAAATGTACACCAAAAAACCATTGGGTGCGCGCACTCTAAAAAAAAAATAAAGAAATAGATTCTAAAAAACAAGTTGTGGTGTTTTGATTTTAGGTGGCTCTAAAAAGAGCCCTTGAGTTAATGTAGGGACAGAGGAAGAGAAAAACGAAAAATAAAATAAGAAAATTATGGCCTCTCGAAAGGATGCTCCTCAAATTTTCTTTGAATGAGATCAATACTGCTCTCACCCAAAGAAATAAGAAGACCACAATCCATGCAGTGTGTACTCATCCTCCCAAAACAAGGACGAATATCCAGAGGTGTGGAAGAAGGTGAAGGCACCACTGCAGAAGAAGTGCTTGCCTGAGCTGCCGAAGATGTGCTCGGCTGAGCTGCTGCAGATGTCGTCGGCTGAGCAGGTGGAGGGTTTGCTCCAGAAGCTCGATGAAAAGTCACTGGATGCATTACCTCAACGTGCCTCGTCATAGTATGAATACTAAAAGAATCCTTCTTGTTAGGATTCCCATGTGACAAGACGCGCTGACATAGTTTGCAGGTGACCTTTGGTGCATTCACCTTCTTTTGTCCCTCTGGAAAAGTGAAAAACTGCCATATAAAGGAGTCTTTCTGCTTCATCTGCCTCTGTCTCTCAAGAGTGTCCTGTTCACTCTCAGAAGATGGCTGCTGCTCTGCCATTGTATCTCAACACACAGATTAGCTCCTTCTCCTAGGGAATCAGAACTAACAATGAGGGGGGTGGGTGTGATTTTGGAAGAATCTGGAACTAAAAGTACTTTGAACCAATGAAAAGTGATGTTTCTTCATCACATGACTTGCCATGAGGGGATTGGGTGTGGTATTGAAACAATATGAAACTGAAAGTAATAAAAACCAATTAGAAGTGTTGTTTTATTCATCACATACCCCGAGGTGCGCGCACCGAGCAAGCTCCCTGCACGCACGGTACAATTACGCATGTGCGAACGCGTATGCGCGCATGCGCTTACGTACTATGCGCGTACGTAACGCGCATATGCAGCACGCGCGTATGCGTAAACGTCAGCGCGCGTACGTAACGCGTATACGGAAGTGTACCGCGTGGAGTACGTACGACGCACGTAAGCATGCGTACTCGGTGCGCGCTCCGAGCACGCAGTAAAACGTATGTATGCGTACGTAAATAACGTACGCCGGAATTCATGAAAAATGAGAGCGCACCCCAAGAATTTATATAAAAAAAGTGGACATAACTTAATAGAAGATATTAACTATGCTGTTCAACTTTATCTTAATTAAAACTTTAAAAAAAAATGAGCCACACCAAATTAAAGGATACAGATAATATATAAATGTATACATGGGGAAGTTTTTGAAAAAGAAATATTTAAAAAATATAATTAAAAAATACAAAAATTAGCATTTAAAAAACTTTTGAAATTCACTGAAAAAACCATAGGTTTCACACACGTTATAGTTAGAAATTAGCATTTAAAAAACCTTGCAAATTCACTGAAAAAACCATAGGTTTCACACACGTTATAGTTAGGAATTAGCATTTAAAAAACCTTGCAAATTCACTGAAAAAACCAGAGGTTTCACACACGTTATAGTTAGCTGGACATTTTACTCGTAAAAAACCAATGAAATTCCCCCGTTATAGTTAGTTCAGCTAACTATAACACTCGCGCCCGCAATCCACTGCTGATGACGTCACATATTACATCACTCATGACATGGTCAGTGACATCACTGATGACATCTCAAATGACATCACTGATGACATCACTGATGACATCATCCTTGTGATAGAGTAGCACATCTTCTCACACTCTAATATAACCTTTGATACACTGACTAAAAATGTAAGAGTTCCATTCTCAAAACCGTACATACTGCAATACCAATAACTACATACCCAATTATTAACTCTTAGGTCTACATACACCTCCACACACTCACCTGTACAGTCACTCATACTTACAGTCACTTCATACAAAAGTATCATATGAATTTATACACACACATATATAGACACTCACACATCATCATCTATCTTAGCCCAGAAAGACAGAATATAGAGCTAACATTAGCATAATTTGTTCGATTCGAACTGATTGGAGGGTATAAAATTAATCATAACAAGACTGAGATTTTAACTATTAATATTGCAAGGGACTTTCTCCCCCAAAATCTTAAGCAACAAGCCCTCAATTCTAACCCAATCCGATAGTGACTAATCAATATAGGGAACTTCATAAATTGAACTAGGAAGCTACGTGGAACAAAATTTTAAAAAGTGCTAGAGTAGTGGTCGCTATAACCCCTTCCATTGATAGGGCATGTGGCCCTTAAAAAATGTCCATTTTACCTTTACTTTTTTATTTTCCACAAACATCCCTATAAAATGTATATGATATATTTTAAAGAGTTAGAAATGCTGTTCAGAAAGTTTGTTTGGAGTAAAAAGGCACCAAGGGTAAAACTCTTGGTGCTTAAACTTGATATTAATCAGGGTGGGCTTGCACTTCCGCAAGCTTGTACGTATTATGAAGCAACCATTCTAGATCTTACAGCCCGCTTATTTGACTCCAAGGGGTCAGTTGATAATTTCTTCTTGGACAAAATGGTGCAGGAGGCTGGTTCGCAGATTCCGGCATATAAAAAAAAGCCAAACTCCCTAAAACAAAATAGGTATATGACCTTGCAGGAATATTGTTCTAGACATCAGGCTTTTTATTCAAAGCAGGCTTGCTCCATATGGTTTTATTACTTAAAAACTAGTTGAATGGTTATAAAGAGCTGGGGCATTTTTTTGTGGGAGACAGAGTGATTACTTGACAAGCAGTCCAAGCTAGGTTTGGTGACCGGAGCAAGCTTCTCTTTTTTTAATATATACAGATTTCATTTTTTTGTATCAGTACAGCCTCCCATCCGGTTCTGGCCCAACTTTGCTCGTGAGTGCCCTATTTAGAGCAAAGTTTAGAGGGGTAGGAAATTGGTATTGTCTTTTATGTTTCCAAGGGGAATCCATGTTAGTCAATACATTTTTAGAAAAAGTCCCCCAGGAGACACAATGCATGTTCTCTAATTGCGACTGGCAGGCCATATCTCAACTAGGTAGTAAGGCCTTAAGAGCGGCCAATTTTAAAAGAATGGCTTTCTTGTCACCCTGGATGGTGTACTATGCTCCCAAAGTTCTTCATAAGAGATGCCCGGAACTTGAGAATAGATGTTTTCGTTGTCAGATAGTAGGCGAGGGAGGCTGTCTTCACATTTTATTTTACTTGCCCAAGGTTAGGGCAATTTTGGGAAAGGATCTTTTTGGCTCTAACCTGGGGAGTTCAGAAAAGATTAGACCCTGGGGCAGATTTAGCACTTTTTGGCACCACTAGTCAGAGAGTAAACCTTGCAATGTCGAGAGTGGAGGAGGCATTTACAGTAATTGCCTCCCTTGTAGCACGTTCTTTGATACTCCAGAATTGGAGGTCTTTAAAAATACCTACTTATTCGCAATGGCTAAATAAAATGATACGCACAAGAAAATTTGAAGAAGCTTATGCGAAGAAAGTGGGTGCTACTAAAAGATTTACTGCTGTATGGAAATATATGGAGAGGCTAGAGACTATTTCAGAAAAATAGGGCCACAATGCATTCTGATGCTTTTCTACAGAACAAACAGAGGAAAAAATGCACTTCATCATTCCACTTTAATACTACTAGGGCTGTAAAGATCTGCATTAAATTGGATTGGCTGTACCTAGGCGAATCTGCACTGATCACTGGTATTATGATTCGAGGTTAAAATAGGCACATTGGACTTTATGGGAAGTTTATGCCAATTCAGCTGCAATGATATATAATTGTTGAACATTGCATGGTGCACTCTATATATGTCTGTTCTGTCTAAATTTGATATGCACATAGGGAAGCCAGAGATTTTTCGGTAAAGTTGGGCTGTAAGGCAATGAGAAGTTTTCATTAAAACAAAATGCACTTTAGCACGGCACTTTAGTATCATCAGGGTTGCTAAGCACCGCACTTTATAAGATTGCAACTGGTTGCACTTTAGTAATGAGAAGTTCTCATTAAACTAAAATGTGCTTTAACACTGCACTTTAGTATTATCAGGCCTGGTAGAACTGCACTTTATTAAATTGCAACTGGTTACACTTTGGCAAGCTTGCGTTAAGATTAATCCCTAGTACCACGTTTAGAGGGCAAATTGCCATGCTGCACTTTATGGAAAAATCTATTTATAGAGATCTACGTAAATTTGTATGTAGGGATGTAGATCTGTTAAAATTGGCATGCTGCACTTTATAGTTACCTGTCAAGTTTAATCCAATGTATACAGGAATGTATATTTATCAAATTGAGTGCACTAATTCACTACTGTATCTATGTTCTATTTATGTTTCTGCTCATAATAAACAATAAGGAAAAAAAAGAAAATATATATACATATATACATTGTTTTGCTGCCGGGTCTGACCTCCCAACATTAAATCAGCCACTGTTTGAATCCTCGTGTGCATGCTGCCTTTTTCCTGGGTTAAGTTGGGACTTTGGTTCGATTTCACAGGTGTTTGCGGCAACAACTTTACACACAACACCAGTGAGATTTGGGCTTGCCTTGTTGACCGCGAACTTGTGGAGTTCAACGGGGTACCATATCTGGCTAGCCCATAGGTACAAATCGGGACCAGCAATATGAGGTGGAGACTTAAGTGGATGTCATGACTGTGCGCGAGGAAGTCCGGAGGATTTTCAGTGTGGAGTTCCAGCATTCCACCAGGAGTTGTCTGCCTCACTCGAAAATCTGAGGAATACTTGTTGCAATGCGGTGAGGATGTGTGGCTTCATTTTTGGTGGTGAGGAAGTCTCCATTCCCGGCATATGAAGGGATTTAAATCGCTCTTCTTTTAGGCTGACAGCACAGACACAAGAATGTTTGTTTATAACCTGTGACTGTCACTTTGTGATTCCTGATATTAGAACATTTTTATGAGGACAGCAGAATACAATGCGGGGACTTTCATAAATTGATTGCACTGAATAGAGGGGTGTTGTGCATCCTGCAATAGGGCAAACGTGAACTGTTGCACGTGCAAACAATATCCACCAGGAGAGGGGCTACCCAACAAACTAAACTTTTCAACAATGTTCAAGCCCCAAACATAATCATTGTGAACTTATATTTCTCCGTTCACATATTAACATACCCATTGGACACTGAGAGTTCGCAGGGTTCAATATTTGGTTCCGTGTAGCGCGTACAGTACATATAATATGTTTAAGGGCCATTTTGGTCTGTGATATGTATAAATGTGTGTACAGTGCCTAACAGGTCTAGTGCGCACAGACAAAATGCTTATGCTTATTTATTCCTGCTTGACAATGGATTGGTGATCGGAGACAGTACTATTTCTATTTCCAAGATGTTTGGTTTTTTTTAACATATATAACATATTTATTGACTTTCAAAAAAAATACTTCACATGTACGTTAATGACACTTTAACCACACCAATATTTAACTAAATTAACCATCCTAATGATAAAAGAAGACCCATTCAAGCCCCTAACTCAAAGCCTTTTTTGAAAAAATAATGAAACACAAACTAGGAACCCCAACATTAACATTTACAACTTTCCTCTAAGAATAAACTCAATTTCAAATGAATATTATAACATAATTAGTAATATATTAATCAAAATCTAGTTTAAATAAAATACCTACCCAATTCCTGAAGTACCTTCACAACACGTCACAAAAATATGCAAAATAAATTGACATCATTTCCAAAATTAGCACACATTAGCATATTTACTTAATACCGAATCTTTAACAACAATTTAGAATTATTTAAAAACAAATGGATCTCACTAAACCCCCAAAACAAGCCAAAGAAATATAAGCATAAAATAAATAATATACTTTTAAAACATCAAAATAACTTTTCATGTTTATATATACAACAACAAGCATACATAAATATTTTGGGACATAATAGTTTTTTCTTGTTGTATTTAACAGTGATGCAAGGCGTATGTTAAAATCTTATGGTATTTAAAATAGTTTCATTTATATTGCTTTATGTATAGTTCATACATAAAATACCAAAATATTTTAATATGCTTCTTTGTTCAATATTTTTTACATGAAGAAAAAAACATACATGCTTAGCATTGATAATATGCTGAACAATATTTTGACAGTCACAATATTTTGATGATGGTGTTGTGGTCAAAATCTTTGGAGTCTATGTGCAGGACCCATGCCCTCCACATCAGATATTGTTCTTACAGTTTGGAAAAATGTGGTAAATGCGGCTCTCCTTTGGACCAGAAGGGATTGATTATTTGACAATAATATTTAATTTTATTTCTTCATTCACAATATTTAATGTATAAATTGTTATCTTCAAATGCAAACAATTGAGTCACACAGCTGTATGTCATAATTAAATGAATTGTTGTATTAATTTTAAAATCAATGACTTTATACAGTTGATTTCAAGTGTTATTACATAACTTTAATTGAGTATAAACTACGTAAGCCCACATTTGATCTTTGTAGAAAAACATCAACCAACGTCTTAAGACAAACAAATTTAAGCGATGGTCTACAACCCAGAAATAAGTTATGCAAAGATATATACTTTATTACATACCTGGCGGAAAGTGCTTTAAAATTCCTGTGCCGAAGAAATGACTTACTTGATCTGTGCTCAGAAACTTCTTTGATAACTGAATTCATTACTACGAGGTGTGCCATGACAATAATATTCCCCACATGGTAGGTGCTGCCAAATTAAGAACTTAGACAGATTCTTTTTTCCTGCAAACAGGCTATTTACATTTGAATTCAACAGTGGTGCTAACATGCATCTAGTTCACCAATGAATCAGTGCACTCTGCAAGATCTTCATTGCCTCTATGAGGAAGCATATCATCTTCTAATGAAAGCATTTCTACCTGAGGACTGTGGGCGTGTTTCACACTTTTGAGTTACCCATTGTGATACCACCATTTATGGGAAGTATTATCCTCACTGAGTACCTGTCACAATTCGCTCCCTGTGCTCTCATACCAACAACCAGGGGGCCACATAGTAGGACTTTCCAGTGTTCTAATAAGCTTCCAGACGCTCCCCTGCATGCATATCCTGACTTCCAGGAATTTGGACAGTATTTGGGAATTGATATCCATTCCCAATCCATGTCGGGTTTTGTGAAAGCCAGCCTGCTCATACTTGAAGCCAGCCTGCTTATGTTTGGAACTCCTCTACCTAGAATTCCCTGCTCACTGCTTCATCTCCAGCCATGTAGGCCAAGGATGGGTGGAAGAATTCAGCTCACCTGTGGCTGGCTGCTGCTTGCCTGCTCACACCTGCTGCATGTGATTACTGTAAGCGCATGGGATTACTGTAAGCTCTTGTAAGCCCCAACTCCCTCCAGGCCAAGGTTGGTCATAGTAGCTGTGTACTGGTAAGACCGACCCTTTTTTTCCAGTGTTTGCTGAGCCTTTGATATCTTTGTTTCCAGTGTTTCCTGAGCTTTTGATAGCGTTGTTTTCAGAATTCCTGTGCTATAGCTAGTCCTTGTGCCTGAATTAGCACTGCCTGCAGTATTGCCTTGTTTCCTGAGTTCCTGAGCTATAGTTATTCTTTGTTTCTGTGCTTCAGCTATTTCTTGTTCCTGATTTGCATTGCTTGCTGTGCTCTCTTGACTCCTTTTCCTGAGCTGTAGCTATTTCCTGTTTACTTGAACTAGCACTTCCTGCAGTGCTACCTTGACTGCTGAGCTTTTGCTCAATTCTTGTTCCTGCCCCAGCACTGGCTTCAATGATACCTTGTTTTCTTGGTTCCTGAACCTGTACTTTTCCAGTATACCCTTGTAGCCCCCCCTTCTGTATATCCTTTTCCAGTCCCTGCCTTTCTTCCCATTTCCTTGGTTCCAGTTCCTAGTTTGCTGTCTTTCTATGCCTGCTGTCTTGCTTCTAATTACCTTGTATGTTTGTTACTTGCATTATACCAAGTGTGTCCTGTGATTTTCTTCCTTTCCTATTAAGCACTCCTCCTTGATAGTTCCTTGTCTATTGTGCTTGTGTTTAGTTCTACCCCCTTGCTGTTACTGTTTGATCACCAGAATCCGTGGGCACAGCTGACTACCTAGATGGTGTTTCTTGTTCACTGTGAGTATTGTCTTTGAGTTACATTTATAACATCACCATAGGTATCAGCTCCAAAGACCCTGCCTTTAATGCATATCCTATATGTGGGTATTTGCAGTGAGTATCTGTAACAGCAATTGTGCGTAAGGAACTTACTGAGCTTCAGTCTTACCGTGTGGAGCTCCCGAGTGCTTTACTCCACATTCCCTTTATTGTTAAAGGTATATTATATATATGTCTTGCACGTCCGTCCTGGGTGTAGGTAGTCTGAATGCTAAATTGCCTTGTGAGTGCCCTTCCTTTCTGACTCTTAGCCATCTTGTTCACTTGACCAGGCGGCTCATTTGGATCCCTTTTTCTCCTCTGACTCCTTGTGTGATCCTGGGCAGCGCTGTATTACTCTTTCTGTGCAAAGTACATTTTCTACCCAGTCCCCAGTTCTAGCTCAAGTCCCTGACTCTGTTCCTGACATAGTCCCGGACAGTCCCTTACAGTATACAGACATACCAACATGTTCTTTTATCCCAGCAAATGGAGGAAATAAGTGAATTCCATAAGGAAGAAACTGAGTGAAAAATATATTTGGCTACTTTAGGTCGCCAGCAGGTAGTTGTAGTCATAATAACCATGTTTCCATAGGAAAAATGTTTTTTAACTTGCCTATATCTTTGCCACAATTTGGGGAATCTTCACAAACCTTTCCCCAAAAAGTTTGTTGGTGATCCATGTTGTGCATAGGACGTTTTGGGGTGATCTATCAAGCATGGGCTGAGAAAAAGGGAAGGGTAAAAAAAGTGCATTTCCCATAGGCCCTTTAGACAAGGGTACAGCCCAAACTGCTGAACGGAATTACACCATATGTGGCAGAAGGATAGCTGTTGGTCCAGAAAGCCCCTTTCTTGTAAACTGGCATAAAACCATTCAGTAATTTTGGAACAATTAGTCAACAATTTGTATATATAGGGACATGGAGCCTCCGAGGATCCGACAGTCCTGTGCTCAAATTTGATTGCCTGCCAACCCTTCAAACCAGGACATGCTGGCAGCCATCTTGGGACTCTTTAAAAAATGAAAAAAAGAACAGGGGGCAGGGTAAAAATATTTTGACCCCGTGGGCCTCTTGGGGTGGGTTTCACAGGGACCCCACAAGGCCAAAAAAACAATTTAAATAGAAATTATGGCTGGAGTTGCACTGGATCAGCGGATCCCACTGAAAAGTTTTGGAAAAACAAAGCACAGGCTAACACACTTTATAGTAATCAGCCCTCCGGTTGGCTGGTTCCTGGGGGCCTTTTGGTATTAAAGGAGGGGGGCACATGGGACCCAGCTCTCTGTGCCCCCTCCTAGGGCTTATTAATGCCTGGGGACCACCACCTCACCAGGGCTTATGAAACGGGGGCCTCTCGGAACCCCCCAGGACCCGAGGACCATCACCTCCCCTGGGCCACATGCCAAAAGAAATCGGGGGCCATTTGGAACTCTCGTGCCCTGAGGACCACCACCTTCCTGGGGTCAAAATGAATATGTATTGGGAGGGCCTCAGGGACCACCACCTCCCTGGAGCCATATTCTTTTTAAATTATTGGGAGGTGGGGGCAGACAGACCCCTAGTAAACCGTTCTTGGCCCCAGGGACCAGCACCCTACTGGGACAGTCCTAAAACGAAAGAATGGAGGGCACCACACGGCCCCACTCCTGCAGCCATAGATGGCCTAGGGGCTGCCGCCCCTCAGGCCCTGCTCTTGCTATGTCCCAGGGGGCCCATCTCTGGGACATAGCTGTTGGCTGTGGCTTGTGGGGAGCTCTCCCACTCCCACAAAGTCACACAAAATGCTCTGCTTCCAGGAAGCAGAGCAGAATTGCTTTTGGACAGAGTGGTGCATGTTTATCAGCTCCCTATGTCTAACAGCAATATTGTCTCCCACAGGAGGCGGTGAGCAGGCAGAGACCGTGGAGGCCTTCATGTTCCTCCCACAGTTCAAGTGTGCAGGCCTTGGGAGATGGGGTTTCTGTGGTTTGTATCCATACGTAGTTGCAAAGAGAGCAAGTTCTACAGTGTAGGGGCAAGGTATGAGAACGATCTCCCGCCATTCCTGGTGATACGGATCTTAAAAGGGATGAAAAAATGTTTGTTAGAAGACCTGAGGGTTCTGGTCGGTTTATACCAGATACGTTTTTATGCAAGATAGTGTGGTCCGCTCCTATAGATGGTTTGTGGACCAGGCAGTTGATCCTAAAAAGTATATGTTTCCTTATGAGAAGTCAGTGGAGAGCTCTAAGACTTGGTGCCGACGGGGACCGAGAGGGTAAATTTAATACAAGTCTGACAGCTGAGTTTTGAAGCACCTGTTTGGTGAGAAATGCTGCATTGATGAAGGCCTTCAGAGCGTTTCCATAATCAAGCCGACTGATGATTAGTCCTTGGACCAGCGGCATCCTAGATGCCATTGGGACACATTGGAAGATCTTGCGAAGACTGCGCATTAGTCCATAGCAAATGCCTTTCGCATGATTAACATTGTCTGTCATGAAGAGGTAGTTATCAATCATCACCCCAAGGTTACGGACCACCGAAGATGGACGGGCCGAGATTGGGATGCCACTAATCACTCGACCACAGGGTTTGAGCTTTCCCAAAAAGGATGATTTCCGTCTTGCTAACGTTAAGTTGCCAACGATTAGTTTGCATCCAGATATTAATGTCAGTCATGCACTTCATAAATCGAACTTTGGTGTCCGTTGGATCTAGGCCTAGAGTAATCAGTAATTGTGTATCTTCAGCATACGGCACGGTGTCGAAGCCATGCGATCTGATCACTCTAGCTAGAGGTGCCACATATAGATTGAAGAGAGTGGGGCTTATAATGGAACCCTGGGGTACACGCTTGTCTATCATTTGGCTACGAGACAAAGGTACCTCTGTGTACTTTCGAAGATTGATCAGTTAGATAGCTCCTAAGCCAGTTTAATGCAGTGCCCCTGACTCCCGTCTCCCACAGGCGGTTCATGTCCCGTTAGAGATGGTGTCAGAGGCAGCTGATAGATTGAGTAGGACCACAATGGCTGACTGACCAGCATCAAGGGAGAGTCTGATGTTGTTGACTACCTTTGACAGTGGAGTTTCCGTGCTGTGAGCAGCCCAAAACCCAGATTGCGAAAGGTCCTGCAGTTTATTACTCTGTAGAAAAGTTGAGAGATGTCTGTTGATTAAGGACTCCAGGACTTTCCCAAAAAAAGGGGGAAGGGAGATGGACCAATAGTTGTTTGGTTCCTTGGGGTCGAAGGTGAGCTTTTTTAAGATAGGCTTAACCATGGCCGCCTTCCATTTTGTGGTAACCATTGAATGACATAAGGATAAATTAAATATCTCAGTGAGGCCTGTGAGAAGAGCTGGTCCAAGTATGGACAGAATGTGGGGTGCAACTGTGTTGGCAGGGGCCCTGGGGGATAGGGTTCCCTGGGCCAAAATCGGCCTGGGTGTGGCCCCTGATCCCCCCTACTAGAAGTAGACCGTGCCCCAGGGGATGAGGTCTCTGGGGCTGAAATAAGCCAAGGGAAGGGGGACCGTGTGGCCCCCGCCCCTAATAATAGGAAAAAAATAAGAAAAAACTGTCCCGCCCCTTTAATCCCACTCTTCAAACATGCCTCCTGGCACATTACTAGTTGGGGAATGAAGTCTCCTTGACTGCTGAGTGCCCTTGGGGGCCAACAAGCTCTCCTGTTACATACCTTAAGTTGCACACAGCAGGATTACTGTGAGCTGGTCAGAGACCACGCCCCTTTCTCCAGCGCTAAGCAAATGCATCTCCTGGCGTGCTACTGGTTGGAGGATGAGGGCCCTTGGTGGCCAACAAGCCCTCTTGTTACATCCAGTAAGTTCCACACAGTGGGATTGCTGAAAGGTCACTGGAGCCCCACCCCTTTTCTCCACCACTCTGCAAATGTGCCTCCTGGCACACTACTGGCTAGGGAATGAAGTCCCCTTAGATGCTCAGGGTCCTTTGGGGTGAATGACCCCTCCTGTTACCTCCAGTAGGTCTCACACAGCGGGATTGCTGTTAGTCGGAGGCCCTGCCACCTTTCTCCACCACTGCGCAATTGTGCCTCCTGGTGCACTACTGGTTTTGGGGATGAAGTACTCTTGGGTGCTGAGGGTCCTTGAGGGCTAAGAAGCCCTCCTGTTACCTACAGTAAATCTGACACAGTGGGATTCCTGCAATCTGATCGGAGGCCACGCCCTCTTTCTCCACCACTCTGCAAAACACTATCACTAGTTTAAAAAATAGAGAAACTCACTTACAAAACCATGTGTTACAGGGACATTATAGTTAGGAAATAGAATTTGAAAAAACTTAGAAATTCATTTAAAAAAATGAAAGATAACAGGAACGTTATTGTTAGGCTCAGATTTCACTTGTACAAAATCATAGATATTCAGCAGTTATAGTTACCTGGCCTAACTTTAATGTACGCCCCCGCAATGCCCTGCTTTTTCCCTCACATATTACATCACTCATGGCATGGTCAGTGATATCACTGATGCCATCTCAAATGACCTCACTGATGACATCATCTACAGAACCACTCATACCCCATACAATCTCTTGTACACCCACTCAGACATCTACACAACTCACATACCCATTCACAGACCCATACCAGTACTCACACACCTACCGACTCATCCATAGAGTCCCTCATAAAGCCATTCACTCTCTCATATAGCCACTCATACAATCAGTCACTCACCCATACAGTCTGTCACATAGTCATACACTCAACCATATGGCTGCACACACATCCACGTATTTACCTACATAGTCACTCACACACCCACTCACTCACCCATACAGCCTCTGAACATAGGCACTCACCCACACAAGCACTCACACACTCCCTCACACATCCACACAACCATTTAGATATCCATTCACACATCCGTACAAGCACTCGCACATCTACTCACTCACCCAAACAGCCATTCACACAGAAACTCTCCAATACAGCCATTCACACACCAACTCACTTAACCTAACACCCACTCAGCTACTCACTCACCCATACAGCCACCTATATACCCACTCACTCACTCATAAAGCCATTCAGACACTGACTCACTTACCCACACAGTCACTGCACACCCACTTATCCACCCATAGAACCACTCACACTACCACTCACTCACCCATACAGCTACCGACACACCCATTCACACACAAATCAACTCACCCAGCATCTCCCTCAGCTGCACAGCCACTCACACACCTACTTATACCCACTTATACACCCATGCAGCCACTCACACACCCATACAAACAATGGTACATACAGTGACCCAGCCACTCACATAATATGTTAGTAGTATCACTCAGTAGTAGTGCAACTACTATACTAATCTAACATTTGTAGTAAGTTAGTGTATATTTTTAACACCCGTAAACTCTTAAGAACACTTTCACTCCCTTGATGATGTAATCAGTGATGTCATGTGTGATGTTATTTGACATGTCATCAGTTATGTCACTAGCCATGTCATGAGTGATGCAATTTGTAAGGCCATAAGCAGTGCATTGCAGGGGCATAAGTTATAGTTAGCTCAGTTAAATATAACTGCTGAATTTCCATGGTTTTGTAGGAGTGAGATCTGAGCTTAACTATAACATCCCTGTAACCTTTGTTTGTTTCAGTGAATATATATATATTCACTGAAAAAACAAAGGTTAAAGGGACATTATAGTTAGGCTCAGATTTCACTCCTACAAAACCATGGAAATTCAGCAAATATTCAGAAACGGTGTATTTATATTTGAATATTTGGGATCATTATTCATCTATTGAATATTTTAATCCCTTATTGTGATCTTTTATTTTATTTTATTGTGCTTTTAAAATACTTTATCCTCTTGTCATTACCTGACTGAGAATTTATCAGAGAATCTTGTGCAATAATGACATGGTTACTGATCAGTGTAGACCCAGTCTTAAGGTTGGATAAATACACAGCTTCAGTGCTGATTTGAAACATGATTAGATTATTTTAAATATTTCGACAAAATGCTAGTATATTTTTTCTATTGGCAAAAAGCATTACATTTCACAAAAATAACACTGACTGCATCTAATAAAACGTTACAATGCACTTGAAAACAAAATTCCATAAAGTTCAGTTAGAAGTCTCTGGTCACCTAATGATGACATTGTAGGTCAGATGACAAAACATTTTTAGTCTGACCTATTTCTTGTCCTAGTCAGTAAGTAAAGACTGTTATTCCTTCAAACACTCTTTGCCACCTCGTTTGGAAAATGGATTCTGAAGTTGGTGTTATGTGACAAGGATCTTTGTACACATTTGTTGTGTGCCCCTCTGTTGTAGTGGTGATGAGTTATGATGTTGCATTACTGTCATGGAATGTTGTTTTATTGTACTGTGGTTGATGTACTGTGCTGAAGTTTTTACTGTTTTGTGGTGTTGTGCCCTATTATGTTTTGTTACCTAATATTTTTTATCTGTTATGTATCAGTGTTGCTTTGTTTACATTATTGTGTTTTGTTTGGTTTAGTACTTAGGCATGCTAACAAATGATTCTACATTCCCATCTAAATGCGCACACACCTTTGAAGTTTCTATGACTAGCGACCTATCACCGCTTTCTAAGGTGTTAAGATAGAGCTGCTTCAGATTTTAACCTCCTTAAGGGATCAGTTAGCCCAAATATTTGGCGGACACAGTGTTAGTTTAACAACCCCAGTGCTCACTTTATATGATATGGATTTGGAACTCCATCGGAGGTGCAGGGCCTTAGTTTTCTGACACAGTAAAGCTGCTGTTTTGCACTGGTCCAATGGACATCTCTAAATTGGGTAGGTTGGTGCTTCCATACTCCAAACTCCAAATTGGACCCTTAATATTTAACTTTACAAAACAATGCACATAAAAATGTAATTTAAATAAAATGTATTATTTTACGTTTAGTGCAGGTGTATTTTCCATTGTTACTGTGGTAGTCCTAAGTGAACAGGAGTTAGGAAAATGTGTTTAAATATATATATTTTTTTCACAACAGATTTTATTGAGTTTCTTGCCACCATATGACCCAGTGACCATGCATGTACATACAGATCATCACGTATATTATCATGGCATTGTACATCAATAATTTGGGAAACCCAAAACAAAACCAAACATATCAATCCTCTGTGATGTAATTTGTCTGCTTCTCTCCAATTTATTCCCAGGCTGAGCCCGAAATACCCTGATGATATAACATAAAGTCCACATGTCTCAACCATAGGACTGCACTTCAATATCACTCGTGTTGGCAGTCGGCGATGGAGGCTCCAGAATGAGGCCTCGATATTTTGCCCATCGCTGCCAAATCCTTATATGTTTCCTAGGGCAACCCCGTATTTTAGAAACAGACACCTCCAACCCCATGCAGAAATCCATCCCCTTCTTCCATACCCCCACTTGTGGCATTGTATTAGACCTCCATAATCTAACCATGTCTCGTTTGGTGAGTGTGAGTCCCAGAAATAGAATATGATGCTTATATCTACTCCCACCAATCCCATCTGTAATATGGAGCAGGGTAAATTTGGGAAATCTAGGGAGCTGTTTTATATCTCAGTGCACTCCAATGTAAACTTATATTCAACATTGATATTTTCAACAAGTTAGTCCGTTAGGGGTGTGCCACAACATCCATTGTCTGGCAGTGCCTTGCGAAACTTCAAACCATGTGGGACTGGGAGGACCAGTTTCCGAGATGTGTGCACTGCCACTTGAAACAATACGTTTCTTCAAGTGATTCTTCTTATATTAAATAAACCGGACTGCCAGGGACTCGATGGCCAACACAAACAATAGGGGGAAAGGGACAACCTTGTCTTGTGCTACGTCGAACAGAGAAAAGGAGCAAAGGCGACCAGCAACCTGCACAGATGCGATCAAGTCAGTATATAAGACTGATATAGGACAGAAAGAGCGGACCAATATTCAACCGCTTCAGAAGCGCGAACAGATAAGTCCAGCTGATCGAATCTAACAGCTTGTCCATATTCTCCAGTAACAGAGCGGCCGACCTATCCAGGAGATCGACTGTGGCAATTGCGTTGTGAGCCAGTCGGATGTTGTTACAGGTGGCCTGGCCGGGCATAAAACCTTCCTGGTCCGGATGGACCAGGTCTGACATATGCGGCATCAGTCTGTTAGCGAGGATTTTGGCTATTAATTTTGTCTCAATATTTAGGAAAGATAACAGCCAACATGATTCGTGGTGTTCAGGGGGTCAACTTGGTTTTAAAAAGACAACAATCTCCATGTGTCTCCAGTCCGGAGGCATAGAGGCTGTCCAAACCGCCTCTTGAACTGCATTCAGCAAGTGTGGGCATAGTTGGGAGAGGTATGCCTTAAATAATTCACTCAGGTATTCATTAGGGCCAGGAGCCTTCTCGGGCTGCATCTCCGACAATGCAGCTGTCAGTTCCTCCAATGTGAGGGGGTGGTCCAACGATTCCCACTCTTCCCACCACAAGGCCCTAGGGGGAATATCCACGAAGAAACTCTCAATTTGTGGGGTATTGATTATCTCCTGCTGAGCATAGAGGTTCTCATAGACATTAGCAAAAGTACTCGCTAAAGCCGCTGGGTCAGTAAACACCGTCCCATGAACATTGCATAGCCCAGAGAGTTGGGCTGGGGTCACCACATGTCAACAGAGTCTATAGAGAAGTTTCCCAGACTTGTCGTCCCACTGATGAATTCGACTCTGAGAGGCTAACCATGCGCAGTGCACTTCTTCCATCAATACCCCCTGATACTGCTGTCTGGTAAAACAAAGTTGTCTGCGGGCCACACCCCCACCGTCCTCCCGCCCCTGTCTTTCTAGTGCCATAATGTGGGCTTCCTATTGCACTACTTCACGTTTGGGTCATTTGTGCTCTGCTGCACATTAACTAACATCAACAATGCAAATGGTCTGTTTTATTGTCTTCTAAAGTAAAACTAGGGACGATGCAGTGTCAGTATTAAAAGTAAAGTATTCTTTCATTGCTTTGAATATGCAGAATCGATACGAGTGATCCTGTATGTGCCAAGGGGGAGGGCCTAGACTGAAATGGGTGACGTCTGACGGGGATTAAAAATCTTTCAGCCAAGGGGGAATGGTCAAACACCCCACTGGGCAGTATTGTGGCTTCTGGCACACTGTGTATGTAGCTACATGGAACAAAAATGGGGTCAATCTTAGAAAGGGATTTGTGGACTGGGGAGTAGAGGGTGTATTGCATGTCCCTTGGGTGATGAAACCTCCATGTATCTTCCCATCCCACTAATTTCACCAATGGTTGCAGGCGAGACTCTCACGTATCCACACCTGCCCCAGATTTCCGCCAGCAATCGCAGGTCGGGCATGGGATGTCATTCCAGTCTTCTCCCACGACTGTAAGCCTTCGGGTAGGAGTCCCCAACTGATGAACAAAGCCGTGGCAGAGCGGAGGGGGGCATAGACACTTCCTAATATGCAGTGTTCCCATGAAATGATCCCATGAACCAGGACTTATTTACCCTGTGGGTCCACTCATGTTTGCACTAATAGAAAAGGAATTCTGTGGTGTATCATTACAGTGACCCCCTTGCAAAACCAGCATGAAATGTGTGCATATACCCATACCTAACCAGACAGGGTGTTTTGATACCCATTAGATGCGTATCTTGCAATAGTAAAATATCAGCCTTGACGTGCTTCACCTGATGGAGTATCACACCAAGTTTAACTTTGACAAGCAAGCCTATAAAATTCCAGCTTACCACGTGCAGTTGACCTGAGGACTTGTCATCAGCCGTGTTCAGCAAAGGTACTAAAGCGCCATATGATACATATAGTTGAGATGCGGGGACTCCACCCTGAGATACTCGCAGACCATGAAGCTGGTTTCAACAACTACTTAAAACCTGAAACAAGCCCCAGCCCCGCCCCCCCAATACCTTAAAAACGTAGAAGCATCTGTTGCGGATGGTAACCCATGCCGACCCGAATGTGAGGCCAACATAGTATCCATCCAATGGAACCCCAAACTTCCCCTAATGATAATGTCAACTGGAAGGGACGATGTGCACTACCCTAACCATGTGGCCCACAAGGAAGCACCAGGATACAGCAACGTTCATTGCGCCGGAGGAGTTTCAAACGTTCCTCCCAGAACAGTCTCAGATAGTCACTTGTGGAAGTTGGGAGTCCCTGTGTCAAAGGCATCAGCTAGCTCCCCGCCTCTGGCCTTAGAGCACCACCTCGACCTGGACCAGTAACTAAGTTTCCCCTACTGAATATTTTGCGCTTGGCAAGGTTCCCTCAATGAGGATTCCGAATCACCGCTTGATGGCGTGTGTGGCTTCAAATATCTCATTTAATCCGTCCAGGCAAAAACCTCATCCGGAGTATCAAAGAACAGCGTGCAAGAGTTTTATATTACTCCTAGTTGTACCAGAAACTGGAGCATGTATAAGAGTTTTAGTTCTGGGAGGTGAGGCTTAGCCACTTGAAAAGACTGACGCTACTGCTGTACCATCTTTGTATAGTCCAGAAAAATGAGAAACTGATGAAATTCATAGAAGATCTCACCCTTTGTCCGTGCCTGCTGTAGGATGGCATCACAGTCATGATATTTTAAAAATTGGGCCAGCCCCGTAGGCAGTCACTGAAGCAAGGCCCTGTGAGCACGCTCTATTATAAAGCAGGAAGAGGGGATGTTGGCTGGGATCCACAAGGTTAGCCAGCTGGTTAGGAATTTAACCATGTCATTTTTGGGAGAACCAATAAAGCAGAGATTATTTCTACGGGCCCGTCCTTTCATGTCTTCCACTCATAATGCTGGGCCCTTGGAAAGTTTTTTGAGGGTAGATACCTTGGCCTGGAGAGTAGAGATTGAGTCCTCCGCACCTGGTATCCTGGTCTATGCCTCCATAAGGCGCTGGACCTTGCAGTGAAGGTCTTGGCACAGAAAGGTCACCTCCGAGCCCACTGCTTCAATTCTTGCCTCCAGTGTCTCCCTTGATTGTGTGATTGCAGCCAGTAAAGTAGTATTGTCTGGCAGGGCACTGATGCCTGCACCCCCTCAACATCTGAGTTTCCGGTATATCGATCCATTGTGCTCTGCCGGGCCACTCCTCCCGCAGGATTATCTTTTGTCATAGCTGCGGGCCAAGGTCTAGCAGGGCTGTCCACCGCTCTTTACTCGTGCCATCTCCCTCCAGATGGGTCCCACAGCATTGACGAGGACAGCATGCCCAGCCACCAAGCAAGGATACAGATGCTTGACCCCCCCAGCTCAAAGGCAAGGATTCTCTAGACCAGTGGCCAGCAAAGTCATATCCCATCAGGAGTGGGCCGAGGAGGAACCCCTCCACCCACAAGCCACATCGGAACATGGTCCAGCACAGAACCCCCCTGCCCTATAGATACACCTCACCTTCTGGGTCTCAGCCATCTTGCCCTGGCCTTTCCTGCAGTCGACAATCGCCACAGGGCCGCAGCACCAACACTCGCAGCCATGGCCCAGCCTGCGGAGCGGGACCACCAACCATATGCTGGGGGCCTGCCTACCAGCAGCCTTGCTGTCTCGGCTGTAGTGTCGATGCTGGCAAAGATGAGCCAGGGGCCTGTTGCGCTACTACCTGACTGTGGGGTTCTGGGGTCTGCCTGCGGCATGTCATCATGGAGGAGGACCCTTGGTCGGTCGGCCACCTCCTGAAGCCACCGTGCTGACCCTGTAGGGGTCACGTGGTCCTCTACCGGCACCTGCCGCAGCCCCACCAGATCCTGTCTGTCTCAAAGGGGGGACCACCACGCTTGACATAGCACCGGGCAGCGGCCCTAGCATGGCAGCAAAAGGCCCCTCAGTCAACATCATGGTCTCCCACACTGGGTCGTCTCCTCAATCAGGCCTGCAGGGCATGTCTCATTAGGACAGCAGCAGTCTCTGCCTAACCACACACCCCGCCACCAGTCAGGCAATCCTGGTGCGCTCGGTCTGACCCATAGTGCTGCGGCAGTTCATGTGTGGCAAAGATCCCTGTAGAAAGTGGGTATCTGGGCAGGATGTAGGCAGGATTTAGTTGTGGGCTAACGGAACTTGCCTAGAGCGTGACCGCCATGAGGGACCGCTAGGCCACACCCCCATGTTTTAATAATTTCAATTAAAAAATAAATACACTATTTTTAAATTAAATATTAAGTTTACTATTAGTATTACTTTCTATAGGGATTTCTCCATCCCTGAGGCAATGATCTTCACAAGCAGGCAGAAAATGACTAATAATAGCGTTTGGGCTGGCTCTTTTGTCTACATGTAGTTATAGGTCTGCACACAGAAATGGAAGTTCCCATCCATGAGGAGATTTATACCTAGGGCCCTATTCATGTATGTATGCCACTGGAATCAGGCTATCCTGGCTGACGAGGGCTGAAAGCCCGAAACCGGTCCTAGGATGCTTGTTTCCAGTCCAGGGAGGACCTGGCTTGGCAGTTCGGGCTGGACTGTTCCCATGGGGCACAGGGTCAAGACTGATTTGCATATGGCTGGGTTCAAACTGGAATGGCATGGTGAGCAAAAAAACGATGGATTTATGCCCAGATCTCTGTACTGGGGTGAATGTATGACATTGTTCTGCATTCTGTCCATCAATTGTTGTTTTTGCATTTGTCACCCCGAGTGGGAAGGGTATGCTCAGACGTGAGTCCCTTGCTCTCCATGCCACTGGAATCAGGCTATCCTGGCTGACGAGGGCTGAAAGCCCGAAACCGGTCCTAGGATGCTTGTTTCCAGTCCAGGGAGGACCTGGCTTGGCAGTTCGGGCTGGACTGTTCCCATGGGGCACAGGGTCAAGACTGATTTGCATATGGCTGGGTTCAAACTGGAATGGCATGGTGAGCAAAAAAACGATGGATTTAGGCCCAGATCTCTGTACTGGGGTGAATGTATGACATTGTTCTGCATTCTGTCCATCAATTGTTGTTTTTGCATTTGTAACCCCGAGTGGGAAGGGTATGCTCAGACGTGAGTCCCTTGCTCTCCATGCCACTGGAATCAGGCTATCCTGGCTGACGAGGGCTGAAAGCCCGAAACCGGTCCTAGGATGCTTGTTTCCAGTCCAGGGAGGACCTGGCTTGGCAGTTCGGGCTGGACTGTTCCCATGGGGCACAGGGTCAAGACTGATTTGCATATGGCTGGGTTCAAACTGGAATGGCATGGTGAGCAAAAAAACGATGGATTTAGGCCCAGATCTCTGTACTGGGGTGAATGTATGACATTGTTCGGCATTCTGTCCATCAATTGTTGTTTTTGTATGTATGTGTTGACATTCCACCTAATGTCAAAGAGATTATGAGGTATGGACTTTACTGCAAAGGACTTGGAATTTTTACACTTTGATGCAAGATATAGAGAAGACTACCTTTATGTATCCTCATGGATTCTATCACACCTATTCACATAGGCATTTTGTAGTGCAAAAAATAGCACTTCTGCAATATTCTTTAAAAGCTCATACATGCCTCTGTGAATTGACCACAAAACATCTCAAATGGGAATAAAATAGAAATACTCTGAGTGTATTCATGTGCAATCAGTACACATAGAAAAGAGTTGGATGTTTCAAGGCCGATTCACAAAGGCATGTAAAAATACACAAAAGAGAACTACAAGGGTACTACTTTACGTGCTCCAGAATGTACTCCTGTGGTACCACTTCCTGCACTCCTAATGCTTTCATGAATAGGCTCCTAAATGTCAGGACAGATGGAAGGTGAACAAAGGGCCGTTTTCTTTTATCCCTTGATGTAAAGTCAAATTAAAAGCCATTTAATGATCAAACCTCACAAATGTTCAGATAAGAAACAAATGTGAATGCTCAAAAATAAATTTCAAGGTAGCAAACATTACTTACTATTCCAGTAATGTCACTGAATGAAAGTACAGTGTGAAGAGTAAAGAAAAAGTAAATAAAGTTATGATTTTATTTTGGACGGGTCCATTGGCCAAAAAAATGCAATGCTGGAATAGATAACTGTGACATCTGTCACTCATTTTTCTGTCAAATTGTAGAAGAGATTTCTGTTTTTTACTGAGAAGGCCATGTGCATATTTTGACACTATTTTTATGGGTTTAATAATTCGTGGAAGCTGTATTGAATTAGTGTGAAGGTGATTGTAACACTAAGGGGCCGATTATGATCTTGCTCAGAAAGCCCTGCGGCCGACCTAGTCCAGTATAGCTTTCTGAACGACTTGCGCTCCGAGGCTCTGAGTGACCGAGTACGATGCAATTAGTGCTGACGGACTTGGGTCGATCGGAGTCCTATTGAAGTCTATGGGAACCTGTTGTACATTGCATACATAGGGTCCCATACAGAAAAAAGATAGGTCGCGGAAAAGGGCGCCCCCTGTCGCATTGTATTAGTTCAATCTTCCTCTCAGAATGTTTGATTGAGTCTGGCTATATTTGATACGGCATGAGTTTTAAGTCCAAACCTTTCATTTTTATGAATACAATAGTTTTAAAGAATGTGAAAAATTCTACGGGGCAGTGGGACTTTTTGCATGAATACCTTACTATCCGTCCCCCTACGTAGAATTAATCTATGTGCTTGGATGCCTACATGTGTGTAGAATTATTTACATTTATATAGGCATGCCAGAGTTCAGTGAAATTAACGTTTGTCTACCATTACAATTCTAGATTATATTCAATCACATGAATGCATGATTGTATTAATTCTCTTAATTGCAAATATATGAGCATTGTCGTAAAACTTATTGGAAAAATTCAGGTTGGTATTTCCCTGTGGATTCCAATAAAAACTAGATATTAGATGGGGGCATTCTTGAGTAAAAAATAGGGGATTTCCAAAGCTCCTACAGTGTCTATCAGCTGCGAGCTTCACTAGATGACCCTGCAAGCCACCAGGGAAATCAGAAACATCTGCATTACGGTTTTGGCATTGCCCTGCTGATTGTCACTAGTGCTGCCATTTTCCTACCGTGGTCTGGCCAGCCCTGTAGCTGAGATTAAAACCTACTGGCAGCTGTAGTGGGAGCCTAGTGAGGGCCTGCAGATTGACCTTGGAAAGGTCTGTGCTTCCATCTAGGTTGCCCCGTATGGGGTTTTTTGGGTTATAGTGATACCTCTGGTGTAAATTCTAGCTGAATAGTCAACATATAGTTCCTTCTAGATCCACGTGTTGGCATATGGATTTTCTACAGAATCTTGTCCAATATGATACAGTAATTACTACTCGTATGTAGTAATTTTAAATTAGTAGGCGTGAGTGTTGGACAAAGACAGTGGCCTTAAGCTCAACCGATGATCATTTATAAGAGGCAAGTTCCACCTAGGTTCTGCATGTGTGGGCGGTCAGCGCTGTTTGAAGAGATGGGTCTTCAGTTTCTTCGTGAATTGCAAGGTCGTAGGAACCATTTCTACTGTTGATAGGGATGCTGTATAGAAGAGAGTATAGACAGAAGGACTTCTTTCTGGATGTTTTATTGTTGTATTATTTTATCATGTATCTAGTGATGTCCTGGCTCCATGTTGGGACTGTCACCTTGAGGTGATTGTTTTCTCGGCCAGATATACAGGGAGCATTTTTGATGTCTCTGTAGATGACAAATTAAAATCTTTAAACATATAGATATTTCTGTAGGGAGTCATATACAGGGGGCACTATTGGGGATTTGTACATAGAAATAAGAAGCCATACGAATTATCCCTGGAAAGCAGAAGTAACAATTTTAAATAAATTCAGAAAAATCATGCCTTTAATAGCTTTCATGGTGTATAACCAAACCATTCCTTGAAATAAGACCTTTTTATTTGCTGCAAATAAAATGGCGTTTCTTGTCAAAAGCACTCTAAGTGTACAGTGCATCCCCCTTGTTTCCATACATGTCCCGGTGTGCCTAATTTATTGTGCTAACTAAATGACTGTTTCTTCCAGCAATTTATGCTCCATAAATATAAAGGACTGCCTTGAAAAACAATGCAGACATAACGATTAGATTCCAGGTTTTATGCACTGTATCGAAAGAGCAGTACAATTTATGACCGTACTCATGAGACTGAGAAGTGACATTCCTGAATTAAGCACAGAGATGCGGTGATTTGTGCTGCTAATGCACCCAAGGGGATTGTCGTGCAGGCATTTACATGAAGCAAGCCGATTGAAGCCACAAACCGCTTGTAAAACACAACATTTAACTAAAGGAAGGGAATGAATGTTGATAATCGTTTGGGGCAAATGGAGCAGGTATGCTCATGCGACGTTAATACATTTTTTAATGCAAAATATTGCAAAACAGTAACATAATTCATTTTATTATTAACATGACATACCGCTTAGACCAACATTTACTTTAATACGCTTTTTGTATAACACTGCAGCAGTTTTTGCATTCAAAGCCTTGTTTTTATCAGGTGTCATTACTACCCAAGCTAATAGTGCTCAAGCAGTGAAGCTCAGATGGGTGAAGGAAGTCATCCCAGTGGGGGTTCCAAGTTTTTACTTGCAGGTGAGACACATGTCCAACTTAACAAAGTTTGAGCATTAAACACTGTGCACACAGGCTTCAATAATGAAAAGTTAATGGAAGTTATCTTTGCCTTGTCGTATGTCATCTGACTGCCCACACAAATCTTCAGTAGATGTGGCCCACAGTTTTCAGCAGCTAGTTTCTTCTTCACTGCACTAAATCATTTAGTGCTTCATAATACTTCTATAGGGTAAATTGCTATCAAGGGGATTCTTTATGATTTTATTTGGACATTTAGGGCCATATGTAGGTGGCCAAATAGCGAGCGCTAACGCTGAAATTCGCAGAATTTCAGCGTTTGCGATCGCTATTTGGCAGCGAGCGATGTAGGTAAGTTGAAACCTACTAGCAAAATAAGGAATCGCAAAATTGTGATTCCTTATTTTGCTCTTGCATTTAAGGAATCGCAAATTGCGATTCCTTAAATGCAATGTAAGTAGCACAAAAGAAAGTGCAGTTTAGCCTTAAGGAATCGCTAATTACCACCAACTTCAAGTTGGTGGTAATTAGTGATTTCCTTGAAAAAAGCACTTTTTGTTTTATTTTAAGTGCCATGTGGCACACATTCATGCCCTTAGGGCATGTATGTGCGCCACATGTGCACACATACACATTTCAGGTGTGCAACAGGGTGTCCATTTGGAACCCTGGCACCCTTGAAATTGCACCTGCAATTTGCGAGTGCCTCTTGGTGACTAGCAAATTGCGGGAGCAATTCCTATTCATTCCTATGGGCCTCTTGGCCCAAAGGAATGAATGGGAAGGTATTTCTTAATTGCAAATCCCAATTTGCGATTCACAATTGAGGAATATTAAGGAATCGCAGAAAATATGGCGATTCCTTCCTACATAGCATTTTACGATTCATTTATAGCAATTCCCTAAAAATCGCTCTTAAGGAATCACTAACATGCATTTACCTACATCTGGCCCAAAGTTACTTGTTGTCCAAAAGAGTTCTTCCCAAGACACACACGTATGATTAATCATATACATTCATAACAAAATGGAGAAACAGGCGTACACTAGGAGATACGGACAAATCATGTATATGGTTTTAATTAAATGAGCCAAAAATGTAGGGTACAATGAAAATAAAGAATGTATGCCAAACCCACTCTCTCGATAACTGGAATCAGTCTTTTATACATATCCTTCAATGCAAGGATCCGGTCATTAACGTGTGAGAAGTGGAACAGTGTCAACATTTTCTCTCCCAAATCATGAGTACGTGAGACTATCCTCGGGAATCATCAAATATTTGATTTAATGTACAAGATTAATGCATGCTGGGTTTTGATTTTCATTATTATTATTATTGTTATTAACACTTCTTAAGCGCATGGCTGCCCTAAGGCATCCCAGTGCTAGCGGCAGAAAGAGCAGGCACATGAAAAAGCTACCTGTTGACATTCTGGAATAGCCAGGTTTTGAGACGTTTCCGAAAAGTGAGGTGGGAAGTCTGTGAGCGCAAATGCAGGGGAAGGGAGTTCCACAGCCTAGCTGTATTGTATAAAAAGGAACGTCCCCCTCTTCGCATCCTTGGATTTTAGGGATGGTAGCTAGCATTAGCTTTGCAGAGCGGAGGGATTTCCTCGGGCAGCATGCCACAGTAAGAGGCTGGTAATTGAGTTGGCCTTTACCCCTGAGGGTCTTGTGTGCAGTACATAGGGCTTTAAATTTGATCCTCTCCTCTATGGGAAGCCAATGTAAGGACTTAAGGCAGGGCATGGCTGACTGCGTTCTGAACTAACCCAACAGTAGTCGGGCGGCGCAGTTGTGTGCTACTTAAAGCTTCCTTAAGGTGGACTTAGGTGCTCCTAGGTAAAGTGAGTTGCTGTTGTCCAGGTGCAAGAGAACTAAGGCCTGGACCATGATTCTCCTTGCCCGCATGGGAAGTATGGGGAAGATTTTCAGACCCCTGCTACTTGCTGGTCGAATTTAGCTGACTT
Source organism: Triturus cristatus (assembly GCF_964204655.1). Classification (NCBI taxonomy): domain Eukaryota; kingdom Metazoa; phylum Chordata; class Amphibia; order Caudata; family Salamandridae; genus Triturus; species Triturus cristatus. The sequence goes on from NC_140595.1 coordinate 565,800,446, forward strand.
GACGAGCCAAACGCCCAAGCTTTTTATTTTGGACTTAGGGGCCGTAGGGGGTCCCAGACATGTTGGCTATGGTACTTTGAGGCCCTTGTTGAGTGTATTACCTAGATACATAATTTCGGTTTTGTCTCTATTAAGTTTCAGACATGATTGTTGCATCCAGGTGGCTACCTTCTCCAGGCAGGGTTCCACGTCCGGAGGAATATTGTGTAACCTACATTTTGACTCATTTAAATACAAACAATATACATAATGTGTTCGTATCTCCTTGTGTACACCTGTTTCTCGTTTTTGTATTGAATTTATTTGAATAATCATATGTGTTTATCTTCGGATTAACTCTCTTGGACAATGAGTAACTTTATGTTCAAATAAAATCATAAAACATCCTCTTGCTAGCAATTTACCCTATAGATCACAGATACTCTGGTTTCCAAGGGGTTATTGGTTTGCCTGTCCTCTTTAAACTGATTCAATATACTTTTAATTAATACGTCACTTTATTATATAGTCTAAATAGACTCACATTTTCATTTGGAATTTATCACTAAGGATTGAAGGTGTACCCTACATCGATAATGATATTTCTACAATGTCTTGAGGTATTTCCAGTAGAATATCACATCAATCTAGGCACACAGAAATTAATAAAAGGTTTGACATTCGACCAGATGCACATTTGTGACTCAAAGTCTTCTTACCACAGAATTTCAAATAAGGTTGTCAGGAAGGCAAACTACATAAAAATAATAAAAAAGAAGAAATGAATACACTTTGCATTGACCACCATTTTATCCTGCATTGGAGAATGTGCTGAGAAACCACCAACATAGCTTGTTTTCTAACATTTAAATCTTGCTTTTACTTAAAGAAAACAGATTGTTCCCCTTTGTACATGTTGTTTGGAAGGGTATGTCATGCACACAATGAAGCATGGCTCAAGGAAATTCAGCAGAGGCTGTTTAAAGGCACCATTGGGAGTCACTGAGTTTTATGAGACTTCTACACAAGCAAGACTAATTGCATCTGCATAATGCAACAGTTTCTCGGGGAAGGTGTTGCTTTTGCTGCGCCTTCAACATTTTCTTTTTAAAAAAGATTTAAAACGCCTAAGCCGGCAGTAAAGATGAGAAATACAACCAATTTATATAATTATCCAAAAATATTTAAATGCAGCAATTCAGTTTTTTTTATTCTGCACAGTTCAGCATTCCTTACATCCTAGTTTGTCTCTGTTTTCTAAAAATGGTACTTTTAGCTTTAAGAGAGGCATACTAAAAAGAGAATAAAATGTTTGTGTGACACATTTTCAATGCATACTATATATTTATTTTGTGTATGTCAATCTTGCTGAACGCTAACACGTTGTCTTGGAGCGGCCTCTTAGCACTGTGTCTATTACGGTCTGGTGTGATTGCCTTTAACAGGTCTTCACTGATAGTTTTTTGTTGCAACTTAGATGATATAAGGACCCAGTGGAGTCACTTGTGCCAGTGTTGTTGCAGCATTCCCCCTGTGGTTTTCCAATGTGTGGGTCAGTAGGTGTTGTCGGACATTGAAATGGGGAGGCCCATATCACTGCTTCAGAGGAACACAGTGTGACATTTGGATTTTAAAGGCTTTTCCGGAGAGTTAGTTGTGATGACAGGCCAGGTACATTGACGTGCAGGGGACTAAAAGCCTTGGGTACAAAAAATTGTGTAACACAAATCAGTCAAAAAACCTGTCTATAACCGATTAAATGGTGCAATACTAAGGCTTATATTTTAAGTAAGTGGTAAAAAAGCATAGTGAATAGATTTTTTTTGACCGATTTGTTAATTTGTGACAATACCTATTGGTGGCTAATTGCAAATAAAAATAAGCAATTTGCAATTTTTATATATTATATATTCACAATTAGAGAGGTGTGGCTTGGGACTGACGCAGGATGGCCGTCTTTCCCTTAACTTCGTCACGGCTATGGTGAGGAGACGGAACACATCTTCCGTGGAGCACCGTGGCTCACTGTCCTGTCACAAGATGACGGGGAAACCCGTCCTGCTGCTAGAGCTGTGTAGGATTCCCTAGTTTAGGCCCCTATTTGGAGGAATGTTGGCAGTTTGCGGCAGGTGCACTGATGAGTGAGTCATGCCTGACATTTTGTTTTTCATCTCAGGGATGAACAATACTGTGCAAACCCCCATTCTCCTCAGAATGTCACCTCTACATTCTCCAATTTTAAGGGACATTTGAACAGTTACAATGTGCCACTGTCCTTTTTACTTTAATGCTCTAAAGTCCAGAAAGACTGCATTATTTTGCCCTCTGTCTGCTAGTCACAGTGCTTCTGTCAGTCACTGGCTTTTTCAGCTTCATATGGGGAGAACCAGGAACTTGCAACTCAACAGTAATAAATAAAAAAAAACAATTTAAAATTGCCACACACAACCCTTCCTCTGTTCTAGAGGATATGGAGGCTTCTGGGGGAGGTGGGGGGAGTTATGACTCTCCCTTTAATTTGTCAGAATCTCACGCCATGTCTGCGCACAAGCTAACTTCTAAGTTACTTACATCTTCAAATGACTTAACATTTAAGAGAGCTAAAAAAAAGCCTCCCTTCCCCATAAAAGTCAACTCTACGGTCTCAATGGAGCTCATTCTCGAAGAAATGTGTGCTCTCAAACTTTACATGAAAGACAGTAACAGGAAGATGCAGACCCTTGAGGAAAAATGGTGTTTTGAGCAAGATAGAGTTACTCAGGTGAAACGTAGGGCTGAAGTGCTCGAAGACACTGTGTTAACTGTTCAGGCATTACAATCTGAAACTTTGTCTCCAAGAAAACTTGCTGAGAACATTCAAAATTGGAACAGGCAGGGGAAATAGAAGGTTATGATCATACGTCTTTTTTCCACACCTTTCCTCCTCAGAGTGTTGGATCTCTAGTTCTCCTATTTCGAACATACAGAGCACACATAGACTCAGTCATTCTCATCAGTCTGCCTTAACTTGACAGAAACCTAGAGGTGTCATCCTTTACTTTTTGGAGTATCTGGATCTTCTTGAAGTCATCAGGGCTGCTAAGACCAAGCGCTGTGTTTCATAGTCTGGATCCAACCTAGTTTTTATGCATGATTTTGCCAAGGCCACAGCAGACAGGAGGAAAGTTTCTCGATGTGCGTCCAGCTCTCCGGGTGCTCAATGCAAGATTTGGGTTATTCCATCTGTGTTTACACAAAGTAACTTACAGCAATAAGACTACTACTTATGAGAAGTCTTACCTTCTGTAAAAATGTATTGCAAACTGTAAAGGAGAGTTGATGGACATCTCCAAGAGTACTGCAACTTGATTTATGGTGTTTACATTTTTCTGATGGCTTTTTAGTCATGCATTTTCTATTTGCTAGTATATATTATAGTTCATGTTCATTAATTCATATTTGATATAATTGCTTTTTTAAATCATATTTGTATTTTCTCTTTTAGGAATGTTCCATGTTTCATCAAGATTCCACAGATGAAATTTTATGCGGTCTGGTCTCCCCTCCTTTGTCAGCCGATCGGAGTTTGGTTGTGTCATCCCACTTATTGGTCCCACCACACTCAACCTTTTGTTTGTCGTAAATGTATGTACGTTTTATTTTTCCAGTTTGTAGCATCCCTGCTTTCTCTTCTCTTATCCCTCTCCTTTTTCATCCTTTGCTTTTCTACTTATTTTTACTTATTTTCTCATAACCGTTCCACAGCGTTCCTATTCTTTCATTTTATGCTGTTATCTCATTGCTTGTTTTTTGACTAATGTAATGATTTTGTTGTTAATAGATTTTGTTATCATTACTTATTCAAGCCTGTCATATTTTTATTTTTTTAAATTATAATAAGGATTATTTCCTGGAATGTTAAAGGTTTAGGCTTGCCAATAAAACATCAGGGAATTTTAAATCATATTTCCAAGCTAAAGGGTGATATTGTTTTATTGCAAGAAATTCATGTTCTGGACAAAGACACTTTTAAATAAAAAATTAGTTTGTGGGTCACATTTTTGCTTCTCCAGGTTTAGGGAAGCATAATGGAGTGGCCATTTTATGCCATAAATCCTTTGACATTCATGTAATTTCCCAAGAAACTGACTCTAAGGCAAAGATGGATTTCTGCTTACATGACTATTAATAAAATTCCTATAAATATGTCCAACGCATATCCACCCACTAGCTCCGATAACTCTTTCTGGCCTGATAACTGATCTAAATCGATGTCTCTTCAGGATAATTATTTAATTGTTGGTGGTGATTGTAGTATGGTTTTTGATCCATTTTTGACCAGTACTCTGAATCTAACTTTATTCCTTCACACATGCATTTCCAATTATCTGCCACTATAAATCAGAGATCCCTCATTTGATGATTGGAGACTTTGTAACCCATACACCTTTTTCTCCCCTGCACATTCTTCCAATACATTATTGGTTATTTGTTACTTGCACAAAACATTATTCATTCCGAAATTGCCTCCTTATTAATCTTTGACCGTGTCCCTGTTACTTTAGGTTTAGATTGTTTTCCACCTAACTCTGGTACCAAAAGATTGAGATTTAATATTTCCCTTCGTCTAGACCCTTCACACAAACTTTTGAACACTGTGCTACCACCTTTTTTCTTGAGCATTAAACACCAGATATTTCCCCTCAATCCATCTGGGATGCTTTTAAATCTGCTTCTAGAGATTTCATCATTTCCTTTGTAGCTCACAAAAAGAAGTCCTCCTCTAACAAACTAAAGCTAATTATGAATCATATTAAACAATTAGAGCACTCTTATCAACTTTCTAAATCTTGTCTAGAAGAGTTAAATAAATCTAAATTTGCTTTGAACAAACCCTAATTAAAGATGATGTAAAATCATATCTCCTTAAATCTAGTGCTGAATACTACGAAGACAAAATAAAGCTGGAAAACTTCTTGCTAATTACAATTAAAAAAGATTATACCAAATTAGACTCTATCTTTGCATAGTCATGTAACAACATATTAATATTTTAGGTGCCAGTGCATATGCAATCTGACCCCGAGTGATGACATCATACCAAAATCCGTTCTCAACAAGGGAGAGAAGGTACAACATAGCTCACAAACAGACAAGGACTATGATTGAAAATACGTTGGGATTGCTAAAAGGATGATTCTAATGTTTGCATAAGCGTTGTGAAGCATGACTACTTGCAGCCCAAAAATATTGTTGAAAATAATTGCAAGCAGCGCTATGTTAATTATTATTACATCCAGAACCGGTGTTACAGTAGAATCACTGGATGATGAAAATATATCATACCGTCAGCAACAAAACCCAGATCATGTTGTGAATAGAGCAATAGTTGGAAGTACAAATCACTAGACACTATTTTTGAAATAAGAAGCTTATATGTTCAATGCTGCAATTTTTGAAGTCTTCAATAGCCATTTAATAAACGGGACCAAATAATATTTTTCGGTTTATTCACAGATCGTAAGAGAACCTGTGAAATGTTTTCACCAATAAATGCGGATATACCTTTTGAAAATGGAAAATTTTATTAGACATACTTTTTGTACATGTCTTTCAAAGTATACTAACAAAGATGCATGTAAATATCGTCTTCCTGAGATTTTTCCTTCCATTACGCTCACTCTTTCAGGAGATGTAAGAGTTGAAGTGCTGTGCACCTCAGAGCTTTGTCTTATGCTGCACACTAAATTTCTCTGTGCTTGCACAGATATGCTGTTGTGGCTTGAGGACTCCTTTCTTTCTTCAACAGCACGTCCTTTAGTCCTTCTAGCACATGTAGTTTGCACTTCTTCTAAACAATTTATCATTTTTTCTAACCTTTTACTCCCGTTTAGAGATTTACAACAAAGAAGGCTGGTAGTAGTAGGAAAGTGATCTCCAGACCTCCCAAGCCCATCCATTCTATTGCTTAAATGTTTATATTGACATTGTATATGAACTCTATCATGAATTAATCCACTTAGTGTGGCAACAACCTTTGGTAAGACACTGGAGGTTGTAGCATCCTCCCCCGCCAATGATTACGCTACATATGAAGCTTAGTATTACATGTCTTTTTTGGTCTGCTTGTGACTGCAAACTCAACATTCTAAAGTAGTATTCATTGCATTCTGCTCTAACACTTACGTCACAGTTCTATGGAGTGTGTCAGGTGCCAAAAGGGTTCCGTCATTTTTAATGCACAAGACACTACCAGGCACATGCATCAAGCATAAAAATAGCGATTCCTTATTTGCGATTTTTAGGGACTCGCAAATAAGGAATCGCTATTACCTATGCATGATGCAGTTAGCGATTAAATAACGAATCGCAAATAATCGCTAAACATATTAGCGATTGAACAAAAAATAATCGCAAATCCTGTGAAACACACAAATTGCGATCTCGCAATTTGCGATCTCGCAAATTGCGAGATCGCAAATTGCGAGATCGCAAATAGCGAGATCGCAATTTTACCGAGTCGCATTGGGAGCAGGCTGATGACCTCACAAACTGGAAGTCAGTCAGCACATGCTGCAGTCTGTGCCCAGAGGAAGTGAGAGCAGGAAGCAAAGTGCTGGGGGAGAGCTGTGAAAAGAAATACATTGTTTTCCAGACACCTGCAGACACCAAAAATGGCCCAAACATCAGCAGAAGAGGGGGCAGTGGCCAGAAAGTGAAAGCTAAAATGTAGTGAGAGGGAACTAGAGTACCTCATTGAAGAGGTGGTAAAGAGCCATGATAAGCTCTTTGGGAAGCTCTCATTAAAAGTTTCAGAGGCAGAAAAAAGAAGGATCTGGAACCGGATCAAGAACAAAGTTAATGCTGTGGGTGTGACACACCGCAGTATAGAAGAGCTGAAAGAAAGGTGGTATGACCTGCGGAGCCGGGCCAAGGAGAGAATTGCACAGAGGCTGAAGGAGGCGAAGAGCACTGGAGGAGGACCCTCAACAGTCCCAGACAACACAGCCCTGGAGGACCTGGTGGAGGGCACAATCCTGCCAGAAGCTGCTGTGGGAGTAACGCAGCTGGATACATCCGGTGCGGCCTGTAGTACACAAGGTAAGAGGCACAAAAATATACACATCCATGTAAATCATAATTGTGCACATACTGTAATTAAAAGCCAATCAGTTGTAATCAACTCCAGTCCACATTTCACAGAGATTCTAATGCATCATGGGAGTTGTAGTCTCCTGATCCAAATTGGTAGTCAAATTCCACATTTTGAGGCCATATTTCCAAAACTGCATTGCAGTCAGTGATTACAGACTGTGAGAACTTAAGAGCAAACAAAATTTAATGTGGCAAAGCATTAGCACCAACACAAATTAATATTGCACTGTTTCACACCACAGGTGCTGAAGAAGTAGACACTGATGACAGTGAATGCGGAGAGAGCACACAGACCACTGCAGAGACTGCCGTTGCGAAACCTGTCACACCACCAAGCACATCCCAGGCACCCCCAAGACGCAGGGCCACAGTCCCTACTCTTCAGACAATGGAGAGCGATCAGGCTCCTGAAAGGGCTTCTGCGCCAAGCCAGCCTAGTGTGAGGACCACTAGCACACCTCAGGCCCGAATGACACGAAGACGCAGGTCAAGGGGCCACATAGCAGCACAGGAGGCATCAACTCCAAATGTGTGTGGAGGTGTGGAGTCGCAGATGATGAGGGTGCAGCGCCTGCAAGCACAACATTTGGGAGCCATCAACCTGCAAACGACGAAGATGAACAAGAAAATGTCAGTCATGGCAGATCGCGTCAGTGAACTGACTCAAGTGGTTGTGGAAGGCAACAGGCAGACTAACGCCACAATGCAGGAGCTTGCGCGTGTGATGCAGGAGGGACACAACACAGAGAGGAGGAGGCATCACCAATTCATGGTGTGCTTGGCTGACTATACCAGATCGAACAATAAGTTGGGCAACGCAACTGCACTGCTGTCACGGAGATCGGTGGCACTGCAAATTGACATGGGCCATTGTTGTGGGGATGTGGCCAGGGCCCTTGGCCAAGTAACCACTGCTGTTGAATAGCTCCAGACTGGTACTGGTGGGCTCAGCAATGTCACAGGAGATGAGGGGAGTGAGGGGGCATCCAGCCTTAGCAGCATGTCAGCGCCAGTCAGCACTGGCAGGAGGTGCAGTACACGTCGTTCAACACCTACAGTTTCACCCATGAGTGGGGATGCAGATGCAGGTGAAAGACGTCTCGGCGTGCGTGGGAGGAAGCACTGAACACAAACATACCTCCGGACTATCTTCCATGGTGGTGTAACCATGTCCAGGACATTCATAGTGACTGGGAATGAAGTCCAAAACTTTATTTAATTTGTGCTTTGGTACATGCAGTGAATGTGCTCTTAAGCAACATCTATGTTTAGCCACACACCACTACCCGCTCACGTGCAAATAAAAACTTTGCAGTTCAAGAATGCGAGTGTTTTGTCTCATTATTACGTACCTCAGAAGTAATGTTGGGTGATCTCTGCACGTTTCCTCTGCCCTTCCGCTGAGCTTGCAGGATGCGGGTGTCGTGGGTGTACAGGGGGCTGGTTGTCCTCAGTGTCAGACGCCTCTATGGGTATGGCTCTCCTTGTAGCTATATTGTGCAACATTGCACATGTTGCCACTATCCTACAGCAGGTTTCCGGCTGGTACAGCATCGCTCCACCAGTTTTGTGCAGGATGCGGAAGCGACTTTTGAGCAATCCAAATGTCCGTTCGATCACATTACGTGTCCTGATGTGTGCTGCGTTGTACCGCTGCTCTTGTGGGGAGGCTGGGTTCAAGTATGGAGTCATGATATAGTTCCTCACAGCGAATGCTCTGTCTCCTACAGGGTAGTAAGCACGGTGTTAGTGTCAGCTATGCATTGCCATTTCTGAATAAATTTGTGTGCATGAGCATATTGTCTTACCTAGCAGGTGTCCTTCGCCAAATTACCCCATGAGCAGGCGTGTGTGAATGCCACTGTGTCAGAAGATGTATGAATCATGGGTGCTCCCAGGATATTGCGCTACAATGTCGGTTATGATGTTTTTCCCATTGCACACTGCTTGGACATTGATTGAGTGATACGATTTCCGGTTACGGAAGATATACTCATTAACTGCTGGTGGACATATAGCTACGTGGGTGCAATCTATGCATCCAATCACATGAGGGAACTGGGCTAATCAATAGAATTCAAGTTTTGTTTGGTTCAATTCCCTTTGGGTTGTGGGGAAGGTGATGTGGTTGTGGATCAGAGTCATCATGGCAGCCAGGAAGGATTTGAAGAAACGTGAGAGAGAGCTTTGTGATACCCCTCCAGCTACTGCCACTACCCCCTGGAAACTTCCTGATGCAAGTACGTGCAGGCAACATAGCACCTGGACATGGGTAGGGATTGCATGGGTCCTACGTGTCTGACGCTGCATTAGTGGTTCCAATTCAGCTATGAGGTAAAGTATTGTATCATAGCAGCGTTCATCTGGTACTTATCATATATGTCCTCAGCAGTTTGTCCCAACAGAGTGATGCACAGGCGGAATACCCTCTCCTGGATTCTCCTTCTGGCCTGGCCTGCTGCATGGATCCTCATCCTCCTCGCAAACACGTAGAGTGCCGCCATTGTGTAAGGCCTCTACGGCCTCATTGGTCAGTTTAAATAGCCCTCTGCTGATTTGCAGCTGTAGGGAATTTTTTATTCTTTTTCTACCACCTGCTTCTGATTCTCCTTAATCTGCACTTGCTATTTAGCGATTTTCATGGGAATCGCTATTTGCGATTTTTCATGCATTGCATTGCGAGTATTTTTAGCGAATCTTTAATTGCTCCCACATTTTTTTTTATCGCTAATAAGGATACGCTATATCTTGTTTCCCGGTATTATTGATTCGGTATTTTTGCGATTTTGTGATATTTGGTTGATGCATTGGGAAATGCTAAAATGCGCTCGCAAACTGCTATTCGCTAATTTTGCGAGCACATTTTAGCTTGATACATGTGCCTGAATATGTCCTCGCTGTAACTGAAATGCATTCCTGACAGGCTGTATTATATGTCAAATGACATCTTGAAAGAGTTCTGCAGTGAATTGCACACCAAAACTAAGGGCCTTATTATGACCTTGGCAGTCCATAGACATCCAAACCCATGGTGGCTCACCGGGGGCCAGTCCAGCTGCTGATTTATGACTCTGGGGCTCAGACCACCATGGAACTGCAGAGTAACCACAATCCCTGGTGGTAAAGCGGCAGTCTGAGGCTGCAATATACATGCCGGTGCCGGTGTGGTATAGCCAAGCATATTATGAGTTTTCGCATCACCAGCGCTCGCATGGCTGTGAAAGTGCTGGCAGTGAGGAAACTAAGGGTGCCCTACAGAGCCCCCGTTGCCTCTGGTCCTGGGGATACATGCAGGGGGGCACATGGTGTGTCCACCTGCGTGCATGCACCCCTTTCCTGCACGGCATGGACTGCACAGTCCATGCCCTGCAGGAAAGGGCTTTGGGGCTCCCATTGCGTGCATTTCTAAAAGACACAGCATTGGGACCGCCAAAGGACTGTCTGCCAGATCATGAGGAAACTTGTAATCTGGCTGGTGGCCGGCAGTCGAGTTGGTGGTGTGGGAGTGGGCTCTAGCATGGCAGCCCGTTCCCACACTGCCAAACTCATAATCAGGCCCTTAGCCATTTGTACTGAAACAGACCAACATTTGTAGAAAAGGTTGTAATGTACCTGCAATCTTCTTTGAGTTCCAACTGATGATAACCTTTACTTAAATCAAGGTGAGCAAAGACCTTTTCGCCATTTATTTGCATTATAATGTTGCAATGTGTCAACCTGGATCGTCCTTGTTCAATTGCCTTGTTTGTCTGACGCATGTCAACCCATATGCGTACAGCTATTTCAATATCCTCTTTAAACATTACTACTGTGGGGGAACTCACAGTGTTGGACCAGTAGAACTATCAATAATATCATGCTTAAGTAGTGATTCAATGATCAGATGTACAACTATTTTTTCCGCTCACAAATGGGAAATCGGGTCACTTGCGACCGCAAAATAGGTCTGCCCCATTTCCAAACCCTATTTTGCAAGTTGATAACCTATTACCGACTCACTAAGTAGGGTTTGTGACTCATATTTAGGGATGGGTGTGCCATGGGCATCCCTTTCTAATAGCCACTTACACTTCAATGTAAGATTGTTTTGCGACCGCGATTGCGACAGCAAAACACTCGCAGTCTTCCATCCATTTCAAATAGGTGGTAACCCACTCGCACACAGGAAGGGGTCCCCAGGGGCACCTTCACCTTTGTGACTGGCAGTGAAAATATTTGTTAAGAGCAGGTAGTGGTCCCGCGGCCCCCTTACTTACTCTTAAAAAATGAAACAGTAACATTTCATTTTTCTTTTTGAATGCATCCTGTTATCCTTTAAGGAAAAACGGGCTGCATTAAAAAAAACAGCTTTTTAAAAAAAAAAGCTGTCACAGACATGATGGTCTGCTGTCCCCAGCAGGTCACCATCCCTGGGCGTGCTAGCCATTCCTAATGGGATCGCAAATTGCACCTGCCTCGTGAATATTAATGAGGAAGGCAATTTGCGAACCCATTAGGAATCGCAAACAGTGTCTGAGACACTTTCGTACATTACGATTTGCGAGTTGCAAATTGCGAGTCACAAAACGACTCAATTTGAAACCCGCAAATTGGTAGGGTCGTACATCAGGCCCCAAGTTCTTTCTCCACAGCTTCTTGCAAAGGTAAAGCAAATTTTGTCTATGTCTTTGAGCAACAGGACTAACGTCCTAATTTATATGCAACTTTACCTTCATAGTCTTAAGCTTTCCCAAACCATGAAATCACAAAAGGAACTGACTTACTATTTCGTGGTGAGCATTAATGTTGTAATTCACAGAAATCAGTCCCATATCATCAGTTGTGAAGACAGGCACTAGATGTTGTGGCTTGAAGCATATGGATGAGTGTTTTCACCTTCATTTTCTTGTGTGTCATTGTTGCTAAAAATGTGCCTTGACTTTTTTTGTATTTTTTTGTACTTTATTGTTTTTCGCCATCTCACGCTGTCCACATCACTTGTGTCACTGCGCCATTCACTGTCACTAACACGACCAGTGCACATTCGGTTATGTTTGGTTTCTTCAATATATTTGTAATGTAGTGCTGTTTAACTACCTGCAAGTAACAAACAGCTTTTTCTAATTTCTTTAGTGTCCCTTGTTTGTTTTTCCTTCCCTTGTTCGGATTAAAGGATTCTGTTTAATGGTTCCTATAAATGATTACCGGTTGAGATATCGTTGTTCTGATATATTACTTACCCGGTTTCTACTGGGTTAACAGGTTTACTCCTGTATTTTGTTTCACATTGACTATATAAGGGCATCGATGCAGCCCATGTATACACATTGGTTTTTGATGGTGTAAGTTGCAGCAATGGCGATAGTTCATCACATATATCCTCTGGCATAATAATTATTGATGCACCACTGTCGATAATGAAATGTTTCGAACAACCATTTACTTTCAGTATAATCTTCCGACAATGTTTGAATTACTTTGATGCTTTGGCATATCGTTCTTATTTTGACTGACATTTTTCTTCACTGTGGCTAAATAAACATTTGTGCGCTTTACTGAGGTAAGCATCGAAATAGCACAATAATTTACTTCACTTTCATTTGACACTGATACAGAAGAACTGTTTGACAGTGATTTTGATGACGATAGACTTCGTTCAGTGTCGATTTATCTTAATTGATGTCGCTACTTGGCCTTGTGTGGGTGCATTGAACATTGCTTCTGGAACATTCTGGCGGTCATTTTGTCTTCACGTTGTGATGCACATACTTTTTCCATTGCTTAACGAGCCATCACAAAATAGTTCTCCTTCCCACAGCCTTTACATGTATGGCCAAGAGAGGGCCAATTTACCTTCATGTGGAAACGATAATCCATATCAAATACACAAATTCTCTTTATGTGTTAGTACCACTTTGTGTCCTTCAGTCTTTTGCTTTGGCTTACTTTTCACGCTCGTGATGGATTCATTCTGGGCACCTTTGGACTCCATTTCAAAAGCTGGTCTCATCAGCTTTGGCAGCCATTGACAGTCGCTGAAGACTAAGAGTTTCTCTCAGCATTTGTCTTCTGAATGAGTCTGACAAACATCCGTCAAAAACTCTCAGACGCGTAGCTTTTGAACTTATAAGGTTTGATAAGTGTGTCAAGTCCCTCCACAAATTTATCAACTTTCTGAAATTCTTGGTTGAAGATTTATCGTTCATAATGGACATTTGGCATTTATTAAACTTGAGATTCAACATTTCTTAAATCCAATGATTAGTGACTTATTCATCAGATCACTGCATTTTCTTTATGACTTCTTTTACACCATCACCAGCAAGATTTTTGAGATACTTGATAATCTTTTTGTTATCAGTCTTTTCAACTGCATCAACACAATCATCAAATGCCTCTATCCAAGCAGTCCATTTATCTCGAATATTTTGCTTTTTAGCTGCATCGAACTTGGTGGTGGTTTCAGGAAAGTGGCAGTGTTGCAGCCGTTTCTGGGAGTGGCTGACATTGAGGCTGGAGTCCTTTCTAACACTGTCTTCTGCTTCATGCATACCATCTCTTAGGCCCTGTGTTGTTCTGGCCTGTGTGTCAACTTGGCTAGTTGATGGAACTGTGACCTTCCTCTTGGTCTCCACGGGAGCACATTTCTGGAAACCTCTGCAGTTGTTCTGAGCCACCACCCAGCAGCTTTTATGACGTGCTGCTTCAGATATGAACAGCTCCATAAACACAACCTCGGGCATTTCTTCTGGGGTTACTCTGCCCAGCTCGGTCGTACAACTCTCATTATTCAGTTCTGGTAAGCAGATGACTGTTTCTTGTATTTGACTTGCTTTGTTTTTAGGTGTCTCTTTGTACTGTTTGACATCTGGTTGATCTCTGCCTCACAGTGCTTCTGATCACAGTGCTATCTTAAAATTTCCTGTTGCGATTTGCTGCTCTTTCAAAACCTACTTGCATCTGCCTTTAGAGGTATCACACTGTATTATGTGTGCCTGTGCATTGCATAACAGCATGGTACCTTCATGTATGGTTTGACCAGCAGGTTCTTGGTCACTGATATGTAGATTTCTTTGCAATGCCTTTGTTGTTTTTAACTTCTTTACAGTGCTGGAGTTGCGCTTTGACTCCACGTGCGTTAGGCATCGGTGCCGTACTTTGACTGCATCACACATGGCATGCATAAGGAGTTTGCTTGGACCAGAGAAAACTCTCTGGGCGAGCACTGTCGATCTTTGGCTTACTTTTTCCATCCTCATTCACAGATGTGCCGTCTTCCCCAGTCTGGGTACCTGACAATGACTAAGCCACCCATGGAGCTTAGTATTACATGTCTTTATTGGTCTGCATGTAACTGCGAACTCAACATTCAAGTGCAGTCTTCATTGCATTCTGCTCTAACACTTATGTCATAGTTCTACAAAGTCTATCAGAAGCCAAAAGGGTTCTGTTAATTCCTACTCACTTTTTACTACATTGCATCGCTCTTGCATCACGCAACATAGTGCAAGAGTGATGCAACTCAGAAATTTCAATTTATGAAGCTATGAAAGGCCACCTTGTGTTGCTCTCAGTAGCTTCATAAATCGCGAGTGAAGGTGTTGGTTACTCTGCGCTAGGGAGGTGTTCCATGGGCATTGCCTGGGTGTTGCCCCACAACTTCAATGGTTTTTGACATTTTCCCAGATTTTACGGAACTGGTAAACCTGGCAATGCAATAAAAAGATACGCCTTCCCACGAGAGGCATAACAAGAGAAGTATCTTTTTTTCTTCTCATTACTTCCTCTTTCTATGTGTGCAGCACAAATAGAAAGAGGAATATGCCTTTCAGAATTGTTTTTTAGCGGGATGGTGTCCCTTTCTGCACAAAAAAATCCTGCATGCAACACACGCACTTTCATGGTGAATGGGTGCCTGTGTAGGTGCTAGGCAGCCAAAACAGCACCAGTGCAGGAGAAAAGGAGGACATGTGCTGCATTTATTTAAATATGGCACATTCCTGCCATCTCATTGTCAGGCAATGCAGAGCAGCAACATGCCTTGCTGTGCTGCACTGCATAATAATGTCATACATATGCCCTTCGTTTCATAACACATTGGTTAATGTGAACCAAAAGTGTGAAAAAACCAAGATGTAATGGCTTACTGTAGATGTTGAAAAATGGCCCTCTCTGAAGGGTCACCCCAAACATTTTGCCTTTCCTCTCCTCTTTTTGGTGAATTCTATTTGTTGGCTTTAGTATTCTGAGCAATTAACCACTGCTAACCAGTGCATGTGCTTCTCCCCTAAATATGGTAACACTGGTGTATACGCAATTGGCATATTTAATTTACTTGTGAGTCCTTTATATAGTGGTATACCATATACCCAGGGTCTGTAAATGAAATGCTATTAGTGGATCTGCAGCACTGGTTGTGCCACCCGCACAAGTAGCCCTTTAATCATGTGCCAGTCCTGCCACTGCAGAGCCTGTGTGTCCAGTTTTACTGCCACTTCTATTTGCCATTTAAAAACATTTTCCAAGACTTAAATTCCCATTTTATTACACATAAGCAACACCTAAGGTAGGCCCTAGGTAGTCACTCTGTAAGTAAAAGGTAGGACATGTACTTTTAAGTTTTACATGTCCTGGTGATGAAAAACACATAAATGCATTTTTACTACTGTGAGGCCTGCTCCTGTCATAGGTTAACCATGGGAATTCCTTAATACACTTTTATATTGAAATTCCTAATTAGAAAGGAGCAGCGTTGTCATGTTTTATATCTCTAAAATGGTAATGATAAATCCACTCTACTGGTAAAGTTGGATTTAACATTGCTGTTTTAGAAACTTCTCTGCTCTTACTGCTCTGTGTGCTTACAGCCTGTCTCCAATACATGTGTGACAGCTTCACATTGTGCATTCTCTCTAGACTGCCACAAACATAGGAAGGTTATGTGTGTCCAGGCACTCATTTGCATTCTGATGACTGTTCTTGGCAGCGAGGGAGGAGCTAACACTTGGACCTAAATAGGTAATGTCCTGTCCTCACACAAAGGGCTGATTACCCCCTATTTATGGTCTGAAATTACCTCTATACACTTCAAAGACTCTTCTTTCAGGCCGACCCCACTTCAAAGGCACACATGGGTATAAGTATTGGGTGTCTGACCCCTCCAAACCAGACCCTCCTAGACCTAAACTGAACTCAGTCAGGAGAGCTGCTGTGCTGCATCAAGGACTGACATTCTGTTGGACTGCTTATCTGGTAGATCTGCTTTTCTGCTGTTCTGCCCTGCTGCTCTGCTGCCTCTGACTCTGCTGAGGGAGAGCTGGACTCTGCCTTGCAACTGAAGTGATTTCTAAGGGTTTGATGGTATGCCTCCTGTTACTTGAGACTCAGGGCTAACAAAGTCCCTACACCTATTTCTTGTTCACTGGAAGTGGAACCAGCTACTTGCACCAGAGAAACCTACACATCTCCAGTCTGAGAGTAGCAGAACCAGAGCATCAACCCTGTTGTGGGCGTAGAATCGGCACATCACTCTCAGAACCAATGCATCGCTTTGAGAGCCCGACGCATCCGAACCACGCATCGCCGATGCAACAGTGTGGAGATATATATATATTTTTTTCCTGGGAACACCAGACTGTTTGGAAGATGCATTGAGTTTACCATTAAAACAAGCTGGAATAAATTACTGGGGGGATCTCCTGTCTGTATAAGGCTTGATCTCATGGGATGTTTTGAATAACAGGTCAGGGAACAAGCTATCTAAGTTTAAATATTTTCAGCTCACTTCATGGTCTTCAACTATTACAGAGGAGGTGGGGGAAATTGGGACTTTGAAGTTGCGGTACAGGATATAAATCCAGGTGCCAAAGAGGTGGCGAAATGGTACGGTCAATTCCTGGAGGCTGAAGAGGATAGAATGAAGGTTTTATCAGAAGTCTGGGTATGCACTCTGCAAGAAGACTGTTTACAATCTTTGTGGACTGAATCCTTAAAAACTTTATATGCCTTTGTTTCACCCACCAACCTTAAACGTCATCATTTTTTTGGTATTCATAGGATCTACTGGACTCCTGAGAGATTAGGCAAGTTTGTATTGCAACCTGTTCCCAGCTGTAAGAGGTGTAAGATTTTAAGAGCCAGTGATGTTCATGTCTTTTTTACCTGTCCAGGAATCCAAGATTTTTGGAAGAAAGTTGAAAACATTTTAAGGGCCATCTTCATTAAGAACATTGTCCTGACAGAAACGCTGGTGTTGCAAGGGGTAAACAACGCATCTCGACAGATATTAAATAACATGCAAAGGGGATTACTAGTTTACTTGCACCTTCTGGCGAGAAGAGAGATTTGTAAAAGATGGTTATACTCGGAGCCCCCACATCCAATAGCATGGTTAAATTCGATAAAATGGACATGCAAACTAGACACTAAAGGTAACTCTAGTCACCCAAATGAGTTGTGGAAGGATTACCTGACATGGTCAAAATAGAATCTCAACTTCAAAGTAGGAGGGGCTGGCTACAATCCCGGAAACAAGGTCCAATGATTACATCATGCCATGGGCTCAGTGGAGGTTTGACTTAGCTTCAGTTCCCCTCCTCCAAGATGCGGGCTAGGGTGGCTCAAAGCCTCAATCTGCATGGACCATAGACGGATCGAGGGTACACCGAAACGGTTCAGAATGCAGTAGTCATGGTGAAATGAGGACTAAAAAAAAAAAAGTGTGGAGATATCAACACATCCCTTCGACTGCGTGGAGAAACTTGGCACATCTCACTTTATAAACAACACATCTTGGCTCAGCGCTTTATCTTCGGAACTGACAAATTGCCAACACTGCGTGGAGAAAATCGATGCATCACCTTGACTGCAGGTTCGACATCAATTCATCGCTCGTCTGCACCCTGCATTTCGCTGTTGCAACCTGGATCAAGGTACTCTGTTCACTGGGTCTGCATGATTCTTGTTCTCGGACTGCATTCCGTTGTGATTGGCCTAAACTGTTAACTTTGCCCCGCTTCAAAATGACTAGATAACCCCTATAGGAGCATATTGCTTCTAAGCACTGGTAACACTTTTATTAAACAAAAAAAAAATCATAACTTAACTTTTACTTATTAAATTTATGTCATTTTGGTCTTGATTTCATTATACAATTATTGTCTATTATTCTAAGCCAACATGTAGTCTTTTTGTGGTGTGTTCATTGTATTACTGTGTGTTGTGTTGCACAAATGCTTTAAACATTGCCTGTTTAGATAAGCCTGACTGCTCTGTGCCAACCTACCAGAGGGCAAGCACAGGTTATCTTTTAGTGTTTGTCTGTCTTAACCCGACTAGGATTGTGGTTCCTGTTTGAACAGGGTGCATACCTCTGCCGACCAGAAACCCAATTTCTGACTCTAGCTCACTCATTGTTTGGTCCAAAGAACTCACTGCTCTTAGTTGTTTTTGAACCTACAGCTTAGACATTTGAATGTTTTGAAGTTGCCAAATGGATTGTAACTCATCTTGTAAGTAATCTACTGTGCATAATGCACATGCTAAAAGGAGAAGTTTCAGCAGTGTGCATAGGTGTAACAAAGTGGGTGTGTCAGTGACTTTGTGAGCCAGACATTTTTTCTTTCTGTAAAAAGAATGGTAAAGCTTAATTTGTGATAATTCATCCATTTCAAAATTAGCAATATCCGCACCAATGTCACATTTTTTGTCACAGCATTCTGGTTCCACTGTGATTTCTGTATTAAATTACAAATATGTTGAGTTCATTTTGTCTTATTTTTTAATACTTTTTAAAATTTAAATATATCTTCAAATTGCAGTGCCCATAAAGTAACTATATCTTACATCTCCAACTGAACTGCTAATCACCCCACCTATTGCATCAACAATGACATGATCTACACCATCACTAATAACATCACTTCAACTTCTGAAATTCATCATTGATGAAAACAATGTGCATGGCAGGCTCGCAAGATGTAATTACTTTAGGGCACGAGTGTTATACTGTTCTGACAAATCTAGTAGGAATGTGTATTAAATCATCAAGACCTTCATAATATAGAGACTTAGTCCATATATATTAACAACAATTGTTGGTTTGTTTTGGCTAGCTCACAGTACCACATCTGAACACCTAACTTGACAAGGGTAACATATGTTTCTCGTAACCTCGAACACAACAAATCCGATTCTCAAAGAATTTGTTGAAACTAAACTAAACCTTTTGTTTAGTTACTCTTGCATGCCCACCGTAAACACAAGAAAGATGCAAAAATACATTTTTCAAAACATTTACTAAAACAATTGTATTCTTGTGAAGAGAATGTGAGCTGCAATAACTATCCAAATGAAACCCATTGTTGCAATAAGCATTGTAAGAATGGTAAAAAATATATACAATTCAATTATGTTAATTGTTGCTAATGTTACCATACGCCTATCTGCCACTAATACCTATCACTGAAGAGAGCATAGTGGGAGTACCCTTTGCCAGACCAGCTGGGATAGTCTGATACCTTGGTCTTAGAGGTTGTGTTAGACTTGGCATCATTTGGCGTGTTTGCCCTGAGTTTTTGCTTTCTGACCTCCTGGTTTTTTGCTCTATTTTTGCTGGCTTATTGTCTCTGCCACTTTTCTCACTGCTGATCAGTGGTAACGTGCAAGTGCTCCTGTTGTAAACTGTGTTATGGATTGGTGTTTCCATATTTGATTTACCTGTCACTTACTAGTAAAGTGCCCTGAGCGCGCCAGGGCCTGTAAATCAAATGCTGTTAGTGGGCTGCAGGACTGGATTGTGCCACCCACCCAAACAGCCTGTAAAGGGAACTCTGGCCTGCCATTACAGAGCCTGTGTGCAGTCTGGGACTGCCCTGTCGAGTTGGCAAGTGTACCCACTTGCCAGGCCTTAACATTCCCTTTTCTCACATGTCAGTCACCCCTAAGGTAGGCCCAAGGTACCCCTGTGGGCAGGGTGCAGTGTATGTGAAAGGTTGGACATGCCCTGGTGTGTGTGGCATGCCCTGATAGTGAATTACTACCAATTTTGTTTTTCACTATTGCAAGGCTACCTGTTCCCATAGGACAGAATGGGGAATTTGTTTATAACATTTTATAAACATAACTGGCCATGAGAACTAGGTAGGAAAAAAAAGTTTAGTATGCCTGTGACTTTTACATTCTGTGTTTGAAAATACCACTTTTAGAAAGTAGGTATTTTCTTGTTCAGCCATCCAGTAGGCCTCTGCTGAGGTAATGGATTGACTGTCTGGGTTTTGGATGACAGGGACTGGGGAGGAGCCGTGGCTCCAGATAGTGGGTCAGGAAAGGGCTGAATAGACCTGGGCTGCATTTGGAGTAGGGGGAGGAGATTTCCTTTCACCTGTATGGGCCTGGTCTGCCTCTGACAATGCCGTCTCCACCTCCTGCTAGGAAGCCACACAAGAGTGGGCAGAACTGGTTCTGGCTGGGCACAGACACACTCTGCCTGAGAGGACAAAGGATTTTGGGCTATAAAAAGTGGGGCCCAAACCCCTGAACTTTAGAACTCTTTTGGACCAAGAAGACTGCCAAGAAGAAGAGCTGGAGAAGCTGTGAGGAGGAACTACCACTTTGCTGAGTGCTTCGCTGTGTTGGCCTACAGTGGCTGCTTCTGTCTTGGGCAATGAAAGGACTGGACTGAACTTTCTGCAATCTCTTTTTTTGTAAGTTTCTCCAAGGGCTTGAGGTAGAGCTTGCTCCCTGTTCAAGAAGTCTCAGGAACATCAAATACTTCAAGTTCTTCTGCCCTCAGTACAGGGGACTGTGTGTTTTGTGCTGCAGCAGAGCAAATAGCAACCCGACGCCGTCTACGACGCTGCTGCCGAATCGTGTCCTGAAGGCACCGCCGCACTGCGACCCTGGTCTCACCGACGAAAGTCTGCTGACTCCGCCACCGAGCCGCTGCTCGCACCGCAACCTGTGGGATCTGCACTCCGCATCACCTTGCTTCACAACGCCGCCTTGGTATCCCCGATGACGCAGCTCCACCCCGAAATCGATGCTGCTGCTTGCACCGTGGTTTGAGGGCACCGCTCATAAAGTTACACGACACACCGCTCTCATCCCGCACCGCAGCCTTGGCCTACTGACACCGGTGCCATTGATTCCAGTTCGTCAGCCGATGAAAGCGCTTCAGCAACGAAGACACCACTGGTTGCACCGTGACTTGCCAGCACCGCGATGAGAACTGCATCACTTGGCACTGCGACCCTAGAATCACCGACGATGCCATCTGACGCCGCCATCGAGCCGCTGCTCACACCACGACCTGAGTGCATCGCATGCCGCACTGCTGCTTTACGCACGGCAGCACTTGACGCCCACCAACGCTAGAGCTCCTAACTTGAACCGCGAGTAGTTTGATCTGCATCACGTGTGACTTTGAGGGCCCGACGACTCCTGCACCAACCTCCGGAACCGATGCCTGTGGACGCTGTGCTTTCATAAGCTCAACGAGTGGTCGCCGACACCCTGCATTTCTGAAGGTACTGTTTTGTGGGTCTTCCTGACACCGTTGCTGGCCCGCGACGCCGCGGTCAGCCAGAACTGTTTGGATTTGCTTGTTCACGATGCCATTATAGCCCCAGAGGGAGCTATCGACTTCAAGGAACTGTTTTTCAAGGTTATTTTGATAACTGAAGATTTCTAAGTACTCTATTGTGGACTTCTTTTATCGTTTTTGGTCTTGTCTTAAGTATATAAAAATATTGGATATTTTTCTAAACTGGTGTGGTGTCCTTTTGTAGTGCTTACACTGTATTACTGTTGGCTATGTGCAAATGCTTCACACATTGCCTCTAAGATAAGCCTGACTGCTCGTACCAAGCTAACAAGGGGGTGTGCAGTGGTTATTCTAGGAGTGTAACTCCCTTATCCTGACTAGAAGGAAGGGTCCCTACTTGGACAGGGTGCAAACTATTGTCAACTAGAGACCCCCATTTCTAACAGGTTAGGAAGCTGGTCTAAGCGTACGGGCTAGCTTCCTTCACAGGATGAAGATCAGGGTCAGCTCAGCTGCATCTTCGTCATAGTTCACATCAGTTCCATGAGGATTCTAGCTAGAAGTACTCCCCTCACTGAGCTTTATCATGGAAGCTGTATAAATAATAAAGTACTGTGTTATCGCACTGTGGCAGAGGCACAGAGCAGCTCCTTTGGTTTTGTCTAGCTAAAACAAGGTCTCTCCTAATGATCACAGAAAGAAAGGAAAACAATGGCATAGCATTCTAAATGTACAACCCTGGAATCAACTGTACAGTCTACAGGGCATCTATGCCTATCAGAAAAGCACATACAGCTCATTCGCACTTTAACAGTAAAGTGTGTAAAAAGTCACCACGAGAAAGATGTCATTCTAAAAAGGGGAATCTAAAATGGAGACTAAACACGGGCTATACAACGCGAGTTATAGTTTCTTGAGAGAACTATAACTGGTGAATTTCAGTGGTCTTATTTGTTTAAACTGACATATTCCCCTCACTGTATCTTCCCTTTAACCATTGTTTTTTTTTCATTGAATATATTATAAATGTTAAGAGTTTTGTGTGCAGAATGAAATGAAAATAACATTTATAAAGACCGACTAATACCCAAGTGTGTCTAGGGGCTGATTCACTAAGAAAATGAGATGGCTGCATTAAAAGAGGTGTATTGGTTGAAGAGTCAGGTTTTTATCTCTTTCCTAAAAGTTAACGCATATGCTTTGCTTTTCAATCCAAAGGGGAGGGAATTCCAATGCCTGGAGGAGCCTACCAAGAAGCTTCTGCCACCCCAGCTGGACATTTTGTATCTGGGCAAAAGATTGTTTGCTGAGGCAGACTGCAGCGATCTAGCCGGGGTATAATATTGAAAGTTATGCTTAAGGGACCCCGGGACAGTGCCGTGGAGGGCTTTAATCAGACATTTTTTCTGATGTTAACAAACAGGGCATTGCAATAATCAACCTTTGATAGGATGAGGGCCGAAGTTACAAGTTTTTGTAGGTGTTGAGGTACAAAGGGAAATATCTTTTTAAGTATAGAAAGGAGGCAGAAGTGATGGTATTAAAGTGGCCCCCAAACGAGAGTTGACTATCGAAGATAACTCCCAGAATGAGCCTGGTGCACATCCCAGAAGTCGGTACCCAACTGGCATGTAACACTATAAAATAATAAACCTATTGATCTGTGAAAAGAATTCATATTCCATCACAGTTGATTCATAGGCCATCAGATAAGGATTGTGATTTAAATTTTCAACCAAATTATAAAGTCTTTTGTCTCTATGGATACATACAAAAATAGAATCCAAGTGTGGAATTTAATAAGATGTATGATTGCAGCCTCTACATGTTTCGCGTCACAGTCGCGTCTTCGGGGCTGCTTGAAAGACAAAAAATACTACTAAATATAATCAAAATATTAATAATGTTATAAATCATAGTACAAAATACTCCAAATTGACCATACTGTAGATTAAATATTTTAAAACTTAAACATGAAACATTAAAACATTTGCAAAGCATTTACAGAGAGCTTCATCATTCACAAATTATTCTTACCTATCTAATCTCATTGAATAAGGCAGTTGAATGCTTTACATTTGTTTCCTTCAAACTTATTCCCTTCAAATGATGTGACAAGATCTGTTTTTAAATAGTGTGAAACAACCTGTTTCTTATCAAATGATGTTACTTTATTGTTAAAAAAGCCCATTTCCATACCATGTAACTATAAGGGTCATTACGATGGCGGTCGGACTTTCATCCGACCACCATCGTTGTGGGGATCGGGATCACCCGCCATTCATGCGGCAGTCCCGCACTCCAAATTAGGATGCGACTGCCACCATGGCAGTCACATTTTGCAATTTAACATTGTGGTGGGTGCTGCTGCCTGCAGCACCCGCCGCGATGTTAAAAATGCATGTTGTGCATTTCACTGCACTACGTGGCAGGCACCACATGGTGCCTGCCACTTAGTGCAGTAAAATGTAGGGGGTACCATGGGTACCCCCCCAGTGCACATACACCTCCCCCCAACACAAGGGGGGCCCCCAAAATCAATCCCTGCCAGCTTTTCCATGGCGGTTTCGCCGCCATGGAAAGGCTGGCTGCTGCCAGCATCATAATCTGGCAGGCAGTGCCTGCTAGGCACTGCCACCATTTTACTGATGCTGACCGCTCTGCCAGGCAATTGTAATGATTGCCTGTGGCGGATCCGTAGTGGGCGGTCTTTGCGCCCGCGACGGTCGTAGTTAGATTCCCCCCGCCATCATAATGTGGTAGGGGGGAAATTCCTTTTAGATGGCGGAAGGACCCCCACCGCACTGCTGGTGGTGGCGGTCCTTCCGCCATCGTAATGACCTCCTATGTTTTAAACCTCTATTATGCTGCAACAACTAGTCCAAAGAATAAGTGGGACAGCTTTATAAAACCCAAAAGAAAGAAGATGCCTTCCTAGTTGCTATTTTTTCCCTCCTAAATCTCAAGCACATTCTTAGCAAATGAACAAGTGTAACATTTGTTCTGAAACCCAAAATCATAAACAAATTCTAAAAGCATACCCCTTTACCTACTGAAATACAAATGGAATGCTTAAGCAAATAATCCTCATCATAATTCTAACCCAGTTAAGAGTAATTCTTTGAAAAATAACCAAAAAGAAAAGAAAATCTCAGTTAACACATATCTTCCTCTAATCATTGTCACATTCAGAATTGCATATGATATTCAACTTACCAAATGATTGTGAACTGTGGAACTTTTCAACTATCATCATACACTGACAAGCAAATTATGCAACCTCGAACAGTTTAAAATTGTGCATGTATACACATCCTCAAGAACAGGTAAAGGACCCAATGATAAGGGAAATCTGAAAATAAAAAAAACATTATCATATCTTACTCAATGTTTACCAATGCATCTCGTGTTTTCACGACATTCTTTCTTGAAGGTAATCTCAATCCTGATCCCGATTGAAGCTCTAATAGCCCACCACACCATGATAAATACATCCATGCATTATCATTCACACTTAATAATTTGCCAGTTGGAATTGGAAAAAAGTATTACATTGACTGTTAAATCCCCTTCTCAAACTAAATGAAAACATCAACAAATAATAAGCACAAAATCCAAATGCAGGATTAGAGCACCCATTCACCTCATGCAGTAGCACCATCTAAAGTCTCTCTGTATGATTCCTCATCCAATTATCAGCACATATGAAATCTTACTCTTATTCAGTAAATAGATAAAGCTCCTTAGAAGCTAATATTAAAAAATTGATGCCTTTGAACATCCTCATCTAGCCTTCACAATATGACTTTTCTTTCAATTCTCTATTTATCCGAAAGATAAAATAAAAAAAATCCCCAAATATACAATAACTGCAAGCAACTAAATATTAATATCATTTCCAGAATTGGGATACAAGCTTCAATTTTCAATATGCTAATTCCTTTCCTGCTTAAAATTTTTACCAAGATCTGCATATAAGCCTGGGCATTATCTTCTTCACTTGATAATTTGTCAGTTGGTAAACGAAAAAATTATCATATTGACTCTACCCCTAATTTAACCCACCTGGACCTAATATTATGCAAATGGCGCATTTTCATTGTTTGCGCTGGGCGCACCTTTTAAAAGGTGTGCCCAGTGCAAACAATGAAAATGTGTTGTGTTATGGTGCATGTGCTGCCCCCAGCCCAGGGCAGGCATGAAATCGGGCTGCCCTGGGGGCAGCGCATTCCTGTGAAAAATTAGGTGGCTGCTTTGAAGCCGCTCTGTGTTTTCACAGTACAGGTGGCAACCCAAATGCACTTTGAAGGGAGAATAGAGATCCCTCTGAAGGAGGGTGCAGTGAGTGACTGCACCTGCCTGCAAGAGGATGTCTGGGGGTGTCCATGGGATCCCCTTTCCCCCTGCAGAGGGCTGTTATCTGGAGGAGCACTGACAGTTCACCTCCTGACAGCTTCTTTGCCTCTGCGCCATCATCTGTAATATGGCGTGGGCACAGAGGCAAAGGGATACCCTCATTTGCATGGGGCCATTGCGTGCCCTCTGAAGATATTGCTGGCGCTGAATGTGCGCCAGCACTATCAGTAATACAGAAGTGCCCCAGGAGCACACACAGCGGCCGCAAACGCCCGTTGCGTCCCTGGGGCACTTCTATAATGCAGGCCCAGTTATCCTTTTATTCTACAGCTATGATAAGTCCTTTCCTGCTCAAAAAAAATTACCAATATATGCATTTAAGCTTACCAACATGATCAAAATAGTCCACATGTAAGCCCAACATTCATGCAGCTAATACATCTCTCACGATTTACACTTTAATTCATAAGTTGTAGAACTGTAACTATCAACACGCCAGAAATCCTAACTCTGTTCCAAAACCTAAAACAATAACCTCAGTATACCAAAGGGTTCAAAGGGTTGATTAAATTAAAAAAACACATAATATTTAGTCTTCGAAGGTGGGATTTGAACTATCATTTTATCCTCTAATCATAACAGTATTCCTCCGATGTGCTATAACTCACTCATTTATTGAAAGAAGTAAATGGAGTTCTATTATTCTAAGAACAATGCTTGCACACTTAGGCACAAATGTATCTATATTACATGTTCCTTAATGTCATCATAAAACCATATTGACATTGATACCTGTCTACATCAAAGTATATTATTCTCTATCTTTATTAAAACCTATTGGAACCATATTCAATTTGTTAATTCAATAGGTCTCTCTCATCCTGAGATTCTTTTCCAAACTCTCCCGTTTGTTTTATTGTGTTCAAGCCCAATAAATTGTATGTGATCCAATTCTACAAAGCTATTTGATTGCCTGAATTGTGTAGCCAAATGATTTTCCAGATCATTATTTTCAATGCTTCGAACATGCTCCTTCCATCGGTCTTTTAACTTGCAAGTGGTGGATCTGGCATATCGTTTTTTGCAAATGCATATGATCATACATCTACAGTTTAATGTGTTCCAATTTATAAACAACTTGATTTCAAACTCATATGCCTTTGTAATGTCATTGAAAGTTTTAACAGCATCAGCACATTGCAGCACATGCAACAACCATATTTATAGCATCACCTTGGAAGGGAGGGTAACCACTTATCCATCTTACTTCCTGTGTCTCTCTCTCTTCCTTATTTGTAATTCTGTCACTGTAACTAAGTATTGTCCTAAGTGTCGGAATCTTCCTATATGTAATCACCATTTTCTGTGTCAAAGAAGCAGCAATGTCCAGGTCCAAGGTGAGTGCTTTACAAAACACTTATAGATCAGATGTATTCCCATACTATATGTTGTAAAAAAATCTCATCAACTCAGGCGTTCCCCTAGAGTATGTCTTTTCACCTTTGAGCAGATCACCCCTGTTAATTTTACTCACTCGACTCTTGGCCAAATCAGGAATTCATTCTTCAGACCCCTGAAAAACATTATGTGATAATTGCTGCTTGTGATTCATATTCTGTATCTAAAGAACAGTTTCTCCCAGCTATTAGACATTCTACAAAGGGTATGTGATTTATCTATTTGTTCAAATGACTCGGGCTACAATGTAATATCACATTTGTGGAATTGGGCTTCCAAAAAATCTCAAAGCAAGTTTGTCATTGCTAACATGTGATCCCAAGTCCACAAAGCGTATCTGGGTTCTGCTATATTCTAAATTTAAAGTGACATTAAATCTGTATTCAGATATTAATGATTAATTTTAAGTTACTCCACCAAACCATTACAAATGATAAACATATCATCAATATGGTGTCCCCAGTACACTAATTTATCTCAATCTTCCTACAGCCCTGTCCAGGCATGCTCCCTCTCATATAGACCCATAAAAAGGTTTGCATAAAAGAAAGCACACCGGGAACCCATGGCTGGTCCCTTCTTTTGTTGAAACAACTTATTTTGATTTAGAAAAATCTGAGTTAGTCAGAAAAAATTCAGGTAAATCAGTGATCATCCGTGAGCGTTGCAAAAACTAGCCGATTTGGTCTAAAAAAAAAGTCTTAACAGGTTCAATTTATATGCAATGTTCTATGCTTGTACACAGACTGTTGACACCCACGGTAACCAGTAAATATTCTGGATTCATGAGTTACCCGTCATTGGCCTAAAAAAATCCTTGCTGTCCTTAAAAATATATGGAGATAAAATAAAAACAAAAGGAGATAAAGAAATATCTTTAAAATATATATATATTTGGAGAACATTGTACTACACAGATATCATTAACAAAAGCAGATAAGCCAAATTGATATGAATAAACAAAAAAGAAGAAAGTGCCATACAATCGCTATTCACAGAGATGGAACACAAGGATGTACAGTAGCATGTAGGGTATATCGAATTCATCACCCCAACAACCACAGGCACAAAGGAACTTAAAAGAGAAAGCCGCTA
Source organism: Triturus cristatus (assembly GCF_964204655.1). Taxonomy (NCBI): domain Eukaryota; kingdom Metazoa; phylum Chordata; class Amphibia; order Caudata; family Salamandridae; genus Triturus; species Triturus cristatus. Next base: position 565,828,989 of record NC_140595.1, read on the forward strand.
TGATGATATATGGTCATGACCAGCCAAAGAACCAGTCAGAAGTCCCTTGAAAGGGTCTCGGGTTTCCCTAAAGCTAGCTCTCCGCTCATCAATACTAACAAGATTTTGAGAAGGCAAGTATTCAGAAATTCATGCCACCAGAGCATAGGATAGGGGTTTGAGCGCGGAGCCAGTACCTTGCTAAAATTTATCGTGCCAGTACAATTCTGAAAAAGTAAATTCCAGCACGATAAGCTGGGATACACAATGAGTGACCAAACACGATTCATTTAGGTTCCCAAACCATCTTGCTATTAGCAAGGTGATTATGTTTTCCAAAGGCTATCTGCCAACAATGAACAATAGAGGACAAATAGCAAAAATGCGTACAGCTTCCACCTTGTCAGCCAAATATCGGCACCATTTAGCATCCTCTCTAAGGTTCATAATGTTAAGACGGTAGGGACTGTAATAAAAATCATTGATACATTTAAACTGATGGGCTTTAACCCTTGAGACATTTAGAACACTATGGGCGAGCGTGTTTGTATGCCTCATGACACTAAGAATAACCTCTATTCCAAGATACCTTATCCGCAATGTTGAAAAGGGTCAGCCCACTATCCCACCTCAGACTATAAAACCATTTTATAAGCCAGGCTAATGCCCTTCTTAGGTAGGCCTCACATCACATAATCCAAAAGACTGTTCAAAGAACAATCTTTATCTCCCCTCTTTAACCTCTTCACTGCTAAGCCTCCCCATGCTAAGCTTTTTATTTGGCTATTTGGGGTAGTTTGCACCTATGCCCCTGTAACTTTGTATCCACATAAGGTATCCACGCCAAATTTGCATACTTATCTTCCAACATCTTGATGATTCTAAAGGTACCAATGGTTTGTGGATACCCCTGGAGGGGACAGAGAAATTTTACAAAATAAAGCAATTTTGTTTTTTTAGGAAAAATGGGAAAATGTGCTGCAGAAGAAAGTGTCTGTTTTTTACCCTGTAAAAGGTATCAACAAAGGGGTTGTAGTTCTAAAATCACCACCTTTTTAGTCAGAAAATTTACTACACAGTTTTGGCATTTTACTGGAACATAGCCTATTTTTCCTGTTTGTTTGTGCTTGCAACCACCTTCCAGTTAATTGTCGAAATGGGTGTGATAGCAATAATTAATCCCAGAAAACTATGCATTTCTGAACAGTAGACAAAAATTCTGAATTCAGCACAGGGTCATTTGTGTAGATCCTTGAAGGTTTTTCTATAGAAACAAACAATTGAAATAAAAAACATATTAAAACGGAGTTAGAAAAAACAGCCATTTGTGCTAACTTTTTCACCTGTAACTTCTTCTAAGTATGGCAGATTTTTAAAAGCAATATACCATTATGTCTGCTGGATCCTTCTAGTTGTGGGGATATATGGGACTTGTAGGTACCCAGAGCCAATAACTGAGCTGTGTCTTGTAATGGTTTTTTATTGTGTACCGTATATAGAGTAAATTATTTGGTAAACTATAAAGAGAGTAAAAATAGGTACCAAGGAAATCCATATATTTTTGAAATGGGAACAAAATATAGAGTTTAAAAGCAGTGGCTATTTACACATCTCCAAAATTGTGGGTACACATTGTCTTGCGTTTGGAAGGCAGAAATGTAAAGAAACTCCATTGGTAATAACACTTTTCTACTATTCTGTGTTCCCCTAAGTGTCTCAATAAAAATGGCACCTCTCTTGTGTGGGTAGGCCTAGTGCCCGTGGCAGTAAATGGCCCAACATGCAACATGGACACATCACTTTTTTCCAGTAAAAACTGACACTTTTTTTGCAATGTGCCTAGCTCTGAATTTTGGACCATAACTCGGCTGGCACATAGAGAAACCTATCAAACCTATACATAGCTCTAGGCCTAAGCACACAAGTGAGGTACCATTTTTATTAAGAGACTTAGGGGAATGCTGGGTGGGTGGAAGTTTGTGGCTTCCTTCAGATTCTAACACAGAAATGTGTGGAAAAAGTGTTTTTTCTTTTTTACAAAGTTTGAGGTTGGCAAGGGATTCTGGCTAACAGAACCTCGTGCGAGCCACACAAGACACCCCATCCTGGCTTCCCCTGGGTGTCTAGTTTGCAAAAATGTTCAGGCTTACTAGGTTTCCCTAGGCAACTGCTGAGTTAGGGTCCACAGCTAGGCACACTGCTAAAAAGGGTCAATTTTCAGTGGGAAAATGTAATGTGCCTTTGTTGCATTTTGGGATGTTTTCTGTCACGGGCATTAGGCATACCCACACAAGTATGGTACAATTGTTATCAGGAGACTTGGGGAAATGCTGGGTGGGTGGAACTTTGTGGTTCCCCACAGATTCCAGAACTTTGCTTCACAGAAATGTAAGGAAAATGTGCTTTTTATTTTACAAAGTTTGAGGTTTGCAATGGATTGTGGGTAACAGAACCTTGTGAGAGGCACACAGGTCACCCCATCCTGGATTTCTCTGAGTGTCTAGTTTTCAAAAATGTACAGGTTTGCTAGGTTTCCCTAGGTGCCAGCAGTGCTAGGGCCCAAAATCCACAGCTAGGCAAAAATAAAAAATCAGTGTCTAGTGGGCTTTCTGCTGCCCGAGAGGAGGCTGATTGGGGTTCTTGCCCCATCATGCCTCTAAAGGGGAGCAGAAAGACTGTGGTCCCCACCCTTATGTATAAAAAAAACATAATCCCTGGTGCCTAGTTGTGTCTCTGCCCCCAGGGGGGGCAGATCAGGGGCTATTGCCCCATCTGCCTTCCGCGGGAGCCAGAGAGACTGTGGCAAATTTGTTGGGGGTTGGGGTATTGGCATGCCCATTCTGGGCAGCCCCTCACCCCTACATATAAAAAATAAATAATCCCCAGTGCCTAGTCGGCCTTCTGCCACCCCCAGGGGGAAGATCAGGGGCTATTGCCCCATCTGCCTCCTGGGGGGCATAAAGATGGTGGCATTTTTCTGGTGGATGCAGGCATTGCCATGCCCATTCTGGGCAGCCCCCACCACTGAACTTTAAAAATAATTAGTGGGCTTTCTGCCCCCTCCCCCAAAGTAGCAAATAAGGAGCTAATGCCCCTATCTGCCTCCTGGGGGGGGCAGAAAGACTTTTACACTTTTGGCGGAGGAAGGGTGGGGGCATTGGGAGGCCCTTTCTGGGCAGACCCCACCCAGACCTATAAAAAAATTATCACTGGTGTCTAGGGTGCTTTCTGCCCCCACGGGAGGCATATTGGGGGCTTCTGCCCCATCTGCCCCCCCAGGGGGGCAGAAATTCCCTTGCCCAAGGGGCTGATCCCCGCTCCTAGTTGCCTAGTGGGTGGATCCCTGCTTTGGGGTTGCCCTTCTTGGGTGATCCCCAAGCAGGGATCCTTTAGGGAGGGGTACCATTGGAAATGGGAGAACAATACTTCTCCCATGTGCTTTGGTGCCCAGAGCACTGAAACAGTGAAAATGAAACTAAATTTCTGTTTCATTTTCAATTTAATGAAATCAGCCTGCCTTGAATATAGAGGTCTATATATATAGCGCATAGAACTAGGGTGAAAGGAGGCACCCCTGCCGGGTACCCCTACTGATTGGTAGAGTGGCCAAGAGATTACCCAAGCAAATAACTCTGACTTTAATGCCCCGTAAAAGTTGCGGAACCTGGCTTATAAACCGCAGGCAAAGGCCCTATGCACTCATGATTGCCGAGACGAATGGCCAGGACACCGGGTCAAATGCCCTAGCCAAGGGATCTGGGTATTAGAAAGGTGGGTCTCCTGCAGGCAGACTATGTGGTCGCAAATAGTATAGCTTTTCTCTTATTAATTTAAATTTATGGGAGGTCTGGACATTATTTATGTTCCAAGAAAGGATATGTACGTGCTAGTCATACCTACTCACACAATCAGCCATTATGGTGATCTGTCCAACATCCAACATACCCTGCAAAAAGGCAAAAAGTCGTATTCTCACCCTGTGCACTGTTCTCATTATTAGACGTACAACTCTTTCTTACCTCTATTTTTTGCCTTTTCTCCCCAACAGCCCCTACCCAGTTTTCACTCCTCATTGTAGTAAGAAGATCCAAGCACCCTTTGTGGTCCCTCCCCTCAAACAAGACCCTATGCTAAGACTCCTACCCCCAACCACTACCTGAAGCACATGCCACCCACCATCCCCACCTTCACCGAGGAAGAAATTTGACCCTGCATGTAGTTATGGGAGCAAAGCCCTACCCCGAGATGCATCAACCTAGAATTTGAAAAGACATAAGAAAATAAACAAGAGGCCCAGAGTCTAAAAGATCCTAAGGGAAAAAAGGAGACCACTGGAAAAAAGGAAGCGGAAGTCCAGAAGAAGAAGCTCCCTAACAAGCATACAACACTACGTCTGTCTATCAGTGGTTGAGGTGATTTCATTCCTATAGAAAATCCTGGAGGGAGCAACTGAAAGAGGAATTGATAAGAATCGCCATTCATTTAACTGGCTGCCATTTTGCCATTAGCTCCACCACCTCTAAAGCTTCAAAGCAAAAATGTGCTTGACCCTCTTACTTGATGTGTAGGGTAGCTGGTTCAACAGAGAAACAGTAGCCCCGAACTGTTGGAGTGCTGTAAAATGCTCCCTGAGGTACCACCGCCTGATCACTGTCTCATGGCAGAAGTCCGACCGGACAAAGTACTCAACTCCAGGAGCTTTAATCGGTGACCTTGTACTGGCTTCTCGGAAGATCTATTGCCTCATAGAAAGGTATCAACAGAGATCAGTATTGCCCGTGGGTATTGAGGCAGTGAACCATTCCTGGGCAAATGGAATAGAAAACAATGAGCTCCCTTAATCATACTATCCATGTCCCAATCCTTCAATGCAGGGAGTCACATCCTGAAAAGGTGGACTATGTAACCTCGGGGGCCATCCCCTTCAGCACCTTCTGGAATACCGAGTACCCTGAGATTGTTCCAACAGGTTCTGTTCTCCAAAGAATCGACCCTTGAGGAAAGTGTAACCAGCTGAGACTCATGTAGCGCGAGGATTGTATTTTAACTTTCCCTACAGTAGTCTAGAGGGTCATCTGAACTTATTTGACTTTCCCAAAACATGAATTAAAAATATCCATATTCCTAAATAGCTTCCTCAGGACAACTTGTTTTTTCAGATGAGAGGTTTTAAATGGAAGTGGGTCCTTTTGATACTCCTCTATATGCTGTTGTAGATGATCATAAATAGCAGCCAAAGTTGGGGAGCCTGACTCAGTAGTGGGGGCAATAGAGGTGGTGGAAGAGGCTGGGGTTCTACTACCACCAGCTTGTGATGGAGCAGTGTCTGTCTTCAAGTCCAGGGGAGACAGATTTGTCGGAGTAAGCTTCATACCAGTGGGATCTCACAGTAGCTCATAATCTGTTGTGCATACAGATGTCATGGGATCAAGAGACTTGTTTTACCAGGTTCTCAATTTCAGTGGTTGTGACAGATCTGCCTCCCACATCCTGACCATTCCTACTCGAAGCCAGATGTCCCCCCTGCAGCCTTGGCTCTGACTGTCAGCCAGTCCATGAGACATCTGTTGCAGCGCACCCCTCTGATTTGCAATCTTCCGAACAACAGTCCCTCAGACTCTCAGAATCAGATAGTGAAAAAAAGTCTTGGGGTCTGATTAGGCATTTGCCCACATTTGCTGCTGCAGCTGGGGTTGAGAATGTTGCTCTAAATTCTAACTCTGACCCAGGATTGACTTGTTTCAGAGTCTGATCAGAAGATCACCGAATCGTCATTCTCGGAGATTCGCTCAGTCAAGGTTCAAGATAATAGTTAGGGCCACTTGAGACTGTGATTGGTGCTGTACCTCCTGATGGTAGTTCTCCCGATCTAGCAGTGACAGCCTCTGACGAGCCCCATGGGAGTTTGGGATTCGTTTTTCCCCTATTGTATGAACAAATGGCTGATATAGGAGGAATATAGTGATCTAGAGACTGACACAGGTAGAGACCCTGCCGCACAAGCATGCACTTGTCTCAAAGTGCCTTCTGGGCCTTTTTCCTGACTTAGCAGTTTCCTGCTCTCTGTGATAGGCCTCTAGATCAAAGATAATGTCCCCTCTGCTGCTGTAGCTACTGCAGCGGTTTCCTCCAGACTACTTGTCTGAATTTACTGCGCTAAGGTTACTTTATCCAAATGGTCTGTGGGCTATGAATATTAAAGTGAGTGACAGTAGCCCCACCTTTAACAATTGACTTTGGTTCCATATTTAATCCAACGAGGTTGTGAAGTGATAGTAGACTGTAGCTGGGCCATGAATTTAGCTAGGTATTAAGGAGTCTCTTACCCCGAAGTCCCTCAACAGCTGGAGAGTAGAGAACCAAAATGGAGACAGTTTAAGCAAAGTTGCAGGCGAATGTCTGGATTTATAACATCAGTTATCCCTGCTGCAGTTTGGTGTTGAGCTCAAGTTACACAGCAGGATGCAGAGAGGGAAAAAGCAACCGTTGCTCAGCAGAACAGTCTGGTTAAAAGGGAAACATCTCAAACTTCGGCTTAGTCTTAAATGGGGTTAAGCCTCTTACCACTCCAGGGATTACTAACCCTCATGCTAGGAAGATAGACATCACTTGGGTTTACAGGCTCAATCCAGCACTCTCTCTGGATTCCAGATCACTCTCGCCCCCCAGACACCAGAGGGGAAGCTCTTTCCATTCTGCATCATTCGGAGTAACCAGTAGCATGGGAAGCGCTAGCATCTGTGGTCCGCCTGCACTTCAGCAGAGCCGTGGGGCAAGCAGTGTGCCTCTTAAACTAGCAAAAAGCTGTCAGCAAACACCACCAGCTCAGGTTCGAGCAGAATCCATTAATCCTTGGGGACTACAATGGCTGTAGGACGCTGTGTAATCAATTCAGGTGATTTCTGCTCAGGAGAGCTCTGCGCACAACTAACACAGCACCGCCATCTGACTCCACCAACCATTCATGTTTTCTGATATAAATAAATAGTAACATATTTTGAGAAATGTTCAGTGTGTAATCCAACACCAAAAATTATTGGCCTACCTAGTAGAATTTTATGTGTCTTGTATATTTTAGGTGAATAGATTATCAATATGATCGGATCATCCACCAACATGTAGTTACATGTTTCTATATCCAAATGCAGTTTGTCAACATAGGATCACAATTTAATCTTAGGGTTATGACTAGACAGATCTAAGACTGATTTGTCAACTGTAGTATATTGAGATGTATCATTAAGCTGACGATCAGCTCCAAAATTATAATCCTTGAATTTCATAATGACAACCTTCTAACCCTCCACACACAGCTCGGGTATAGCGTGGGGTAACAACGGAGAGAGTGGGGCCTCTTATACCTGAGCTGTGTTCCAGGCGAGGTGAGGCCCATTCCTCATATTTTACGGGTGCATTTATACCCTGTGGATACAGAGGATATACACGTGATAGGTGAGGTTGTATTAATTCCAATCTGCACTTTGAGATACTTTTTAAAGTTCATTCCTTTGCACTTATTACACATTGGATACAGATGCAGTTGCAAGATAAAAAGTAGGTCCTGACGAAAGCCAGGGACTAATAGTCCCAAGGGCTGAAACATGTTGACCATAGGGTCTGTTTATACCTGATTTTTTCCGTGGTCTCTTCTGAAGACCCCCCTCATTACATAATCCACGGTTGATCCCTCTATGATCAAGAGGGTTAGTGGATGGAAGGCTGGAAACCCAGATGATAAGTCTGATCAAGGTTACGTATTTGATGGAAATTCAACCACTCATACGGGTCTTTTTCTACTCTGCAAGTCTCTCTGTGTAGATATGAGTTCATGATCACTGTAGGCACACTCCGTGTAGACTGGTAGTCAGTTAGTAGACCCCCGGGTTTTTCTGGTTTGCTCATAACATTCTAACCCTTGTCATCCTGTTTGATAATAATTGATCTATCCACCTTAAAACCTTGTAATGCACTGAGTTCATATTTCTTCAAGTTACTTTAACATTTGTTTTGACATTGTGATTCTAAATCTTTCATCACAAGATTCTGAAAAACATCAAAAATATGGTCTTAAGTATTAGGCGCAAATTTTAATTTAGGTCTTAAATCACTCCCTGTTGTTAGATCCAGATCTACACCCAATTGGGATGCTCGATCCTCTATATCACGTTCTTGACCATGCTCAAGACTCATTAAAGTAGAAATATCTTCCAACTGTTTGGTAGTCTGGATGCTTGCATCCTTTTGAATAGTAATGTGTTTCTTGTAAGACACTTTGTTCACAAAAAGATTTTTACGTTTTAAGTTAGTTGCGATTACATTTATTTAAATCTAATTTAGTTCTTAAACTATCCCATTTAATAGTGGGAGCTAAACTCTCCCTTATTCAATACCCTTTTTTTTTCCAGTTCTGATAAGGGCCTGTCAGAAATATTGACCACAAAATACTCTATTTACTCATCTTTTTGTTGCATTGTACCCGTGTTCGGACTCCCTCTCATGTCGCTATGTAAACTGTAAAGCAAACTATCATACTAATCGGAAGATGTCATCAGTGATGTAATCAATGATGTCATTTGAGATATCAGTGATGACACAAATTATGTAATTGAACATGTCATGAGTGATGGCATGTGCGGGGTCATCAGCAATGTATACCGAGGTCACAAGTTATAGTTAGTACTGTTTGCTTACTGTAACTGATGAATTGAATTTATTTATATTTCTTAGCTTAAAACATTACTGTTATCACTCACAAATTGACCTAACTATAACTTTTCTTTAATCTTTATTTTTTTCAGTGAATTTCTAAGGTTTTTAAACATAAAGATATACTTAATTACCATGTATAAATGCAACCCCCTGCTGTTGCCGCAGTCAACGCCTTCCCATGTAGCCAACTCCATGCTCTGCACCGCCTTTGGCCGTGCGCGGTAGGGAGTAGCCCATAGGGTCTGGCCTGGGGATGTCATAAAATGTTTTAATTTAAGGGGAGAGGCGCTGCATGCCCCCACTCCCCAAACCGTTATTGGCCCGAGTACCCCATCTCCCAGGGCCACCTAGAGGGGGGCTATGTGGTCTCTCTCCCCCAGCCTTGTTAGGTTCAATGGACCCTATCCCCTAGGGCCACCTTTCAGATACAGGGGAGGAGGCATGCAAGCCCCCCCTCTGGGCAAATTTTGGTCCTGGGAACCCCATCTCCAAAGCCAGGCATGATTTGTATGGGGAGTGGGCATACAGCCCTCCTCCCGGGGCTGATTTTGGCCACAGGGACCCCACCCCTAGGGCATGGTGCATTATGTAGTGGGAGGGGGGCTTGCAGGCCCCTCTCTGGGCCAATTTTGATCTTGGGGCCCCCCAACTTTGGGGCACGGCATATTTATAAGGGTGGAGGGGGGCATGCGGCCCTCCTCCTTGGACTGACTTCCGCCCTGGGGACCCCATCCACATGGCCCCAGATGCTTGTTTAGAGAGGGGGGTATGCACCCCCCTTCCTAGACTGCTTTTAACCCCAGGGACCCCATCTCCTGGGGCCCGGTGTGCTTTTTTGGGTGAGGGGAATACATAGCCTACCTCCCCGTGCAAACTTCAGACCCAGTGACCCCATTCCTAGGGCCTGGCGTACTTTTTGGGAAAGGAATCACAAGGAGCTGATGGATGGAGCACTGAAATGAAACTTTTCAGACAATCACCCTCAGTCACAGATCTGGGTGGAATTCATCATGATTCTTTAGCTCACTTCACCGCCCAAGTTTAGACCTAGCCAAATGCAAATCAGTCTTGACCCTATTCCTCATGGGAACAGTCCAGCCGAAACTGCCAATCCAGGTCTTCTATGGACTAGAGACCAGCATTCTGGGACCGGTTTCACCCCTCAACAGCCAGGCTAGCTTGAATCCAGTAGCACATTAAGCCCAGGACCCATGTCTGGGCATACCCGGCACACTTAGGGTGAGAAATCAAACGAAACACAAATGATGGATGGAATGCGGACAAATCAAACATTCAACCCCAGTCAAGAAATCTGGGTTAAATCTATCATTCGTTTGCTCACCATACCACCCCAGTGATGGATTTAGGCCCAGATATCTGTACTGGGGCGCATGTTTGACATTGTTCAACATTCTGTCCATCAATTGTTCTTTTTGCATTTCTTAACCAGAGTGGGACGGGTATGCCCAGACGTGGGTCCAGTGCTCTCCATGCCACTAGAGTCAAGCTAGCCTGGCTGATGAGGGGTAAAACCCCCAAACCGGTCCTAGGATGCTTGTTTGGCAGTCCAGTGAGAACCTGGTCTGGCAGGTCGGGCTGGCATGTTCCAATGGGGAACAGGGTCAAGACTGATTTGCATATAGCTAGGTTTAAACCGGATTGGCATGGGAAGCAAAAAGACGATGGATTTAGGTCCAGAGCTCTGTACCGGAGTGTATGTTTGGCATTGTTTAACATTCTGTCCATCAATTGTTCGTTTTGCATTTGTCACCCCAAGTGGGGCGGGTATGCCCAGACGTGGGTTCTGTGCACTCTATGCCACTGGAATCAAGCTAGCCTGGCTGATGAGGGGTGAAAGCTTGAAACCGGTCCTAGGATGCTTGTTTTCTAGTCCAGGGAGAGCCTAGCCTGGCAGTTCGGGCTGGACTGTTCTCATGGGGAACAGGGTCAAGACTGATTTGCATATGGCTGGATTTAAACTGTAATGGCATGGGGAGCAAACAACCGATGAATTTAGGGCCAGATCTCTGTACTGGGGTGAATGTTTGACATTGTTCAACATTCTGTCCATCAATGTTCATTTTGTTTTTGGAGAGAAAGACATGTGGTCTCCATCCCTGGAATGCTTTTGGTCTCAAGGACCAGATCCTCTGGGCTTCCACAGTTTTTATGAGGAGGAGGGCACGACCCCTCCCTGGGTAAATTTTGGCCATGGCTACCTCATCCCTTGGTAATGCTGTGAAACTTGTAGGGGGAGGGGGAATGCAGCCCACCTCCCCAGGCCAATTTTGGCCCTGAGACCCCATTCCCAGGGGCCTGGTACCATTTCCAACGGGAGGGGGAAAGCTGCCCCCTAGGGTGCAGGGGGAGTTACAAAGCCCCCCCAGGCCCAGCGGCTCCCTACATGTAGCAGGAGCCAACATTGCTCACACCCGCATGGAGCATCTCCTAATGCGGCTACCTCTGGGCATGGGCAATATTTTGTTCTGTTTCCCTTCCCGCTTCAGTGTGGGCAGGGAAACAGTTCAAAAGTACGCTCCCTGCAGGTGGGAGCCTTTACAAAGCTCCTGCTCACTGGGAGTGGACTTGGTATTTGCTTCAGCTTGGTGAGAGATCTAAAAATGCTCCCACCAAGCAAGAGCAAACACAGGTTTCCCTGTAGCCGCCACTGTGGCCTAGGAAGCCACTATGTCCTGGGGGTGGGGACCCTGGGACATAGCTGCTGATCCAGTGCTGAGGATTGAGTACCCAGGGTCATTAATAGCTATGGGAGGCGGGCGACGTGGCCCCCTCCCTTAAAGGAATTGGCCCGTGGGTGGGCTCCCCAGGGACTTTTAGTGCTTGGGTAGGGCGGCAATATACACCCCCTCCCTTATAAATAATTAGCCCAAGGAGTAGGCTCCCTGGGGCATAATATAATTAAATGTAGCCCGTATGTGATACATTTTCAAACTCACAAGAGCCTCACAGCATTTTTTGCTGATTCATTCTCTTGTTTGGCTTCAGAGTGGGTCCCTCCGGCTCCCCCGCCGGGGCTTAGTTTGTCAGGGTATCCCTGGCCTTCCAACTCACACTTTTTTTAATACCTTTAGGACATGGCACTAAGTCCCCAAATCCTGTAATGGTAGCCAGCACAATGTTGCTCATGTTACTAGCAGCCATTTAGAGGATTCTCACTCCCGCAGGATCGAGATGGCCTAAGGGAAATAAAGCTCCCTGGGCTAAACAGAATGCTCTCTTTTTAACTTGGCACTCCTGTGAGAGTCTCTGAGACTTTTAGGAACCCAACCGCATAAACATACAAATGTTTTTATCTCTTAATTTCTCAAAAACCTCTGAACGGTTTTATACCAAATCATAATCTGCAGACCAAGATCATGCTTCCTGCCAAATTATTCCACTCAAAAGTATTTGGCTGTAGCCTATGTTAAAACTCTAAGAAAAATGCATGTGGATTTTGAATTTTGTGTCACCCTTTTCTTCCTGTCCCCCACATAATGGATCAGCCCAAACCTTACCATAAATAAACTTGCCAAAAAGTAGCACCTTTTTGGAAAGTTTTGGGGAAATTTGTCAATTGGCGCTAAAGTCATTAGCAACATAAAAAATGCTTTTCCTATGGAAGAGCAGACCTAACTATAAATGATCTAGTGGCGACCGCCACTAGGTAAATACAAAACATACGTTAATATATATTATATATATATTTCTGTTTTTATCTAGTGGCGGCCATTATACTCCACACTTCCAGAGAACAAAACACTTGTTTTAATGTCACAACTGTTTTCTTCTCTCTCCCATGAGTGTTATTTCTTCTTTGGAAGTGCGAAGCTGTCATTATAAATATTTATATATATATATATATATATATATATATATATATATATATATATTCACAGAAAAAACCATAGGCTGGACATTTCACTCGAAAAAAAACATTGAAATTCCCCCGTTATAGTTAGTTCAGCTGACTATAACTCGCGCGCCCGCAATCCTCTGCTCATGACGTCACATATTACATCACTCATGACATGGTCAGTGGCATCACTCTTGACATCACTGATGACATCATCCTTGTGATAGAGTGGCGGTCGCGCGAGTTATAGTTATCTGAAGTAACTATAACGGGGGAATTTCATTGGTTTTTTACGAGTGAAATATCCACCTAACTATAACATGTGTGAAACCTATGGTTTTTTAAGTGAATTTGCAAGGTTTTTTAAATGCTAATTCCTAACTATAACGTGTGTGAAACCTATGGTTTTTTCAGTGAATTTATATGGTTTTTTAAATACTAAGTTATGTATGTATTTTTATTTTTTTTATATATTTATTTTTCAATAAACTACGTATTACATTTTTTTTTTCTATGGTTTTTCACCGTGCGCGCACGGTGCGCGCACCCGCGTGATTTAAAAAAAAAAAAATGTAAATGTTTTTTTCTGCCTTCGGGGTCCTTCAGGGACCCCCTGACAAAGGCTAGGGGGTCAGGAACTCTCTACCCTGCCCCCTTTTCACGTTCGCCATCTTCCTTTTCCACTCTCGCACTGAAAACAAACAAAATGGCGGCCGACACTTCCTGATTTCGACTGATTCGAACGTTGACTGACATGTAACAACCAATCAGAATTACGCTCGCGCACGTTAGGGTGCGCGCACGGTGCGCGGCTATAGATATGTATGTGCTTTTAAATGCAATTTTCTCTGGAAATACTGAACAGATTGACTCCATATATGCAAAAGGCACTTCCCTGACCTGAGGACTACCTCTCTGCCAAATTTCAAGTAGTTCTGTTCAGCCGTTCGGGCTGTACCTTCGACTAAAGGTCCTATGGGAAAATGCATGGGGAAAACGTGTTTTGGGACCCCCCTTTTTTCTCGGCCCCCGCTTGACGAATCCCCCCGAGACTTTCAGGGTAGGAGCTGAGCGGAGCGCCCCATTAGTTTTGAAAATTGTGCGAAGATTCGTCAACCGGCGCCAAAGTTATTCAAAATAGAATTTTGAGATTTCCTATGGAAACACGGTCCTAACTATAACTATCTACTGGCGACCGCCAGTAGATAATATATATATATAGTGTGTGTTATATTTGTAATTATGGTTATCAAGCAGCCCTTGATGAAAGGGTTCTTCACAAAAACAGCCCAAAGATAGTACATATACCTCTTCAAATATACTGGAGTCAAAATTCAAAGTTTCCCCAAACACAAGCTCTTTCCAGTACACTTCTCTGTATTCACAAACCATGCTCACAGGGACACATAGCTGTTCCCAAATGTTACACGAATACAAGCATCTAGACTCTGGATACAGAAACATTGTACCAGGACTGCCTAGCAAGAACTCTGAGGAACATGGAGAAAATTGTTCTCAATTATCCAAAATTGGAGCTGCCATCTACAAACAATATAATAGTTCAAGGATTCATTGAAAATGTACTTCGGTTGTCATGAGTTGTTTTGTAATGAGCTCTCCAGAGACATGAATCCTTTTGCCAGACAAAGCCAACATTATGTAGCCACAACCAGCATTTCTGTGCTTGAAATGCACTTAGCATGAGAAGCTTTGAAATACAGTACCCGCACACCCGTTGAGCGATGAAAGTTAAGCTATGAATCGAGACACTCTAGTTGTGAGCATGGCAGGGCAGAGTTCACAGAGTGACTATATGCAGCACGGGACGCTGTTAGATCCATGAGAGACACGATTGCCGAGAGAGGTGCCAAAAGAGTAGGAGGCTTCGGCCCGGAGGGCACATAACAATCCATATAATTATCTGCCATCTACAAATTTCTATAAATGGTCTAGCATTTGAGTGCGTGAAACTTTGACCTGCATCATATATAAATAACTCTCGTATTGATGTACAGAAAATTGTCCTTCCTTTGAACTAGCGCCACGGAAGTGCAATTAATTATTCCGCGCTATTAGAATTTGCATTTGTTCTTGACGAAAAAGAATCAGCGTGCTTAATTCGTCGTATTAAAAGTTGGATCACGAGTATTTCATTCAAACCTAAATAGTACCCCTACTTTGTACAATTTCGATGACACTATACCCTAGTTGGGCGAGGTCCTGATGAAGGTGGTCCATAGTTGTTGTATTCCACCGAAACGCGCGTAGACCACGTGCGCCCTGACCTGTTTAGGTTGTTGTTATTTAACCCAAACATTGGAGATTGTCTTTACATCTAGATGCTCCTTGAACCCATTGAGTATATGTGTTTTGTGTGATTGAGAGTGAGTTAGAGTTGTGAATGTGTCTGAGAATTGATTGCGTTCATGAGTAGGGTGTTGCTATTTGTGTATATTAGATATAAAAAACCTTTTCTACAAAAAAATGTGCTTTTTTGAATATGATATGATTTGTACTGTTTCATAAAATAATGGAGACTGATTTATAACAGTTACATAATGACATTAATTGGAAATCAACAAATAAAATAAAAAGAACATTTTTATAAAAATCAAAAAGACTATGTACTGATGTATTTAATTGTGCAAACCATGTATGCGGTATAAGTAGTGATCAACCCATGCGTAGATATATTTCTAGGTAAAAGTAATATAGGTCTGAGAGGAGTTGTTCTTTATTTAGGAGTTCACAGAGTTTTGGCACACAGTGCTCCAGTTGAAGCCCAGAGTTTGGCAAAAAAACTCTGCCAGTGGCTTGCTCACCCACCCCTAGTTAAATATGGGGTGTGACAGTCGTAACAGCATCCTTGGGGCTTAGATGTTGTAAGTGGGACTGCAGCAGTAGACAGTGATGGGGTTGTATTTACTGGAGCTAGGAGAGTAGCGGCTGTCATTGGCAGGCAACAGCACTGGTGATGCAGAAGCCAGGAACACAACATGAATGCTAGAGACAGCTTTAGTGGAAACAGTCTTGAGCAAGGCTGCATCAGAGACAGTGTGAAGGGACTTGAAAGAGACTGCATCAAAGACAGCAGTGCTGTTGGGGCGATACTGAGACCTAGCTCAGAATAAGATACAGCACTGGGGAGGAGACTTCTTGGAATAGTATTAGCGGCCTGAACAAGACTTAGAATGGGTGTTGGGCATGTTATTATAGTCTGTGTCACCTAGTAATTATGCAGTCATGTGGCGGCCATGTTAAAGTCAGGCTCAAGTCATATCTCATAACTCACACAGTGTCTACCTTAGATCCTTGTTGCAGACATTCAACCCATTCCCCTAAGAGACATGGCCGCCTCAGTTCATTCCTTTAACAGAGATGAATGCCCTGCTCCTTGCCCCTCACAGACAGACACAATAATTTATGACCTTGGCTCCTTTGCTTGTTGACGTTCACCCCCCACCTATCCCTTACAGACATGGCTGCCTCAGATTTTTTTTGACTCCCATGATTACAGTTTTAAACCCTGCACAACATGACGTTGCTGTGGCTGTGCAGTGAGGGTGGCCCAGGATGGCACTGGATGCTGCCAGCCATAAGGGAAAGAGGCAGTGTAGAAGGAGGAAGAAAGATGGGGCAGAGACCATCGGCGATCTCTGAGAGGTGAGTGCACAGCCGGCAGCCAATCTGGTCCTGCAAAGGGGGCAACAGGAGAGGAAAGACGGGGTTGTCATAACAGCACTTAATTCCTAGAACTAGAGATGAAAGCGCCAGATGCAGGCCCTGAATGTAAGTCTTCCATTACACACTGCATGGGTAATTATGTGTGCCTTGCCCTTTTCTGCAGTACTAAGAGTGAGCTGTTCACTAGGACCAAGCGGCACTGGCATTCCTCTGCACGCCATGCTCCGTAGAACTCTGCGTGCTCCTCCAACCGCTAGTTGTAAGGCTTGACTGAGCCACCTCAAGGTGAGTTTAAGGGAACCAAATTTTACTGCCTATCCTCTTGATCCTGGTGTTGCCCAGAATGCTCTACCCTCTGAGTGGAGCCACCTCATCTAATCTGCACCTGATGCAGCCGATTTTCATAAGGCTTGCTGTGCATAATGTTGTGCAATGGCAGGAATCCCAACCTTCTGCTGCTGCCTCTGCATCCTTGAGATCCCCTTCTTCTTAAATACAAAGGGCCTTATTTCAAGGACGGCATACTCGTGGTGATGGTCTGACTGCCATCACACTTGGTAGTCCGACTTCAGTATTACAATTGTGCCTCCGCCGTGATCCAGGGTCTTGCTGCAGCAGCCATCTGAAACGGGTCTGAATATGCTGGTGGTGCTGATGCCAGCACCGCGGGGCATATTATGACCTGCATTTCTACCTCTCATTGCATGGTGGGGACACCGCCATGAAAAGGGTGGTGGAAATGCAGGTAAGGGCATCCGGGTGAAGCAGGCCATGGAGGTGCTTGCAGGGGTGCTAATGTTGTGCTCCCCTACAATTGCACCTTCACGCATGCACTGTGTGGCATGCTCCACATGGTGCATGCCACACCATGCATGTAAGTGCTGCAGGCTCTCTCATGGTGGTGGTATGCTGTTTAGGCTCCCCTATGAGCCTAACATACCCACCACAGTGAGGCCACTGTTGTGCCACCCACCCTGGATTTAACTCAGAATCCGGTGGGTGGGTTCACCACGGGCTTGGCGATCTTCCTAGGACCGGCATGGTGGGGGTCCCAGAGGAAGACCCCCAAACTCGGAATAGGGCCCTAAGTCTTCGTACTTCTGTATGAGTGAGGATTTTGTTTTCACTTGGGCTCCCCTCTGCATACAAAGGACGGTTTGTTCCTGAGTGCTTGAGTTGTCTGGTCTCCATTACTGACCTTCCATCAGCTCTCACAGATCGGTTTTTTCAAGGTTGTCCCGGCACTGGAAAAAACGTCTGCCCATCCTCGTCAGCATTTCTGTTTGCAAGGGTTATACTTTCAGTGATAACTAAAACCTTCAATTGTATATACTGTCACTAAGGCCTGTGTCATATTGTTCCCTCTAGTTAAGTAGAACTGTGTATCTGGATAACATAAGTGTAAGATTATGGGGATTTAGTCCATTCATATCATCAGAGTATGTTGGCCGAATTCCTAGCTAGCTCACAGTGAACCATCTGGACCCCTAATCTAACAGTGTACCAGATGGTGTCTGCAACCTCAGAACATGACCACTCTAATCTCCCTAAGAAAATAGTGGAAACAGATCTACCGTTTTATTATTACTTATGCATATCCAAAGAGAGACACAAGAAATACACAAATTGTCATGTAAAGCGTTTATAGAAGAAATTGTATTTGAATGCAAAAAACATGAGCTGCAATTATTAGCTGGAGGAAGCAAAGCATTGTTCCCAGCATTACAAGAATTATGAAAAAGATAAACATTTCAACCATTATAACGTTACAGTGATCATATGAATATATGTCCTACTGATACTCCCACCTAATACTACCTATAATATTGGGAGCTTAGAGAGAGTACTGTCTGCCAGATTGCTTGGAACAACCCAACTCCCCATACCTACATGATGTATCAGGAAGCCAGTCTGGTGTAGATCAGGCTACCGTTCTCTGCAGGGTAGAGTTTGGTGTCAGCAGGACTGCATCTCAGTAACAGACAAACAATCCAGGATATCCACAGATGTGCTCCTCTGAGGAACTTAGCTCAGAGGCAGTTTATATCATCAAAGTCTGATTCCATTCTCACTGTGTCGGAGGTGCAATGCTGATGTGATTGTTTGCTTTCCGATTCAGAGCTATCTCCAACCGGACAACAAAATGCAAGGGCAACGTGCTCAGTGTTCTCTAGCATTGGACAGAAAATACAAGTGTCATGATAAAATGCTTATGAGGAAATGTTCTTGCAAGCAGAAATCTTTCTGAGTACGTTATCATGTATGTTCAAAGCATGTAAAAAGTCACTGTCTAAAAAGATGTCAAGTTTAAACGTGTTCAAAATGGATGCTTTTGTTCATGGGCCCTGTTGAACCCCACCAACACCCCCATCATCATCAAGTCCTCTGATTCTTCCAAACTCTTCTTCCAAACTCTGCTCCCTTACCTCTAAGCACCATTGGGGATGCATACATACAATTTAACCTTCTAATAAAGAAAGAGCTCATTGTCTACTGCATAAAACAAAAATGTCTCAATGCTTTTGGAGCCAAGTTGAGACTGCTGTGAAAATATGTTGTGAAAAACAATCTTAAAGTAAATACACATATAAAAAGGATACTTGTGTTTGTAAAGTTTATGATAATTGACAGAATTTGGCTCATTATATGATCAGCAAGGGCACCTATGTCGTAAAACCACTGCTGAAATCACCTTTATAGCATCATAAGTGAACTCTGTGATATGTTATTACTACAGTATTCAGAGTTTGCACATCAATTCCAGCATATTGCTTGTAATTATGCCGCTTTTTTTAATCATAGGTGTATTCTGCTTTTAATAGGTCATATGTGCTTGAGGAAAATCCAATGGTGTGCTAACAGGTAATATGTGCCTTAGCAAAGGTGCTAATTGTTCCAGCCAAACTAGGCTTTAGAAGACAGTTGTAATGAGGGCCCATGAAGGGAAAATGCTAGAAGGAGCCCCATGGATTAAATATCTGTATTGTTAGAAATCGTTTAGTACAGCAGAGCATTGCTAGATAAGGGACACAACAATTTTGGAGATTGGATGCAATTACCAAACTGTTTTCCCATTCTAGCAACTGGTCTAGGATTTAGGTTGATTCATCATCAAGTCACATGGACAGACAAACGTATTTAAAAATATTGCCCATAACATCTTAAAAAATGTCAGAATACTCTCTTTAGTATGAGCTGTTGAAAAAATAATTTAGCCTAGCATCCTAAACCATTTGAATGAGTGAACTGTAAGCATGCCTATACAGCGCGTTGCAGGGTCCCGCTGCATGGGAGCAGATTTGAGCAGGGACCACCTGTCAGAGAGGGTCCTGTAGGAAACCTGTATCACCGCTGTACCTAACTGCTATCAGCCTGCTCTATATAGAGTGTTGCAGGGTCTCGCTGTGCAGGACCCATCTGGTCCATGGGCGTCCCCATCCATCAGAGCCTGAAGGATGCTGGGCCACCCCTCTTCGTTGTGCTTTGGGGGTTACTTCATGGTTGGACTCGGTATCTTCAGGTAACAAACCCTCCTAAATAGTTCCTAATTGGTTGTCAAATGTGACGTAGGATCTCCCAAACAAGGACACTACGGGAAATAGTATGGCTGATGGGGGCTGTTTGTCTCCTGCTCCTTCTTCTCTCAAAGGGACCTCCACTGTTCAGATGTTAGAGAGGGCCATGGGGGTCATTAACACCAAAATTGCCCTAAAGGGAAATAGGTTCTCATTAGGTAGGGGTACAACGACACCTCGTCACCTTGTAGAGATAGCGGACTTTGTATTGAGAACTGTGGGGTCCCCAAACCCACCACCTGTAGCCCTGGGTGGAGATAGTAGAATCATTGATGCTGGGAATACAACATCTGCTGACTTTGTCCTGTCTAAGGATCAGTCCTGCTGGTTCTTAGCATTTCTAAGCAGGTGCTCTGGAGAGGGAAATGACCCACCTTTAAGGCTTTATAGGCAGCCCAGGCAGACTAGCTCACTCAGTTCATCCAGACCACATACAGGTTGCCCGCAAAGTCAGTGACTCACATAATTTTGGAAACATCGACCTCTCCTGCTGAGGACATGATGGAGGCTCCCTTGTTGATGTTTGTTAGTAGGGAGAAATGTGGGTATATCTACTGTGGGAAAATAAAGAAACTGCTTACAATCAAACTCTTACCAGCGATGGAGTGGCTACTGAAGCTAGAGCACATGATGCAACCTTATTCCCCCTCAAGTTAATAGTGAGAAAGGGTATCCTTGTGCAACTGTTACAGTCCATATTTGAAATCAATCTCCCCTGGAGGGCCCTATTATTCACTCACAGCAGGATCATGTCCGCAAGACAAACACAAATGGGTCTGCCGAGAATTCTCTTGTAGGTTATACTATAGCTCAGAATGAGCTCTTCTTTGCCAGCTGTTGCTGTAGGGGGGAACTTAGCTCCCGATATTATCCCCTCTGCATGGGAGAAATGCAGCCCTGCCTGTTATCCAAGGCAGCTCGGGCTCTTGTGGAATGGAGCAGCCACCCTCTCAATTGCTGCATACAATCAATTTACCTCCTGCTGCATGTCTGTACTTGGCTGTTCTGGTAGGAGTCCCACTGCAACGGCAAGGGCAAGAGGAATCCCGCATTTAACTTCCAAGTAAGATTTTGGACTGGCTGCCTCAAAATATAGGATACATATTTTCATGTGCAAAGGACATCTTGCTTTCCCGTAGGGTGGGGTTGATTGGACCTGGCTCCGTAAACGGCAGAAGGAGATTGGGTTATTAATTTTAATTCGCTGGCCTTGCTGAGGCGTGGCCTTTTTGGCACATCTGCTTCAGAGAGTACGAACGGAAGTACTAGTATAGTTTGTGCATGGTTTCTTCTACAGGCCCCTTAGTGGGGCCATTAATTCATTGCAGGCTGTCAGCATTTGAGCATCCAAGAACTTATAGCACAAGTGGAGGCTCAATGGTACTGGAGCCTTTGACCTGGTACAATTTCTGGTCCCACAGCCTCGTTTGGTAGCTCTAGCCCACATGCGCTTATCAAACAGACTTTTGAATCACGTGGTCACATGCCATACTCTGCCTCCAACTCATTCTACAGATAATTATTCTCTGCCTGGGAACTACTTGCTGAAGGGCTCCGCGAGGCGGTGTCAGGGGTCTCTTCTTCTTTGCCCTTCAATATATTGAGCTGGAACATTGCTGGCCTTAAAGACAAGATCTTGGACCGAGCATGGCTGGACTTAGTTGGCCGCTATGGTTTTGTTCTTTTACAGGAAACCTGGGAAACAAATGTGGTTTCTTGTCCAGGTTTTACTTGCTTTTCTTGCCCAGCCACACATTAGGTACATGGCAGATCTAAGGGGGGGGGGGGGGTTCTCTGTGTGTGTCAGTATAATTTTGAAGGTGACTGTGGAAATTTGGCTTTTATGGCCATATTCGTTAAGGATGTGGCTAGCAATTTCACCTTCCATCTGGTGTATTTCTATAAAAAATAATTTCTTAAATGTGACCTGCAGTCTATTTAAACATTTGTTTGCATTTCTAACCAATATTAAACCCAGGGGCCCAACCAAGTTGAAAAACACATGTATCTTCTTTGTGGGAATGTTAATGCAAATTTGGGGTCTACTAAAATGGCCCAGGGGCTGGATCCCCTGGACTTACAGCTGAGAAGGGACCAAAGAGGGGATGAATCGGAGGACTACTTGTCTGCCAGTGATCCTGTAAATGGTATGGAGTGGTCTGGTGATGGGGAGATGATTAAACCACGTTCAGGGGTCATGGTTGTGCATCAATTATTGATTACATCTTCTCAACGTGTGATTTGGTACCACTCTTATCATGGAATGGAGCAACCACAATGTCCTATATTTGGAAGGCTTTCTTCCAGTGCACAAGGAGGCACCTCTAGAAGCTTGAATCGCTATAAATCAACACACAGGGGAAGGTATTATGCTGGTGTGGCATTTGAAAGACCCAGGAGGAGCAGTTGGAGCACTTCTCGAATTTAATTTGAAAGATTTTCTGATATATTTGTCTAATGCACTAGGGGAAGAAATGGCTAATTATTTAAATCAATCGATCAGGCAGCGTTGCTACAACCTGTCAAGAATAGGATGGAAGGGCACTGGTGGTTTGATAATTGTTGCTCTGCATCTAATCACAGGCTCAGTAAGGCTCTTACTGAGAACCTCGGAGACCCTTTAGTAGTATGTGAGGCCCATAAGGCATATAAAAGTGCCATTCAGAACAGAAAAAAGGTGTTGCTTCAGAAAGACTGGGATAATTTAGGCTAGCTTCCCGATCTAAAAATTCCAAGATTTTCTGGGAGCTGATGAACAGGATTACATCCAAGGATGTTCCATCAGACTCCCTCCTATGTGGTAATGTCTTAATACCCGAATGGGTGTCTCACTTTAAGATGGGAGCCTCATGTGGGAGATAAGTGCCAAATGTGCTGGCTTATTGACTTTGTATATTACCCTGGAAGAACTAATCTTGGCAATAAGACAAAGCCCTTGTGGTAAATCCCGGTACTGGATGGAGTCCCCATTGCCATGATGAAATGAATATTTAGCTGTGGTGACCCTCACTAATGAACATTGTTAATACCTCTCTTGCCAGGCAGATATATGAATCCTGGTCCTTATCTACCATCATCCTGATCTTTAAAAAAGGAGATCGTAATTCACACAGGTGCTACTGCCCAATCTCCCTAATCGATAACTTGGTGAAAATCATTGAGAGGGTGATCTTTAACTGGCCAAGTCCTGGGCGACAGACAATAACACATTATGCCCCCATCAGTTTGATTTCGGTAAGGGCCTGGGTACAGTTGAACATTGCTTAGATTTGAATTTGATCAATGGCAAATATACCATCTCCACATGCTGTCTTATGTACCTGTCTTTATTGATATGTCAACTGCCTTTGACTGTGTCAACAGGACTAAACTGTGGCTGATGCTACTGGATCTGGGGGTGGAGGTGGAACTAGTTAATTCTTTTAATTTCCTTCATGAGAATCTGGTGGCCAGGATCCAGTTTGGTAAAGCCCAGGAGTTATCAGACTCTTTCCAGGTCTGCTAGTGGGGTCCGCCAGGGCTGTATTCTGGCTCCACTGCCCTTTGTGGTGTATATTAACAACTTATGTTCCACTCTGGCCACAATTGCTAGCAACATCCCTAAAGTTCCTTCATCACTGTATGCAGATGATGCTATTCTAAAGGCATGGACTTCTGGGGCCCTTCGTCTACTTGTAGAAGCCTTTGTCTCTTTCATGAGTGAACTGAATTTCATCACCAATAACAGAAAGTTGCACATTATGGCCTGTGGACCAGTGAAGAAATCCCAAGCTATGATATTGGTGAAGGGAACTTCTCTGAGTAGTAGTAATGATTTTAAATATCTAGGGGTTACTTTCAGTATAACAGGAACGTGGCATACACAGCTCAGAAATGCACGCCTAAAGCACAGTAGAGCAGCAGGAGCAGTTTTAAATTTACCATTGGGGAACAGAAAGGGCACCGTCTCCCCAATTTTAAGTATTTATAATGCTCAGTGTGTCTCTGCTGCTCTCTACGGGGATGGAATCTGGTGTTTTGGAAACACTTATGCCCTACAATCCAAAGAAAGCCGCATCCATAGGTGAATAATGCACCTGCCACCCTCAAGCCCAATTTTTTTTTGCACGCAGAGCTTAATCTCTTGATCATAAGTGACCTGACCAAGTTGGCTCCACTTCTATTATAGATCAGTATTTGGTCAAACTGCGAGGCAACTGTAAATAGATATATTATTATGGCTTGCCTGAATTTAGATAAAGGTATTGACATTCCGTGTTTAGCATATATGCACAAATTATGTGATGAACTGAATCTATCAACTTTGTCTGATTCACCAGATATAATCAGGAAATCAGTGAAGGTAAAGGCCAAACTTTTGTTTTTAAATCTTTGTCACCACAATAAATTAATAAGTAAAATGAGTAAGAAGAGTCTCAAATTGTATGTTGATTTTTTCTGAATTTGAATGCAACACCCTCTATCCTACTTTACCTCTGTCACAGTGGGAAATGTCTCCTCTTTTTCGCTTAAGGGCCAGCACTGTGTTCTGTCTTTTGAGTTTTCCATGGCCAGGAACAAAGTTGGCGTTTCCAGGAGCAGCCTGCCCCTGGGATAACCACTCAGAGCAATACTTGATGCACTTTGTTTTTTGTACTTTAAAAAAAAAACTATTTTAAGGCCTTTTTAAAACCACCTTAAAAAATGTTGGTTTTAGAAAATGCAAGGATGCATTTGTTTCATTTTCTTTCGTTAAAAACCTATGAAGTATGTCAAGGGGTCAGTGCCTTTTTAAAAACTACTAAGTCAACGATATCTATTGAGGCAATGGTTTTTATAATTTCTTTTAGCAGTGAGCTATTGGATTACTAGAGGATAAGTATGGGGAGATTTTCAAAAAGTATATATTTAATGTATGTTTAATGCTAAAAAATGTAATGTTATGTAAAATGGAATTGTTACATTTGAACACTGTTTTTTTACATGAATACATTTTAGAAATAATTTATAATTATATAAAATATATATTCATTATATTAATAAAAAATATTGTAAATGTTTAAATATATATTTAAATTAAAATACATTTCAATTTACCAATCTATATAAGTTAAATGTAATAAAGTAAATTATTTTTCTGTATTATAAAAAATTAAATGTTAATTTTGTGAGAAAATACATTTCATAATTCAATTATTTGAATTTTGAATTTATGAACATGTAATCACATTGTAGACATTTTTACCTTAGTTGTTCTTAAAGTATTTTCCATGTTGTTAATTTTGTCTTTTGATTTTGTTTATTTTTTTATTAAAGGTTTAGGAATGGTAGGGGCTATTTAGAAACAAATATTAATTATTAACAGTGATACAAATATTCTTTTATATGTTAATGTTTACATTTGAATATATACGTTTGTAGTTTTGGTTAGTTTATTTTTATACAAATTTCAGTTCATTTTATTCATGAAAATTGACGTGTTGATTCTGTATATAAAATTGTTAGTCTGTATCACCTTGCATAAAATGTTTTAGATTGTAGTAGAAATGCACTTTTTCACTCCTTTAGTGTCCAACACCTTCCCCAACATGGTATCGAAAGAGTAGGAAAAGTAAATGTCTCTCTTTTAGTGTCCATTACCTTCCTCAACGTGGTATATATTTGAGTGGGAATAGCAATATTTATGCTTTAGTATCCAAAACCTTCCCCATCTTGATATTGTCATACCTGTGCCCAAGCCGCAGTCGCGGCAGTCTCCGGAGTTAATCCCTCGCCTGTATAAAACGAGTCGCGTAGGAACCTTGGGTGCTTCGCATCTAGTTGTTTAGGAAAGACTTCACTTCCGGGTCAGCCCTTCCGTTTCCGGGTCTCGCTCTTCAGCGGAGTAGTGTCGCGTTAGAGTCCTGTCTTCCCTCTTCGGTCCTTGAGGGGGAAATCGTTATCAGTGGTGTTCCTGGCTTCATCACCGTCAGAACGAGAACCATCCGGGACACTCTGCGTCTGGATCATCCGCAGTCAGGGAACCTTCACCAATTTGGGGCGGTAACGCGCTAGCATCCATTAGAGGGTTTGGTCCCTTCCATGAAGCTCCTTCTTGTCGCGATTTCTGCAGTGAAAGACCAGGGCGAGGCGTGCACCATGCATTTAACCCCCAGCGGTGCTGCCGGAATACGATAAAGCACTTCCCTCTCCCAGGGATCAGTGCTTGGCAATGCTTTTTCAAACATTTTTTTTAGCGGATGGTATTCCCCGCTGGATCCTCTCTTCCGACGAAGCCCAGCGCCGGATGACCTACAGCGACTCGACAAGCCAAAGAGTCCGCGTTGTTGTTACGAAGACATTACCGTTTTGATACCCGGGAGCCCGCAATCCGCCAAGGAGTTCTCGAAGAAACTCCCCGTCTGATGCCGTTCTGTGAGTAGCGCATTACCAAGTAGTATCTTGCTTGCTTCCCTCTGTTTACTTGGCCATGCGGTAGAACTCTGTTTGTTGCACTGTCTCAAGCTGCCTTGCTACACCCCGTTCGTTTCTCTCCTTCATGTCTACCTGCACGTGAAACACTCGCCTATGCCCAGAAGCCGGCTGTCCCAGGGATTACCCAGTCTTTGAAACATTGAACAGTTCAGTGCACTCTGACGCGATTATTCAAACCCCAAAACTGTGACGTAACAGTGTGGGGGAGATTGACTATGCTACTGCCAAGTCCTGAGATGCATGTTCGCGCTCAACCCTTGCGCAATCATTGAAGTAACCTGTTGATGACTTTACTAAGTGCTGTTGCTGCTACTATCTCTAGTAAGTCGCGTTTGCTGTTGGGGTAGCAACGTAACTTAGAGAACTTGAGTGGACAGGGGGTGGGCAGCGCGTATTGACCTTTCTGTTGCTTGTCTTCCCTCTATAGCTATTTCCTGGGAGGTTCCTCTGCTGTGTCACAGATTCCCTTATAAACGCAGGACCAGAAGATACCTCACCACCCAGCAGCATTTTCTTATTTTATCCACTTCCCTTTTCCCCGGGGGCCTTTCCCGCGCAGCAGTGTCGTTATTGCTCTGTGAGGGTCTGCGCCCCAGGGTCGAGGGGGGATAAACCACGCTCCATCGCTCCCGAAGGCTTCCTTCCGAGGTTGGTGGCAAGTTTGTATTCTTTAATCACTGACTCCACGACACTTCTGCTGGCTGTTTAGGGGCTTACTTCAGTGGCTCTTTGGCAATTAGTGTTTCCCAGGCTCTCGTGGCTGGCATTATGGGGGCGTTTTGCAAAGGCGCTCTGGCATCTGCATCTTCCTATATGTTTCAACTTTAAGCAAAGCTGCACCCCATTTCTTCTGTGCATAGTAATCCATGTTGTATTGTCTTGTATGTATAGAACGGTATTGAAGGAATAGTCTTTTCTTTCACGCAGTACCTATGCCGCTAGTTATGACGAATAGCTGCAAATAGGTACCTTAGAAAGCGATAGGGTTGTGATGTGAACAACCTACACAATTTGGTATGATTGGATATCGTTGGTTGTGCTATTAACAACCCATGCTGATTATTGAAGCCACACGACATTTTATGTCGACATTTACTTTGAGAGGGTAAGAGGATTGGTTTCTATACTCTATACATTCTATTATTTTGCATAGTATGTAGACACTTACTGTTCTTTTTTCCTTATGTTTAGGAGCCTCACATCTGTCATTTAAGTTTTTATCACCTTTTGGACACCAGTGGAAGAGGGGAGATGTTCAGGTAGATAACAGGAACAATCATTTAGCTTGGTATTGTGCATCTAGTTGCCCTGTCTGTTAAGCTTGCTGTCTGCTAACGTAGCCTTTTGTTTGCAGAACTTCTTTCGGATCTCAGTGAGACTCTCGAGGTGCTGGAGGTGCGCTGGACCTGCCTTGTTTCTCCTTCCCTTGTCTCCCCTCTTCCCCCCATTCACTTGTTCTGCTTTGACCTTGTTGGGCGGACTAGTGGTGGAGGGACGTTGGGAATTGTCATCTGTCTCCTGCTTCCTGCACCCGCAGAGACCTCAGGTGAGCCTGACAGAGATAGATTGGAGTGGGAACAGTAAATGTCACCCGTTTAGTATCCAACACCTTCCGCAAGTGGGTATATAATGGAATGGGAATAGTAAATGTCATCCCTTTAGTGTCCAACACTTTTTTTAAAGTGGTTTATGTTGGAATGTCAATACTTAATTGTATTTGAATGTTGCTAAAATAGTTTGTGTTAGATAGATAGTATTGTTGGTGTTTATAACTATAATACAAAATACCTAGTTATATGCTTGTAATATTTATTACATATTTTATATGCTAAAGACATGTAATATATTTTTCTAGTTTAAATGATATTTTCAAAGTTCATTTCATGTATAGTATTACATTTGTAAACATCTATATTTTAACTTAAAAATAAACATTAATGCATAGATAAATGAATGAAACATTTTAAATGTTTTGTATTATTACATAAAAAATGTAAATCATATTTCAAAAGGTTTTTATGTTGTACATTTTCTACTTTTTTCCATTGTTGAACAGTTTTTAAACATTTCTGGAATTGTTTTATATACATATTTTCAACATCATTTTAACATAATTTTTTTAGTATAGACTAAATAATTGTATATATGTTATACATTATTTAATATATACTTTACAATCTATTTTACATTTATTACAAATTTTTCGACAGGTTTTACATGTTTAATATTTTTTTACATTTTTTAATACATTTATTCAACATTTTTTCCTCTTTCTTTTTAAGGGGAGTCTTTCTTTTACTTTCATTTAGCTGTAATTTCTTTTTACTGCTACCTTCTATTTTGTAGTCAATTTGTGTAATTTTGAGTCTATTTTCCCAGATCCAGGTCGCAGGAAAATGCTGTTGTTCTTTGGAACTGGTAAATCCTTTAAAAAAGTTTTTAAAGGGTTTTTAAGGTAGTGGGGTGTAGAGGGGGGGTCTTGAAGTTAGTCATAGTGTTGTTTGTGGGTTTTCTGAACATTTAGGGGTCTATTACGATGTCGGTCAGATTTTCATCTGACCGACACCATGGTGGAAATGGGACCGACTGACCTCCGGTCAACAGTACCGACCACCTGATTATGATGTGACCGCACATGGTGCATTCACATTCTCACATTTTAGTTTGGGAGCATGTGTTACGGCCGTTAACCGGCTGTAGTACATGCTCCCATATGGAGAAGTGAGCTTGTGTTAATTCCTGCACCCTGTTGCAGGCACCATAGGTTCCCTCTTGGCCCCCAACCGGAGGCCGTAAGGGAAAGGGGACTCTGCTAGGTGCCGCCCAAACGCGCTTTCCGAAACCCTGCCGGAAACTATTCATTGTAATCGGACGGTGTAAATCGCCATCCATTTGGATTACGGACTTGTTCCGACTGGCCAATGGGCTCAGTGAGCCCATCAGAAGCCAGTGGGAAAGACCTATGGTTGGAGGCTTTATGACCGACATCGTAATCGGCCCCTTAGTTGAATTAATAATAGTGTTTTTCACTAGTGTGTAGTTGGATGATTTTGTACACTGTTTACTAATGTATTATTATGTTCTGTTACATTGTGTTACATTCTTTATTTTATGACGAATAAGTGTAATCTCTATGTATTTTTTTAACTGTAATACGTTTTGCAGCTGTGTATTCTCATTATTTTGCAGACTTTTGTCAAGGAATGTATCCTATAGGCATTGTAGTGTTTTATTAATGCAGGTAAATGTGAATTGCTAATACCAGAATAAAAAAGCATTACCGTACTGGATGAGCTCCTCTTTCCTGACAGGCCCCGGTAAGAGATGGTGGGTGAAGCTCCCCATTGACAGCAATGCAGCCAAAAATTGGATGGTCTGCTGCTCCTGGAGTTCGATCTTTTGTAGTTGCATTACATATGTGAATATATAATTGTAGGACTGCAAATGTGAAATGTATACTTGATATGTCTGTTATATTTAGGTAGGAGTGGCTGTATTTCGCACTCGTGACATAGGAAACCTTGAGAGTTTGACAGAATGTTGTCCATTACACATTACAAAAAAGGATACTGATGTTGCAATCTGTCTCCATGCCGTGTTCACCCCTTCAATCAGCCGTGGGCTTTAAGTCCACAACAGAATCAGTTCTGGTTCATGTTGGTTTGGTTTACTGTGTGTGGGCATCGAGGTTCTACATTGCAGAATATTCAGATTTGTCTTCCTATATTTTTAAATTGTCGAGACATTTATTTGGTCTAGCAGCTTGCTCAAGTATGGATTTTGCGGTTTATATTATTTGGGGTTTTGCACGTGGTTATTACTAGGATGCACCATTAGTATAGAATTTTCACACTTTCATTAAGCTGTGCTAAAAAAGGGCAAACACACAACATCTTAAGCATTACCATTGTTCACACATTATGTAATACTGATCAGCATTATGGGCTACGTTACTGTGCTGCCATTCTACAGATCAGAGGTCACATTAACTATGATTTAATTCAGGGAAGATACTCCCTGGTCCCTCACATTCGGTCCAAGGTGAGTGTGCAAAGAACAGTGGTATGCTTTTTTCTATTGCTGCTTCACCACTCAAGCACTATCCAGATTTGCTCAGAATGGGCTGGGCTGTGCCTGCACTTCTCACATTGTCTCAGGGAAGAAGGTGGATGCATGATGAGCAATAAACCATATGTACCTTATTCAGTGTGGATTGGGCGCCACATGCGACCCTTGACCCTGTCACCAGGCAGGTAGCTCCCCTCGCCACCACACAGCCCTACCTGTGTGCCCTGAGCACGCTGCTGCCGATCGCAGTGGTTTGTGCCCCACATTTCTTTGACTGATTTCTTGACTGTTCATTTATGCTCTCTCTCTGTGCTGTCATTTATTTAGTACTGTGTTAGAACTATTGTGTTTTTCCCCTCTGTGCCCTCCACTTTGCTTTCTGTAACCCCCGCCCGCTCCCCCCTCCATTTTTCCTGACGATGCGTCCCATGCAGCCCGCCCCCCCTGATCTCCCATTTGCCGCCCCGCTCCCACCTCCCAGATGCTCCTCCCTCTCACATCCCCTCATATGGAGGCCGCGCAGCTGCTGTGCGGCGGACGCATGCAGCGGGCATGCTGCTGGCGTGCCAATGGCATGCCTAAGGCAAGCCTGTCTGTGCCAGTCCGTGCCCGTCCGCGCCTGTACCGCGCCCAGTGCCAGGACCCCTGACCCCCGCGAACACCACGACGCCCACCTCCGCTACGACTCCAGCACCATCCACGCACTCAACACCGGACGATCACGCACCTGCTGCCTGGCGGACCCGAAGCGCACCCAAGGGCCCTTCTCCTGCCGGAACTGCAGCTTCACCAGCATCCGGCCCGCCAACCCACCTACCAAAGAACCCAACCACCTCAGATGCATCCTCCTCAACACCCACTCCGCCTGCAAACACGCCGTTGAACTCTGGGACCTACTCGACACCAACACCCCAGACGTCGCCTTCCTGACGGAGACCTGGCTGAACCCCTCCTCGGCACCCGACATCACCATAGCCAT
Organism: Triturus cristatus; assembly: GCF_964204655.1. NCBI lineage: Eukaryota > Metazoa > Chordata > Amphibia > Caudata > Salamandridae > Triturus > Triturus cristatus. The sequence continues at coordinate 565,860,292 of NC_140595.1, forward strand.
CCCGGAAGGCTACAAGATCCGCCGCAAGGACCGCACCAATGGAGTAGGAGGAGGAATCGCCATCGTCCACAGGAACACTCTCAAAATCTCGACAAACACCAATGACACCCTCAGCACTGCCGAACACTTGCACTTTCAGATCCACGCCGACCCCAACACCACCTTCAGAGGAACCCTCGTCTACAGACCCCCCCGGACCTTGGCCACAGTTAAGCAACTCCATCACTGACTTCGTCAGTACACACACCCTCACCTCCACGGAATACATCCTCCTCGGGGACTTGAACTTCCACGTCGAGAACAACAACTACTCCAACTCCTCCACCCTGATCGACAACCTCACCAACCTCAGACTCAGACAACTCGTCACAACACCCACCCACTCCGCCGGCCACATGCTCGACCCCATCTTCTCAGCAAGCTCCCACGTCTAATTAAACCACACCACAGAACTCCACTGGACCAACCACCGCTGCATCCACTTCACCTTCCAGAAACCCACCACACACCACCGCACCCAACAGATGCCTCGCTGCTGCTGGAGCAAAGTTACAGAAGACCAGCTAACCACCTCCCTCACCCGAAGCCCACCCACAGACACAACCGGCCCCAACACCGCAGCCCGCAACCTCAGACAGTGGATCGGCGACTGCACCAACACCCTCGACCCGATCAAGAAACCCTCCAACAGCCACACCAGAAAGAAAGCAAGCTAGTTCTCCGAAGACCTCCAGGCCTCCAAGCAACCTGCCGAAAGCTAGAGAAAAACTGGATCCGTGAACGAACACCGGAAAGCTACGTAACCCACAAGAACGCCACCCGCAGACACCACTACCTCATCAGATCCGCCAAAAGGACCTCCTTCAAAGACCGCCTAGACAACAACACACACAACAGCAAAGAGCTCTTCAACATCGTGAAGGAACTCTCCAACACCGACATCCCACCTTCTCAAGACCTGTGCAACTCGCTGACCACCTCCTTCCACTGCAAGATCACAGACATCGATGATAGTTTCAACACCGTGACTGCCCCGACAACCACCGAGACCCCCACCCCCACGACCACCATCCGCACCAGCCGCCTGATCTCCTGGTCCAACATCAATGACGACGACACCATCAAGATCATGAACTCCGTCCACTCCGGATCCCCATCAGACCCATGCCGACACCACATCTTCAACAAAGCCAGCACCACCATCGCACCCCATCTCCGGAAAGCCATCAACATCTCCTCTGAAACAGCAACCTTACTGGAGAGCTGGAAGCACGCCGAGATCAATGCCTTACTCAAGAAACCCAAGGCGAACCCCAAGGACCTCAGACCTCCCGGCGAAGGTCATCAAGAAGGTTGTCAACAAACAACTGACTAGATTCAAGGCGAACCCCAAGGACCTCAGACCTCCCGGCGAAGGTCATCAAGAAGGCTGTCAACAAACGACTGACTAGATTCCTCGAGGAGAACAGCATCCTGGACCCGTCCCAGTCTGGGTTTTGCAGCAACTACAGCACCGAAACTGCCCTCGTCGCTGCCACAGACGACATCAGGACCCTGCTAGACAACGGAGAGACTGTGGCCCTCATCCTCCTGGACCTTTCAGCTGCCTTCGACACGGTCTGCCACTGCACACTACGAGCACGCCTCCACGACGCCGGGATCCATGAGAAGGCCCTGGACCACCTCCTTCCTCTCAGGCAGAACACAGAGCGTCCGTCTCCCCCCCTTCCACTTCAATGCCACCGTGATCATCTGCGGCGTACACCAGCGCTCATCCCTCAGCCCAACGCTGTTCAACATTTGCATGGCACTGCTCGCCCACGTCGCATGACTGCATAACCTCAACATCATCTCCTATGCCGATGACACCCAGCTGATCCTCTCCCTCACCAAAGACCCCCACACCGCCAAAACCAACCTCCACGAGGGAATGAAGGCTGTTGCAGACTGGATGAGAAACAGCCCACTGAAGCTGAACTCGGACAAGACGGAGGTCCTCATCCTCGGATCCACCCCCTTGGCCTGGGACGACTCCTGGTGGCCAACCGCTCTAGGAACAGCTCGAACACCCACCGACCACGCACGCAACCTAGGAGTCATCCTCGACTCCACCCTCTCCATGACGAAGCAGGTCAACGCCGTCTCTTCCTCCTGCTTCAACACCCTCCGCATGCTCCGCAGGATCTACAATTGGATCCCCACCAATACAAGAAGGACGGTCACCCTGGCCCTCGTCAGCAGCAGACTGGACTATGGAAACGCCCTCTACGCAGGAGCCTCGGCCAAACTCCTGAAACGGCTCCAACGCATCCAGAACGCCTCCGCATGCCTGATCCTCGACATCCCTCGCCACAGTCACATCACACCCCACCTGAGTGACCTGCACTGGCTCCCCATCAACAAGAGGATAACCTTCAAGCTCCTCACCCATGCGCACAAAGCACTCCACAACTCCGGACCAGCGTACCTCAACAGCCGACTCAGCTTCTACACCCCCACCCACAAGCTCCGCTCCGCAGACCACACCCTTGCTACTGTCCCCCGCATCCGAAGAGTGATCGCCAGCGGCAGATCATTCTCCCACCTCTCCGCCAAGACATGGAACACCCTCCCCATTCGCCTACGACAGACCCAAGACCTACTGGCCTTCAGAAGACTCCTCAAGACCTGGCTCTTAGAACAGTAGCAGCATTCCCCATCCCCTTAGCGCCTTGAAACCCTCACAGGTAAGTAGTGAACTTTACAAATGATTGATTGATGTGACTGCCTCACAGCTTATTCACTTCAGCATGTGCATCACAAGATCATCTTTTTTGTAGAGCCCTGTTTTTATGTGCACGGTGGCTGAAGAGTGTGGAGTTTGGTACTGTGTTCACTACACATTAAGAGAAGCCTTTTAGGTGGCAGATTAGAACCAGGTCCTTCAGTAGGCAAGCGGTAGGGGGTAGGAAAGTGGAAGGAAGTATGGAGAAAAAAGTACAAATAGAAGAGTGAGCTGCTTCCCTTATGATATTAGGGGGTAATAAAGGACAAACCTTGTCCTACAGGAATTTCTGCCTCTGCAGTGCTTACCTTCACATTCCATGTGCCACGCCATACTTCCAAAAGATTGAAGACTCCCACTAATGTATCCACCTGTGTGGCCTCCATTTGTAGCAACATTAACAAGTCACTCACTGGATTGGGTTGGTGCATCACCTAGTGTGAGATGGGCTATATCGCAATCCGTAAACACGACTGCGTAGCAACTTGCATATGCATGGGTATTTGCAGAGTGGTCCTGAACATTTTTATGTAACTCCTCTTTCTTTCCAGGTCATCATTGTTGACAAGCTGCATCCACAGAGTCTTCTTGAACTGTTTTGTCAGTTCCCATTACTGATAATAGTCACCAATAATTTGTGTCCGCCCATGCTAAAGGTTGCCACCCTTCATAAGGCCAGAAAGAGCACTTCATCCCAGTCTGTGTTAGGATAATGTGGCATGCCACACCTTTGGCGACCTTTGAATGCCACAAAGTATACAATATGTCGTGTTGGTTTATCTTTTCACATGCTAAGTGCATCATAATCTATGGGATCTGCCTGACATGTTTGTTCTCAAAATATGTGACCACAAATAACAACAGTTTGTGGCACCGTTCCATTGCTTTGAGACCCACTACTCACTGAGCCACCACCACCAGTCTTTTTCAGTGTACAAAGTGCCTACTATAACAACATTGACTTGCCACACACTGTGTGAGCTTAGTGTACTCTTCACTGTGTGGGGTACCATTACGCCAATGCAGTCTTGGTGAAATATCGAACCTGCTGTTTGTCTATGAGCAGACCACTGTGATATATGCATTAATAGCTGTTTTTGCCGCAACACCAGGTAAGAATTATAGATGATTTGTGTCAGATACCGTGTTTTTGTTACTCTGACTAATTGCCATAATTCCCACATTACTACTGATGTCTCCCAATGTGTTCTGTGCCACTGGAAGGCTGCACAATGAGAGAATATGTGGTGGAACATGCTAACCATCTATGCACTGGGCATCAGTCATTATCCCTTATCTGAAGATTCATTGGTTCTTCATACGGTGAATCTCCACAAAAATGCTGGCCAGTGTGTGGTGGACTTCAAAGGCATTACATACAACTGGAAACAAAAGCCACAACGGGTGCATGAATGAACATCTACACAGTTCAATAGTATAATTATTCTTTAAACATTTGTGAACCTCAGTTGTTCACGAATATTGGTAGGCAGCTAATTTTAAACTGTTGGCAGCAGGGTTTTACATCACAGTACTGTCAAACATTTAATAGTGTTGGTGTTTACACCTGTTAAAGAAAATCATGCTTGCTTGGGTTCCTTCATTTGTTTGCAGTTGAAATGTTGTGAAGTATATTTTATGTAAATACATTAGTTCCAGCCATATGTTCGATCCACATGTCTTACTCTGCAAGAGTTCACATTCAGAACTGTTGTTATGCTTTCAGGCAAATAAATGTTAATGGCTGTGATATGTTGCATGTATTTTTCGCGTTGTTGCTCATTTTCGATCTTTGGTTCTTCTGTATTTAGCTGTATGTGTCAGAACGTATATATATTGGGTTGGTAACTGGTGAGAAAGTAAAATCTTTTTGTGGTTCCAAGATTACCAATATGGGGTCCTAATGACGAAGATAAATGTTTACACATGTATATATATTTTCATGTGTATATTTACTGCTACATCTATGTAGAGATCTACACTTTTTCCTATTCATAATTTCTGAGTGTACCTTTACACCTAGGTGTAGACTTACACATCTCCACCCCCTGGTGGGGGCCTCCTACAATAGGATATAACACATTTTGATTTACCTATTTAACCTTAGTCCCAATGGGGTGATATTTTAAATCCGTTCATTCATAATTTTGTACAGGAGTGTCTTGCAGTGCCAATAAGCGGCAGTGTTTGTTGTTTGACTTAATCCAAGTCTGGGCTTGTGTATATTTCCTACTGTTTTGAAACCTCTACGGCTGTAGTAACTTTAGAAGTGTAGCTTATGAAGAGCAACAGGTTTATCTTTTGAGGGTGGGTGTTTGTAGTAGCTTTCCCTCTCTAAACTCCTCCCATTTTTTAGTAGGCATATTAAAACATAGGCATACATGTGCTGAAATCCACACCATAGCAGTGATATCCGTATAGAAAACCTAGGGGAGGTGAAGATAGCGGTCTTTGCTTGAAAATTAGTGAATAGCTTTTTGTAGAAAATGATTAATATTACCACAGTGGTACTTCACATACTACAACTACGAAATGCAGTTTGTGAAAAGGACTCTTGGTGTTGATTGGTCTGCCTGGGAACAAGAAACCAGCAGGCTAGGTGCATGTTTCTATTCACATATCTATTTTTGAGTGTGTGCCTGGTTACAAGCTGCCTTTTATTGTGTTTCTTATGTGGTTTCAACAGGGGTTCAGTGATACTTGAGCACATACATCTCTGTGAAATGCAATAGAATGAGCATGCATCTGCTTGCAAGACACTGTCTGAGCGCATGCTTCTGTATGCAAGGTACCGGGAGGATGAGTGTTTTATGACAAAAGATACCATCTGGTTGAGTGCTGGCTTGCGAATACAAGGGACCTGATTTACAAAGGTAAACTTACACTTTTGTGTACGTTTCTGATTGTTTCCTATTCACAAAGTGATTTACGAGTAGTATCTTTATGAAAACAGAGATTCCACACATAAAAAGACAGCAAACATTTGTAAACTTACACAGAAGTGTACATTAACATTTGTGAACCAGGTGCAAGATGAATGCACAAAGAGCACCTGTATGCATACATAAGATGGGTTGAGTGCATGACTTTTCCACAAGATGCCATCCGGTTGAGCATGTGTTTCTGGAAAATAAGGATCAAAACTGAAGTTGTGATTCAAACATGTATTTAGTACATAAACATGGATGAAAGTATGCAATAATCCATTTTATTTTAGCATATAGATATCACAGATATCAATCATGTAACTTCACAAAATATAACAAGTGGTCATTGCATCATGATCAACACTTGAAATCATATACAAAGGTTTAAGAACACGCCCGATGCATTTCGGGACTGACACGTCACTTCGTCAGGGGCAACCTATGGACAAAAATATCAATATTACTAAAACGTACAAAAACCTTCTCAAGAACACCATGTGGGCACCTTTGTGTTATATTATCAAACACTCAACTGTTTGTAAGTATGGATGATGTGTTGCTAAGTAAGATTCCACCAATGTGGTGTGATCAAGAAGTGACCAAGTATTCTGAATGTGAGTTGTGAGTGGTTTATTAATTAGAAAAAGGTGAGCACCATTAAAAGAAAGAGAAGTTCAAGAATATATGTAGAGCAAAGAAAGGAAAGACTGTTAAATCTAGAGAAATACCAAAGGTGGCTGTGAATATGAGGAAATGACTGAGTTAACCTGAATGCAAAGACCGAGTGAGCACGGGAATGTGAAAAGCAAAGTTACAAGAATCACAATGTGACTTGTGAAAGGAAATGAAAGCAAGGTGATTAAGGGGCTATATGGTATTTACTAAAGGAACACAGCAAAAAAGAATGCACGGAACACTTCTGTGAAAATAAAGGTCACAGTGATATATACAGATTGAAAGGTTATGAGCGCATAGTGATGACAGTGGTCTGAATCATGGAAAGAAAACAACTGGGTGAACAAATGGGGGAGCTAAAGATGTATGTCATAAGAGTGAGAGGGGTAATGTAAAGAAGTGGATGGGTGATATGATGACAAATTATACAGTGAGGGCAGAGAGAAACCCACCACCATGGAAATCTGAGTGTTTGTATCTCAAGTGTTTGATGAAATGTTTGAACAATGGGGTACATCATAGGAAGCAACTCATATCATAACGGTCATTGAGCCCTAGCGGAAACATTGTATTCATTGTTTTAATCCAATAGATTTCTCTTTGGTGCAGTGGTTTGGTCATGTCTATGCCTGGTCTTACTGGTAGTTTTTCAATAATTTGAAAACTTAATTGGGATATAGGGTGTTGAGCACTATCCCAATGATTAGCAAGGCTAGATGTGGTACTTTTTGTTCTGATTTTACTTTTATGTCCGGTGATACGAACTTTGAGTTTGCGCTCTGTTTTGCCAATGTAGGCTTTCCCACAAGGGCATTTAATGCAATAGATAACATTAGTGGAGTTACAATCACTTGTGTGATGCAATCTAATTTTTTTGCCTGATACTGGATGAGTTAAGGTGTCTCCCACAATGACATTATTGCAATGAATGCAGCTATTGCATTTTTTGGTGCCTAGCTGTTCTTCCGGTTTATGAGGTATTTGTGGAGATGACAGCAATGTCCATAGATTTTTGCCTCTGGTATACGCAAAGAGAGGTTTATCATGAAAGGGCCATTGAATTCATCTTCATTCTGTAATAGTTCCCACCGGTTATTGATGATCTTTTTGACGGTATGTGAAACAGTGAAATATCTAGATACAAATACCAATCGTTTATCGGCCGTTAGATTTTGTTTTTTCTGTAGAAATTCTAGCCGTGGTTTGGATTGTGCCTTGTTGAGGCACTCCTGCAAGACGTCATCTGGGTAACCCTGCGCTTCAAATCGTTGTTTGGATTCTAATAGTTTGTGAGTACAGACATCAGGGTCTGACTATATCTGCTAGATGCGAATAAATTGAGAGTAAGGAAGATTTGCAATGAGGCTTCTTGTATGGAAACTGGAATAGGCCAGAATGCTGTTTCGATCTGTGGGTTTACTATAGACTGCTGTGTCGAACTTGTTGTTAAAGAATTTGTAGATTTGGACATCGAGAAAATGGATGGTGTTGATCTGGATATTGTAGGTCAAGCGAATATGGGGATTTATGTCATTCAAGGTGTTGATCATTGATATAAGGGATTGTTCGGTGTCAGTCCATAGTCAAAAAATGTCTTCAATGTAACGACAATATAAGGCCATTTTTTGCCACCAATTGGAATTAGACATGATGTTATCATGTTCATATTGGGACATATAGATATTCGCATACGATGGGGCACCCGAAAAGCCCATGGATGTGCCTGTCAACTGAACATAGAAATGTTGTTGCCATTCAAAGTATCTGTTGTGGAGACAGAATTTGAGCAATTGAAGACTAAAATCTTTTTCAATGTCTATATGGTCTGTTTGAAGTAGTGGCCATTTGACAGCTTCCAATCCAGCTGAATGAGGTATGGATGTATATAAAGCAGTGACATTGATTATGCATAGTAAAATGGATGACTGGTGGTCAATATCCAGTGCCGAGAGTTTTTGCAAAAAATGTGTGGTATCTTTGAGATACGTATGCCAATTTTGAACAAAATTTTGTAGATAAAAGTCCAAGAATTTTCCAATAGGGTCAAAGATAGAGCCGCAGCCCGATGCTATGGGCCGGAATGGTGGGTTCTGGGCATCTTTATGCATTTTAGGTATCATGTAAAGTTTAGGACGTCGCGGATTTTTGGTGGTAAGAAATGCTTTAATTTGATCATCCATCCAGTTTTTATCATGAGCCTCAAGTAATAGATTGAAGAGCATCTCTTGTAGTTGCTCGGTTGGATCATACGTAAGCAGCATATATGTACAAGTATCTGCTACATGGGCCTGGACTTTATTTTGATAGTATTGTGTGTCCATGACGACAATCGCTCCCCCTTTATCGGTGGGTTGCATGGTGATAGTAGCATCATTGGCTAAAGCTTTTATAGTATTCCTCTCATGTTTGGTAAGGTTGTCATGTCTCTTTGACTGGTATTGTAAATTATGAATGTCTTTGTTGACCAGAGTTTCAAAAGTATCCAACAATTTATGTGACACCGGAGGTATAAACGTGCTTATGGGTTTGAGCATTGTAGGGGTTTATTTCCTCAGTATGGAAATACAGGAATACTATTAAAGCTTTAGTCAATGATGCTACTATCACCATGCAACCCGCAGATAAAGGGGGAGCGATTGTCGTATTGGACACACAATACTATCAAAATAAAGTCCAGGCCCATGTAGCAGATACTAGTACATATATGCTGCTTACGTATGATCCAACCAAGCAACTACAAGAGATGCTCTCCAATCTATTACTTGAGGCTCATGATCAAAACTGGATTGATGATCAAATTAAAGCATTTCTTACCACCAAAAATCTGCGACGTCCTAAACTTTACATGATACCTAAAATGCATAAAGATGCCCAGAACCCACCATTCCGGCCCATAGCATCGGGCTGCGGCTCTATCTTTGACCCTATTGGAAAATTCTTGGACTTTTATCTACAAAATTTTGTTCAAAATTGGCATACGTGTCTCAAAGATACCACACATTTTTTGCAAAAACTCTCGGCACTGGTAATTGACCACCAGTCATCCATTTTACTATGCACAATCGATGTCACTGCTTTATATACATCCATACCTCATTGAGCCGGATTGGAAGCTGTCGAATGGGCACTACTTCAAACAGACCATATAGACATTGAAAAACATTTTATTCTTCAATTGCTCAAATTCTGTCTCCACAACAGTTACTTTGATTGGCAACAACATTTCTATGTTCAGTTGACAAGAACATCCATGGGCTTTTCGGGTGCCCCATCGTATTCGAATATCTATATGTCCCAATATGAACATGATAGCATCATGTCTAATTCCAATTGGTGGCAAAAAATGCCCTGTGAGGGAGTTGCTTCCTATGATGTACCCCATTGTTCAAACATTTCATCAAACACTTGAGTTACAAACACTCAGATTTCCATGGTGGTGGGTTTCTCTCTGCCCTCATTGTATAATTTGTCATCATATCACACGTCCACTTCTTTACATTACCCCTCTCACTCTTATGACATACGTCTTTAGTTCCCCCATTTGTTCACCCAGTTGTTTACTTTCCATGATTCAGACCACTGTCATCACTATGACCTCATAACCTTTCAATCTGTATACATCACTGTGACCTTTATTTTCACAGAAGTGTTCCGTGCATTCTTTTTTGCTATGCTCCTTTAGTAAATACCACATAGCCCCTTAATCACCTTGCTTTCATTGCATTGTGCACTGCGCATCATGCATCAGCAGCCTTTTTATCATACATTTTTTTTTCTTTTTTTCCCTTTTCTCTATTGTTTCATTACCGTTCCTATTGCGGTATTCGCTCATTTGTCTCGTTTTTTCTTTTTGTATTTTTTCACCACCTGTATCGTTTTTATTTAATATCTTTTTTAACATTTTCACCATTCTAAGATGGCTGCCTTGGGTCGCTAAGTTGTGGTCCTCTTTCACTCTTTACTTCACGTATTTTTACATACGCCCCGTTCAGTCGGGTCAAGAACAGTCGCCAGCTTTAGCGCCTCAGAGTTTGGTTCCGCGTTGCAAACTGTTTTGGTAAGCGTCTTTTGTACCGCTACCTTGATTACCACTTTCACACTCCTAGCTTTCCGTTCCTATTGGCTTCTAAAATAATCGGCTTTTCACCTTGTTTCCAGACCTTGATTATTTGACAACAGCGAAACGCTGGTAGTCAGTACGCTTATTGCATTCTTTTACGATCATCGGTGAGCATTTATTTTTTATATTTCACTAGATAGCCTCTCTCTCTTCATTTTGCAGCGACCAGTTTTGGGATTACGATCGTATTTCATGTACTCCTTCATTTTTTTACAGTATTTACCATTTAATCTCTTGGGAGATTATCTCTGTCCGTTTTTAACTTGGTGAGAACAGCTTTCATTTCCTTTCACAAGTCACATCGTGTTTCTTGTAACTTTGCTTTTCACATTCCCGTGCTCACTCGGTCTTTGAATTCAGGTTAACTCAGTCATTTCCTCATATTCACAGCCACCTTTGGTATTTCTATAGATTTAACAGTCTTTCCTTTCTTTGATCTGCATATATTCTTGAACTTCTCTTTCTTTTAATGGTGCTCACCTTTATCTAATTAATAACCCACTCACAACTCACATTCAGTATACTTGGTCACTTCTTGATCACACTACATTGGTGGAATCTTACTTAGCAATACATCATCCATACTTACAAACAGTTGAGTGTTTGATAATGTAACACAAAGGTGCCCACATGGTGTTATTGAGAAGTTTTTTGTACGTTTTAGTAATATTGATATTTTTGTCCATAGGTTGCCCCTGACGAAGGGACGTGTCAGTCCCGAAATGCATCGGGCGTGTTCTTAAACCTTTGTATATGATTTCAAGTGTTGATCATGATGCAATGACCACTTGTTATGTTTTGTGAAGTTACATGATTGATATCTGTGATATCTATATGCTCATATAAAATGGATTATTGCACACTTTCATCCATGTTTATCTACTAAATACATGTTTGAATCACAACTTCAGTTTTGATTTTTGTTCAAGCATTTCTGAATCTATATTCAAATCGTTAAGGATTTTGTAAACCCATTGAACAGTGTACATAACCAAGTCGGTTTGTGTTCTCTCTACTTTATACAAGACGCTTGATTCGGCAGCAAGCGTTACACTGTCGCACCTTTGTCATTAATTAGAATAGCTAGTATACAGGTTTAAACAGGTGTACGCCTCCTAATATATCCGTCTGGAAAATAAGACCCAGACGTACTAACATTAGGAATACCGATTTCCTGATTGTGAACATCTCTGGTCACGATGAGGAGATCGATATTCCTAATGTATGTACCTTTTTATTTCCAAATTGTGATTCTTTGTAGGTTGCAAATCAACCTAACTCAGTTATATTAATGAGGTAGTTCACAATTTGTAAGCCATCAGGAATCACACCCATCACAGGGATGGTGGTCTGCTGGGGTCAGCAGACCATAAAGTTTGTGATTGCTTTTAAATAAAGCATTTTTTTTTCAATTTGATATGCAGCTTGTTTTTCTTGCACGAAAACTGGATGCGTTTCAAAGAGAAAATGAAACGTTTGTCTAATTGTTTAAGAGCAGGCAGTGGTCCGTACATTGTGAAAGGAACGGGGTCCATTGGGACGATTTCCCATTTGCAAACAGGTTACTACTAAGGGGTTGATTCCAATGTTATTAGGAAGGCCTCCAGACGGGGTCTGGAATGTGCGAATCCGATTCTGAGCCTATGTTTCCGACCGAATCGTCCCCCGTTCCGAAAAACCAAGTACGATGTGAAGATCTCGTTGGCGTCTAACAAATCGTTTCCGAACCCGATTCTGTCCGTCCGACTCGTTCGGCGCTGAATCATAACGCGCAATTGAGCCTGATTCCGAACAAGCGATTACGATGCACGATTCGGACAGCTTTATCAACTCAATCTCATCGAGACAAAACGGTTGTCGAAATCTGACATCGGGGGGCCAGTACAGGACCCCTTCACCCAGGGCCCTCTGAATCGGTGGTGGGGGATGTGCATGTGTCTCCCCGATCCAAGCAAACACAGTGTGGTGGGCAACATGGGGTACGGGCCACAGGGTGTACGCTGCATCCTACTCACACCTTTTTTGCTATGGGAGCCTGTGTACGTGTCTGTATACAGGCTCCCATAGAGTTCAATGGGAGTCCGAGCAAACTGAGTCCATCAGCATACACTGCATCGTACTCGTTCTGTTGGACTTGTACAGCGTGATTCGCTAGGAAAGCCCTCTGGATCCGAGTCATATGGAGGGCTTTCCTAAGAGATCGGAATCGGCCCCTTAGTTGGAATTTGGTGTAAAGTATTACTTTTTAGCGACCGGAATTTGGTCGCAATACAATAATATATACCATTTCAATTCGCCCTAAACACACCCCTTCCAAATACTGAATCAGTATGCATTTCCAATCCAAATAGTGATTCGGTAGCATGTTACTGAATCACAATTTGGGATTTATGCATACCAGAATCAGATCATTTGCAAATGCAGATAGGCTTGATGCAGCTGGCCCTAAATACCTTAGGCTGAGTAGTGCGCTTTAGGTGCAAGATGCCATTTGGTTGGTCTTCTATATTCTTCTATATACACCAGATTCTTCATGCTGAGAATGTTTCTTGAAAAAATACCTATTTGTTTGACCACATTTTTGAATGAAGGATAGCATGGTTAAAGCAGATGCTAGTTGCAGGTGACCGTCTGGTTAAACACGTGATTCTGTCTGCAAGATAATACACAAGGAGATAATGGACGGAGCGCGGAAACTTATCAGACACTCACCCCCAGTCACAGATTTGGGTTAAATCCATCATCGTTCTTTAGCTCACTTCGCCACCCCAGTTCAGACACAGCTATTTGCAAATCAGTTTTGACCCTGTGCCTCATGGGAACAGTCCAGCCCGAACTAACAAGCCATGTTTTCTCTGGACCGAAATCAAGCATCCTGGGACCGCTTTTGGGGTAACACCCCTCATTAGCCAGGCTAGCATGAATCAAGTGACAAAGTGAGCAAGGAACCCACATCTGGGCATACTCAGCCAACTTAGTAAGAACAAAGCAAACACAAGGAGATGATAGAAAGAGCGCTGAAACTTTTCAGACAGTCACCCCCAGTCACAGATCTAAGATGAATCCATCATTGTTCTGTAGCTCACTTCGCCACCCTAGTTCAGACACAGATATTTGCAAATCAGTCTTGACCCTGTGCCTCAAGGGAACAGTCCAGCCCGAAATGCCATCTTCTCCTTGTGTTTGCTCTTTATGCAAGATACCTTGGATCAGCATGTACTTATTTGGGACCATGGTTCCTAATGAATATTCATCCATTTGAACATACACCTGGGCACAAGATACATTCTAGTTCACCACATGGTTGTGTTCACTAAAACCACATCCTAACTGTAAGATACTGTCTAAATGAGTACATGTTTTCATATGCATTATGAAGTTTGATTCTTTGGGCATTCCAGTTTAAAATGAGTGAAAATATATTATGATGCAGTTGCTGTATTTTAATGCACTAGTATATTGCTGCATCATTTGTTGTGCTTTATTCAATGGTATTATTTGAGAGTGCATCATTTCAGTTGTGTGTGTTAAAAAGGCAGGGGCGGCTCCACCATTAAGGCGGTGAACCGTCTCCCTATCTGATTAAATTACCCCCATGCCTCCAAGATGAAAAATAAAATGGTAAGGAAGTTAATTTATTACCAATTTATTTTTCAACAACCCCGTCCCGAGCTAAGTGTCAGGATAGGGTCAGGGCCGCTGCTGACTGGGCCGCCGCTGCTGACTGGCGGCAGCAGAAAGAGGTGATGAGCAGGGCACATTAAGTCCAAAGTGTTCTTGTCTCTTTGGCCGTCTGTCTTACGACGGCCAGCCAGATGTGCACTTTAAACCTCTAAACACAGCTGTACTAGACTTTGAAGTGCTGAGAGGGCCTGCTCTATCCAATCCTGACATTGCTCGCATGCTGATTACCAGCATGAGAGCAGCACCAGGATTGCTTAGGGGAATTGGATGGGTTCTGTGCTTGAGGAGAGAAGGACACCGGACCTAATGTAAAGCATGTGGGCAATTGTTGTTGACGAAATTTTGTGCCACATTCACGTACCACCCATTTGCCAGCCTAGCCACTCTCAGTGGGTGGCAGCCACCACTGGAAGATGGAAAAGTATCCTGCATTGCTTCATTTCTTGTGCGTTTTCATATGTTGACTCCATGTCTATTTTCCTTGGTATTGATTAAATGTAGGATGTAATCGACAGTGAGTCTAGCCTAATTTCACTACTTCGAATTTAACTCTACTTGGAACACAAGACTGAGACTTCCATTGGATAATACAGATAAATTGAATATGCTAAATACACTTGTTAGTGTACAAACCTTAAACCTAACCCTAATCTCTAAAATTAAACATTGCCCTAAACCTCGGTCTAACCCTGAATGATAGCTTAACGGTAGTCCTAAAATTAAGACTAATCCGACATTTTACCATAACGCTAACAATAATCCTAACCATAAACTGAAGGCTAAGCCTATCCAATGACTGATCCCAACCCTAAACCTAACACTGTTGATTACCGTAACCCTAAACCCAATATTAAGCCTCACACCTACCATAAATCTAAGTCTCTCATAAGACCTAGCCATATCCCTTTCCCTAAACCTAACAATAGTCCTTATGCTAATCCTTCCATTTTCACTTACCCTTGTATTTTAGGTAGTAATATTTACAATAGTGATATTCTTAGCAGTCATGATTTCATTGAAGTGCCATCTTTGTATTGTTACATGGGTGTAGTGGAGTCCCAATATTGTGGGGGTACAGGAGTGTCAGGAGTGTTGCCATGGCTTAAGGCCCTATTTTCGAATTTACATTTTGAATGTCTCTTGAATTTCTTGTAACTGTAAATAAACGAAGTTTAGACAGATTAAGGTTGTTTCCTACATAATTTGAGTGTGCAACTCTGTTCCAACAACTTTCCTTTACCCCTGGTGCTCAAGTCCTCCTGTCCCTGTTTATTCTTAACTTTACATCCCTATTCCACTTCATTTACCCTTCACCTTCCTTTTTCTGGCCTTTAATTGCCTTAAATTGTTCCACCACTTTTCCGGACATCTTTGACTACTGTCTAATTCATTTTTGCTCCTCTGGCAGACCAGGAGCGGTTTATTTACCAATATAAATATTGCCCCTCATTTCCTCCAAGAAGACTCTTTTCTCTTATACTATGGCCCTCATGTGACACCCACCATCTCTCCTAAAAGACATTTGTTTATTCTGGTTCTGCCATGCCACTATTACTTCCTCACCTCTGTATTATTCACCATTAGCTGTGACACCCATGCCCACATTCCATCACTAGGGACTTATGTAAACCTTCCAGTCCTAGGGAACTGTACTATGCTGTATATTCAATTCTGACTCTACTTATATTTTCCATAATAAGAGAACTAGAAGGTTTTACCAACATCACAGTGTTATCCTTCTAATTAAAGTTATTGAGTTGTTTATGTCTCTTGATAGGCTTCCTCATAGAAACCGTTCTTTGTGTGATAAATTGGGAGCTTCTTCTCTTATTTTGAAAGTTTATTGCAGATCCATCCTTCACTGGCTGTGGTTTTCCTGTTGCTCTGCCATTCAGTGCTTTCCAGATTTTCGAAAACCAATCCTAGTATGCCTGATGAACTCTCTGCTAGCATTGTGGGTTAAACCAAAATGTTTAGTTTGCTTAATGATGGTTCCTAGGAACCATCATTCTGTTGACTGACAGGAGGCTCTGTGGGTTACGAAAATGCTTCTATACTCCATGGGCTGTATTAGGGAAAGGACGGTATAAAGATAGAATATCGACGGGAAAATATCGACTAGCATTAATATCGTGGTAAGAATATCGACTGTGAAAAATATCGTAATAGAAAATATCTTTTTAAAAAATATCGTTTCGTGAGAATGACAAAAATATCGTCATAAAAAAATATCGATGAACAGAATATCGTTGAACAAAATGTCGTTTCATATACTATCGACAGAAAAATATAAGTTGTTATAAAATTTATAAAAAAATATGTAGTATGTTTTTAAAAAACTTACAAAACTCCTACTAGTAATAATATGTGTTAAAAAATATTTTCTACAAAAGAATTGTTAACATTTTAGTAGCAGGTTATTGGTATTATAGGGGATAAGGGTGGGTAGTAATTTAAAATTTGGTTTTTAAAAAATTTATAAAATATAAACAAATTAGAAAATATTTAAGAAATCCAAATTTTAATTTGAAATTTCGAATTCTTCACGAAATTAAATTTGTAATTAAATTTTATAATTTCAAATAAAAATTTTAGGAGCGGGTTTTTGGTATTATAGGGGATTAGGGTGGGTAGTAATTTAAAAATGTAGTGTTTAAAAATTGTATAAAATATTAATAAATTAGAAATTTATAATGAAATCAAATTTTAACCTCGAAATTTTAAAATTTTACACGAAATTTATTTTTTAATATTAATAAAAAATATTACATTAATATTGAAGAAGCGTTATTTTGGTATTATAGGGGAATAGGGTCTAAAAAATAATTTAGATAGAAAAATGTATATTGTTTACTAACCTGCACATTTCCTGACTTATGTTGGATTGGAGTTAGAATAGTAAATTATTATAAAATATAAACAAATTAGAAAATAATTAAGAAATTTAAAATTTAATTTTAAATTTCTAATTGTTTACGAATTTAAATTTGTAATTAAATTTAAAAATTTCAAATAAAAATGTTAGGAGCGGGTTTTTGGTATTATAGGGGATTAGGGTGAGTAGTAATTTAAAAATGTAGTCTTTAAAAATTGAATAAAATATTAATAAATTAGAAATGTATCATGAAATCAAAATTTAACATCGAAATTAAAATTTTTACACAAAATTTATTTTTTAATATTGATAAAAAATATTAAATTAATATTGAAGAAGCGTTATTTTGGTTTTATAGGGGAATAGGGTCTAAAAAATTATTTAGATAGAAAAATTTATTTTGTTTACTAACCTGCACATTTCCTGACTTATGTTGGATTGGAGTTAGAATAGTAATTTATTATAGTTTACTATCCAGCACTTTCCCTGAGTTATGTTATGTTTGGAGTTAGAATAGTAATTTATTATGGTTTACTATCCAGCACTTTCCCTGACTTATGTTGGATTGGAGTTAAAATAGTAATTTATTATGATTTACTATCCAGCACTTTCCCTGACTTATGTTGGATTGGAGTTAGAATAGTAATTTATTATGGTTTACTATCCAGCACTTTCCCTGAGTTATGTTATGTTTGGAGTTAGAATAGTAATTTATTATGGTTTACTATCCAGAACTTTCCCTGACTTATGTTGGATTGGAGTTAGAATAGTAATTTGTTATGGTTTACTATCCAGCACTTTCCCTGAGTTATGTTATGTTTGGAGTTAGAATAGTAATTTATTATGGTTTACTATCCAGCAGTTTCCATGACTTATGTTGGATTGGAGTTAGAATAGTCATTTATTATGGTTTACTATCCAGCACTCTCCCTGACTTATGTTATGGTTTACTATCCAGCACTTTCCCTGACTTATGTTATGTTTGGAGTTAGAATAGTAATTTATTATGGTTTACTATCCAGCACTTTCCCTGACTTATGTTGGATTGGAGTTAGAATAGTAATTTGTTATGGTTTACTATCCAGCACTTTCCCTGAGTTATGTTATGTTTGGAGTTAGAATAGTAATTTATTATGGTTTACTATCCAGCACTTTCCCTGACTTATGTTGGATTGGAGTTAGAATAGTAATTTCTTATGGTTTACTATCCAGCACTTTCCCTGACTTATGTTGGATTGGAGTTAGAATAGTAATTTATTATGGTTTACTATCCAGCACTTTCCCTGACTTATGTTATGTTTGGAGTTAGAATAGTAATTTATTATGGTTTACTATCCAGCACTTTCCCTGACTTATGTTGGATTGGAGTTAGAATAGTAATTTATTATGGTTTACTATCCAGAACTTTCCCTGACTTATGTTGGATTGGAGTTAGATTAGTAATTTATTATGGTTTACTATCCAGCACTTTCCCTGAGTTATGTTATGTTTGGAGTTAGAATAGTAATTTATTATGGTTTACTATCCAGCACTTTCCCTGACTTATGTTGGATTGGAGTTAGAATAGTAATTTATTATGGTTTACTATCCAGAACTTTCCCTGAGTTTACAATTTATTTTTGATCAAAAGGGTATTTAGTCCTCTGGAACACGTAGACCCTCGGTTTGAGTCGTCACATACTGTAACTACATATTCTGTGGGAAAGTTATGTCAATCCTGGCTGCGACATTCCACCTTAGCATCTGTCAAAGTTCATTTATCGAAGTTACATGACAAAATAGATTTGAATTATTTTGTTAAAGGTCCTGTGGGTGGCAGAACCAAAAGGTGGGCATATGCTATTTACAACGAAGTGTGGAAATTTTCGCAAATTGAGGCGGCTTCAAGATTGAGAGCTATTGACCAAGCAAACATGGAAAAGGTTTTAGCCGTTATAGATAACAGCATTAGCACTCTCTCTTCCAGAATTTATACATTAGATAATATTGTTTTGTCAGTTGTTGATATTGTGCATGATGATATGTCTGTGTTATATAATGGTCAAAACCAGTTGCGTTCTGTTATGCAGTTTGCATGGACATTATTATTATATTATTATATTTGAGTTTATAAAGCGCACAGATACCCGGGGGTTTCCCGGCGCTAACAGAGGAAGAGAAGCAGGGAGACAAGATGAAAGTAGACATTAAGCAGAGAAAAGCCAGGTTTTTAGGCCCTTCCTGAATTTCAGGTAGCAAGTTTCAAAGCGCAGAGAAATAGGGAGTGAGTTCCAGAGTGATGGCGCCAGATAGGAAAAGGAGCGACCGCCAACTCTGGTGCGATTGAAACGTGGCACGGAGAAGGTGCCAAGAGAAGAAGATCTGAGGGTACGCACAGGACAGTATGGTAGAACCAGAGTGGAAAGGTAAGGGGGGGAGTTGCCTGTTTTAATCCTGTGCATGTAACAGAGAGCTTTGAACTTTGCTCTAGATTCGATGCGCAGCCAGTGAAGGCTGCGCAGGGAAACAGCAGCAGAGGCAGTTCTGGGCAAATTGCAAAGCAGGCGAGCTGCCATATTTTGCACCACTTGCAATTTGCGTGTTACTTCCTTGTTAACCCCAAGGAGGAGCACGTTACCGTAGTCTAACCTGGAGGTTACTAAAGCCTGGACCACAGTACGTAGGGTATCAGGCGGCAGCATCCATGCTATTTTTCTCAGCCATCGCATGATATTAGTACAGATGGCTGAGACTTTCACAGCATGCTGCTTCATAGACAATTGGCTGTCAAATGTAACTCCCAGGTTACGAGCCATGGTGGATGGAACCGGCAGGGGACCCATTTGCAGAGGCCAATGCTTAGGGCCCCAGAGAGAGGTGTCAGGGCCGAATAAAAGAAGTTCGGTTTTATCGCCGTTTAATTTTAATTTATTGGTCAGCATCCAGTTGGCAATATTGATAAGCCCAGATCGAAGAGAAGAAGTAGGGGCGTGTTTATTAGAAGAAAGAGAGAAAATAATTTGGGTGTCGTCCGCATATGAAAATATAGAGAGACCAGATTGTTCTGCGAGAGAAGCGAGAGGACTAACATAAATATTGAAAAAGAGAGGGCTCAGAATAGAGCCCTGGGGTACACCGTGAGGGGACGGGAGAACAGAGGAAACAGAAGTAGGGGAAAAAACCTGGAAAGTGCGTGCGGACAGAAAACTGGCAATCCAGGCTAAAGCCATGCCATGGATGCCAGCGGCCTTTAGGGTGGAGAGGAGGATGTCATGAGAGACGGTGTCAAATGCCGCGCTTAAATCCAACAGGATAAGCGCCACCGTCTCTCCTCTGTCCACCTGTTGTCTAATTGCCTCAGTGACACCTAGCAGGGTGGATTCAGTGGAGAATCCAGCCCTAAAACCAGACTGGGATGGGTGCAAGAAATTGGTGGCCTCAATGTGAGAGGAGAGGCAGAGGTTAATGTGTTTTTCTAAAACCTTAGAAAGACAAGGGAGAAGAGATATGGGTCGGAAATTGGAAGGGTTATTGGGATCGGCGTTGGTTTTTTTGAGAAGGGGAACCACCATAGCGTGTTTCCAAACTGCAGGGACGGTGGCTTCCAACAAAGATGCGTTCAGAAGGGCTAAGATGGGTAAAAGAGCGGGAGTATCAAGACTGCTTAAAATTTGAGGAGGCATAGCATCAAGTGGGGAGCCAGATTTGATTTTAGCCATGAGTTTGGAGAAGAGTTCCAAAGAGATCGAATCCCATTTGTCAATAGAAGTGTGCGGGACAAAGGTAGTAGTGTCCTGGGAGATGGCATTGTCAGGATCAGTACTGAAAGGAATGTCGAGTGCTCGTGGGGAGGCATCAAAACCGGCATAAATACGGTCTATTTTTTCCGTAAAAAATTCGGCAAGAGTATTACACTGAACTGTGTCCAAACAGGGGGCTTTTGGCGAGTTTGATTGTCCAGAGAGTTCTTGGACTGCTTTAAAAAGAGCTTTTGGTCGGTTTTGGGCTGATAGAATAAAGGTGTTAACATAGTTAGCCCTAGCAGATTTGCACAGGGAATGGTAGTTTCGAAGTTCCATTTTGTAAATTTCTTTATCGTTAGGGGAATACGCAGATCTCCATATGCGTTCCAGTCTCTTACACTTGGATTTGGCGCATTTGAGTTGGTCATTAAACCAGGGGGCAGGGGGGTGAGTGAAATTATGTTTTCCATTACAGGCCGGAAGACAGATATCAACGGCTGAAGAAAGCCATGTGTTAATTAAGCTTTCATCTTTAGTAGTAATATTGTTGGGTAGAGAGGGTAGGGTTAAGGCAAGCTGGTGATTCAGTTGTGACAATTTGAGTTTTTTCCAATTTCTATTCGGTCTGAGAGTCTGAGTATGCACAGATGGACCGGCAATAACACTCGTCAGGATGTTAAACTCGATAATGTAGTGGTCGGACCAGGTAATAGGTTTGGAAGGGAGGCAGGTAATGTCGTCAAGGTTCGAAAAGATGGGGTCAAGTAAATTACCTGCCTTGTGTGTAGGGCCAGTGTTATGGAGATGTAGATTAAGAGCGGCCAAATCTTGAAGAAGGTGTGTACGGATAGGACAGAGTGAGTTGTTGAAGTGGATATTAAAATCGCCAAGGAGAAGGAAGTTTGAGGTTTGAAGCAATAGAGGAGCTAAATTTTCCGATAAAGAGGAAGCCCATGCGCCAACAGCGCCCGGTGGACGATAGAGTAATACACCCGACAAGGTGTAATTAGGATTAAGTAATAGTTTGAAGTAGCCAGCTTCGCAGTTGGATATGGCTAAATCTTCCCACTTACATGAGTAGGTACGTTTATATATGATGGCAATGCCACCTCCCTCCTTGCCCTGTCTATTGCGGCACACATAGGTGTAGTTATTAGGGAGAGCTGTAGCAACGTCAGGTCCCGTGCAGTCGGACAGCCAAGTTTCTGTTAAGAACAGGGCCGCTGGACTGTCAGAAACCAAAAGATCGAAAATGTCCCTCTTGTGTTTCGGCAGGGACCTGCAGTTCAAGCTCAAGAAAGTGAACTCCGTGGAATGATAAGTGGGGGAGGGAATAATTTGACATGAAGAGGGTTTCCAAAACGTAGAACTAGGAATATGGGTAAGTGAGGGTGCCGAAGTTAAAGTCAGGGAGCAAATCTGACAAGATGTAGGGGCATCCAAGGCCCGTAAGCAGGGGCAAGTATTATTCATAGGGGAACGAAGAGATCGTAAGGCATGGCTTGAATAGTAAAGCCTGGGGATTGTGGAGCACGATGCAGGGGGGGTGGTCCCTGGTCCCGTCTGGTCGCGGACGGGCGCAGACGGGCTTAACTTTGGCGCAACTTCGGCGCGAAGTCGGCGCCCTCGCTGCGCCCGTCCGCTGCGCCTCCGCCACTCCCCCATATTAAATAGTCCGCTGTAGAAGGCGGCTAGTCCAATCCCCTTCCCCGAATCTCTGAGGGCGGAAGTGCCGCTTCCAGGGACACGCCGCTCTAGCGGCACCAGCCGAGGCGGATCGAGTCCAAGCGGGAAAGGAACACAGAGGGTAATCACACAGTACAAGTAAGCATAAAATGTAATTTTAAAAACAGCATTCACGGAGCAGAGTAGCGTGGCAGCCTTCGCTGCTTCTCAGTCTCATTGCAGACGTTAAAGGCAGGGAGGGTCCCTTGGGACTATTTGAGCACTACATCGTTATTCATTCCTTTTAACATTACTGATAAGCAGCTATTTATGTCCATGAAAGATGCTACATATTCATTATTACATATTGAAAAATTAGAACCGTTACCTTTCTCTGTGGCGGAAATCAATTCAGTCACGTGGCTTATATACGGGTTGATAACTCTACCGTTCGCACTTCTTAAGTTTACGTCTTGTATGAAACATTATGCTCTGGGTAGATATGAACAGCTGGGCACCGCTTTCATACATGAGGTTTGGTCCCTCCCCTTTACGTATAGATGTACTAGGGACGGAACTGAGGTTTATCTGAAGGGTGAGGAATGTACCACGACACCAGATCATTCCTTGGTATGTAGGCACATTCAATTACACGGTGCATGCAATGTACAAGCCCCGATTTTGGCCTGCGTCCTACGAGGTGTCCCAGTGCCTGTGATTACGCCTTCTTTGACGCTGCTTGCAAACAGTAGTTATTTAATTTTGAATAATGAAGCTTGCTGCGGGATGTTAGTGGGAATCCCATATATAGTAACTGTATCGGAGAGGGTTGTCTGCTGCAATAATGTTCTCTTTTCACCCCCGCACGGGCGGGTGGATGTTTCCATCTGGCCTTCGATTCCAACCTTGAAAGCAGAGTTCAACAAGTTGAGCAGAATAAGAGCTGTATCGTCCCAAAAAGAGGTGTCATTGACTTCCTCTCGTGAAACATTTGTCCTTCACGTTGCTAATACGCGCACTGAGGTACAGGCGGTTTTGAATACTGACCTCCCCCTACATTTCGGAGCTTTGATCCTAACTATTTTCAATGCCTCGTCCACGACCGGCCTGGCTCATTTTTTTAAACTTGTAGGCTCAGGCCTCGTGACCTCTTTCCAAACTATTTTTGGTGTGATTCCGGAATTTTTTCATTCGATTTTCTCGAGCATCTTTGGAGGTGTTCCGCTGCTTCTGGCGCTGGTGGCAGGTGTGCTGCTTTTACTTTTCATACTACGGAATGGCTGCTGTTTCTGTGCCACACGAGCACCTGTCCCGTCTGCATCTTCTTCGTGATAGGATGCTTGACTTTTATGGTACTCTGCCATTGGCGACTTTAAGCCTGGCATATGGATTATCCTTCAGGTATTCCTACTTCACCTGCGTGCAACCTGTATTTCACTGCCTGGATTGTCCCTTTGAATGGCCTCTGGATTTGTGCTTGACCAACACGGTGTCTCCGGTGCCGGATTTCGATCGACTGATGAGGCCCTTAGTGTCTCACGAGTTGGCCTGTTCTGGTGTCCGGATTATGGCTTGTGGTGCGGCGCATGGTATCCTGGGTAATTGGGACATATCAACGGCTGCCTACGACTTCTTGGCTATGAGCTATTTAGAGGAACATTCCGGTTGCCCTCTGATTGTGCTAGAGGCTCCGATGGTTGAAGAACACGTATGTTCCTTTTCTTTAATTAATTGGATGGCTGAGACTTTTAGTGGCCCTGCAAACGATTTTTTGTTGGAAGCAGTTGCCACGTATGCTGCCTATACATTCATGGATTAACTGAACTATCCTCCTTTGCGCCTGTGCTACTGGACAGCAACCTAGCGCAGCATTCATTTTTTTTTTCTAATCATTGTGTTACTTATAGTTTTTGGATGATAGTAGTTGTTAATATATGAAGTAAATTGTACATTTACTTAGCAAGTTTAAATAATTTTTGTCAGCTATCTAAGTAGACATGGATAAGGTAGTTAATAAATGTTTTTACATGTAAGTTTCTGGTCGTTGTTGATAAGTTCAACATGTTCTTTTTTCACTCTAAAGAAGAACACTTTTTAATTTAGGGAGTTTATCTACTTTATGCTAAGTTCGAATGAAAAAAGCAATGGGATTTTACTTACTTCAAGTGTAGTATGACGTTTTGTAGTTGTAGTCGTAGGTTTGTATTTTCTTCTCTCAGCAAGGTAACCGTTTTTCTCCAAGTTTGGCCCAAAAATGGTAAATTACGTTAAGTGTATAATTGTTTTTATATTAGTGAGTTAATTAATGGTAGCTTTTGATTGGTTCAATTAGTGAAATTTCAAAATCATTGGTCGAGAACGTTATTTTGAATTAGAAAACCGTTAAATAATTATGTGTGTGAATAGTTTTGTAAAGTAAAATAGTTAAAAAAAAGTGTGTAAAATAAAAGAATAGTGCATATCGAGTTGGTAATAAAAAGACAATATTTTTTGTATATTTCTATAAGCAGATAGGTCGTCGATGTTAGTGTAGTCGATATATATGTCTAAGGTCATGTTATTTAAAATAAAGTCGATCATGTAGTAGTCGATATTTATGTTGTCGATATTAGTGTGAACGATATTAGGGTTGTCGATAAAAAAAATCGATATTTGTGTGAATCCTTGTTTAAGTATAGGATGACGATATTAATGTAAGCGATATTTTAGTGACGATATTTATTTCTGACGATATTTATGTTAACGATATTCCATCATGGAACCGGAAAGGACACACTGTCCATGTTTGTACCACGGTCCACCTTTGAACAGGTGCGCTAGGAGCTGACAGGGACAGTGCGCCCTCTTTCAATGAATACCCAGGGCATCCACAAACTCACGCTGTCCTGGGGGATGCACATTCCACAAAATGCAGAACATCAGCTTCAAAACCGCTCCATGTTCCACAGTGCAGGCAGCATGAGGGAACCCCATTTCATGACAGTGCTGGTGCTATATATATGCTCCACCACTATAAGTATTACAGAAGGGGACTCGCAAGCATCTCTGCAATAATGTTGCGCCTTGTGGGCTCACAAGGTGGGCACACACAAACTTTCCACTGCCAGGGCACAATTTATAATACAGCCCTTGATATTGATACCTACTGCACCCAATGATCTTATGGCTAAGTAGTTCTTTTGAACTACTGGTGTGGCTGATGGTGGTCCCTGTTAGTCAGAATCCTACATTGATATTTGTAAGCCCTATTTGGCTGCTGTTTTTATTTCTTGTCTGTCTTCTTTGTTCTTCCTAACTTTAGCTCCTCAACACTTGATACTGCCTCTGTCCCCATCTTTAGCATGTCACTCTGCAATGTACCTGATTAACTGAAACCTGTGCCACATAATTGAATTTCCAGCACGTATCCTCAAGAAGCTTTATCTCAGACAATTCCTGATGTTGGTAGCAAATCTGGCTTAGCAAAGAAACACCTTCTCCTCATGGCAGACAAATCTAAGCATGTTTCAAATAAAATTTTGAACAAACCAAACCCTTATATGAATGTGGCACTTGGAGGTGAGAAGTGGACCCAGCGATCGCAGGATCACAGGTGAACTACCATGACCCCCAATTTAGAGGTATTCATAAAAGGTTTAATCTACCTTATATCAACTGATTAGCCCAGTAGGACTATAAATGATAGAGATGATTGTATATAACCTTTCTGTTGTTTGTAATGCCTGAATTCCTTGGTAATACAATGTAAATGAGCCAAGTGTGCTCTCAGTATAGCACTGGCCAGAGGCAAAGTAGAATGAGAAAAGAGTACAACCCACGCAACAGGAAGGTACTCATTCAGCAAATGGTCAAAGTGGCAACATAAAAACCTAAATCACTTCATTGCTTAGTCCAATATCCTGCAATTCCGTATTGCTCAATTAATAGCCATTTCAAGGGCCAAAACGCCAATGCTAAATTATAGAGACAGAAGAGTTGTGGGTAAAGGTGCAGTTACTTAGCATAAGTTAATTCAAGGTACACATGTAACCATGGATATGCTAGAGTATAGTTAAGACTGTACATTTGTATTTGTACATTGGTTGTTTAACACTTAGGTTAGATATACTAGAAGCTAATAGAGCCAAAGCAATATAGTGGGTTGAAGGTGTTTGAGCAGTGGCGCTTGAAGTTTTGTGACAGGTAGCCGTGCATCATAGAAGACTGATGATAAACACTCAAGTATAATAACATTTCCTTAAGGCTGATATATATTCTAGGTCAGTTGTTACCTGAGAAACCCATATTTACAGATATCATTGGATCTGAGCTAAAACACTTGTGAAGAAGCATTTAATATCACTATAGAGGCTAAGAGCTCTGCAAAATGATTAAACCCAGAGTTTTTATTCATGGTGATCTACAACAATGTTTATTGTGTGCATAGCTAATTTTTTTTAAATTCAGACAATGCTTTACTTCCAATGATAAGGGTGTGAATACAGCTTCATTTAAGTACCTTCGTCTATTGCCTTGATGCAGCGAATACGCATGGTGAATTGGCACTGCAAGTGCGGGCCCCTGACTTCACAGGGCATGAATGGCCTCTGGACTTGTCGGCCAGGCCTGCCTCTGGGGCTATCTACATGCCACTGGCTGGAATGAAGGGCTCAGCCACAAAACGTTACAAACCAGCTACCAGGGAGGTAACAGGCTTGGGAGGGTGGGGGAGTTCAGGGTTGTGCTGATGCCCCATGGGATAGCGAGTGATCCAAGTGCACTGGGCCACTAGCAGTTGGTGGCAGGGGGTGGAAATTGAGGCCCAGATAATGGGACAGCACCTCCTTACGCAGGAGACTGAGGAGAGATGAGAGTGAATGTGCAGGAAAAGGGAGGCTGCGCAGAACATAGGCTTAACTGTGGAGGGGGTGTAATACCAGGCGAGGAGGAGGAAGGTCCTGGGGCTGCAGGTACGAGAAGGAGGGGATGATGGCTCTGGGTACCAGAAGGGGAAGACCTAAGCTCAAGCAGGCATGGAGCTGTTGCTGCTCTGGGGCCCGTGGTGTGAGGAACCCCTCAAGTTGGTGCAGCCTGGAGGGGGTGGTGCAGCAAGGTCAACTGTCAAGGCTGGTAGACAGGTGGCAATGCAGACAGGGCACGTGATGGCCCCTGGGCGTTGGTATGAAGTGCCCATTAAGAAGTGTGGTGTTGCTGTGATGTCGTCTAAGCAATCCATGGCCTTCACACACACTGTGAGCGGCCTACCCATCATCTATCAGCCTTTTCAGCCCGCCCCGCAAGTAGCGGATTATGTGTCAAAACCAGCTGAACCCAATGCTGTAGCATGTTGGAATTGTAATAAGGGATTCTGGTCCCTACACCTATCCAAGTTAAACATGAATGTTCCAAGTGTAGGGGGAGACATCACATCACACAATGCTACACTTTGGCTAACCCCTGCGGAACAATGGAAGGGGTCTCGGAGACGACGTCAACAGGTACACCCTGGGCTGAGGGGCACCTACACCCATTAGTGTGGAGGCCATGATTCTGTGGCTTGCCGCTTACCGGGACAGAGAGACAGCTTTGCGGCTGAAATTAGGTTTCTGGGAAGGATTCAGGGTTGGTTACGAGGGTCCTAGAGGGTGTAGGTGGGCAGAATATTTGTGATCTGCCAAGGAACTTTCTGGGGTTGTTGCTTTGGAAAAGGAGGTGTCAGAGGGGAGAATAGCGGCCCTATTTTTTAAATTGCCCCTCACGGACTTGATCATTTTCACGCAGGGGGTGGTACCTAAAAAAGCAGTAGGGGAATTTTGGTTGATCCATCACCTGTCATGGCTGGAGGGAGCTCGGATGAATGACTTCATTGCAGAGGAGAACACCAGGGTGATGTATGCATCAGTAGATGGTGTCATTCAACTGGTAAGACAATGAGGTCAAGGGCCTGAATTGGCAAAATGTGACATCAAATCTGCCTTTCAGCCGTGCTGATACACACTTCTGATTTCTCTTTACTGGGCATGCAGTTTGGGGAAGCCATCAATGTGGACAAGGGTTTGCCAATGGGTTGTGCCATTTCTTTTGCCTTGTTTGAAGCCTTTAGTACATTTTTGCAATGGGTTTTCCCTAAGTCCAGCATTCATCAGGAGGTGTCTCACTATTTGGATGATTTTCTGTTTGTGGGGTGGAAGTCCGCTGGGGACTGCCACAGGGTGCTTCAGTATTTTCAATCCATGGCGCAGGTATATGGGGTGCCATTGGCTCCAGAGAAGACTCAGGGTCCTATTGAGGTCTTGACTTTACTGGGCATTGAGTTAGACACTTTCCAACTGGTGGCTAGGTTGGCACAGGCGAAGGTAGTAGAGATACAAGGGTTCATGCCTGAAAAGGTCACTGAATGGCAAATTGAGTTGAGGAGACTGCAAAAGCTGCCTGATTTTTTTTTTATTTCACCTGTAGAGTAGTGAAGGCAGGTTGGACTTTGGGCATGGCCATGTCCAGATGGTTCTGCCTCATCTTAGGGTGCGGATCTCGTTAGCTGTCAGGGTCAACCTTTGTGTCTGAAAGACCTTCTTGGACTACTTCAATGAAGTATCTGTGCATTTCTTGGATGAGATCACAATCTGGTAAGTGCAGACTTTTTCATATGCAGCGGGAGCTCAGGGTTTTGGTCTGTTTTGGGACAGGGTGGTGCACAGAGCTGAGGGCGGCACACTGGTTGAGATAAGGATGAAGCATAGCCTTTCTGGAGTTTTTCCAATTGTTGGTGGCATTGTCTGTGTGGAGAGTTGAATTGGCAAATGTGGACAGCATGACAGTGGTGGATTTGATGAACAGACAGAAGGCACTTAACTTGACGGTGCTGTGTTTGCTGTGAGGATTCATGCTGAGTTGCTTTTATTGAAAACATTATTTTGAGAGCTAAGCATGTACTTGGTGTTCAGAATGATATAGCAACCAATCAATCAATCAATCAATCAATCAATCAATCAATCAGGGATTTGTGAAGCACACTACTCACCCGCGATGGTCTTAAGGCGCTGGGTGGGTGTAGTAGTATCGTGCAGCTTCGTCCCATTCGAAGAGCCAGGTCTTGGGGCTCTTCCTGAAAGCTTGCAGAGTGGGGGTTTGTATCTGATGCTGAGTAGGAGATCTTTCCAGGTCTTGTCTTTGATGTAGGAGAACGATTGCTCCCCCCGCTCTGTGGATGCTTGGGATTTTGGCTAGGGCAAGATTGGCAGATCCGAGGCTTCTCTTGGGTGAGTAGAAGGAGATTCTTTCATTGAGGTATTGGGGTCCAATGTTGTGGAGGGATTTGTAGGCTTGAGTGAGGAGATTGAAGGTCATTTTTTTTTTATCAGGGAGCCAAGTGGAGTTCTCGTAGGTGTTGGGTGATGTGGTGTTGTCATGGGATGCTGAGGACAAGTCTAGCTGCGGTGTTCTGGATTGTCTGGAGTTTGAGGAGTAGAGATTTGTTTATTCTGGCTTAGAGACGTTCCTGTAGTCCAGTCTGCTGGTTATGAGTGCGTGGGTGATGGTCCTTCTGGATTCGGGGGGATCCATTTGAAGGTCTTGCAGAAGATGTGGATGGTGTGTCAGCATGTGGACGAAACAGTGTTGATCTGTCGGTGCATGGTGAGGGAGGAGTTGAGTATGATGCCGAGGTTGTGAGTGTGCTCTGTGATTGTGGGAGGTTCGCTGAGGGTAGTGGGCCACCAGGTGTTGTCCCATGCTGAGGGGGTGGATCTGAGAACAAGGACTACAGTTTTCTCTTAGTTGAGCCTTTGGGCAGCTGTTGCTCATCCAGGAGGCGACGTCTTTCATACCTTCCTGGAAGCTGTGTCTGGTTGTGTCTGGTTCGTTGGTGAGGGAGAGGATGAGCTGGGTGTCATCGACGTAGGATACTATGCTGAGTCCGTGTTTTCTGACAATGGTGGGGAGAGGGGCCATGTAGATGTTGAAGAGCGAGGGGCTGAGTGTGGATCCTTGGGGTACTCCACAGCTGATCTCTGTGGGTTCGGAGAGGAAGGGTGGTAGTCTGATTCCTTGGGCTCGGCCGGTGAGGAAGGAGCAAATCCAGTCAAGGGAGGTTTCCTGGATGCCGGTGTCATGGAGTCTGGCAGTTGGTGTTTGGTGGGAGACACTGTTGAATGCTGCTGAGGGCTGCCATGTGGCCCTGGTCGAGGAGGGTGTGGATGGTTGTCTGTAGTGTCTAGGAGGGCAGTCTCGGTAATGTGGTTGCTGCGGAATCTGGATTGGGAGAAATAGAGGATCAAGTTGGCTTCTATGAAGTTAATAAGCTGGTTGTTGACGATGTTCTTGGTGACTTTGGCTGCTAAGAGGAGGAGAGAGATAGGTCGGTAGTTTTGAGGTCGGTCGGGTCTGCAGTGGCTTCTTGAGGATGGGCTTGACACCTGTGCGTTTCTAGCCATCGGGGGAAAGTGCCTATTTTGAGGTAGCAGTTGATGGTACGTCGTAGTTCAGGTGCGATGGTAGAAGCAGCTCTGTGGAAGATGTGGGACGAGCAGGTGTCGGTGGGTGCTCCTGAATGAATATTTCTCATGGACTTGATGGTGTCTTCTATGGTGACAAGAGTCCAGGCGGTGATGGTAGGCTGGGTTGCATTGTCAGTTGGAGGTGTAGGGTCGGTATCTAGGTTCTGCTCGTCGAAGTTGCGGTAGAGAGTTCCTATCTTGTGATGGAAGTAGAAGCAGAGTTTGTTGCAGAGGTCCCAGGAGGAAGGGACGTCGGAGGATTCGCTGGGGGGTTTGGTGAATTCTTGTATGCTGCTGAAGAGCTCCTTAAAGTTGCAGGAGTTTGTGAGTATTCTGTACTGGATGGAGTTCTTCTTCATGGTTCTGATGAGTTGGTGGTTTCTGTCATTGCAGACTGATTATCTCGTTTGCAGTGGCATTGCTCTCGCAGACTGGCAACAGGAGCAGAGAAGAACAAGACATCAGTGCCTGCACACATTTGGGCTTTGGGGGCATGAGAGTAGTGGGTCTGCTCGAGGGATTATTGGCTGAGTCTATCAGAAGGAGCTACCAGTTGGTTGAGGGAGAGTTTGGGTCATTTGAGAGTTTTTCCCTGGAGACTTTGGCATGGGATCAGAATGAAGCAGAAGAGAGTGTGTTTTGTTTTGTTTTGTTCTGCGTTGACAAAGGTTTATCACCCACGGCAAGCTGGGGAGGATATTGATCTATGGCAAGTTGTACTGGGGTTTTCACCCTGCTAAGGAAGCAATCTTGAGATGGGTCCTAAAAGGGTGTGATAAGGAACAGGGTAGAAGGAGGTCAGCGTTGAGAGATGAAATTACATTTGAGTTGTTGCAAGAGTTGCTGGTGGTGTTGCCTATTTATTATTCTGATCATTTGTGGTGTCTGTTTTCCGGTTATGCATGCTTTGGATGTTTTTTGGCACATTCTGTGTATCTGAGCTCTTGAGATCTGCACTGGAGTCGGGGTGCTGCATGAAGAAATTGGACCTGGGCGATTGGGCATTTGATTACTTTATTCTAAGATGGATCAGAAGGGTAGAGGAGATCTGGTGGGGTAAAGGAGGGATGCGTTGGGGTAACTTGTTGTCATGGTTGATGAGGCTGGTTCTTTAGAGGGGTTGCCCGGACATGCTCTTGATTCATCTGGGCAGACATGATTTGGTTTAGATATCAGGTTTGAAACTGCTGCAACATATGCAGAGGGATTTGGAGGCATCAAAGCAAACTTTTCTGAGACATGGACAGAATTTGTGCTGCAGAATATGGAGGGGGTTTTGAGAATGGAGGTATGGATAAAGCTTAAAGGAAACACAACAGGGCTATGAGGGTCTTTTGCATGGCATGGGACATTAATCTGATCTCACATGGGGGCTTCAAGCAAGATGAGCAGTGTCTTTATCTAGATGATGGGGTCCACCTTTCGCAACTGGATAATGTATATTACATGATGGAGCTGAGGGATGTTGTGAGCCGGTTGTGGAATGAACGCATCTGGTGCAGGAGAGATTACCGTTGAGGGGCATGGAGGGGCAGTAAAACACCCTCCAATTTTTTCTGGTTGGTGGCATCTTAGGGGGTGGAGAGTACCATGCAGGTGTATCCACCCTCTTCATGGGGGGAGAACGGAGCACTAGTGACAAAAGACGGTGTGCAGAATTTCGTCTTGCAAGAAAAGAGTTTTTGACAGTGTTTGGTAGGAAAAATGAAAGAGAGTCTGGATATAGTGAAGGAGTTCAGTGAGTGCAAGAGGGAAGAATGAAAGAAGGCATGAGGACTTGGGGATGAAAGTTGGCGTAAGGTGTTAATGGTTACAGGAGGTATTTGAGTGTTGTATTGATGAAGTTTAATGTTATTGTTTAAATGTTAACAAAGCTCAAATAAGTGTTTGCAACATTATAAATTGCCTTTTATGCTAATCCGTGGACAAGAAGTGTGTTAATTGCATGAAGCGGCTACTGCATTTACACCTGGTGATGCCTTTGAAGTGTGGGAGACTTTAAAGACATACCTTTGAAGTGCACAGATGTTCTCCCTTACTGCCCTGGCTCCAGACTCACTACAGAGGGGTATGCAGCCCTTTGTGTGTAGACAGAACACAATCTATTCAGGTGTGAGTGAGGCTTTTAGTCAGCTACTCCTTCCCATCCTACCAGAGATGTCTGGGAGGTAAACACAAAGCCCAACTACCATTTACACACATGCATGTGATCAGAGACAGGCTACGGACACCAAATTGCTTAAACTTGAAAATGCCAACTTTATAAAAGTAGCATTTTCAGAATTGCAATTTACAACCTGTGTGAGAAGCTGACCTGGTACATGATGTCCACTAATGTAAGTGGGCACATACTAAGATATAAGAACCACGACACGAGTCAGGTCAATGTCGAGAGGAAGCAGGATTGCTGGGGACCCACAGAACCACCCAAGGTAAGTCAATATGGATCCCTCGCAAGTCGCAAAGATTAAGGACCCTTCCTAGTGGCCCTGAAAGAACCCCTTGGAAGACAGCAGGTCGGGGAGCCACCCCACCCGTGGATACCCTTGTACCCACTTTACCTATGCCAAGGAAGCTGGGGGAATATGTATGAAGTGGTGTCGGAAACCACAGTCAAACCCCAAGAAGGACTTCAGGAAAGTGCTGTTGCTGGAAGTGGAGAAAGTGTCCGTGGGAATCCGCATATGGATTCTTGAAGAGGAGTACCTGAAAACGGAGGGGACAGAGTCTATGTCACTCAGGCGTGACCAGGAGACTTGGAAGACGAATGCCCTGGGTTGGGTACTTTAGGGAAGATGATGATTACCTTGACTCTGGTGCTGTGAGGACCAGGCAATGCTGAGGAAGACCAGGACCCGAATATAATCTGTCACACAAAGGATGTCGAGTGCTGAGTGGTCGGTGTCTGTCAGGAGCACCAACAAGCCTTGACAAATGCATCCCATGCAGGAATCAAAGAAGGAGCACTGTTGGGACCAGCAAGGTCCAGGGGACTCACCAAAAGGAGAGTAGTCAGGGCAGGCCCTGAGCAATCAGGGAAGCCCAAATAAACAAGTGTAACCCTCAAATGGACCAACAGGCCGGAGGCACTGGAGTCGCGAGAGGACCTCAATCAGCTCACCAAAAGATGCAGGCCACGATGAATACAATGCGGTGTGACTGAAGATTCTGGTCACAGGAGATGCTCGAGGTTCGGGCTACTTGAAGCCTGAAGATCTTCTTGGAAGGAAGCCAACAAGCCTTTGCAACTGCAAGTTGGACATGGTGCACAGAGTATCTGTTATTGCAACCCCCACGAGGGATAATGACCTCCAACTTGCTGAGAGGGCAGGCCTTAGGAGCTGTGGAAAACTACCTCCTGTGTTTATAGCTCAGGCTCTGCAGACCGATCGACTTTGTTGCGGTGCCTGCAAATGCAGGGGAGTGACTCCTTCACTCCAAGGGAGATTACTTCAGGTGTCTTTGATACTTCACAGGCCTTGGAAGGTTCCTCTATGGTGCACAGGCACAGACAATGCAGCAGACTGGAAGGGAGACAAAGTCAGGCCCAAACAAACTCCAGCGAAGTCCAGAGTGCCCAGGAGGTTGAAGTGCAGTGGTGTCTGATCTGTATTTTATCCCACAACGAATATAGGGACCTACACCCAGGTAAGCCCATACTTACCCTAGGGAAAGGGTTGTAAAGATTTAGGGGACAATCCCATGGGAGGGTCTGGACAGGGGGGAGGTTGCTCCCATGTCTTTTGTCCAGTTTTGCGCCAGAGCAGGAGCCAATGGCTCCTAGGGCTGGTTTGAATGGGACTATGCACAGGGACACCAAATGTGCCCCTCATGGAGACTTTCGGTCGCTGGCAAGCTCACCCACCAAGACCTAATACCCTAAATCCTGTCTGGGAGGTGGTCACACCTCCCTGTGACAGTATGCCTATTGTTCTACCTTCCTCTGCTTGAGCTTGGCTCAGAAGCAGGAGGGCATAAATGTGTCGCAGGTCGGCCGCAACCATTTTGTGTTGTCTGGGTCTAGAAGGCTTGTACCAGGATCACTGAGAGCCTAACAGAGGACTCTCCCAGTGCTTAGAATCATACCTCCCACACCGCTTACAGTGTGGGGGTATGATTCCAACATATTTGATACCAAACATGATAGGATTAGTTGCAGCCGTTCTTGAGATGGTCATCGCGTAATTACGTGGTGCCTCTCAATATAGTATATGGCTGCTTCACTGACAACCCGGGAGAATGGATTCCGTAGGCTGCAGGGGTGTCCTGCTCATGCAGGGGCACCCTACCACTTAGAAACAAGCACCCTGCCTTCAGGTTTTAAGTGCAGTGACCCTTAGATATAGTAAACCTATATCTTTAATACATGGTGCATGCACCAACTTACACAGGCTGCAATGGCAGGCATGTAGTTCCATTTTGAATGATCTCTCATGGGTGGCATAATACATGCTTCAGCCCATGGGGGACCTCTGAGGTACCTATGTGCTGGGTACATGGGTACCATATACTAGGAACTGACAAGGATACCCCAGTAATATCCAATCTGGGAAGTACTGAACACAACAGTTTAAGGAGAACGCAGATAGACTGGGGTCCTGATTAGCAGGATCCCAGTCAGACTAGTCAAAAACAGCATCAGACCAAGCAAAAATAGGGGGTAACCATAGAAGCAGAAACGCGTTGGCTGGACCTTTTATACCAGATGAACTCTTTAAAGTTGAAATAAAGAAGTTATTTATTTATAACTACCTGCCTCTTGGACTTTCTGAACTGTGCATCCCCATCTATTCATAATAGAAGCAGATCCTACTTTCCTACAACCTGACTTCACCATATTTAGGATTTTAAATTGTGATTCCAGATACACCAGACCTGAAGGGTTTATCTTTTTACAATTGAAATTACGCTTATAAAATGTAATACGTTAATCCCACTGTTATCCTATGGGAGAGATAGGACTTCAAAAATGAATTTGAGAGTTTTTCACTGCCAGGACATGTTACATATAAAGGTACATGCCCTGCCTTTTGAATACATCGCACCCTGCCCTCTGTATCATTCAAGGCCTATTTTAGGGATGACTTATATACATAAAAATAGAAGCACAGTGGCAATGGCAGGCTTGAGGCATAGTTATAGGGCTACTTAAGTGGGTGGCACAATCAGTGCTGCAAGCCCACTATAGCATATAATTTACAGGCCCTGGGTATGTGTATTAGAGAGCACAAGCACTGTAGCACTGGTTAGCAGTGGTGAAGTGTACAGAATCCTAGTACCAACAAAAATTAGATCATAAAAGTGGAGAGGTGTAAACGTTGGCGGGAAGACCACCCTAAGGCTGTCAAGTCTAACAGTCATTAACAACAAAAAAACAATTGATTTAATCCACATCTTTGACTTGGGGTGAATGTTTGATTTATTCAGTGTTCCGTCCATCTGTTCTTTATGCATTTATTGTCCTACGTAGGAAGAGTATGCCCAGAAATGGGCCCCGTACTCGTTATGCCACCAGATTAAAGCTAGCCTTGGTGATGAGGGATGGTACCCTGAAACTGGTCAAAGGATGATTGGTTATTTTCCAGGGAGGACCTGACCTGGCATTTCGGGCACGACTGTTCCCATGGAGAGCAGTGTCAAGATTGATTTGCTTATGGCTGGCTCCAAACTGGAATGGCTTGGCGAGCAAGAAAACAATGGATTTAACCTAGATCTGTGACAGGGGGTAAATGTTTGATTTGTTCAGAATTCCGTTAATCAGCTGTTCGTTTCGCATTTTAAAGTTTTTTTGAGTTTAATTTTGTGATAAAGATTTTACCACTTATGACACCATTTTCAAGTTACCTGAACTTGGGTCAATGTGGGGATATGGAGCAAGCGATGATAAAAAATATTCTATAGGCAGCATTTAGTATGAGCATTTGCTCCTCCATTCTGTATGCCACATCTGTGGTGCAATTCTGTTTCATGAGTTTCGTTGCTTACTGGGTTGCTGTTTCTGGCTAACCAAAAGTTATGTCTTTACATTTCTTGTAAATCATGTGACTCATGCGTTCTAACCCAGCTGCACCTTAAACTGGAGAGCGCTCTTCCCTTTTCAATGTTACAGTGTCTGGTACTGGAAAATGTCTTGCTTCATCTGCAGATTTCTGTAAAACATGTCTTAGTTTGGAGTACCTGCAGCGGACCGGTTCTAACCGGTTTGTTATCACCTTCCTGTTTGTTCCCCACTATAAAAGTAGCCCTCAGATACCTTACATCAGTTCTGGAGGCTGTACGGACCTGTTCCCGCTTGAGTGTGTAATAAATATTGCTTGTTATACTTTCCCTCCGGCTGCCTGGTTATTTGTCAACGAGTGGACAGAGTGGTTTTGGAACCAGATAAGTTGGTGAGGCTGTGTTACCAATAATTTTTTGTCTCCACAAATGGCGCCTTAACAGGGACCTCTTCGAGGATGATCCATCAGACGTGTTCAGAGACCGACAGAGGCTGAGGAGCAACAACCTGAGATGGATGGATTACAGGGGCCCCACACAAAGAGACTGGTTTCTCACATCTGATATCCGAAGTTTTTAACTGAGGTTCCTTGGCATAGGGTCATCCTGACAGAGGTCCTGAACCAGCAAGCTTGGAAAAGAAGACCGTTTGGTCCCAGAACATGTGGTCGGAAGGAGAGACGCATCGGGAGACATTATCAGGTGAGATTGTTCTGAGTCGACATTTGGTGTTATTTGTTTGATGAAGATCCCTATGTAATGGTTTTTGGTAAAAGTCCTTGAGGCATAGGTGGAGTTAGATCAACATTTGATGGACACTGAAATATAGTTCAGAAATTGGATGGGAGAAGTGTGATTATAGATGGTAGCTTTGATCAATGGAAACTAGATTACCTTGAGCAATGCTTATTCTATAGGAAGTCTCGACAGGCTATATTTGAGGTTCTGAAGTCATGAGGCAAATAGGAGAAGGCAGAAGGAATTTAAAAGGTTGCATCAGGAGTGAAATGAACCTATAAGGGCAAAAGCGCAGGAACACGACTTTAATAGTGTCAGAAATATTATAGACTGTCACAACAGGGAGCATAGGATATGAAGTGATAAAACCTGTGTCTCCGAGCTGTGCACTAAGAATACACAAGATGATGAGGTTATGTAACATATATTACAGACAACTTCAGTAGCCACACCACCATATGCGCTGACGCCACAGCACCCCCAAACCAGATAGATGCTCCCTCCCCTCCAGTGTGCCCGGTCATGCAAACATTAATAGGGGCAGGAGGCGAAGGTTGGACTGCGACTGCAGCATCCTCCACGGCCTCTCAAGGGAAGGTTGGAAGGTAGGACGATGCAGTTGCGTTCAGGTTCAGCTCAGGAAGAGAAGGATAAAATGAGAGGTATGTCCAACAATTGGATGGGTTTAGATATTTACACCATCAAGGACATTAAGCAAACGGTGGGAGATATACCTTTGGCATCCAAAAATGTTGTCATAGAGTGCATGGCTGTGAGAATATAGGAGCCTGGGAGGGTTTAGAGATGTAGACGCAGAGTATTGTCCGAAAGTGGTTCGAGAAATATGGAAGCGCGCTCATGGATGCGTTTATGCACCGGAAAATATAGAACAGATAGTGGGTGAATGTGTATGAAAGGTGTTTAATACCTATCGAGAGATTGAGAAACCCAACACCTCCCCTTTGAAAGTGAAGCAATTTCATATGAGGGAAGTGCCTCCCATTTCGGGAGATCCTCCTGCAGCAAATAAGGCAGACAAGCAGAGTAATCCCCAGTACATTCATGTCCCTTCGAAACGTGAAGAGGTTTTGTCTATAAAAAGAGACCCATCTGACAAATATGTGCTAGTAGAGGATTCACATGGCCTGACGCTTTGCCGATAGCCCTGCTCTCCATCCATCAGTATGGAGTGGCACCTAGACTACAAAATGGTGGGTTGATACTTGACCTGTCTGATTAAAAATGGCTTTGACTTAGGGAACCATCCCATTAATCTCAGTTGTTTGTTGTGATGTTTTGAGGGTGATGGTTCTGACAAGACGTGGGTGTTGTGCTTGCTGTGAAACAGGATCCATGCTGCTTCTCAATGCCGAAACTATTCTAGGATTGCCTGTGTTTCTGTTCACCTGGCATTTCTAGCTGGAGTGCTGCTATTAGAGCAGAATCAAGACTTATTTGCCTATGGTTGCACCCCTTCTGGAGTGGTGCAGTGGGTGAGACTCTTGCAAGTATATCACCCATCGCCTTCTGTTGTTTTATTGGGTTGAGTTTTTGGCAGGCTTTAATGAGCTGTCAATCTGGGAGTATAAAATGCATGCTAATGAGGACATAAGTGAATTGGTGCAGCAGATAGCACTGGTTCTATCTAGAGCAAGACTGGGCAAACATGATGCGCCATGACATGGCTAAGAAGTGCAAAATGCATCCCTTGAGGTTACAGACGTACTTCTTAGGTTTGATTCTCATTCTGCTTGTTGTATTGACTGTGTAGGGGGTCCTGTTAGGCCTTTGCCAGGATACCTCTTCGTACAAACACGTAACAAACACACAGCAAGCGGTTCACATGTCAGTTAAAGTTCTTAATGTTTTCAATGTAAAGCTACTAGAGTTAGTACTGAAAGGGCTGGTGCATGCATCACTGTTTCCCTTGTTCAAATAAAACTTCACACAGGTAAAACTAAGTCATGAATAGAAGTTAGGTTGGTCTTTCTGCCTTTTGTGGGTAAAGCCTGAAAGAAAATGTCCTATTAGTTTTCCTGTTGCAAAGAATAATGTTTGACTCGGAAAGTTGTAAGAAAGTGTAAGCAAATGGAGGGATGAGCATAATGATGCCATATTTGAGATCTCCTCAAGTGTTCCAAGCAGAAATTCTTCAAATGCACATTTGGCTAGCCCATTTTATTCTATATAACTTTTATTGCAAACAAGAAAGAAGTGGCTCCAAAGATTTGTGATCATTGATTGGCCAGTCAGTCTGATGACTACTGGGCTGAGGAAGCAGGATGGGGTTTAGAATCGATGGCTCTCCGACGGATGAGTCGGAGAGGCTGAATGAGCCACAATTGAGTCCAACAGAAAGGGCTTTTTTGTTTAGTGGAGATTACCAAAATGTACCCGGTGATGTGACCAGTAAAGAAGACATGCCTACTGGGACATCAAAACGAATCCTCGGTCATAGTTTACCAATATAAGAGAGTCATGAAGGTTGCATTGAGTAAATACAAGCTGTGCACAGGCAGTGTGACATGCATTCTGTCGGGATTGATAGACTGTACGAAAAAGCAGCCACAAGGATGCTAGAAGCAGTGGCAGCTCGCAGAGGTAATGCTGTGGGGGGGGGGGGGCGGTACAAAAGGGGGTGGTGATGGACGGAGCATCAGAACCAATCAAACACTCACACCCAGTCAACAGATCTGGGTTTGATCCATCACCGTTCTTTAGCCCACTCTGCCACCCCAGTTCAGACATGGCCATATGCAAATCAGTTTGACCCTGTTCCTCATGGGAACAGTCCAGACGGAACTGCCAAGCCATGCCTTCCTTGGACTGGAAACAAGCTTCCTAGGACCGGTTTCTGGAATTTCAGCCGTCTTCAGCCAGCCTTGCTTGAATCCAGTGGCAAAGTGAGCAAGGGACTCACGTCTGAGCATACCCTGCCAACTTATGGCGAACAAAGCGGTACAAAAGGGGGTGGTGATGGACGGAGCATCAGAACCAATCAAACACTCACACCCAGTCAACAGATCTGGGTTTGATCCATCACCGTTCTTTAGCCCACTCTGCCACCCCAGTTCAGACATGGCCATATGCAAATCAGTCTGTCCCTGTGCCTCATGGGAACAGTCCAGCCCGAAGTGCCAAGCCATGCCTTCCCTGGACTGGAAACAAGCTTCCTAGGACTGGTTTCTGGCATTTCAGCCGTCTTCAGCCAGGCTTGCTTGAATCCAGTGGCAAAGTGAGCAAGGGACTCACGTCTGAGCATACCCTGCCAACTTATGGCGAACAAAGTGGTACAAAAGGGGGTGGTGATGGACGGAGCATCAGAACCAATCAAACACTCACACCCAGTCAACAGATCTGGGTTTGATCCATCACCGTTCTTTAGCCCACTCTGCCACCCAAGTTCAGACATGGCCATATGCAAATCAGTCTGCCCCTGTGCCTCATGGGAACAGTCCAGCCCGAACTGCCAAGCCATGCCTTCCCTGGACTGGAAACAAGCTTCCTAGAACCAGTTTCTGGCATTTCAGCCGTCTTCAGACAGGCTTGCTTGAATCCAGTGGCAAAGTGAGCAAGGGACTCACGTCTGAGCATGCCCTGCCAACTTATGGTGAACAAAGCGGTACAAAAGGGGGTGGTGATGGACGGAGCATCAGAACCAATCAAACACTCACACCCAGTCAACAGATCTGGGTTTGATCCATCACCGTTCTTTAGCCCACTCTGCCACCCCAGTTCAGACATGGCCATATGCAAATCAGTCTGACCCTGTGCCTCATGGGAACAGTCCAGCCCGAACTGCCAAGCCATGCCTTCCCTGGACTGGAAACAAGCTTCCTAGGACCGGTTTCTGTCATTTCAGCCGTCTTCAGCCAGGCTTGCTTGAATCCAGTGGCAAAGTGAGCAAGGGACTCACGTCTGAGCATACCCTGCCAACTTATGGCGAACAAAGTGGTACAAAAGGGGGTGGTGATGGACGAAGCATCAGAACCAATCAAACACTCACACCCAGTCAACAGATCTGGGTTTGATCCATCACCGTTCTTTAGCCCACTCTGCCACCCCAGTTCAGACATGGCCATATGCAAATCAGTCTGCCCCTGTGCCTCATGGGAACAGTCCAGCCCGAACTGCCAAGCCATGCCTTCCCTGGACTGGAAACAAGCTTCCTAGGACCAGTTTCTGGCATTTCAGCCGTCTTCAGACAGGCTTGCTTGAATCCAGTGGCAAAGTGAGCAAGGGACTCACGTCTGAGCATGCCCTGCCAACTTATGGTGAACAAAGCGGTACAAAAGGGGGTGGTGATGGACGGAGCATCAGAACCAATCAAACACTCACACCCAGTCAACAGATCTGGGTTTGATCCATCACCGTTCTTTAGCCCACTCTGCCACCCCAGTTCAGACATGGCCATATGCAAATCAGTCTGACCCTGTGCC
Organism: Triturus cristatus; assembly: GCF_964204655.1. Classification (NCBI taxonomy): domain Eukaryota; kingdom Metazoa; phylum Chordata; class Amphibia; order Caudata; family Salamandridae; genus Triturus; species Triturus cristatus. Next base: position 565,902,372 of record NC_140595.1, read on the forward strand.
TCATGGGAACAGTCCAGCCCGAACTGCCAAGCCATGCCTTCCCTGGACTGGAAACAAGCTTCCTAGGACCGGTTTCTGTCATTTCAGCCGTCTTCAGCCAGGCTTGCTTGAATCCAGTGGCAAAGTGAGCAAGGGACTCACGTCTGAGCATACCCTGCCAACTTATGGCGAACAAAGTGGTACAAAAGGGGGTGGTGATGGACGAAGCATCAGAACCAATCAAACACTCACACCCAGTCAACAGATCTGGGTTTGATCCATCACCGTTCTTTAGCCCACTCTGCCACCCCAGTTCAGACATGGCCATATGCAAATCAGTCTGACCCTGTGCCTCATGGGAACAGTCCAGCCCGAACTGCCAAGCCATGCCTTCCCTGGACTGGAAACAAGCTTCCTAGGACCAGTTTCTGGCATTTCAGCCGTCTTCAGCCAGGCTTGCTTGAATCCAGTGGCAAAGTGAGCAAGGGACTCACGTCTGAGCATACCCTGCCAACTTATGGCGAACAAAGCGGTACAAAAGGGGGTGGTGATGGACGGAGCATCAGAACCAATCAAACACTCACACCCAGTCAACAGATCTGTGTTTGATCCATCATCGTTCTTTAGCCCACTCTGCCACCCCAGTTCAGACATGGCCATATGCAAATCAGTCTGACCCTGTGCCTCATGGGAACAGTCCAGCCCGAACTGCCAAGCCATGCCTTCCCTGGACTGGAAACAAGCTTCCTAGGACCGGTTTCTGGCATTTCAGCCGTCTTCAGCCAGGCTTGCTTGAATCCAGTGGCAAAGTGAGCAAGGGACTCACGTCTGAGCATACCCTGCCAACTTATGGCGAACAAAGCGGTACAAAAGGGGGTGGTGATGGACGGAGCATCGGGGGGGGGCGGGGCAGGAGAGGAGCTGAGTGGGGAGGTAGTGGGGTCCGACATACGATGGCAAAGGTGAACGGAAATAAATAAATAAATACTTGCCGTCGTATGTTGGACTCCACTACCCCCCCACCCCTCCTCACCACCCCACAGTGTTACCTCTGCGAGCCGCCACTGGCTAGAAGCAGACATGAGAATAAGTCAATGGATAGCAAAATGCTTTACAAGATTTTTTCAACCCTAAATTACATGCTGGCAAATTGAGCAATGAAGTTGTTAAAGGCATCAGTTTGGATATGATTGCTAGTGCTATGCCTAAGTTGGTTTTGTGTTATGCTTTGTTATTATATGCTATGGTATGTAGCATTAAGATCTGCAATTTTATGTACTGCATTGTCAGCCATTTTGATATTTATGTAATTGGGTTATTTATGTGTGGGGTACAAAGTTGGGTTAGGGCACCACACAGTTCAAGGTGAATCTCTTCTCTAATTCTGGTAGCATAAGCAGTAGGCAACTCCCCAGAGAAACGCATGCCAGGCAGGTCGCAGTGGCTGGGTAAACTGCACCGGCCTGAGACATGGTTAGAGGACTACTTATGTTGGTGACACAATCCGTGCTGCAAGCCCATTTGTAGCATTTCATTCAAAGGCCCTGGGCACATGTAATGCACTTTACTAGGGACTTATAAGTAATGTAACTATTCCAATTGGGTATGAGCCAATGCGTCCATGTTTTAGGGAAAGAGCACATGCACTTTAGCATGAGCTAGCAGTGGTAAAGTGCTCAGAATTCCAGGACAACAAAAACGAATTCAGTGAAAAGTGAAGGGGGAAGGCACAATGTTTTGGGTTGACCCTGCAGAAGTGGCATTAATATTTAGGTTAAAACTTTGAGATCTAACAATAAAAGCAATAATCAGTGCTAATTGGGTGCACTGGAAATGATGCTGTCTAAAGGGCTTCAGTTGGTATACCTCATAAGGGAATGGTTCAACGTCCTGCAGTGCACACAGAACCATTACAGTTTTGCAAGTCTCCGCGTGTAATATGGGTCAAACCAGATCATGGACACATTGTTAAAATACATGTATAAAGTTCAGTAATAATGTAACTGCTATTTTTGTAATTAAATGGCACATTGCAGATTAAGTTTTTGAATTGGAGATATTTCCTTGTCTTCAATTATATTAAGACAAATACTGCAAACGTATAATTAGTCATCATAAGGCGTGAAGCTGGCATTCGAAATGGAAATTTGAAATACAATTTAGCTTTCATAGAATAGCCCTTGCTTTCCTCCTTTTAATAAAGCTGGGAGTCCTTTGTGAATATTCTTTATATGTTTACTTTTTGCATATATATTAACTAAAGTGGCACATTGTGTATTATCTTGTAGTTTTATTAATACAGTGCATCTACCCCTAACAAGGTGCCAGAGTTGTTTCCCAGAATGGATAGCATGGTATTTTGTGGATTGTGCCTGGCCAGAAGGGTTTGGGTTTGAATTGTGGCTTATGTGGGAAATGTTTTCTTGTTGTGCATGAGAACCAAAGTGCTACTTATTACATATTTAGCTGCATTTAAGCATGTGGTGACGCAAACCTGACATTCTGTTTAAGCTTGAATAAAATTGATACGTTGGGAGGTGCTGGGTGGAAGCATGGCCAATGTGAGAAGAGTTTTAGCATCCTGTTTAATGATCAGCAGCTTGCTCGTATGTTGTTTTCAACATGCAGTTGCAAATATTCATAAAGTGGAGCAAAGCAGAGTGAGGAAAAGCAGCTGATATCATCATGCCATCAACCTCATGTGGGAGATTTCTACAGGTTTTTGGGTGGCAGAGTCTTAAATTATCTCTAGGGAACAAGCCCAGGCATATCTCCTTTCTGAATTATAAGGTGTTTGGGAGGTTCTCTCTCAAGTTAGACAGAGTTGTAAAGTTTTGCTGCCTTTGAGAAGAAGAAGGTCCCCGAGATGCCTAACTCCAGGCAGTGTAGGACAGCCAGAAAGGGTGTAAGGCTAGCAGAGGACTCTGCTCTTTGTGTATCTTCAAAGTTCAACTTGGATGAAGGCTCATGCCTCATTGTGAAGCCAGGTTCAACAAATGAGCAGAGCATGACCTTCGTTAACCAGTGGAGTGCTTTGGTTGATGGGTTCGAATAGCCTCATGAATAACTTTTGGGTGCGTTTTTGGTTTTTCAGAAATCTTTTTCCACTAAGAAGATGGATGCTTTTTAGTAGAGAACATTGATGGACAGAACAATGCCAGTGGTATTCTGTAGCTTCCTTGTAAAACTAAGGTGGTGATAAATTTCAGCAATGCACTTGCTTGGTATATAGGGCATTTCAAATGACCCAATTTTCTTGAAGGATGAACTGTATGCTGGAGCCTATACTGACTCAAAAGGTTTCTAACTTCAATGTCAGTTTAGCTAGGAAAAGGCTAAGTTTCTTGGGCCGGGTCGTTGCATGCTGGTAAGTCTGCTATTTCCTCATGCCATGATGTCTGTTATTGATGAGTTATATTTTAAATGGATACCTGACAGATCTGACCATATATAGAAATTGACAAAAGACACATAACAGGTCAGAAAAGTCAAAGGTATTTTAAAGCGATAGAGGGGAAGTCAGAACACTACTATGGGATGGGAAGCCACCGCACATTGCAGCCCCCAAGCTGGTTCAGGGATGGTATGATGGGGGAATTGCCCTACCAGAGATTCAAACCTACTGCCAGATAGCCCACCTCTCGATCATCAGTACATGGGTATATGGCGAGCAGCAAGATCCAGCTTGTCAGATGGATAAGTGGTTGATGAGCAGTGGGGGATATAGAGAGACACTGTACACAAAACCCCATAGACAGCAACTCACCGGCCCAACAGCCCTCACGGTCACACTATGGCACACAACCACTACAAAACTAGGCTGGCAGAATAAATTGACACAAAAGACGCCTCTATAGCCCATAGAAATATTGGGAAAATTAAGTAGATGCAAAGAATTTGATAAATGGGACACCATAGGAATAACGCAAGTTGGTGACCTGGTAAAAAAAAAGGGAAAATACTTACGTTTGCAGACTTACAAAAAAATATGAGCTGTCCGCAGGCAAAACCTTTAAGTTTTTTGCAAATACAACATGCTTTGCAGGTGACGACCAGGGAGGTGGATGAAATCCTAGAGGCCTCCCCGCTTGAAGATAGACTGCTCACGAACCCCATAGATAGTAAGATGTTCTCACTCACCTACAGAAAGATAATCAACAATTCCCTTGACCCATTGAAGCGCCTATATGAACGCTGGCAGACGGATCTGGTGGATCTAGAGGATGAGGTTTGGCGTGATGTGATATCCTCCCAGCGAGAAGTTGCCATACCATCATGGTTTCGGTTGGTCCAACCGAAGGTTTTGCATCGAACATACATCTCATGCACAAAATTGGTCAAGATGGATTGAGAGAGTGATGCAGAATGTAGACGGAAATGCGGGGGGATCGTTACACTTTACCATATACTCTGGGAATATCCAATTATCCAGGCATACTGGAATGCTATTAACAAGGTGGTGGGCGAGGTGTGTGGGGTGACCCTGACTCCGTCGCCCAAGGTATGTTTGCTTAATATCTGGGATGCTACAGAATTGAATCACATGGACCAACTCTGGGCTGCCACTAGCTTTATAATAGCTAAGTGTTATATCGCCCGTAAATGGGGTGTGCCTGAGTCGCCGACCCTAGAAAATGGGAGCAAGATGTTGATTGGTGCATGTTAGCTGAATGGGCGGTCTACACAATCAGAGGCTACCCCAAAAAGTGGGCTAAGGTATTGGGGAAATGGAATACGTATCGAGGCATGTCCAAGGGTGTGGGCCGACATGGTTCATGCCTGTCACGAGTTCTGTCGTAGAGGGGAGGGGAGTAAGAACATGGGATGTCCAGTGAATATGAGACACTTAACTGTTATTATTTGATGTGTTCTAACATGTCTGTATTGCTGTATGCTGTACCAATAGCTTGCATAATAAAAAGAGCTATAAAAAAAAAAGAAAAGTCAAAGGTAGCAGCCAGGAGACATTTTGATTATATCCATTTGGATCACTGATAGAATATCAGAAACAAAAATATTATGTGGACAGACTGTTGTGTCAAGAATACAGAGGACCAAAATATTGAGAAGGTAAGTACAAATAATTACTTATAAATGTACTATTCTTAACTCCACATCTACGTAACTTGAAGATATATATATATCCAGTAGTGTAAGAAAACTTCAGGACCTCCTGCAAGTACATGGAGGGGCCCCCTTCAGACTCAGGAGGTTTCAGGCCATGTTACTTTCTTGAGAGGGCCCTCTGGAGCTCAGGCCCCCCGTACTACAGGGGCTGCGAGAGTCTTTGTTACGCCGCTGTATATATTGTCAAGGTACATGTAGGTGGAGTCATACATGGCAAAACCTTGCTCAGCTATAGAAACTTACCTTCACAATATTTTTGTCCTAGATATTTTGTGGCCACAGTATTTTTTTGCCAATATTTTGGCTAAACACCATCCTTATATTTGACATATTTTATCTACAGAAATTGTTACGTTTGAAGATTCAAATACTTGACTGATAATAGAACAAGCCCCTTGCTTTCCCATTTTTAAAATAATTAATACGTTCTAGAATCCTCTGATTGGGGAGTTTTACTAGCAAACATGGCACAAAGTAGTATGTGAGATTTGTACTGTATTGGTGTGCAATGCATAGCTGTTACAGTCTCTGTCTCACGTGAAATATACCAATTTCTAGCTTTCAATAAAAACCTGGAAATATAAAGTTTGTATAATAAAAAGACTCAGAGGGGGTCAATGAAGCAGTTAAAACAGTGTTTTTGTCCCACCTTCAGTCTGAAAATCAGGAGGATGTATCCAGAGACACCTCCGATGATTACAAAGTCAAAGAGTAAAACATTTTCCTTGCCAGAAGCAAGCATGTATAGTTTCAAACTCCAATTCATTATGGATTTTCAAATGGACTAAGAAGGCATAGTAGGAATGAGTAGGAATGAGTGCACTAAGTGAGATAGAAGACATACGCATGCTCAGTTGTAAGTTCTGGGTGTTGTTTTTTACATGTCCTCTTCCCTATCTCCTAAAAGACAGAACATGCATCCAGACACTGCAGGCTTCAGCCGACACCTGGACATGCATCCAAACACTGCAGGCTTCAGCTGACATCTGGACATGTTTCAAGACACTGTAGGCTTCAGCTGATTTTGACTTATGTCTGGAATATAAGTACAGGCACAATACAGTTGAAATGAAGTAGGTATTCATAAAATGCAAAACATAAACAGATTCATGAAGGCAATGTACAGACAAATATGTTAAAAAATGTATTGAAATTTAAGACAAAATGATTACGTGTAAGTTTATAAAAACATCTTATTATTTTTAAAAACAATTTGTCATTTGTTCCAACAAATACATTTTATACAACACTAGAAAACTACACAAGGGTCGACGCGACGTTTCGGTGAAATGTAACTTCTCCACCTTCTTCAGGACAGAGTTTTCTATAAACGATCTAAAATAAAATTTCAAGGTCTTGAGGCTTTTTATGTCGCTCGGTAGAAGTGGAAGGAAAAATCTCATCCATATATTAATCAAAAAGGACCTTTTTCATGGTCAAAAGGTATTGGTAATTTGCGTTTGTTGGAGTTACAGATGGAGATAACGTAAGAAATATTAAAATGGCCAATTAAAAACTGGTAATTGCATAGCCTGACCTGGAAGACGTTACGGTGGAGCCGGGAGGCCATTGAATTTATATCCGATTTTATTACTATCACTCAGCTTCTGCCAAGAAATCTGATCAGTCTAGTTTCGTCAACTATTGAATAAGACGCACACAAATATACAGCCAAATCACGGCTCACAGGTTGTGCTATGCATACTTTCTACAAGTCACTTGAAACCACAATGTCAAACAGAGTATTTATATCACTCCATAAAACCTTCAAACTTTTCACAAACCGCTCAACTTGTTTGTACCATTCCACAGGTTTCTCTCTTAAACTTGGGAAATAATTAGTAGATGACACAAGATCACTCCTACTCCAAGGTACATGAACATAAACTCCACTAGGTACCTCCTGTAAAAGTAGAATTGTCGTTCTCACTCCCCTCTCTCCGAAAGTAGGTGGTTCCTACATAGACCTCTTGCGACTTCCTTTTTGCCCATTTAACTTCCCACTTATCCAAAGCACTCCAAATCCAAAAACTTTGAATTAATTTCCAGATTTGCATTTGCAACCATGGTATTTTCATACTTTCTAAGTCCTGTTCACGGAAACTGTGAGTAGTCCTATATGGCCAGGACTCCGGCCATGCCGACAGGCTAAACACAGTAAGTCGCTGCTATGTGGCGTGTATGATTTTGTCTCACTCCATGTTTTGCTTTCGCATTTCTTTCATTTTTCAAAGCCTGTAAAGGTGTGGATGACCTCACACGCTAGCCTATGGAGCAACTCTTTTCATACCTTTAAGTAAGGGCTCACTACCTACGCTCCTACTAGTTGCCACATGGCGCTATGTGAACCATGTTCAATCTTATGCATAACATCACGCTGTCAGTGTAACCAGTGCATTTCCTTGTCCCACAGTATGGGCACCATTATTCTTCACGTCTTCACACAGCTTGGGGGAATAATTATTGGGGGCAGGCATAGCTGCATATGCAATTGCCAGCCTCTTGGCATGACCTACAGCTGGCTTGCCTTGCCCACCACGATAGCCACCCCTGTAGGAGTAAGCCTTATGGTTTGTTGTGTAGTCGGTCTCAATGTTGTTTCTATATCCAATGTGCACTGACTGATGCACTTTGTGGAGGCTCACAATGACTCCACCTATGTGTTTCATTTTTGTCTTTTGTTTTTTTGTCTCCCTCTTTCAATCCTAGATCCCTTTAGGAGCGGTTTAAATATTCAGTTTTAGCCTTACTGTAGTTATTCACAGATTTGGCCCGCCCTGATTTAGTAGGGTTTCTCGACCCCTTCACTCACTTTCACTGGCACACCACGGCTCTTTTGGTCCTGATGAAGCGCCACGGATCTTTATGACCAGCGAGGTTCGAAACATGTTGACCTTTTAGTTACTGGGGCACATTATGCCTGTTGGAGTAACTCACAACCTTCAGGGTCTTTTATTCCGACAAGGGTACCTTCACAATAAATGAACCAACTCCTGGTATCCCTTAGCCAGTTTTAACTTGTCACGCACCGTCTCATCCTCCACTTAGGACTCTCCCCCCAACACACCCGCACTCATCTGACGGCTGTTCTAACAAAAGATCTCTGCCAAAGGGACCCTTCGGGGGGCCTGTAGGGCATTGCAGCGCCAGCCCGATGAGGAGAAATTGCACAATGATGAAGCATGACATCCTTTGGGGTGTGTGAGGACAATAAGAGACAAGACATGTGCTTGCCTCTGACTTTTGGGTTCGAGACCTAGGACTCTTCCTTCACCGCTTTATTTCCTCTACTTCCGGTGAGTGGGTGACTTCTAGAACCCCCCTACCGTTGGAACAGCTACCCTTTATTTGGTATCGTGATTAATATCAGGAGCACTGGTACTGGACCACAACCAGCTCCTAGCCCCCCTCTTATTTTTTTGAGTTCTATATTTATTGGCATATATTGACATGCAGTATCATCAGGTAGTGCTTTTTCTCCCTTCCTAACAGTTATCCTCACATCTGCCCTAATCAGATCTCATAGGACCCTAAAACATTTCATCTTTCCCGTACAATGTCAATAATCACAATTAGAATTGTTTATTTCAAAACAGGACCCAATAATTAACTCAAAATTCTCATTCCAAATCAACAAGAAATAACAGAAGTAAGCAGCCAATAGCAGTGTGGCTTTACATCAACCGACCAATCCCAGTGCTGCACACTGTGATGTCAGTCCCACTCATTGCAGCAGTTCACCCTCCTTTACAATGTTCCCAAACATACTCTCTTCAGTAATATGCATACAAGCAAATGCAATTCAAATAGCAACAAATAACAATTGTCTGCTTTACTAAAGAAACCAACAGAATTCAGTCACACAAGAAATAATCTGATCTACTCTGACACGCATTCAAATGAAACCTTGCCCTGCAAGGATTCATCCTGATTGGTACGATTTCTCTCTGCGCAAAAGGTTCACCACACTAATCATACTTCACTTTCACACATATAGATAATGTCCCTATCTCAATTGGGCTGTCGACGACGTCTCACGGCAGTCCCCCGCAAAGCTGTAGCAGACAGTTACAATACAGTGTTTTCTATAGTTTTAATATCATCCCAGGATCTTAGGCCACAACTGACCTGTTAACAACTTCAACTTCTTCACATAAAACACCACATTCACATGACATTCAAAATACCTCTGCCAAACATCACAAAACTATTATAACACCGCAAGCTAAGCATAAGCGGTACATATGCGGTACATATGCGACCCTATTAATACTCACTCCTCCGCTGTTTACTACTCTGCCACATAACGCTGGAACTCTGCTGATCCTTCAAATCTAACGGTGGACTCCAGAACTCGTCTGAAACTGGAAGTGGCACCTTAACTATTTTCATGTAAAACTTCCTGACTTCCTATCCCAGAGCCTAAACCATCCTCTGCTACCATCTGAGAATGCATGAACTGGACTCCTTCTTCCTGGCCCCATGCAATGGAAGGTTCCAGGTGCCTGAGGAATAAAAGGAGTTAAACTATAATTTACCAATTACAGTGCAACCCACTTGGTCACACAGTAAAGCTAAGAGTCAATTAATTGGATTTAGTATGGATTTATTATAAATGCAAGCTAAGCTGATATAAATCAAGTGCTGAAACATAGTATAAAAATACAGAATCACTAAAGAATGACAGAAAACAAATGAGGAATTCTGTAGCCGCTACACAAAGCATTAGAAATACAATCTGATGTGTAGATTGAAAGTTTTGATCCTCTTGCCTATACATGAGGTTGTCTAAGGAGACCTACAAAACCTATTCTAACTTGGAATCAGTGAAACCCTACTAATTTGGAGAAGCAGAGAAAGAAGTCAGCATAGCAGACCTTCTGTAGAGGTTGTCAAAGGTAAAGTTTATTGTATAGCATAAAGCCACACAACAAGGTGTCGCAAAGAGGTCTGTACTTGTTAGGAAGAAATGGGAATCTGAACATAGCGAAGGTGCAATGCTTAATTGTATCCACCAAAAGAACCTTTGAGAATACAAGATCACATGCCTAATTAATTCTCATTTTCAAACAACAAATTTGGCAACTAGTCTCGAGATTTCTTTCCCTTGGTCTACACAATAAAGTGACCTTGGATTCTCCAGACTCCTTATTTTGCTCAGTCAGAAACCTTTGTGATCTCTTGTTATCCTTGCCAAGAGATAACCCTTAGAACCTCACTATTTCTTTCACACAATGTGCCATCCTTTAACCATGAGCTAATGGAACTGCACCTGCAGAAGAGAGAAAAATATCGCATCCAAAGTAAGCACTCACTTTAAAAGTTAAGCCTTGAGAAATCCAAAAGCTTAAGGCCTTTGGTCAACTTTAGTGTGAGAAGCATCTCATTCAACATATTAAATGCCTGATTACATATATAGTTACAATATAGATGTAGAGCACTATTTAAATTAACACATTTTCAGTTGTAAAACTAATGGAGAGTGTTATTTAAAGGAATACATCAAATATAAGGAATACAATGTTATTTAAACCACACAGATGTAGTTATATGTGAGAACTGCAACTCGTTGTTAATCTAAAGAAAACGTTAATATACACACTCATATAAATGTCAAGATTACACTGAAGATTTACTTTCTTTGACTGTTCTGGGGCACTTTATTACTTTAATAGGCTTATTTCACACAAGTAAATAAGGCCATGTGGCTTAATTGAACATGTATGAGTGGTGCCAAAATTATGCTTCTTAATGAATTAAGATTATGAAGTTGTCAGGAGGATAGAGAAAGAAAGTAGGATAGAGTACTAACGGTATTTTAGTGGGTAGTTGATATATAATAGAGGTAGGAGTGAAATCAGGGTCCCGGAGAGCTGCAGTACAGTGACATTAAGGTTGGTGAGTTCAGCATTTCTACTAGTTTGAAGATATATGGTTCTTGCTATCTAGGTTCATATTTCTAAAATGCCCGGGGATTCAAGCTTGTATATGACAGGAGCAGATGTGTATACATGTTATGATGCTTTGAAGACTATATCAAGAACACAATTGAACAGCTGGGGTGACTGTTTCACAAAAAGGCAGCTTTAGGCGCATGACAAATTCAGGGAGATCAAGAGTCAGTATCCACATAGGATTGTTAGCATTCAGATTTTCCTTCAGAAGAAGTTTAGAAGGATGTTGGGGGGCTAAATGTTGTACGAGTCACTAATATTACTTTTTGTAATGTTCATTGAGCTTTTGCATTTGATGTATTTGATGTATTGTTTTGGCTTAATAAAATTATACGAATGTATAACTACATGGTCCACTTCAATTGAATGTACCAAATTATTCTTTGCCACACTTGATGCTTTATACCTATGAATTATTAAATGTTTTCTATATACATCATTTTTATTTGTGCAGCATATATTGCAAACAAAATATACACAAATATGTATTCATTTAATTGAAAACTAGAACATGCAGGCAGGCTGCAAGGCAGGCTGCAAGCAAAGCAAGGCAAGGAGTGAAAATCAATACTTGTCAGTATAAGCATTGCATAGCATGGCTATCAGGGAGAAGGAGAGGCTAATAGAATTGAAAGTTATAGATCAAAGTGCAAGCCACATCAGTGATCCCTTCACATATAAATTGTATGATCAGTGCTCATATTTGGATGTATCCTCAGCCTACGAAAATCAGGTCAGTCAGTAAATAAATGATCCCATTCATACACTTTAATCCCTCCTCACTCCCACCATGAGCAGATCCTTTATTGGAGACTATATTGTGACACCACCTTTCAGTTAAGGTTCCACAGCACTATAAACAGTGGGTGTGACTTAGGTCTCGGTGGATGGGTTAATCCATCACAATGGTGCCAGATATCCCATCCACCAATATATAAATCCCATTGTAATTTATATTTCGGTGGACGGGACATCCATCACCTTTGTGACGGAGTAACCTGCCTGCTGAGATCTAAATCAGGCCCAGTGTCACTAAGCCATACTGTATTAGACCTGTCAGCCTAAGGCTAGCCCCCCCCCCAACTTTTTGCCTTCCGCCTCCATTTTTTCATATCTCATTTTTGCTGGCATTAGGACTCTGCACACTTTACTACTGCTAACCAGTGCAATAGTGCATGTGATGCTAAAACATGGTAATATTGGCTTATCCCTAATTGGCATTTTTAAATTAGTCATATGTCCCTAGCGAAGTGGTACTACATGTGCCAAGGGTCTGTAAATTAAATGCTACTAGTGGGTCTGCAGCACTGATTAGGTCACCCACTTAAGTAACCCTTTAAACATGTCTCAAGCCTGCCATTGCAGAGCATGTATGTGCAGTTTTAAATTGCCATTTCACCCTGGCAAAATAAACATTTTTTCAGGCCTAACCTTCCTATTTAATACATATGTCACCTCTAGGGTTGGCCCTGTTCAGCCTAGAGGGCAGAAGAAAAACTGGACCTGGGACCTTCATCTTGAACCCAGGACCCCAAAGTGATTAAATGTGCTAGCCTGCTGGCCTCCTTATCTGAGCCTCCGTGACATAATGTGCTCCCCAACAGGTCCTGGACCCACCTTCAAAAAGTTCCTGACTCTCAAGTGGTAGCCCTCCGGTTCTGTATCCTTGGTGCAGCTCAGCCAGCTCTTAAGTCAAGCTTTTGGGCTTTTCACGATTGTCCTAACTGCTCACACAGAAATTAAGGACAAGCCACCGCCAGCCAGTCTCCTCGCACAGCAAGCATTGATGCTGTGTGTTAGAAATGGAAATCTTGGTTGCCTGAGGTATGCACTCAGTCCAGGCATGAACCACCACTCTAGTCTGGGTAAGCTAGACACACAATCAGATAACCTGTGGCCACCCTCTGGTAGCTTGGCACAGAACCGTCAGGCTTATCTACAAAGGCAATGTGGAAAGTATTAGTGCAACATACACATGCTCACAGTAACACAATGAATACACCACAAAAAGGCTCCACGCTGGTTTAGAAAAAAAGAGAATATTTATCTGAGCATAATGAGACCAAAATGACAAAGATCCAATCAGTAGAAGTCGAGATATGAATTTTTATTTTAAAATGTTTTTATTGAAATTTTCCTCAGAAAGTGCAACAAAAGCATTACATATACAACATTTCTTGGAACTATCATCCGTCCAGCTATACAGTTCGTTCATGAAGGCTACAGTTGACCCCCCCATGTCCGAGCGCATGAACTTAAATATATGACACAGTTTCAACAGAGCATGTCACATTCCCAATAATGTGTACTAATAACCATCTACCCTCCAGAGAGAGTAATATGAAAAGGAAACTTAATTATACCTAAGGAAAAAAGCAGAAATCTAACTAAGATGTCATGGTGCAAATGAAGAGAGAAAAGAAATGAGCGTGAGGGTTGGGAATCGGAGCCTCCGCCTTGATGTTCAGCGCAGTTTTCATTGCTCCCTACGTTGGTGGGTAATTAGATCAGGAATAAGTTGAGGGACCTGAGCCTTGGATTACAAGCTGTCAAAGGGAGCCCCTCTGATAGGTATCTGACCAATGGGGACAAAATGTAATTAAAACCTTTCCTGGTATCCTCAATGATATCAGTCATTCGCTCCAGAGCCAAAGCCCTCAACAATCTTGCATGCCACTGGGTTAAGGATGGGGCCTCTTGTTTCTTCCAAACAGCGGCAACTGCCATTTTGGTGGCCCCCAGGCAGAGCCCACAATACAGATTTGTCGCCCTGTGTCTGTCTTTTCAGGAGTGGGTCCCGAACCCCCAGCAGAACCTGTTCCATAGAGCCGGGAATGGGATAACCTAAGATAAGTTTTATTTGGAACAGGATCTCCTTCCAGAAAGATTTGATGACAGGGCAGTCCCACCAAATATGTCTGAAATGCCTAAAAACCCACACCCCCTCCAGCACCTATCAGATGATCTCAGAAGTACCAGTTGTACATAATTCTGTAGTGTGCCTCCCTGAGCTACATGGAACGACTGAATTTCGCTATATCCCTACGTAAATGCTCCCAATGCTTGTCTTCGAAAGGGGCATCCATCAGATTGTTCAAAAAATGCTTGAAGCATGGCATTACCCTGGGGCTTGACGATTGGATAAGAGCATACAAAAAGGAGATACACCCCCTGGAAGAGGACCCCGACTGTGCGAACCGTTCAATAGGGAGCAACTCCACCTGGTAGCGGCCTGCCGCACCAGGGGCTGCTGCACCCAGTGTTTCAGTTGTAAGTAGTGTTATTCTTCTTTTTTAGTTAATGCAAATTGTGTCTTGCACTCCTGGAAAGTGAGGAGTTCTCCTTTATCACACAAGTGCGAGATCATAAGGCAACCCCCCTCCCACCAAGCCTCAAAGGGACCAGCCTGTAAAGCGGGGGGAACGCAGCGTTAAAGTGTAGAGGCGTGTGAGGGGATGGAAGGTCGTAAGCTGTAGTCTGGAGGTGAGGATGTCCCAGACCTTGAGTGTGGTGGAGGTAGGAGTGCTAATATAGGCATTGAGTGGCCTGTCTCGCTTAGGTTTCCATAGGAGATCCCAAATAGTGCGCCCAGTTATCCGTCTATCTATGTGAAGCCAATGCTTCTCCGAGACCCGCAGTGACCACTCTGTGATCACTCGCATTTGTGCTGCTCGATAGTAGGATTGAAAGTCCGGTAGTGCTAGGCCGCCCTCCTTGCGTGGTCTAATGAGCCATTTATATGGAAGTCATACCATTTTCCCCTGCCAGAAGAATTTGGTCAGCATGATTCGCAGTTCCCTAAATAGTCCTCTCTCCACTGGAATAGGAAGCCCCTGGAAAAAATAAAGTAAGCGGGGGAGAACATTCATCTTAATTACATTAATCCTGCCTAGGCAGGTGATGTAAACCGCGCTCCAGTTGCCCAAATCGCTCTTTAGTTGACGCAGGAGGAGAGAGCAATTAGTCTGATACAAATCCCGCACTCGAGGGGTAAGCATAACTCCCAAATAGGTAATCTTCTTAGAGGTGCAGCTAAGGATTGACACCACTTCGATGCTCAGCCATTCATCTTTGGGTATTGTCAGGTTCAGTAGGAAGGACTTTGTCAGGTTAATCTTAAAACCTGCCACCCCTTCGAACATTTCCAGCTCAGACTGGATGGCCGGGAGAGAAACCTAGGGATCCGTCACCGGGAGGAGCACGTCATCAGGGAACAACGAGATCTTATGGTCATCTGTGCCAAAACGCATCCCCCGGATCTCCTCATTACCTCTGATCCTGTGTGCCAGGGGTTCAATGCTCAAGGCAAAAAGAAGAGGAGATAAGGGACAGCCCTGTCTCGTCCCGCGAGTCAGGGGAAAGGGGGAAGACGCTACTCCATTAACAAGGACCCGAGAGCTAGGAGAGTGATAGTTAGCACGAATCATCCCAATAAAGGCTTCGCTGAAACCAAAGTGCTGAAGCACTTTAAATAAGAAGGACCATTCCACGGGATTGAAAGCTTTCTTCGCGTCTAGCAAGAGAAGCGCTGTGGGAATATTCTTCTTGCGGGCCTTTTCAATGATAGGAATGATGCGCCTCAAGTTATCATGAGTTTGCTGCCCCTTTATAAAACCAGATTGGTCCGAGTCTATGAGAGGGGGAGAATAGTTTTGAGACGAGTAGCCAGGATTTTGGAGTAGATTTTGGCATCAAGGTTCAGCAGAGCGATCGGGCGGTAGGAAGAGTAGTGGGCTGGATCCTTGCCAGGTTTAGGAAGTACGGCCACTATTGCTTCTCCCATGGAAGGAGTGACCTTGTGCGAGGAAGCAATGAAATTAAATAGTGTACTCAAGTAGGGGACAAGCTCCGGTACGAAAGTACGATAGAAGTGGGCTGAAAATCCATCCGGACCAGGAGCTTTCTGGAGTTTAAGGGAGTCAATCGCCTTTTGCACTTCTTCGGCGGAGATAGGTTGAGTCAGTTCTTCATTGGTGCACGTCCCTACCTGAGGGAGGTCTACTAAGTCCAAGTAGCCCGAGGGGTCGTGTGACCCGGGGACTCCGAGGTATAAAGGGATCTGTAAGAGTCCTCAAAGGCCCTAGCCTTACCCTCCTCCAATCTGTGAGAAATGCCTTTTTCATCTACTATGTGTTTGATGTACTCTCGCTCCTGTTTAGCCCGTAATTGGCATGCCAATAAGGCACCCACCTTATTCCCACTTTCATAGCTCCTGGAGTGTAACCGTAAAATAGATTTTTCAGCTCAATTAGTATAAATGGCCTGTTATTTCCCTTTGAGGGCTGTAACTTTCCGAAGAGTCAAAGCTGAGGGTTGGGCCTTATGGGCCTGTTCTGTGGACTTAAGTTCACTTTCTAGTTGGAGACGCTCTGCACATTGCTGAGAGCGTAAGGTAGTGGCCATTTCAATGCACTTGCCCCAGATTACAGCTTTAAGAGCATCCCAAGTAGTGGAATGTCCTCGGGGTCGTTCACATCAAGATACTCCTTAATAGTCTTCCGAAGTTCATCTCAGAGGAGTCTGTCCCTGCATATAAAATTGGGAAAGTGCGTGTTTAGGGCGCGGGTTTGGCCAAGTAATCGTCATCTCTAAGTGGGCATGGTCCGATAGGCAGATTGGGTGAAACTCTGCTTGTAAAACAGATTGTAGCAGGGATTGGCTCAGGAAGTGTGATCAATACGGGAATACGTTCTACGGGAATGCGAGAAGAACGAGTAATCCCACATTGTGGGATTGGCATCCCGCCATACGTCCACCAACCCCATGTGCTGAAGTTGTGAGCGCAGCACAGTGCATTACCAAATGCCCCCCCTGGAGCTCTATGTGAGTGTGACGTGTTCCTGTCCAAATCCCAGCCTAAATTGAAGTTCCCCAAAAGCAGTATATCCCCCTGGGCGAAATTCTCTAAAGTCATAAGGAAGGAAAGGATGAAATCATGTTGACCCATGTTAGGTGCATAGAGCGCTGCAAATGTACATGGACGTCCTCGAAGACCCCCTAACCATAATGTACTTCCCGCTTTTGTCCGTTTTAGTGTCCTGAGCTTGAAAGGGAACCCCTGCATGAAATAACAGTGCCACCCCGTTTTGTTTCGAGGAATGTGAGGATATAAATATGTGGGGCTACACCTTATGGCGCAGTCGCTGATCTTCAGATTTTTTGAGGTGTGTTTCCTGAAGAGCTACTATTTGGACATTGTGGTCAAGCATGTACTTGCAGAATCGCTGCCGCTTGTTGGGGGAATTCAGCCTCCGAGCATTCCAAGAAACCACTCTAAGCGCCATGTGTACTTAAAAAAGATTGTTGTCCTAGAGGCATAGGCCCCCGCCGACAAGACCTATTTGAGACCCTTCCCCGGTCCCCGCCCATAACCAATAAAAATAAGGGCACCATGACATCTAACCAAAGTAAAAAACCTCAACAAATATTTAAAATGAGTGTGTGGAATTCCAAAACCAGGATACACTCTAGGAACATTACCATTTACCATCCCCCAGCGAAACTGAGTATTCGCTAACAAAGACACTTAGAACTGTGCAGCGAGTAAACTCAACGATGTCCCATGTGAACAACTCCAGCTTGCAGTATTGTACAGGCTCCGATTAGCACCATCCATCCCCCAATACCACCCACCGCCGTGTGGATGTGGATCACCCCCCAACTTGACATCACAATTACAGTTAGCTCACGTGTTGACCATGTCAGGCGCCAGGAGTAAAGTCTCAAATGATGTCCGGGCACCCATGTCCCATCCAAATGCGAAAGATGCAAGTCCTCCACTCCATCCAGATCTCCAAAACTCCCAACCTGTCCTACTCTTGGGTATAGGAGAGAGGTGAGTGAAAACAGCCCTCTCAGGGCGGCCGTAACTTCTGTCAAAGGGATGCCCGGGCGGCCATCACTCCAACAATACCAGGCGATGTGGATCTCGCTGCTCTCTCAAACAGTGGCCTCATTCTGGAACTTTTGTATTTTTCCTGCCCATTCTGCACCAATGTCCATCGTTGCATCGATCCGGTCGGCTATCCCCTTCGGGATCCGATGAAGTTTTGGAAAGTTCCAGGCCCAGCAAATCCGCCGCCTCTGAAAGTTCCACGCAATGTTGCTGCTTGTTTTGCCACAGGAAGGCAATCCCAAAGGGGTATGTCCATCGGTACCTGATGTTCTTCTCTCTTAGATGTTCAGTGACAGGTCGGAACTGCTGGTGACGCATAAGAGTGGCCTGAGCTACATCCTGGTCGAGGGTACACGCAGTGTTTTGGAAGGTAAGTGTGTCGGAGGCCCTAGCTTTTTGCAGGACTAATTATTTTATCTTGAATGAACTAAACTTAGCCAGGACATCCTGTGGGTGACGGTTCTCTCCTGGTAGGCGCGGGCCAACTCTATGTACTCTCTCCAGCCGGACCACCGGGCCATCCTCTCTGAGGGCAGAAGAGAAGAGGCCCACCATGAACGCCTCCAAGTCTGGTCCCTCGCAATCCTCCAGACCCCGGACTCTTATATTTTCGCGAGGAGAGCAATTTTCCAAATCTTCGCATTTGAGTAGTGAATCACGTAGTTGCCTGTGTAGGTCGAATGTGCTTTCTTCCAGAGATTTAATCTTACCCACCACCTCCTGTTGTTGCCCTTCCAGATCGAGTGTACGTGTACCCATGGAGTCCAAATCTGCTTGGACAGTCACTAGTTTCTCACGCACTTCTGCGTGGAAGGTTTAGAAGGAGGCTTCCATGTCTGCCTTGATGTCCGCCTGTAGCTCAGTGCGCAGCTCTTGTTTGAAATCACGTAGGGAAGACAAGAGATCTTCTCAGGTCAATGCCATGGTCGATTCCTCCTCCGTCATCCCCCTACCAGCCGACGTGAAGTAGTTGGACACCCTGGTATTGAGGTTTCCTACTGGGTGGCATAGGGGGCCCTCCGCTCAGTCAGCGCTCCGCCGCCCCTCAGGTATGTGGAATCAGCACCTTCTCAGTGACCACTAGCAGGGACCTCCCCCCGCTCACTCCTCCGCTCTGGGTACCACACTACTCCTCCGCTCCAGGTGCCATGCCAAGTCTGCTTCCTGTGCCCCTCCTGTCAGCCCGCGAGAGACAGCAGGCTCAAGAAATGATACCACCCAGTGACCGCCTCGGCACACTCTGTTAACTCACCCAGTGGGGTATTTATCCTTACTTCCAAGTGCCTCGCAGGGGTCACAAAGCAGCAAGGGAAGATTTCCTGGCAGCCATGTTGGGGTCGGGCACCCCTCCTCTATGCAGCTTCATTGCGGATCATCTGTACCCCTCATATGGCTTCCTTGTCTCAATATAGTTCAGATTTAAATTCAGCCTCGTGGGGAGAGAGGCGTGTAACTCCTCTAAAGATACCCCTGGGGCACCGGCGAAAACCCAAGGGGATTGCAGACTCACTCTGTGTAGATTGGGCCGGTCTTGCGGGACCCAGCACCGCTTGGCAGTCAGTTGATCACAAAGCTGGAGGGGTATTGCATCCGTGTGCAAGGCGGCCGTCACTAGCAGAGCCACCAAAGCTGGCCAATCGCAATCCTCTCGCTGCAGCCGCCTGCCATTTTGTGGAGCTCCACATCAAGCCCATGGCGGTCCCGCGTACCTCTGCAGGCTGTCACCGGAGGTTAATGGGGAGCCAAGGCATTTAGGTGCGCTCCCCTGCCGGCGGCAAGGTCTTCCAGTATGCAGCCGCCACAGGCTGCTGCGGGAGCTCGTCAACCCCGCGCTCGAGCTCTCAGAGCCCTGGTGTCTGCCATTTTCTTTGGTGCCGCTGCGGCGCCTTCTTCTCCCTGGGTTTCAACTGAGCATTCACTGGGGCCCCAAACGTTAGTCACCTGTGGTCAGCGCGACTGCTGCATCCCGGAGCAGCGTCCGCCAAGCCGGAAAGCTGCCTTTTTGCCTCACAATCAGCAGGGCCTGGGAAGAAGCCGATCGGAATCACGTCCGATCGGCCATGTTGGTTGGCCAAGCCCCCGAGATAAGAATTTTTAAATATTAACCCCTTCAGTGCCCATGACGAGCTGGACTCGTCATGGGCCGCGGTGGCGCTGTGCCCATGACGAGTCCAGCTCGTCATAGACCCCGCCCGCTAATACAACGGCCGGCACAGGGCGGGGAAAGGGGCGGGCACTGAAGGGGTTAAATAAGCAGTCGAAAGGTTACTTGAGGTCAAGAGGGCAGGTACAAATCCAAAGTTCAGGTCAACTGCGATTCACAGCAGGCTGCCTAATACAGGTCCCGCTGAAGAAATACTTTGGATCGAACTTTTGTCGACATCGAGAGTAAGCGGAGTTTGTGGAATTCGGCAACTCCACACAGAATGCAGAGTTACAGATAAACTCTGCATTCTGCGATCGAGCTGAGTTTTTTTGTCTCTGCGTTCTCGAAATGTCCCTTTGCACGTGCAGGAATGACTTGTCAGGTGCTCAAGATCGCCGTCGAGATTTCCTAGACATTCGGGAGCGTCACAAGATTTGCTGGCCACCTGCAAGCTCCCACAAGATTTTGTGGTCCCTAATATGTCTTTCAGCTGCGCTAGCAACTTCCGGCAGATGTTTTGTGACGTATGCGATCACGAACACGTGCGATCGACGCCAGCTACAATCTGAGGAAGATTCTCTCCTTGAGAATCATCAAAACATTTTCAAAATGATGATTTGGAGAAAAAATCCTCCTCAAAAAGGCTGTTTATGCTGATTTTTGGTGTGAGGAGTCCTTTCTTTAAACTTTTTGTTTTAGAATAGGAAGGAAGTGCCCAAGAGTCTCCAACTTCCTGTTCCTGTAGAGAAGGCTACTCCCAGTGCTTTGTCCATCTCCTGGTCACTTTTCATTGGAAGTTGGAGCTGGAATGATCTCTCTCTTTGACTGCTGCATATATATCATTGAATTTAAGGACTTTGGATTTGCATTTCACAAGTAAAATAAAAAAACTGTTGTGTAAGGATTTTGTTTTTTTGATAGATGGCATGCACCACGATTTGTTTATTTTTTTATTTGATTTTTTAAACTTATTGTGGTGGAGGTTGCCTGCAGTTTCAGTAGGGAGCTTGTTGTTTTTTGCATGTAATTTTTCCTATTTTGTAAATGAAAAATGTAACACAGTTTAGTACATTTTTTCTATGTTTTCTAAAAAATGTGCAATAATCATAATTCACAATGATGTTATCTAGTCTACCATGGGCTTCCCAGCCAGTAGGCTTACTTCTGTTAATTGGTGCATGAAGAAACTGCTTCTGTGGTGCCTGTTGAATTTAAACATCATTTAGGCCATGGATGGCATTGGATTAAAATACAAAATGTGTTTCTTCAAGGTATCTCACCTTTTTCCCCTGCAAACAGAACAGTGTAAAGGCGGGGTAATGCCTTTGAAGAATATGTGTTATAAACATTTTTAGCCCTGTTAATTTTAATTTTTGGGCATTGCTAAATTAATGCTGTGTTTTCAGTGTTACCATGCCTCCTTTGTCTGGACAGTGTGTATTTTTGCCATAGGCCACAATTTGCCTTTGTTCCCCATGCCACGTGGCCAGGGGCCATTTTGTATAGTCAGTGTCAATAGGCCCGCATGTTTTCTTTGTTTTCAGGCCTCTTGCTTGTTGTTGTGACCATGTGGCTGGTGGTCATTTTGCATAGGCAGCCAGTGTACTTTTGACATAGACTTGTATCTGTTCTTTGTGCATGCCTCCTTGCTGATGGTTATTGTTGTGACTGTGAGGCTGATGGCCATTTTGTGTAGGCAGCCAGTGTGATTTTGCCTGAAGCATGCATGTGTTTTTTGTTCCCCATGCCTTCTTGCTTGTTGTTGTGACCATGTGGCTGGTGGCCATTTTGCGTAGGCAGCCAGTGTACTGTTGTCATAGCCTTGCATTTGCTCTGTGTTTGTGGCCATGCCTCCTTGCTGGTTATTGTTGTTTTGCATGTAATTTTTCTCATTTTGTACAGGAAAAATGTAGCACAGTTTAGTACATTTTCTCCATGTTTTATAACAGAATTTGCAATAATCTTTTAATTCACAATTTGGCCTAGACTGCCAATGGGTCTTCCAGCCAGTAGTCCCAGTACTAGTCATGGGTGCATGAAACAACTGTTTCTGTGGTGTTGTTGAATTTAAACATCATTTAGGCCATGGATGGCATTGGATTAGGATGCAAAATGTGTATTTCACATTTTCTTTCTTCCTGCACACAATGTATAGGTGGAGAGATGCTGTTGGAGGATGTGTGTTGCTATAAACATTTTTAGCCCTGTTCATTTTCATTTTTGGAATTGCTTGATTAAGGCTGTGTTCTCTGTGTTACCTTGCCTCCTTTCTCTGGCCAGTGTGTGCGTGTTTTCCAGAGGCCACCATTTGCCTTTGTTCCCCATGCCATGTGGTCAGGGCCCATTTTGTATAGTCAGTGTCCACAGGCCTTCATGTGTTCTTTGTTTTCCAGGCCTCCTGCTTAGTGTGAGTGACCACATGGCGGTTGGCCATTTTGTGTAGCCAGCCAGTGTGATTTTGCCATGGGCCTGCATGTGTTGTTCTTCTTTCATTATGTTCTGGCCATACCTTCTTGCTTGCTGTTTCACCATGTGGTCAGTGGTCATTTTGTATAGGCAGCCAGTGTGGTTTTGCCATAGGCCTGCATGTTTTCTCTTTGTTCCCAATGCCTTCTTGTTCAGTGTTGCTGTTGTTGATGACCATGTGGCACTGGCTTGCAGCCATTTGTTGCATCCAGCTATTGTGACTCTATTATAATTTTTGTGATTTTTTTACTTTTAGATTTTTGATTTTATTTTTGTTTTAATTTTTAAATTTATTTTATTAACTTTTTTTAATTTGTATTTTTACTACTATAACTATTAAGCTTGATTGTGTTTGTTATAATTTACAATGTTGGTGGCCCAACGACAGGTAATAATTTTTATCCTGAAGGTGATTTTTTCCTTCCCCTTTGAAACACTGCTTTGTTTACTGATTCACACTCCTCAAGACCAGACCACTCTCTTTAGCTAACAAACACAAATGTAGTCTACACAAAAAATGACTCAATGTGTTTCTCTTGTTGTTCATAGAATAGAATAAGCATTTATAGAGCGCATAGCTACCCTGAGGCATCCCGGCGCTATTTGTGGACAGCAGACTGAAGAGGCATCCTTACTGGCGGTGAGCTTGAAACAGCCAGGTTTTTAAACGTTTACGGAGGGAAAGATGGTTGGTCTCCTTAAGTAGTTGGAGAGGGAGGGAGTTCCAGAGCTTAGCAGCATTATAATAAAGGGAGCGGATGCCACCTCTTACTCTCTTTATATTTGGTACAGCAGTGAGTAAGAGGTTAGCCGAACAGAGGCTTTTATTAGGGCAGTATGGCACCGAAATGGCTTTGTTAATGGGCGGGCCATCCCCCAGAAGAACTTGTGGGTGATACAGAGGGCCTTAAACTTGACTCTCTCCCAGATGGGTAACCAGTAGAGAGTGAATAGTGCGGGTTTGGCAGATTGACGATAGGGGATTTTGAGAATCAGGCGTGCTGCACAGTTCTGAATGACCTGTAGTTTAGAGATGGTAGATTGTGTGGCTCCGGGGTATAATGCATTTCCGTAATCTATATGTAAATGAATCAGAGCTTAGACCATTATCTGCCTCGCAAAAAGTGGGAGAAGGGGAAGGATTTTCCTCATCAACAGGATTGTGCTACAACCATTACATTTGAGTCTGGACTCAGTCGGTATGGAGTTGGACACGTTGCTCGGAGTCAGGAGGATGATGGAAGGAAGTGATAACTACTTTTAACAAGTGCCACCAGAAGAAGGAAGTTATCAACTTCACTGAAACCAACTGATTTGGTGATGACTTTAAAGAGGCCTACCCAACTCTGTGGAGTTGTGGTGAGGTGAGAGAGGTACGTTGATTTTACTTGATTTGGGAAACGGAATGTTGCTGGGTGTATGTGCTGGCTGCCCAAAATGTTTAACTATGGTGTGGTTGAGTGAGGGGCCTGTTGTTGTAGGTTATTGGAGACAAACAAGTGGTCATAATCATCACATTATGCACGTGCTGTTAGGCTAAATATTATTATTCTCATAATGATGACTTGATGATCATGACAGTTGCGAGTTTGATCCTCCCAATACACTTGTCTGTGACTGATGGTTGTTGTTTTGCTCTCACTTAATTAATTTATCGCACATTAGTCATAAAATGCACAGAAAGGCAAAAATACCATAGCACTCACGCTTACCATACCGGACCCCATCAGCCAGGCACCCAAGATTGACGGACAGTCCAAGAAGGATTCAGACGCACCTCCCTATTTGGCAATACAGTATCATTTTATCTTTTAATAATAATTTTTTAGAACTGTGTGCATTGTTCGCTTCACTCCTACATAATTTGTTATGTATTTGCTATTTTTCAAACCTAGGTGACAGAACATTTTGATATATAATAATTTAACTTGGATCTCTCTGAGGCAGACGTACTGTATGGCATTTAAGTTACCTTACCTGTACTCATCCCTTCATTTCCTTTCCCTCCCATTACAGGTTGATGATGGTTGGCTGCTCATTGCCCAGATGACTATTGTCTTTGAATATTGTTCCTTTGTCACACCTTTCCCAAAACCCATTTTCCGTCCATTCTTGAAACCTCTAACTCTCTTCTCCCAGGCTGTGTGATTTATTGAGGTGTGACTTAATAATTTAAACCATTAATTGATTACACACTTGGTGGTATGGATGTGGTTACAGCAAGACCAACTCAGTGCTGGATCTTCAGTTTAACTCCTATTACTGGAACAATAGTTCACACCGGCCCCATTTACCCACCCATGCATGAAAGTGATAGATTTTTTAAGTTTTAGAAGATCATCATTCGTTAGCATTGCATTAAATGCTTAACCTCTTCTATGCCCATGACGAGATAGTCTCGTCATGGACCACGGTCGCGCTGTGCCCATGACGAGACTATCTCGTCATGAACCCCGCCCGCTAATGCAACGCCCGGCACAGGGCAGGGAAAGGGCGGGGCACGGAAGGGGTTAACCAATAACCATGTCTACTCCAGACTTTAAATCCTCTTAATGGACCACAATTTGAGTGCCACTTTTTTTTTTTTTTTTTTTTTTTTTTTTTAAACCGTTTATTACGAAGTTCAAAGAATATACAAAGATGGGCCTACAACCTTCAGGCCGGCCGCTAGCAAACAAGAGGAGCATTAAGATACACACAGTAGAACGCAGGCAGCGGCAAAGGGAAACATACAGGAGTTAGCCGCGTTGATAGCCACACCATACGGACCCCACATGACGGTTTCTTTTAAACATAAATAACAACAAACAAAATCCAACCACAAGGCAACCCACGATCGAAAACAGCAGCATGTGCTCCCCTAGAAGGGGGACCCTACCAAACCATAGGAGTATCAAGGGGGGGGAGAAGGTCAGAACAGGGACTGGGTGGACTCAGTGCCCGGTACCGGAGAGCTAAACCGGCTAAGGGGATGGGGCAGGCGACGGATCGGGCAATAACGGCGGGGCGCAGATTCCACCATGGTAGGCGTTCCAGGGGCCCCACACTTTCACCCATGTCCCAGGCTTACCTCTCGCTACATACACCACCTTTTCCCTAAACATGCACCAGTCCATATTTTCCTTCCAGGCCGAAACAGTCGGGGGCCTCTGGGAACCCCACAGCTGAGCAATATCGCGCTTGGCCACCATATATCCCAGAGTCACCCACCACGTCTGTGGCGCCGAATAGTCGGTTGGTTCCCACACGTTCAACAGGCATCTCCTCGCTTCGGGCAGCAGCGGCACACGCGTAACCACCCGCAGGACCTCATGCACACCACGCCAGAATCGCTCCACCTCTGGGCATTCCCACAAAATATGAAGAAAGGTCCCCAAAGAACCACACCCACGCTTACACAACCCGTCCACAGCATAGCCCATACGCAATAGCCTTGGCCCCGTTATGTAGACCCTATGGAGTATCTTGAGCTGGACGAAGCGAAGGCGGGCCGGTATGGCCACCTCTTTCGGGGAGGCCACCGCAGAGACCCAGTCCTCGTCGTCCAGCTCCAATCCATCGGCAACCCAAGCCTCGCGAAGGTCAAGCAGCAATCCCACGCGGTCATTGATCAGTTTTTTATAGATTAACGAGATCGTGCTTTCCGGTACATGTCCATCCAGCACTCTATCTTCCAGAGGGGAGTACTCCGGGATGGAGGCAACGTCCGGGAAGGCGGAGCATAGTGCATGACGAATCTGCATATACCGAAAGTACTCCCTGTCTTGCAACTGGAATTCCGTCTGCAACATCCCGAACGTTTTGAATCCCCCCCTCGTCCAGAGATCCCCCACCCTGCTAATGCCTATCATGTCCCACTTCTCGAAGCCCTTCGAGGTCCACAGAGAGCCCAACTGCTCAGATGCGTACAGTGGTGACGCCCGGGTCAAACGATCCTTCCACCCCATCGCTACATTAGCCGCGTGCCACACTCGTACCATGACACGCGTGGGGCCCGTGAGACGTGCGTCGAGCGAGATGGAGTAGAGCGCTCGATTATAGTCACCACCCGGCAGTAGCATCTTATCCATTTCAAAGGCCGGGTTTAGGGCGGGCCCGTATAGGCCGTGATTAATCGCAGCCAGCTGGGAGGCCCAATAATACCGTTTAATATCCGGGAGGGCAATCCCCCCGTCATACCACGGGAGCATCAGCTTCGCCAGGGCGATACGCGGTCTCCCGTCCCAGAACAGGCGACGTTGCAAGCTCTCCACCTCGCGGAAGTAGTGCGCCGGGACGAGGTCCATTGTATTCTGCAGAGCGTACAGGAAACGCGGCAGCGACATCATCTTAAACAATGGCGCCCGGCCGAGCGGCGAGAGCGGCAAACGCCGCCAACGCGCGACATCCTCCTTCAGGCGCTGGAGGGGGGGCAGCAGGTTTCGACCATACTGGGCCTCCGCGTCTAGGGTGATGAAGATACCCAGGTACCTAAATCCCTGCGGGGCGATCTGGATAGGACAGCCCCGCGGAAGGATAGGAGCCTCCCCAGAGAGAACATACACGCACGATTTAGCCCAGTTGATGACAAGGCCGGAGTTACGACCAAATGAGTGCAATACGTCGACCAGTACTATCAGTGATTTACGTGGGGAAGCCAGGTACAGGAGAATATCGTCAGCATATAGAGACACGCGGTCCTCATACTCGGGGGTCCAGCGGAGACCACGAATAGAAGGTTCCCACCGCAGCCACTCCGCCAGGGGCTCCAGGGCAAGCGCAAAAAGAAGCGGCGATAACGGGCAGCCCTGCCGCGTGCCCCTGCCCAACTCAAACGGAGCCGACACTCTACCGTTCACAACCACCTGCGCCAGTGGGCCAGAGTACAACAATTTAACCCAGCTGATAAACCCTGGGCCAAACCCAAATTTCGCGAGCGTCGCCCAAATGTATGGCCATTCAAGTGTGTCAAACGCCATAGTGGCGTCCAAGGATGCCAAGATGGCCGGCTCCCGTATGAACGGGACACGTGCAAGCACCCCATGCAAACGCCGCAGGTTAAGCAATGTGTTACGGTGGGGAATAAAGCCGGACTGGTCCTGGTGGACCAAGTCACACACCACGCCGAACAGCTGATTGGCCAGAACCTTGGCGAGAATTTTGGGCTCCGCATTCAATAACGAAATGGGTCGATAGGATGTAACCCGGTCCCGTGGCCTCCCCTCCTTGTGGATAACCACGATGGTAGCCAGACGCTGGTCTAGCGGGAGGGAACCCACCGAGTGGGCCGCAAGGAACATAGCACGGAGATGCGGCACCAGCGTATCCGGTCGCAGCTTATACAACTCGATGGGAAGACCATTAGGACCCATGGCCTTGCCGGGAGCGACCGAGCGTATGGCGAGGGCAATTTCTTCGGAGGTTGGAGCGGCGTCCAACAACACTCTGTCCTCCTCAGAAAGGGAAGGCAGCGCGATATCTCTGAGCAGGGCATGGGAATCCTCTTCAGAGCGGGAAGACACTGGGGAATATACCCCACGGAAATAGTCCGCGAAGCAGGAGACAATTTCCTCCGGTTCAGTGACACACACACCATTCGGTTTCTCAATCAACGGGACAACACGACTCGCTCTCTCTTTTTTATCCAGCCACGCAATCAATTTACCAGCCTTATCACCCACATCATACAGTCTCCCCTGTTGCTCTCTACTGAGGCCCCTGGCCGCCTCCGTGACGAGGGCCTTATAGGCCACTTGCTTGAGTTGGAGAACATGTAATTTATCCTCCGTCACCCCACGTTCTAGATCCCCCTCCAGCTCGGTTATCTCAGCTTCCACACGGGTCACCTCCTCCCGCTCGCGCCTCCGGGAGTGGGAAATAAGGGACAGGGCTTCTCCTCGGAGTACTGTCTTGAACGCCTCCCACAGTGAGACCGCCGATGACACAGACCCCACATTCTCGTCAAAATAGCGCTTAAGGGATTTAATCAGCTCTGCGCGAATGGTGGGGTCACGCAGGTACCAGGGATTGATCGGGGCCACTCTACCCTCTCCCCTCGGCAAAACATCAAAGTGCAACAAGAGCGGGGAGTGGTCCGAAATACTCCGTGCCAAATGGCGCACTTCTCCCACCCTCCCTACATAAGCCGCTGGGACCAGGACATAATCTAGCCGTGAGAGACTACCATAGGCCCCTGAATGGAAGGTGTACTGTAGCTGCGTGGGATGTTTTAGTCGCCAACAATCCACCAGCCCCAGGGTATCCAAGAGGCCAGATAACCACTCTTGGGCCCGGGGGAGATCCCTAGGGGGGTGACGATCCACAGTTCCGGAAACTACAGCATTAAAATCCCCCCCCACCACTAGAATCCCCTCCGGAAGGCCAAGGAGGAGGTGCCCCAGGTCCGCAAAGGTGGTCGTCTGCAGCCCCGGTGGGACATATACTGACACAAAAACGACCACTCTGCCCTCCAGTCTGCCCACCAAAACCGTGTAACGTCCCCTATCGTCATGGCGCACCTCATCAATCTCCAACGGGAGCGAGTTTTTAACCATAATGCCCACACCCCTTGAACCGGACGTGAAGCCCGCATGGGCCACAAGGCGGTAGCCCCGTCGATTCATAGCGCAAAAGGAGTTGCCAATGAGGTGCGTCTCCTGCAGAAAAACTATATCGGGCGAAGTTCGCTTCAAGACCTGCAGGACCACACCCCGTTTTATCCTGTCCCCCAGTCCATTAACATTCCAGGACAACAAACTCAGTCCCCTACCCCCCATCATAAACAGAAGTCATCACTCGTCCCCCAGAGAGCACTGTAGGAATAACACAAAGATACGTTTGCCTTGTGGTGTAAACGAACAACACCCCACCCCAACCCACCCATTCCAACAAAACTCCCCCCACCCTGCACCCCTGCATGAGCCCGGACAGCCCCCCCAACTTGCAGTGTGCCTGTCGCCCCTATAAAGAGAAACTAGCTAGACCCCCTAGAGGGGGAAAGAGTACCCCTTCTAGACCCCACACAACCTCCATGGGAGGGGAATGTACAAAGACAGACGCTTGATCGAGAGTAGCATCGTATTCGTCCAGAGTGAGGCCCAATATTGACCCCTCAGTCCCGATCCAGTGGGCCGCCTCCTCCCGCCGCCCCCCCCCGCCATCTCGATCACGATCCCCAGACAGAGTGTCCAGCCAGTCCCCGGCCGCTTCGGGACGATCAAAAAAGTGCGTGCGACCATCCACCTCCACTCGCAGCTTGGCCGGGAAGAGCATGGCGTACTTTAAGTTCAGGTCCCGGAGTCGGCGTTTAACGCTGAGGAAGCTCAGTCTTTGCTTCTGGACCGCTTGGGTGAAATCAGGGTAAAAGTTCACCTCCATATTGTCCAACTTAACCGGCCCATGCAGTCTGGAAGCTTGCAGGATAGCGTCTCTGTCCCGAAAGTTAAAAATCCGGGCAATGAGAGGTCGCGGAGGGGCACCGACCTTCGGCCTTCCCCCGGGAATCCTGTGGGCCCTCTCCACAGCGAAAAATTTACTCAGGCCCCGAGGCTGGAGATGGGTAGCGATCAGGTCTTCCACAAATAGATCCGCCGCCGCTTCCTCCCGTCCCTCGGGTACTCCGATGATTCGGATGTTATTCCTCCGGGCCCGACTCTCGGAATCCTCGAGGCGCCGATCCATAAGTGCGCTCGCCTGACTTAGCCGGCGTACCTCCAGTTGTAGTGCCGCCACCTCAGTCGTGAGGCCCGATGCGGTGTGGGCCAAAGAGTCAACTCGATCGTTGGTCTTGGAAAGATCGGCCCTCACCAGGCCAACGTCTACCAGGACCGCATCGATCTTCTGTGCCAGGGTGTCGAACCGCTGGCCCACCGAGGCCTTCATCTCGGAAATGGCGCCCATGACGTCGTGGAGAGTCAGATCCGTGGGCAAGTCCGGGGCATCAGAAGGGCCCTCAGGGGACTTGTGCGGTCCGCCGGGAGATCCCCTCTGGAGGGTATAGCGGTCCATGCTGTTGGCCGGATGGACGGTGCCACGTCGGGTCGACTTGGTCTTTGACTGATCCCCATCTTGTTTCATGGCCATCTCCGCTCGTCCCACAATCGAACCAGCAACGCCGTAGAGGGCAGGCAATCAGGGCCACGAGCTCCGGGGGGGGCCACCCCAGATCGGCGGGGTGGGCCACAGCAGGCAGGCAGGCCGGGTCCCCCAGCGAGGCCACACCAACACAAAAGGCTCCGCGATCTCACTTGCAGAAACGGCGAGAAAGCGAAAGCGAAAGTGCGGGGTACGCGACTCGCCAGGCCCGGCCCGCCGTTGTTGTTCACTTTGCCACTGGGTCACCCCCCAACGCAAATCCGGGGTTCGGCGAGAGGAAGGCCGCAAACCTCAATCGGTGCTCACTCCGGCACCCGAGGTCCAATTCGAAAACGGAAAACGGGTTCCACCTCAGCTCAGGCTCACCAACACAGTCCCCTCAATCGAGGCAGGATGAATTCAGGATAAATGTAGGAGGTTGCGGA
This sequence comes from Triturus cristatus, assembly GCF_964204655.1. Classification (NCBI taxonomy): domain Eukaryota; kingdom Metazoa; phylum Chordata; class Amphibia; order Caudata; family Salamandridae; genus Triturus; species Triturus cristatus. The sequence goes on from NC_140595.1 coordinate 565,933,437, forward strand.
GGTCCTCGGGAGCCTCGCACCTACGCGGCCATCTTGGTTGCGCGCTAGGCTCCTCCCCTTGAGTGCCACTTTTGTTTACTCAAAATACTAGTTCACCATTGCTCTGAATAATTTTGTATTGTTTCTTGTTTGTTCTTCAGCATCAGGTATTCTTTGTTGCGTAGTAGACTGATGTCAAGTGTTTGCAAAGCTATGATATAGTATGTAACCCACTAACTCAGTTTTTATTTCCATTTAGTTGCATACAATCAATAATCCTTCCTACAGTTGGAGTTCACCTAGATGGGAGTGGGACCTAACTTCTGATTCCTGCACTGTTGTTAGTGCACTAGCCTGCTACTACTACTACCACCATGGCACCATGCAGCCCTCACTTCTTCTATTCGGTAAGAGAACTATGGTTCATTGTTCTACTAAGTCGTTGTAGGCAAGGCAATCACAACATCCCATTGGTGGTAAATATAGTTGCAGACTGTAGAGACTAGGAGAGTAGTTAGACAAGGGTTGTACCATATAGGTATAGCACATGCCTAATTGTTGTTTCACACTATCAGCAAATGTTAACTATAACTGTAGAAAGAAACAGAACCCTGATCCCCAACTCCCAAATCACCACCCACCTCCTACAACATCAAACACATCCCAACTACCAAAATTAAAGTTTAAAAGGGGCTGAGGGAACTAGGCATGGCAGACCAGGCCCAGGAGCTCATTGAGGTGCCGGTCCATTCGTCTCTGCTGGCCTTCAATCTGCGCCAGCCTTCAAAAGGACAATGTGGAGTAGGATGTGGTCTGAGAGTGGGGCAGCAGTGTGTGTTGGCTGGTGGACAGCTGCCTGCAGACTGCAGCGCTGATGTTGTGCTTGGGAAGCTGGAGGTGCTGGTGCCTGACTGGGTCCCTGGGCAGCTGCCTCTTCCTCCTCCTGGGCCACAAGCCTCTGGTATTCGGCCCGCATTGCCTCCAGCTTCTGCTGCCCCATCTGGGCTGCTGCATCCTGACGAGATGGGCCCTGGTGACAACAAGTAGCTAGAAGGAAATAAAGACACATTTTTAACAATGTAAGCCACCAGGTGGGGCTTTCCTGTTAAACAATCATTTCAAATGTGCTAATTTAACAAAACGAAATCCCTTGTAGTCATATTTACCTATTATTCGCTCCTTGAGGGCATACCCACTACAAGGCCTGCCGCCTGCTGCCAGAGTGGAGGTTAGTGGCGCTGCACATGAAAAACTAGTGCAGCCATCTCCACCTCCGTGAATAACGCACTGGCCTGCACCCCTTTGATGCATATCCTACTGCAAGGTAGGCGGCTGCGGGAGCTGGTTCGGGGGAGCCTGGTGCTGCAGCTCCCCCTCTCTTTCATGGCGCTGGGTGAGGGCTGGGGAAGAGAAAAAAGTAGAAGAAAGAAACAAGAAGGAAAACGAAGAGAGGAAGGAAAAAAGAAAGACAGTAAAGCAAAAAATAAATAAGTACAAAAGTCAAGCAAAAACACAAAAAATTATAAAAGACATGAGAAAATATAAACACACAAAGGCACAGGGTAAGGTACATATGAAAAAGGTTTCAGAGGGATATGATTATGGGATTAGAAAGGGATTGAAAACAGGCCTAGCACTAAAAACAGAGCAAAAAACAAGATGGTCACTCCCATACAAATTGCGTGGTGCAGTTCATGTGCGATTTCTGGCACAAGAACCTACTTCGTGTTATGTATGATGCAAAGCATTACGTGATCAGGCGCAGCAAGGAATATTACATGCTCGCAGAACTCTGTGTAGTGCTGCAGAGTTTTTTACCACTTTGCTTAGTTCCCTGTAGCATGGCTATGCAAACTACTCCCGGGCCTAGTCGAGAGTCTACTGCGTCATCGTCAAGCCAGGCAGAAGGGGTCCTGGGTCTTCGCCAAACTCTGTTGAAGTGAATGCTATGCGTCATTGTTGAACTGCACATAGCGTCGTCATTGAGCCTCACAGGCTGTGGAATCACGGTTGGCGGGCCACCTCTGGGTTGGCATCAAACAGCGATGTGGACGAAGCAATGCATCAGTTTTTGATTAAAGCAGTTGCAGAACCCACTTTTGAGGCTCAGAGCTTGGAGTGGGCACACAGGCAAGGGTAGGACTCACAGAAGGCAGAGTCCAGCTGCACCAGCAGAATTGTACAAAGTCTTTTGCATCCCTGGAGAATTCAGAAAACAAAAGGCAAGCCAGCAAGCCCTTGGAGATCATTCGGAGGGAAGGCAGAGTCCTTCCAGCAGAGTCAGGGAGCAGCAGAAAAGCAGTCCTTCCAGAAAAGCAGTCCTGACAGAGGTTCAGTTCAAGTTCCAGAAGTGCCTGATTTTTGGGGGTTAGTACCCAAAAGTACCTTTGATGTAGGGGGTAGCTTCAAAAGAACTCCCTGAAGTGCAGAAGGATCCCTTTCGACCCAGTCCTGTCCACGAGGCAAACTCTGGCGAGTAAATCAGTGCTTTGTTTCTGGACAGGACACTACCTATTGAAGTGCAAGTGTCAGACCCTCCCATTTCTCCCTGACTAGGAAGACCCATCTGAATGCAGATGAGTGTTCAAAATGCAGATGAGCCTCACCTTCCTGTGTTAGTGGTTGTCAAGAGGGAATGCACAAAGTGTAGCTTTCACCCAGCCCAGACATGTATTGGAGAGAGGCTGTCAGGCACAAAGCGCAGTAAGTACAGAGACTTTCTACGCATAGCATTTCTAAAACAGAAATGTTTAATCCAACTTCACCAGCAAAGAGGATTTATGATTACCATTTCAAGCATATCAAACATGAAAAACCTACTCCTCCCTGATTAGAAATTACAGATTAAACGTGTATTGCGGAATTCCCAATGTTGGCCTACGAGAGGGGTAGGCCTCACAGTAGTGAACAACAAAATATATTGTTTGTCACTATCAGACCATGCAAAACATATAGGTACATATCCTACTTTTTACCTACATAGCATCCTGTCCTTATGGTTACTTAGGGCCTACCTTAGGAGTCACCTATATGTAATAAAATGGGAGTTTAAGGCTTGGCAAGTGGTTTTAAATGTCAAGTCGAAGTGGCATTAAACTGCACACACAGGTACTGCAGTGTCAGACCTAAGACAGGTTTGAAAGGCTACGTCTGTGGGTGGCACAATCAGTGCTGCAGCTTAGTAGTACCAAAGGGGATGATGGACGGAGCGTTTGAGCAAATCAAACACTCACCCCCAGTCATATGGCTGGGTTCAAACTGGAACAGCATGGTGAGCAAAAAAACGATAGATTTAGGCCCAGATCTCTGTACTGGGATGAATGTATGACATTGTTCTGCATTCTGTCCATCAACTGTTGTTTTTGCATTTGTCACCCCAGAGTGGGAAGGGTATGCAGAGACGTGGGTCCCGTGCTCTCCATGCCACTGGAATCAAGCTATCCTGGCTGAAGAGGGGTGAAACCCCAAAACCGGTCCTAGGATGCTTGTTTCCAGTCCAGGGAGGACCTGGCTTTGCAGTTCGGGCTGGACTGTACCCATGAGGCACAGGGTCAAGACTGATTTGCATATGGCTGGGTTCAAACTGGAACGGCATGGTGAGCAAAAAAACGATGGATTTAGGCCCAGATCTCTGTACTGGGATGAATGTATGACATTGTTCGGCATTCTGTCCATCAACTGTTGTTTTTGCAGCTTAGTAGTAGCATTTATAAAATACAGGCCCTGGGTATATGGTATAACACTCTACAAGGGACATCCCAGTACAACAAATATGTAATTCAGGAATACACCAATATCATCATGTTTAGCAGGGGGGCACATGCACTTTAGCACATGTTAGCTGTGGTAAAGTGCTCAGAGTCCTAAGGCCAACAAAAAGAACCAGCTAAAATGAACGGGAAAAGGCAATGAAAATGGGGGAAAGACCACCCTAAGGATGACACGTCTAAGACTGTGGAAGACTGCCACCAAGAAGCTGCAGTAGGCCGGTCCGGGACGCTCGGTCTACTCTTTGCCCCATGCCCCCTAACACTTGCATTGATCTCTTTGCTCCTGACAACTCTCTCTAATGCAAACAAGACTCTTGGTTTAAAACTTGACATGGTAAACCTTCAGTGGGACTGATCTGGGACTTTATCCGACCCACTTATTGGATATTATCATTTTGGTCTAGTTTTATTTATTAATGTTTCCTCTATTTTTCTAACATGGTGTGGGATCCTTTTTGTGTGGTTTTCACTGTTGAGCTGTTTTGAGTGTTGGACAAATACATTACACATTGCCTCTAAGTTAAGCCTAACTGTTCTGTGCCTAGCTACCAAGGGGTTGAGCATAGGTTATTTGGGGTTTGTTTGTTCCATACAGTGACTAGGATTGTGGTTGCAGCCTGGCTTACAACCCAATCAACCAGTTAGCCATTTTCTTACATACTACATTCAGGGTCTCAACTGTATGCCCAGCTTCTAGAGATTTCTTTCCATTTTCCCACTCAGGGACATTGTACACTAATGTTCAATCCTTTCCAAAGCCTGATATAAAACTTCACAAACAAAAGAAGTTGAGGCTTTTTTGAAGTGTAAAGATGAAGCAGGATAATCCCCCTCATTCATTTTTAAAAAACTGTTTCGCTTGGGCTAATCATCAAAGATTGAACCCGGACTGATCAGATTATATAAGCATTGGAAAGACTCAAAGTAGTCTTCCCACAATGTCTTTACTGAGTAAATAAACATTGGTATTCTTCCAAGACTACATGAATTAAAGTCAACAGGGTCTTATTCAGGTTTGGGGACCATCACTATTAATTCATTTAGGGGCAGTTGTAGCAACACTAGGAATAGTGATTACCGAATCGAAATTTGGAAATCGCAATTCCTAATAAAGGACTGTTTTATTTTTCAAATAGCGATACCTAGGGGGTCGTAAATTGACCTACCTCATGAATATTAATTAGGTAGGTCTCAATTTGTGACCCACTAGGAATCGTAGCCATGTCAAGGATGGTGACCTGCTAGGATCAGCAGACCACCATGTCTGTGATTGCTTTTTAATAAAGTAGACATTTTTTTTAAAGGCAGCCCATTTCCCTCAAAGGAAATGGATGGTGTTTAAAAGTTTCTTTTTTCTGATGCTTCAATACGCACTTCCAAAAATCTGTTCACTAATAAGTCTAAGGCATCCTGAAAGTAAACAACAGGAAGTAGACCCTGCCAAGGGTCTTGTTTATCTGCATTCCACCAAGTGAAGCTGGCAGTTTCTTCTAGTGAGCAGGGCATAATTAATTTATTTTCCCAAATGTGAGCTCTGCCCTATCAATGAAGCTCCAAGTTTGGGTTAAAGGTCTGTGTACACATGGTCTCCAAGAAACGCAGGAAGTGCCTGGTAAATACCACCCGGTTGTGTTCTGTCATCCCAAGTTTATAAATGATATGCATCAAATTACCTCTAGAAATCCCATTTTCAATAACAGTCAACACCCTCACAGAATATTTATTGAAGGATACATTAAGGTTTTACAACTTACATCTCTATTCATCAATTTTACTACCACATTACAGCCTCTGCACCTCCTTCATCTACAAAGTACAAAATATTTGATTACTACTTAAGCCAAACCCTATGGAGTCTACCTACACAGGGGCCCCTCACCAACACCTTTAGAAGGTCACATTCAAACCCATCTGACGATGCTGACCCTCACTTAGGGGCCTATTAGGATGGCAGGCGGACTTTCGTTTGCCTGCCACCATAGTGGTACTGGGACCGGCCGCCAGTGGTGCGGCGGTCCGCACCGGCATTACGATGCCACCGCCACCGTGGCAGTGGCATCCTCTATTCCCAGCATTGTGGCGGGCGGTGCTCACAGCACTGCCTGCCACAATGCTGGGAATGCACGTCATGCATTGGCATGCACAAGGTGACAGGCACTGCGCGGTGCCTGTCACTTTGTCCGTGCCAATGCAGGGGGGTACCATAGGTAACCCCTATGTGCCCCCCTGCTCCCCCAACATCCTGGGGGCCTGCAACGGGCCCCCTTTTGCGAAATCCGCATGCCACCACGGAAAGGCATTTCCCCACATGCATTGTAATATGGATGGCGGTGTCTAACAGACACCGCCATCATATTCAAAGCTTTTCCGCCCGGTCACCTGTGTGACCGGCGGAAAACCGGCAGACGGTCTTTCCGTCCGCCAGGGTCCCCCGTCATACTAATATGTGGGGGTTAAATGCCATGCGGGCGGAGGAGAATGTCGGGTTGATTGCCGCCGCCATACGGGCGATGGCGTTCCGCCCAACATTCTAATAGACCCCTTAATGTCAAAATAATGCCCTAACTCATGTCAGATCTCTGATCTAAAAAATGTATACCAGAGGGTCTCAGCCTTGAGTTGCTAGGTCGGTATGAAAGCCCCAAGCCTCAGGGCCGGACTGGGAACAAAAACCATCCCTGGCACTTCTGATGGAGCGGCCCAGGGGAGGGGTGCTAGCAAGAAGCAGCACTGCTGCTCCTTTTGTTAAAGGGGGCCAATATTGCAGCACTGCTTCAAAACCGGCACCCATTAACAAAACCGTCCCGACTGCTCGAAAACCGGCCCCCACACTTCCGACCTACAGAGAAAACACCCGGTGCGCGCTACCGCCAGGCTGGCCCTGCCAATCCTGCTCCAGGTGTGTAGGAATCAGAGTTGTGAGTGATCAGACAGAGCTTGGCCTAAATATTGCTTAGTCAGCACATCAATAGCAGAAAACCCGGCTTCTAAAGTTGTAATCATTCTTACTATGTGGTCAAAGCATAGTGAATAAAAAGAAAAGATCCTATATAGGTAGAGCGTCTCATGCCAGCCAGCTACCACTTTAACCCATTGAACGAGGTTCTGCAAATGGCTAATAAGCATGGGGACTGCAAGACTGGGGTGCGGGAGAGGACAGAACAAGCATTCTAAATATAACAAAGTTAAAATATCCCTCCAAAATGATTGAGGATTAGTGTACATAGTCACACCCTCCAACAGCTTCAACATGGAAATGTCAACCACATGTGGGGTAACTTGACCAGGCCAAGACTCTTGTACTACCTCATATCTCACACTTTTAGGGCTTTTTCTGCATTTGTTGTAGTAAAGTTGACAGCGCCATGCCCCCAATCAGGTTTCCCACCCCTGGAATAAGAGGAGCGTAATGCATCTATTAAATATGCTTAAATCTTCGAGCACAGTGATGCCTGATTGTCTGCTTCATGCAAATGAAATCTATGATATAAACACAATATAAAACACATACACTTCAGAGTGATAGTGAATTGTAATTCATGACAGAATTCCCTGCTTCCCTGCATTCACACGGAATGTTGGAAGGGGCTGGGAACATAGCTAATTGTTATATGCGGGTAGATATCCTGTTTGGCAGGTAAGGAAACGGTATTATTCCATATTTTCTCAGTTTGCTCCCACAAATAATGTGTAAAGTCAGCACATCACCCGGAGCACCATGTGATTCATGGTTAGGGTTAGAAGACTGCACTGTGGATGTGCAGTGTGGTTCTTCCAGGATTAAAAAAAAAAACACCTTCAGAGTTGCAGAAGACCAAACCGGAAATGACGTTGTCTCACTCCACCAGCACGCCGTTTTTAAAATATCCTTCAAGAGTTGATTTGTCAGCGATTTACATTCATAAAGTGAGTTGAAATAATTGCCACTACGTGTCCATATTAAATGTTGACCATAACTAAATATGTATTTTTTTCAACCGATTGATTGAAGAATGATTTATTGCTACACTTGCAGCCATGACACAGAACCAGTACTCCTAGACGAAAATATGATTTATCCAATCGAATTAAAAACACATCACATTTAAATTACCAAGGTCGCGTGGAACAGAGAGTGGTTAATTACACCTCCAATAAAGATAGAGCAGCAATTGTCCTAAATTTAATATGAAAAATGCCTCGAGATATGTCATTTTTAATGGCTGGAGGGAGATGGAATCTTAGCTCTTAATTGCCTACAGAATTGCTTTTTTCTGTCCCAATGTTTTGGCTACTTACCCAGAATGATCCGCACATTTTCTGTGCATCTCACTGGCGTAGCCAGGGTGTCACGGGCCCTAGTGCAAGGGAGGAAATGGGTCCCCTGGCTGTTGTTTGGATTACCAACGAGGTTCACTGGGCCCCTCGGGTCTCTGGTCTCCGGTACCACTGCACCTGCTGCACCCACGGAAGCTACGCTCCTGGTACAGCATTGTAGTAAGTGACTGTTCCAGTCAATCTGACGTGTACTTCAACCATAAGCGTGTAATCTGTTTTTACTGTTAAAGAGGGTTTTCCAATCAATGCTATGACGTGCAGAGGCACAGTTGAACAGGTGAAGGCAGGCTCCCTCCTTTCAAGAGCTCTGCGCAGCTTGATTCCGTCATTCAGGGGCCGTGGGGGTTCTTTTCCTCTTCCCCTCTCTCTTTCCGAGCGCTTCTTAAGGCTTCACACACGGAAAGCAGAGGAACCACCAACAATGATGGGCGTTCCAGAGCTGAGGATGTTCACATTCATTGGTATTTATGGTCGTGACAGTTTCGATACAATAAAGGACATACAGTGGAGAGGTTCAGAATTATGAATTAAAAAGGTGTATTTCTGCGTATTTGCAGATTACGCCGATCTCCTTTACTTTAAGCAATCTGCCATAATACAGATTTTTATACCTAGAGGTGGCAGGAAATGCAGTTTTATATCAGAAAATGTAGCATAGATTGTATACAATTTCATTGTATTTAGCTTTGTGCACCTCTTTCATGCCCCTCGAAGGGCTAAATGTATTTTGGATTATTATGTACGTATCAATGCCGTTTGCATCATTCATAACTTTTGCATTGGAGTTTTGGGTGCATGTTAACAAAAGTTATAATTTGAGCTGTATGGGAATGGCTAGGTGAATGAAGTGTGAGAGCTTGAAAGGCATGTTATTAACATGGTAAATCAAACTTTTCTGCACATGATGAACATGGGTGTTGAGGATATATTGAACCGCACATGCAAGTACATACCCTCTTTTTGGTCTGCTTGTCATACGTTTCTATGGGTCCCCATTGACCAAAGTAGACAAACTAATGAAGACACCTGCCTTATGAATGTGACATCAGACGTAGAAGCCAAAGCTGGGCAGCAGTGATGTCCATAGGAAGCCCAGCAGAAAATAAAAGGCCTTTCGCTGTGCCCTCAACCTGGAAGGGTTTTGCCCCAATTCACAGGAGGCATCCTTAAACTTTTACCAAGTACCATAAGAACTCCTCCCAGAAGTATAACGCTCATCCTCCATGGAGCCATAATTGCGTAATTGCAGTTGGCAGAATGCAGATCTGGGTAATTATAGGTATTTGAGTTCATTGAGTCAATTTCCATTGATTTATTTATTATTTCAACTAACAGCTTTACAATATTTTAAGAACATGCATTATAAATAAAAGCTCAATAAAAGCATGTGCACCGAAATCTATCAACAAATTCATCGGAAACATTAAAATGCAAGAACAGAGAGGATCTAAAAATATGCATTTCCTTCAAAGGCATGCATACTTAAAAAACATATATAATATATACATTTTTCAGATGCAATAAAGTGCGAGTGCAGTGAAACAAAACGTGCACATTACCTTTGGAGGCAACAGCTTAAGTGAGAGAAAAACGTATGCGTCACTGTCAGTTAAAAAAAACATAAGAACATTAGGGAGTTATTTTCTTTCCAGGTGTAAGCAATATGCCAACCTACCTAGGGAGAAGAAGTGCAGTGCATAAACATATTACAGAATTGTGCATTTTATGCAAAAGATAGCAGTGTGTTCCATTATGGAAGACAAGAAGATTCGCGGACCCTATCTACTTAAACATATGCCAAGAGTGGAAGGCAGCTCTCCTAGGCAAGGCCACGTAACCCATACATATGACGCTACGGAGATGACCATGTACATATCATCTGGTTTAATACATAACAGAATTTCTGGATATTGAGTTATATTTTAGGGAACAGCCAAGTCTTTACAACATCTAATAATTCTGAATAAATGTTGATTATCCATATTTTGGTGGGGTGGGTGCAGAGACATTTCAAGGCATGGGCAAAGTGGGCACTGGCCTAGAGCCCCAGCCTTTCAGGAGACCCCCTGATACAGCCAGCTCTGTTCTGTAGGGAGTCTTGCCATGATGGCCTTGAATAATTCGTAAACAGATTCAGTTCACTTCAGTTCATAAAACTTTATTCCGTTTTTGATCAACCATAAAAGTCACATATACACACAAAGATGCTAAATATTTAAAAACAAGTGAAAGACATGCAACCGACCATGAGCAACTCACCCAGGTAAAAAAAACACATAAGTAAAACGTTATCAATTTTCAGCTTTCAAAGCACAGAACCTCGACCATAAAAACAATTATTTTTCAAAGTGCATTGTGCTATTTTTTGTGTGCATATTTTCTTGGCTGGACAACAGTATGTAAGCTAAAGCATGTAAACATTAAAAAGGTGCATACCATGCTTTCCCCAGAAGCTACAAATATCGAACATGAGAAGAAGTGCATAGTGTCTCGCCACTGGGACTACCAAACTTTAATCAGAAATAGTTCATTTACTTGTTGTCAGTGGCTTTCAGAAGAGAATTGAAAATTCAGCCAAAAACGAACTGCTCGTTTAATACCAGCCTTCACTGCAGAGCAATATATACAATATAAAAACCTCAATGAATGCGGGTAAGCACCCCTTATTTACCAACTAACCTCCTTAAACGAAAGGCAGCGGAGATAAATCTGTAAATGATTTCACAAATGTATTCTTAAACAGTTTGTTTTAAATACCCTTTTCCTTTAATTTATTTTTAATGTGGGTGATGCATGAGAGTCTATTACTGACATTTTGCAGAGAAATGTTGTGTTTATGTTTGCTGAAACATCCATAAAAAAGATTATTTTGTATCAAAATGGGACCTCACATATGATAAAGGAAGGGTGTCACAGAGACTATTTGTAGTAAAATTAGTGAGCTGTTGCTGTGTTACAATATTGAGAACAAATGTCTTTATCCCTGCATATTTGATGTAAACACATTTAGAATTTGGACAAGTGTGCCTGTGCACTGTCACTGGCCAGGCCAAAGAGGGCATGAAAGAGCTGAAACCGGACTATAAATTCAAAGCTGTTCCAAACAGGGGCTCTGAAAATATTATTGTCTAGGGCCCCCAAATGTCTTAAGATGTCCCTGGGTGGGTGCGCCTTAGTTTCTACAGACAATGAGCTTCCACTAATGCAGGTCCTTCTGAGAGAAGGAATAATCCAGATCCGTGCGCATTTTAATTTAATGTTCCCCCTTTGGGTGCACAGATTAGGTTTCAACTATAGACAGTTTGGCATTGCCATGGAGTGCTTGCTGGCTGCTGCAGAAAACTTTGGTGGTTATATTCTTCTTACACTGATCGCCAGTGCATGACTCTTGGCATCAGTTCAGGCTAAAAAGTTGTCTAGGAGCGACATTCTTGATTTGTTGAAGGCTGTTAATTAGACATTTCTTGAGTCCAGTGTAGAACCTGTTGGGCTATTGAAGACATGACTGCACTAGTGCTGTAGAGGACTGAAACCTCTGGTGGGAACCTGGTGTGGGTGGATGCTGTGGTATTCCTAGTCTATTCAAGGAATATTTGAACACATTGTTTACTTGACTTTGAAGATTAGAGTTCAGAGTTCATAGTCCCACCCAATTTATTTGCTTCTCTTGAGATGGTGAGGTAATTCAATCTCCAAAGGCCATGACATGATGTAGTGATATATATGTTTTTTATGATTCACAGATTGAATTTCTCTTTTTGAGAGCTGAGTTTCAAGTGATATTGGAGCATCCCGTTGTCTACTTCCTGAATTCATTGAGTGTTGACGTGTCAAAGTCTGAAAGATTCCAAAATTTTACAATAATCATACAGTATTGTTTTTAATTGTGTGATAAATACCTAAGAACAGGTCAGGTTTTCTTTCAGTTAAAAAACACACACACAAAGACTTCAGTACCATGCCGTAAGTGGTCATTGCAGCACATCTGATAAAGATACTAATAAACAATTATTTAATACACTTTTACCCAGCCCTGTGATCTTCTTTGATGTATCACAGCAAAAGAAGTTCAACAAATAACTAGAACACTGAAGAATAAACATTCACCATGTTACATTGTCTTGAATGTAATGAATGAAAAATTACAATAAAAGGTGAAGGTGACATCCCTGTGAAACGCTAAGCTTTGTTTCTGTCTTAACATTGTGATTTTATTAAAAGGCACAGAAGATAATGATGTACAGGATTGTTCCTCCCAGAGTGTAGCTGATTGGCTTATCCTACAAGATTTTTCCCATGCCCAAAATGCTTTGAGTGTGTTAAGAATATTTAGAATTTGGACATCTACTTAGGAAGCCAATTTGCTTTGACAGGGTAGTCATTGCAAACATCTGGCATTTAAAAATTGCCAGTATTTCTGAGAATTATACTGCCTCTCAATGGCCTAGGTCTTTCTCCCCAGGGAATAAGTACAGCATTTAAGAGTTTGTGTTTGTTTCAGAAACATGACTAAGTGTGAACGATTGGAGAGTACCGATTGTAAAATTGAACAGTGGGTGAATAAATATGCAGAGACGTTGGCTTAGTACTTGGAGTTTGTGATAAAGTGTCTTTTGCAAGGTCACCCTAATTTTTGTGGACTGATGCTGCTGGATGTGGCTCTGTGCACTGGGACACTGTGAACCAGGCTCCAGTGCATGTATCCTGAACCTTAAAACAGGTAAAAGTTGGCTTACTCCTAATAAGCCTATTTAATTTTCCTATAAGGCTATAGTTCATGGTGTCCTAAAATACACCCAAATGATAAATAAATGTCACCTGTGGACTAAAGCACTACCATGCCATTCACTAGTGTGACAAGACAAACATGCCTCCTGGCCTGCCACTGTTGCCTTGCTGCTGCAGTTTTAAACTGCAGGCCAGCCTGACAAAATGACCGTTTTGGACAGGAGAAATCCTCTCTTTTAAATATTAACATCACCCCTAATTAGGCCTTGTAGCCTACAATGCAGGGTGTATGGTACGTAAAAGTAGGACATGTAGACATTTAAAGTTAGCCTGCTCTTACAGTGTCTAGCACAGAAGCTATATTCACTTTCGGGTGGCTTTCTGGCTCTTTGAAAAACAATAGGAAGCAATTCTAAATGTTAATTATGCTATCTCAGGTTAGTAACCAACTAGAATAATGAATAATCGGCTATTTTTAATATATATTAAAAGCTCAACTTAATGCTGAAGTCAGATTCTTGATCCATATTAGCCTCCAACTATTACCAAGCTGCTGAATGATGATAAGGTGTGGAGTCTGCTCCCAAATCAGAGCCAATGACCTGGGTGTGGGAGGTGTTTTGCTCCCCTTTTAGGAAAACTAGTTGGACTGAGCCCAGGAGCTAGATTTCCTTCAGAGGTTTCTCTTCGGACACAAGCATATGTCAGATGACACCTGAACAGGCCCCTTCTTTTGTCCTCCCAGTCAGACAGGCATCAAATCCAGTGAGGGGGATAGCTGCCCCCAGAACTGGCTTGGAGTTGCCACAAAGAAGGAGCTGTTAATTACCGTGGCCACATCTCTTTGTGGGCACACAAGCACTGCCCAGGAGCAGATGAATTTCTGCATTTTGGATTTAGTGAGTAAGTAGCACTGTGGGATTGTTTGCAGTAGAGCACACAGGAATTGCTGCAAATGTGTGCAGGATTGCCCCTGGGAGCTTTTACCATATTGCTTTAGGACGGGCAAGAAGTCACCCCCACACACAAGTTAGTGGCAGTCATAAATGTGTCAACCCAAGATGCCTTTAGAACACTCTGAACCTGTTCAAGAACAGAAGGACTGCACCTGATGTTTGAGACATGTGACAAGACCTGAAGAGCTAGTCCTGTTCCACTCATACCCAGGGTAAAGAAATGTACTAGAAAGAGTCTGTTTGCTGACCTCCTGTGTAGATAAAGGGACACAACAAGCTGCAGGTAGCCTTTTTCCTAAAGTGACCAGTACTAACTAGACCTGACCTGCAAACTGCTGATATCCTCGGATGGAGTAAGTCTAGACTCCCAAGTGCTGTTCATTAGGTTCTGAGACTTTTGGCTGTGGCTAACTGGACTTCCTTACCACTGCTGGAAATCTGGGACTCAGAACGTTTTGAAATTCAAGCCCTCCTGAGGACCTGGACAGACCTGCAAAGCCAATCCACCCAAGGCTTGACCTCTCTGGGCTTAAGGTACAGGTTCCCCCTGCTCAGTACGTCTTTGTAGCAGTGAATCTGTTTCAGCAAAAACTTGACAAAAGGTATTTGGGATTGTAAAACCATCATTGGACACAGCCCACATATTTTCCCACTGGCAGATTTCAAGTTACAAAAAAAAGGCTGAGTCAGAAGGTACAAATCTTGTCCGGTTGAAGGTACCAAAAGTATCCAACCAATGAGAGGACTTCCCTGGGTGCAAAATTCAAATATTCCCACTCTCATGTCTTTCCGCCAAAGCCAGCAGCTTAACCAGGACTTCAATGAATGCCTAACTGATGTTATAGAACCTTACTTGGCTACAGCCTGCTGCCTTGCCCTGCTGAAGGATTTGATCTTCCACAAAAAAACTAAGTCTCCAGGCAAAACCTCTTACTGGGCCAAACCTAGTTGGTGTATCTAAACTGTGCTGTGCCTGAAATTGTGTATATATAGCAATCTACAGTGACCAGTTGACCCGCATTGATGAATATTGGTGTTAAAATCTTCAAAAAGTCATATCTCCTTTCCACAATTTTGTTGTTTTGGTGTGATTTTGCTAATTTAATTATTCTCTAATTTTAGAAATTGGAGCAGAATTTTTATTGTGTTGTAGTTTTGACCTTTAAACTGTGTTTGCACTGTAGTGTCTTACTCCAGCTCTGATAAATGAAAATGATAACGTCACACATGGAGCTCGGCATTACACATCTTTATTCGCCATGTGTCTTTTACTAGTCAGAACCCTCAGGGTGTCAGCATTAAGGGAGCATCAGGCTTGTGTTTCCATTTCTGCCTGATGACAAGTTGGTCTCCTTTGTTGAACACTGTGCTTCGAGCAGACCGGCGTATGTCCATATAGGACTTCATTGCGTTGGTGAGACAAATCAGTGGTTTGAAATTTATCACTATCAATAGATGTCTCAGTGGTCTATTGTGGCAATTTGGTTCTCATGGCTCCCCAAACATTAAAGGTGGCAGGGCTCTTACCCGTGATAAAATGGAGAGTTAACATGTGTTGGAAATGGGGTTTCTGCTTGGCTAGCGTGTATACCTAAGCCAGGCAGAACCCACCACTCTAGTCAGAGTAAGGGAGTTACACAACCAAGATAACCCCTTCTCACCCCCTTGGTATCTTGGCAGAGCAATCAAGCTTAACCAAGAGGCAATGCGTAAAGCATTGGTGCAACAGGCACACACCAGTGTCACACTAGGCACACACCAAAAAGTCTCCACATAAGGTTATATAAAAATATCCTTTGTATTATTCATTAAAACACATTAGACGTCACATAGATCATAATCACTTGGTAGTATGTAAAATACATTTAGAGCACCACCCACATAAACTGCTGTGCCACTAGGCTCGTGTCATAATATTACAGGTAGAGCACTCAAGTAAATGGTTGTTAGTTGCACACATCACAAAACCATATGGGAGACACAATTCCTGTGTATAACATGTCATCCCAATGTACATCCTTAAACACATGCAGTAGTTAGATGCAGAGCTAAAACCCATATATCACTATTGGCCCCTCATGGTGGAGCAATCACTAAGCTATGCCATAATCACCCCAGGAACAGCCTCAGTGCTTCTAACATCAGAAATACAGTAATTTTCAGGCTTCTACAGAATGCTAGCACACCTGCACTCCTATGAGGGACAATATGGCAATTCTGGTTTCTGCAGGCACGAAGCAAGGGCCTCAATTGAGGACTCACCCTGTTTGATAATTCTATTACAGTGTCCCCCAGGTAGGTGCAGACATGAAGGGGGGGGGGGGGCACTCACACGACAACTGGTAGGGGATAGGGCACACATCCTTCCTCCCACAATCTCAGGGAGACTTCACTCAGTCCCCCCCGCCTGGGAAATGGAAGTGGAAGCTGCCAGCAGACCCGTGGTGAAGCTGCCAACCTTACATGTGGCTGAATACCAAAATAATGCCCCCAAAGTGTTGCGCAAGAGAAAAAGGGATAGGCACCAACAAGGCTGCTGCCCGCAAACACCTGGGGCTGCTGCGGCACCCTTCAGTCTCCTGTACCATCTGGTACCGCGTACTGAGCCCTCCAAGGCTTACCGGATTTCTACTCTTGCCTCAGGCTGGCCCCTTCATTAAGCTGGTGGGCAATTTCCAGGACCACCCCGGGCCTGGTTTCACTTTTCCCCTGAATCTATGTGCCCCCTCAGTAGCTCCATGAAGATCACGTAAACCATCAGCCCTCTGGGCCGTGCTGCTAGAGGTGCCCGAAGTACAGCCTCAGGGAGGTTTCAACCTTCCTGTGTTGCTCGTCCTGCTGGCAGGCCCCGCCCACTGGGGCGGCCACGTCTGGGCACTTCCTGATTATAGTGCAATGGGGGCAGCGGCGGTGAACAGTCGTACACTGGTTCTTTGCAGCTGAGGCGTGCCGGCTTGGTGCGCTCAGCTCAGACCACATGCAAGCAGCCCCATCCCACGGACACATGCTGATTTGACCAGAGACACAGCTGTAGTATACAGCCCTTCAGGAAAATAAAGCGCTTCCCATGCACTTGCCAAATGTACACGGTGGTGCCCCAACATAAAATGCTCAACATATGTTTGGCCTTCAAAATAAGATGGGGGAAGAACACCGTGCACACCCTTCAACTTTGAGCAGTTACAAAAATTGCTTCCAGGCACTTTTAGGGTGGGAGACCAATAAAGCGCTCTTCCAGGCTTACTGCTTGCTAAAAAGTTGAAGAACTGTCCAGTCCTTCCCCTACTTAATGCAGGAGCAACCACTGCAAGCCGTCCTACCCAACACAAATCAGGGTTAGTGCTCCTCACACAGCTTCTTCAGCTCTCCTCCCAGGCAAGTCTTTTTTAGATATAGTACGGATATTTCCTGAAGTCTTTTGTATCCCTGAGACTTTCAACAGGAGGCCAGCACACACAGCCCATTGGAGATTCTTCACAAGCAGGATACCACAGCAGGGCAGAAAGATTCAGTCCTTTTCCTCCACCACAGACAGAAAAAGCAACTGCAGGCCAAGGCAGTGCTCCTCATACAGTCCTTCTTCTCTTCTTCTTAGGAGGGTCCTCTTGTTTATTGAAGTAATCTAATGTCCTGGGGTTTTAGGTGCAATACTTATACGCTAAAATGTATTTTTTCTCTTTGTGGCAAGGATCTCTGAACCCAGTCCAAACCAGTCCTTTCCTCCCATGTGCAGCATGATCATAGTGAGCCAAGACAGCATTGTGCAAAAGGACACACAGCCTATTTGGGTGAAATCACAACTTCTCCCACCACTCTAAATGTAGACCAGGTCTATTCAGCCCTGCTGAGGAGTCACCCAGGCAAAGCAGGGCACACCTCAACACCACCAGTGACTGTCTAGAGTGAATGCACATCTCAGCTCCTGTCACTCACACACCAGACACTAAATACACAAACAACTAGAGGCACAGAATGGTAAAGTATGAAAATGCCCACTTTCTAAAAGTGGGGTTTTCAAACACAGGATTGAAAAACCACCTTCTCCAAAAGGTGTATGAATAAATTCTTAGTTCAGAGAGTCTAAACTTCATTTTCCTATCTTGTCCCTATTGCAAGTTACCCATGTAAAAATGTTACAGTGCAACCCCAATGATAAGCCTATGGGACAGATAGCCTTTCAACTGTGAGAAACGAAATACACAGTATTTCACTATCAGGACATGTCACACACACACCAGTACATGTCCTACCTTTCACATACACTGCACCCTGCCCATGGGGGTACCTTGAACTGGGGTGGCGAAGTGAGCTAAAGAATGATGATGGATTCAACTCAGATCTGTGACTGGGGGTGAGTGTCTGAAAAGTTTCAGTGCTCCGTCCATCATCTCCTTGTGTTAGCTTTGTTTGCCCTAAGTTGGCAGGGTATGCCCAGATGTGGGTCCTTGCTCACTTTGCCACTGGATTCAAGCTAGCCTGGCTGAAGTGGGGTGTTACCCCGAAACCGGTCCCAGAATGCTTGTTTCTGGTCCAGGGTAGACATGGCTTGGCAGTTCGGGCTGGACTGTTCCAACGAGGCACAGGTCCAAGACTGATTTGCATATAGCTGTGTCTGAACTGGGGTGGCAAAATGAGCTAAAGAATGATGATGGTTTTAAACCACATCTGTGACTGGGGGTGAGTGTCTGAAAAGTTTCAGCGCTCTGTCCATCATCTCCTTGTGTTTGCTTTCCTACCTTAGGGGTGCCTTACATGTACGGAAAGGGAAGGTTTGGGCCTGGCAAGTGGGTGCACTTGCCAGGACAAACTGGCAGTTCACAACTGCGTGCATAGACACTGCAATGGTAGGTCTGAGACACATTTACAGGGCTACTCATTTGGGTGGCAGAACCAGTGCTTCACTGCCACTGGTAGCATTTGATATGCAGGCCCTGGCACACACTGTGCACTTTACTAGGGACATATCAGTAAATCGAATATGGCAATCACAGGTAAGCAATCATTGTCACAATTTATACAGAGATCATATGCACTTTAGCACCGATCAGCAGTGCTAAAGCGCCCAGATCCTATAGCCAACAAAAACAGGATCTGAAATATAGGAGGCAAAAGGCAAAGAGTTTGGAAATAAACCTGTCAAAAGGGCCACGTCTAACAACATGTATGCACAAAGTGTAGACTGAAGAACTGATTTAAGTTAAAGATTTTCCAGAGCTACGTGCTGAACAGTCTTCTTGAGGGTACTCATAAATCTCTCGACCACATCATTTGCTTGTGGCCAGAGAGATGTGCTTTTCTGATGCTTGACATTTAAATGTGTAGCAAAATCTTTAAATTCTCAACTGTTGAAAGGCAGCCATTTTTAGAATTCGAAATCAAAGGAGTATCGCATGTTGCAAAAATACTTTCTAGTCTCTCAATGACTCTGTCATGAGTAGTTGCCAACAGGGGAAAACGGTAACACTCATCAACAATTACTAGTAGATTATGTCCACTATCAAGGGGTCTAAAGAGATCAATTGCAATCTTCTCCCATGCATGCTTTGGGAGATCAGACATGTTTAACGGATGTGGGGTTATCTTAGATGACAAACTGTTGCACAAATGACATGTCTTTGACTCTTTTTCAACTCTTTCAAGATGAGGGAACCTCACTTGGTCCCGCAAAGCTTGTTTTATATCAACAATTTCACAATGTCTCTGATGGGCCAGTTCAATAACTTGTTGTATATATCAAAGTAAAGAAGGTTGATAGAGCCATTTTCTGTATTGTGTGTTAAACTTGCTACTGGCAGAAAAAAAACCAGGGCTTTTTATTTAATGTTTACCCTTTGGTGGCATGCTTCACCATAGTACTCCTCCCGTTCTGCTGCAGAATGGGGCATGCTGCTACCTGCGAAAAACACAAAGGCACTGAATGGTATACACTAGATGATGGTAGGAGTTGGAGGTTTTTTTTTCTCAAATTAAAAATACCTGCCTGGTAGGAAATCTATGCTTTATTCCATCCTTCAGATGGTATGGTTAAAAAGGGAAGAAATGCAGAAAGTATGTGTGGTCTTGATGATCATTACCTCTACACAGGCCACATGTTTCAAGCCACCCTTCACCATGGCTATCTTCAGAACCAAGGAACTAACTCCCTGATTCCACTACTTATAAGATTTTATAATCATCGCAAAGTGTAGCAACGTAACACAATCTGCGTGCTCAAATACACATCTCACCTACTTGGTGCTATAGTCTGCCAAACATATAAAAAGCAAATGTTTTGCTCCATAGGTTCTCTGTTGGCAAGGCAAGCCTGAAGTCACACTTACATCAAGGTCTCTCCTCAACTAATTAACCTGAGAGCACATCATCGGGTCTATACTTGTTGTTTCAGTATCTTGACCCTTGTAATATGATTCTTTCTTGTGTAACTGAAAGTGTTTCTTGCACATTTTTGATTTTCTGGCATTCAAGGTCATCATGAAGAGGTCGATTATGTTTTCATCACAACTGGTGTGTATTAATATCCTTGAGTGTTAGAAAATCCCTGTCAGTACTTGTGACTGCAATTATTTGTTCTACCAGTATGGCAGCAGTGATACTGAACTTCACAGTTAAGTTAATTTAGGCATAAGGCACTTTAGAATTAGTGCCATGACACTGTATTTGCACACATGAGAAGTAGTCAGCAGGGTTTTGATTTTTTCCTGGATAATGCACAATCATGTAATCATACTCCTGCAATCACAACCCTCCCTTCTCAATGTGATGGAGCATCTTGGCTTTAGGATTGCCTAAAATGGTGAGCAACGCTTGGTGGTCAGTGACAACTGTGAAATATTTTCCATAGAGGAGCACATAAAAATGTTCACAAGCCGACACCACAGAGAGGCTTTCTTTTCCGGTTGTTAATAGGCACATTCTGCCATTGGCAAACTTTGGCTAGCAGAAGCCACAATGTGTCTTGGAGCATTGGAATGTCCAGAGTGCTGGGCAAGGTTAGTACCAAACCCCACTATGCTTGCATTAACAACAACCTCCGGCTGCAATTTTTGTTCAAGTATGCCATTTCAGTGGTGTTTTCAATTGCATGCTTGATTTTCTTGAAGCTTTGTTCACATTCGCTTGACCATTGAAATGGAACATTTAGGGCCATATTATCAAGGAACAGCGTTAAAATTATCACCGCTTTTGCGGCAGGAAACTGCCGCTAAGGCGGCGATATTGGGCTTGATAATATGCCCTTCTGAATTCCCATAGAAGCCCAGGTTTTGGTGTGAACCTGGGCTTCTATGGGAATTCACCAGGGTATATTTTCAAGCCCATTATCGACGCTTTAGCAGCAGTTTCCTGCCGCTAAAGTGGCGATAATGTTATCACCGTTCCTTGATAATATGGCCCTTAGTTTTCTTAAGTCTCTTAATGGGACACACACAGTGGCAAAGTCACATATATACCTTGAACAGTAACTGGTGATACCAAGAAAGGATGCCAGCATAATTACATCTTGGGCAGTAGAAGTTGATGACAAGTCCTGTATTTTATTTGGATCTGGAGTCCTTACCTCATGAGAAAAGAAATTACCAAAGATGTTGAGTTTGGTTTGATGAAACTCACACTTTGCCACATTTAAAGTGAGACCTGCATCAGCAAGTATACAACACAATTGTATAAGAGCTTTATCATGCTCCTTTCAATTGGCCCAAAAAATAGAGTGCCATCACTGTAATTGAAAGCATGTGTAACTGGCTGTATTATGAGATGAATGACATCATGAAAAGGTTCGGCAGCTGAAGACACTCCGAAACATAGCCTTTTTTATCTACATAAACCAACATGAGTCAAAAAGGTAGTAACGTACTTGCAATTCTCTTCCAGTTTGAGGCTGGTGATACCCTTTGTTTGAATCAAAGCAGGAAAATACTTTAGCTCCTTTCAGCTGCGTAATCATGTTGGCATTGTGCGGACCTGGATGTCCTTTTCTCTCAAACACCTGGCTCCTCCACTGTCCTTTTTTGGCACTACTGCTATGGGTTATACTCATGGTGTCGGACAAGTGGATCCCTCAATGATTTAATAAGATATCAAGTTCTTTCTACAAACTCAAAAAGCACTAAGAATACTCCCTCATGCCCTACCCATTCACTAGATTAAGAGACTTAATCTCTCCTGGGCCATAAATACAACAGTGACACTCAAGAATATAATTCTCATTTATTTTTTATTTTTTCATTTCTCAATATATTTTGTAAAATTTCATGTTATTATTTCATTTTTTCATTTCATGTTTTATTTTTATTTTTTTATATACACAAAAAAATGTTATTGTCCATCTCGAAAGACAAAATCAGTACTATAATAACAATAAATACATATCAAGCACTTTCTACAAACTCATCCATCGTTACACCAGCTCTCTGCCTTCCCAAACTGAAGATGTACTTTTTATAGTCAGCTTTTGGCATTAGCTTGAACTTGGCATTTAGTGTTTCTTTGATTTGCTCTTTTTTACTCCTTCACCTGCAAAATTCTTTAGATACTTAATGATCTTTTTGTTATTTGATTCTTCCAGATCATCAATGAAATCATCAAAGTTTCAATCTAGTCAGTCCTTATGTCACTGATATTTTGCTTTTTGGTGGTGTCTAGGAGAACAGTAGTTTTATGAATGTAGCAGAATCATAACTAAGGCTCCCGGTTTTCTGTGTTTACGGATTTTTAAGACAGAAAACAAAGAGTTTCCTGTCCGTCTTTATTTTTAAAGATGGAAAAATGCAGAAAAGTGTGCTTCTTGTGGGTGACTCTCCATGCTGTTTTTAGTGATTTCCAGGACAACAGCTGAGCAGATAAGCAGCATGCAAAGTTAAATATAGGTTGAGATTTCCCTAAATGCAGGTGTATGGTAACATATATTTGTATTATAGCAATATTGATAAATACCAATAAGATGGGCAAAAAATAAATATGGATAAATACAGATGGAAATGTTAAAAAAATAAATACCATAAAACCGGGATCCCTAATCATAACCCGTGATCCTTTCTGCTACCGGGAGTGGAGATTGCTCTGGCAGCATCTGCTGCCCGCTTGTACCGACACCTTCGTCATGCACTACCTGCCTGCTGATATTTGGGTCGTCGTGCCCACTCTCTTGCTGTAAGGTGCAGTATTCTTCTATAGCAGTGAGTAGTAGCTTTGTTTCTTGCATGAATTCTTTGCCCTTCTCACCTCTTTGCTTTATATCAGGTTTCTACAACCTATAGCAATTCTTGGTTTTCACCTGCTTCTGCTCAGATTTTTCTCTTGAACCTGGCTGCCGCTGCTGGCTGCACTTTCCGTACCTGGTTGCCATTGCCTTTAGCATTTCTTGATGTCAAAAATGTCTCAGCTTTTAGTGCTTACGTGCATTGCACTTGGCTAGCACGGCCTCTAGCGCTTCTCTGTACCTGACTTTCCTGCCTATAGCACTGTCCTACTGTGTCGCGTTGGGATGCAGTGCTCCTTGTCTCAAGTTTCCTTTAAGGCCTTCTTTCCTCACAGGCCTTGCACTGGCTGGAGTGGCGCTTTGACTCCACATAGACCAACTGTCAATTTTCACCTTGACTGAGACACATGTGGCATGCACAAGCAGTTTTGCTGGACCATGACAAACTCTCCAGGAGAGCACTGTCAGTTCTTCGGGTCACAGGGTTTATGTAATTCTACTCTCTTATCGCCAGTTGTAGTGTCCTAACCCAGCCTGGTTACATGTAAATAATCATGACACACACGGAGCCTGGCATTATACGCCTTTATTCCTCAACGTGTAATCGATAACTGAACATTCTGCATCATGAATTCCTTCACCCACACCTACGCACTTATGTCACTGTTCTACGGAGTCCATCAGGAACCAAAATGGCCCCTTCATCTCTAACTCACAGGACACTGTAGGCACTTCTAAATGATGCACATATTTTCTCTAGGTTAACCTTGCTGCTTTGTGCCATAGCTACCACGGATCGAGCAGAGTTTCAAAGTGCTGAAACCTTTTGCTGGACCTAAAAGGTTGTGGGCCAAAGTTGAGTTAAACGTGCTTTAGAGAGTGTTGATGAAGAAAGGTTTTGGTCCTCATGCAGATGAATCTTGGCAAGGAATATTAAGACCCACATTTACTAACAATTTGCACCACTGCTAAGTGATGCAAAGTCATGCAAAGTAGCCTCAGAGTAGCTCATCAGTTTTTACTTTCTGTTGCAAAAGGTACTTTGCACTGGAAACCTATTTTTTTCAGCACCAAATGATATCAATAGAACATCTGATGCAACATGAATCAGGTTGAAGTGCTTTGATATCTCTGGTTCAAGGTCTGATAATAACAGTAACATAAAGAGTGTAGTTTGGATTGACGTGTTTTTACCTTTTTGTTTTAAAGAATGCATCTAAGACTAGCAGCTTGATGCATAAACGTTATGTCAGAAATTCCCCTATCCGATAAGCCATCATATAAAAGGCCTGTCAAGTGATCTCTTGGCAAGAGAGGTCCTTCACACAGATTATCATCCAAGATACTGCCAGAAAATCTTTCCAGAGACTTGCAGATTGCCGCAGCTTCCCATGCCTCGCTGAAAGTAGATACTAGGCGAATTCGGGAGGAGAGGAGTTGATGATTGATGAGTGCTTTCCTTTCAGCTACCGATAACTATAGCCTCTTGCTGTAAACAAGTGTACAGTGCATAGATTCTACAAAAGAAGCTCTTGATGCAAGTTACACTACTTCATGCTCTCATAGTACAGTGCATAGAAATAGATTTTAGGTGTTAAGTTGCTAGGTGATATATCTACTATGGTAGAAATGTTCATATTGTTTTTGTTCTTCACAATATGCTTTAGTGTTGTTTTAATAATATTGTGTCGTTTAAATGTGCTAAGCAATAGGATGAGCCAGTTGATATAAATACTTTTAAGCATAAAGTGTTTTTTAATAATGTAATACTTGTGTGTGATATTGTTAAGAACGAAATTGGGCTAGCAAATTACCACTGAATCTCTGTTTAGAGACTGTTGGGAACCTAGAAAGCATGGACACCACATCAACTATGTATTGAGTTGGGTTGTTTGGGGCACTAACACCCTCTTTTTTCACAATCACTTGTGCATTGAACAAAATTCACTTGTGAACCCTATTGGTTGAAAAGCAAATTTTCTAAAGCTAAACCAGAGTCTTAGTTTATGCAACAGGTTGATGTGCTGAATTTAGTTACAATTGAGTAAATCTGTCCCAAAAATTGTAAAATATGATGCAAAGGCAACACATAAAGTAAAAAATGAGATATGGATGATGTTCTATTTTAAAGCACAACAATGGTCAATGACTATGAAGGGGCATCAAGATCCTGCAGTGAGGTCAGGAAAGGAAGAAATGAAACCACATTTGTTGGGCGATCCAAGGACCCAGAGGGAAATTATACTGCTGTGAAATTCAGAATAAGCAAACAGGCTTTTTTTTATATGACGAGTCTCCTGGAAATCCAAAGGTAGAGATAGGTTGCTATTTAACTTTGAGTCAGACCAGAGAGTTGAGCAAAGTCGATAAAAAAAGTTATCACCTGCGAAATAGAGATGGTGGAAAGGATAATGAAAAGATCAGTCTTTGGATCTGTTAGTGTAATATATGTTCGAACCTTTACTTATTACATATAGTCCAATTTAATGGCATCCAACTCAGCATGTTGCTATGTTGCTGCCCAGGTTGAATATTGCAGAAGTCAGACAGCTGCTTAAAGATTTGGATGTCAGACAGAGGTCTGGTTTCTCAAAGTGCCCTGATTGGATCCTTTACTTCCACATGAAGTGATGATAATGTCACGACCTGATGTTAAAGTTTTGGCAATTAGTGGACAGTATGAGTGCTGAAAAGTGATACGATGAGAGAGCCAAGAATTGTCAGTCCTGTTCGTTGGATTTTTGGGGTTCTTTGACTGACATGATTTATCAGAGGAAGCATATATTAAAAAAACAAGTGTGGGTCAGAGAATTGTGCTAGTGAATACAATACACTGTTTGCTTGATAGGAAACACTAACAGAACATTGTCATCGAAAGAAGGAAGAGCATATCATTCAGAAAAGAACTAGATCTGATTACTTCGCTATAAATTAAAGAGGTTTATCAATGCAGGGAACATTGTTTGGTGATGATTTCCTCCCAGATATATGTAAGTTGGTAGGATCATTTAATTTGATTCAGAATGTGCAGCAATACATTATTGTAATTATCTGGATAATTGTCTATAATTATTGGGTATTCTTCCATCCATGTCTTCCAGAGTTGTTGTACTTGGTGACTTTAACCTCTAGTTCAATACTTCCTTCTCAAGTCGGGCTGTAATTATTTTTGAAATCTGTAAACCTTTAGGGCTGTTCCAGCTGGTAGGCTGTGTTACTCACACCCCAAGGGGTATAGAAAGGGGAATACTCTGTTGAGCCTCTAGTCTTGACCACCTTTCTCTTGCTCAAGCCTACATTATGCCAAAATCTACATTCCCATGTGTCAGCTGTTATCCCTGCTTTGGGACTGGTTGCTTCTAAAGCAAGCGTAACATAGATGTAGCCTCTGATAATTTCAATAGGCTTGGAAAATATTAGGCCTAGGTATTACCATGATGCTCTGGTGAATATATAGTCTTATTGAATTGCTTAGGCAATCCCTCGGTCATGTGCCTTTTCATCAATGAAGACTACTTGATCTCCTATGTTAAGTAATTGGTGGTTTGGTGTGGAAGAATAGATAGAAAGTTTTCCAACAATGCAATCAGAAGGGAAATTGTGCCTCAGTTATTCTGAAGTGTCTTGTTCTGCTTATTTTTTATGGCTATAGTGCTACAAAATATATCTGAACACCTCTTAAGCCACTTGTTTCAATGAGGCTATCAGTCCAGTCTTGCATTTTCAATCCTGCTCTTCAAGAGGTCAAGGACCTTACTTTCACATGGTACTGTTTCTATTGCCCCTTTACAATTGCTCATGATAAATTGTCTGCTTATTTCTATCACAAAACACACTCTATATGTGAGCGCATTGACCCCATTGTTTCGTTAGCAGAGTGTTGTGACAAGAATTGTCCTTGCACAGTGACCAGGTGTGTGCACTGGAACTGAGTGCCTGTTTGCACGTGAAACTGGTATTCTGACTTTTCTGGGTACCGCTGGTATCACACTAATTTAATGTACCTGCAGAGGCATTCATCCGCTCCTGGTAATGTGATAACCAGATCCTGTTCTGTGACCTGGAGGGACGCACAAAGCATGACCTTATGGCAAGCATTGGACCACTGATTTGAGCCAGTCACACAAAACAGTGTTGGTAGCATAGTGACTTTATTTGAGTATTTAGTATGACCGGACCCTATTCTATGAGTCAGAAGCTTTACTGAAAAGGGTGTGTGTGTGTGTATGTATAGCGAGTGTGTAGTGAGTGTGTAGTGAGTGTACAGCTCATGTATGTTAGAAGGACTCTGCATGGAAGCCGTGGGGATCCGTTTTGGATGGCCTATAATTTGCATGGCACAATATGAAGTGTGGTTACAGCTTCCACAGGCAGTGGAAATGTATAGCCTACATTCCTGTGAATGGAAGATGGAGACACATAAAAATAAGTAAGGAATGTTGGAGACAAATCACTGTTAGAAATCCTAGCAGGATCTTGTTAGCAAATAGCGGTTAATTAGGTTTGCTGAGCACTGCTGTTTGATAAATGGCAGGAATGGGGTAAAATGCAATTTCTGTTGATCAAGGTGAGGATATTTCTAGGCAAGGTCTTCCCAGATTACTGCTTCAGAAAGACTGGTAACATATAGGTTCAGAGATCCATCACCCTGAACAAAAGCTGTGTATAAAGAGCAGCTACAAAATGACATTTGAAGGCTGCTTCTGATACCTTAAATATTGGAGCTGTATGGAAAATAAATATGAAAGTGCAATCCAAATTACCCCACTTTGATCCAGTTTAAAGTTCTTCATGACCAAGGAGGTGAGTGCTTTGCAGACTACTCAAAAGGACTGCTGTGTGACCAGGGCTGGTGTCTGAATAACGGGCAGTCTCCCAGAGGTGACGGGAACTTAGGTGAGCAGTTACCACTTCAAATATCCCACCCAGACATAATGAAGTCCAATTCAATGATCTAAGCAGGACAGATCGCAAAAGACTTGTTCTCAGCTCTTGCTTGCAATCGAAGCATATCTTCACCCACTCCAGAACAGAAATATATTGCCTGGGCAAGAAATTCTTGTCACGAGGTATGCAGAAACTGTTTAGCCCAGTAATTAAAAGTGCCTCAAAAAGACCTTTAATTTTGATTAAAAAAACAAACTCATACTCAGAATCCAAAAAGTAATGGAGACCCATAGAGCAGAAGGGTGACAAAAAATAAGGGAAAGCATTTCCATCTCCTTCTGTTCAAAATTGATTTTAACTATTATTGTAAGGAAGATGAACTGGAGCCATTAAGTAAGCATCTTATTCAGCCTTATCATCCAATATCCTTTCAAAAGAATTGTAGTGATATTGATTGCTCACCAACCAAATGGTGAATTATCTTAGATTTATAACTAGAGGAAAATATTTGGATTTTTTCCTCAACTAAAACGTATTGATTAAAAAATCTTTCACTTTTACTTAATGATCATAATGATAATTCTTTCTACTTGTATTAAAATAGCATCTTCCTAAGGATAAAGTGTTGGCTAGAAAGGCCATTTGAACTGGGTCCTGTACCAATTGGAGGACCCAAGTATTGCTTGTGATTTCAACAAGGATATATTTTCTGGGTTAGGTTAACACATACATCCCTGGTGATGTAATTTGTGAGAGCCACTGACGTTGCTAGCTATCAACGGCCTGGGCTAATTTATAGTTTGTCGGAAAGGGTACTCCATTGAAACAGCACTGGAGTATCCGTTCAGCAAAACTGAGGGTCCGCTCGCCTCATTTTGAATCGGGCGGACCTTCAGTATGTTGACGGCTGAGACTAATATATCTCTGCCGCCGACATACACTTTAGACAGCCCGATAGACTAAGGGCTGACATGGGTTTGGCCATTTGGTTGAAAACGCTTAGAAAACTGGACAAATGGCCAGTTTTCACTGTCTGTTACTACCAAGTAAAACACAGTGGTAAGGTACAGGAAAAACTACAAAATGAACCCCATGCCATGGAAGAAAACTCCCATGGTGAGGGATACTTTTTTTTTTTAGGAAAATCTCACTTTGAGATTTTTTTTCAAAAAGGTTTGCTGCACAGATCCGTTATGTTGATGGTAATGTCTGTCAAACTTTCAATGCACTTACAGGAAACTCTGTGACTGCAGACATCTCCAAATTCGCCGGGTGGGCACTGCCTCTGGGCGACGAAGGTCTTTGCTCCCTTGACCTGACGGGGTAAATACTCGCCCATCAAAGGCCCGCTCATCCTCAGTAGAAAGAACAGGACTGATATTTAAATTAGTTTACTTGCGGAGCTTTGACAGGAACTAACATGCTTGAATGTGTTTTTTATGAATTTGGCATCAAGT
The DNA here is from genome assembly GCF_964204655.1 of Triturus cristatus. Lineage (NCBI taxonomy): Eukaryota > Metazoa > Chordata > Amphibia > Caudata > Salamandridae > Triturus > Triturus cristatus. The sequence goes on from NC_140595.1 coordinate 565,962,727, forward strand.
AGCACATTAGTCGCCTTAAAACCACATTAACTAAACTTTATAGGTAAAGTAATCAGAAACATGCCTTCTTGTACGCCATGGAAAGAGTTTGCATTTCCCAGGAAGCAAATAGATATTAACTCACTCTCATAAACACCTTATGCGACTAGGCTCCCTTCTCCTTTAGCTTTTACATTCAGAGGCAAGCATTCTTTGAAGTGTTTTCTTACTGTCACCTGCTACATGCAGACTTTTGCTGCGGCATATGTTAATCACTGTTTGCATTTCCTATTCTTGAAGAAATCGTTTTCTTTCTAAAGAACTCTTTACCATTGCTGTTGGGCGCTCTGCACTCCTATGTACTAATTGTCAATGGAAATACCTGCAGGTCCTGCATCTATTGATCGGGATCTTGGAATTGTAATCAATATCATGTTTTTTTTATTCGTTGTTTTTTTTTTTAGGTGAACCCCAAAATGCTAAATTATCTGTGCAGTAAAACATTGGTAATCATGCTAGCAGCAGCGATGAAGAGTTTCATACTGTGCTAGAAAATTCAGATTAAAGGGACTCCTCTATTGTGTTTGAATGCAATATAATGACCCTCTCTTCCTGAATGTTGAAGTTTTCGTGCCCCTGCTACCAGCACAAAATGTGTCTTGAAATAAAACCAAAGTCTTCTTTTTAGTTCGCTTTACAAGGAAAGACGTTCATGCAAAATGCTCTGTCATTTTTTCAATCACCAATGATGCCGTGCTTTCAATCACTTACGTCACTCTTCATGAAAATGATTCGAAGAAGTGTAAAATAGGCCAGGAGAGTTTATTGTTGATTGACATTAATTTACTAAAAGAATGCTTGTGATAAAGAGTTTTTACTGTTTTACATTCCATTAAATAGTATGATATCAGAGTACTAGAACGTGAATGTCACCTGTATGATGGAAAACAGACATTTACATTCTGATGGGTCTTTAAACCCCAATCTCCTTTGCATATTTGTATTTATCCTCAAATAAGACTAAAATGAATATGTTCTAGTCATCATATAAATTGCCCACTTTTAAAATATTTGATAGAAAAATTATGTTAAGAGACTCCACGCAGGAAAAGTGCTTTCTGTTCTCTTTATTACAAACAACAATACATGGGACAGCCACTAAAGGACAAGCCACCAACCAACTGATCACTGGTTGTTAAGGACATCCCAAAGTTCCATGTGATGCCCTCAATACTCCATATGGTACATAAGAGTATAAGGGGCAGAAACAGGTTACAACGCATTAACCCAACCTTTAAATAACTAGTGACTGTAACAACAATTGAAAATGTTTGAGCAACCAAAAAAAGAAAAGAAAATAACACAAAAATAAAAAACAAAAACTGTTTGGGGTTTGAAGTTATAGGCTAAATATCTAAAGAAGACAGAACAGTAACTGTGTAAAAAAAAAAGAAAATACATTTGTACACCAAGAAGAATAGATCTTACAATTTTACAATGTCAAGATGATTCACAAACATATTACAAATCAACATATACTCTTATGTTGGTGTGATATGAGAAATGAGCCTGCACCAGAATCTGACTCTGGCGGGAACCCCGAGGCACCATGAGAACACCAGTCAGCCCGCTAGTGTTGGCTGGTGACACAATACCAAGCAGCTCCAATCCCCTTATCAGCCCAACAAACAGGGAAATGACCCGGGGGTACTTGGTTGGGGTTTGAGAGAGACGCCAAGAGTTGAGTGAAACCAGTATATGTGACACTCTACTGTCAACTCCCACTATGGCATGGGGAGCACATGGGTGAAGGTTGTGGGCAAGATTTATGAGCACTATATAATAAAGCAGCCCCGTTTTTCCTAAACACAAGAGAAAAGCATATTATCCCTGTATACCACACAGGCCCCTGATACTGAGACTTCATCAAGGTGTGGTGGTGGTAACTCCTCAGTTGCTATTGCCTGAGGAGCCCTGTTCCCTTTATGTTTTCCACTAGGGTAGCCAACCAAGAGCCATGCAAGAAGCACTACAGATGAGAGAATAGCACTGGAGCAACAAGAACCCCATCAACCACACTATATTCTACTATATATAAATGCAATAAACCCTTTTAATTTGGAGTCTGAGTCATTCTCCGCACCCCGTTACAGTTTGCTTAACTATAAAGGAACATTGAGGACCACCTGGGCAAAAAGTGGGCTTCAAACTTTAAAGCATAATCCTTGAGATAAGAGGGGACTTTCCTGAGTCATGAGGTTTGTCGCAAGCTACCTGCACCCCATCTCTCATGGCCCCTCAACTCTTGTCCCTCTTCTCCATTGCTTTTGTCAGTGTTGTGATTATAGTTTCATAACCTTGACATACTCCACACTTCTCCCTCACTCGGAACAACAAACATTTTCTTAACTTCAATTATTTGTTTGAGTCCCATGACAATTGTGTCTCTCTCTTTGGAGTCCAAACTGGTCTTTTCAAATAAACCCTTTCACCCACCTCCCATTTGTTTTGTCACACACCATGTTTTTCATCAAACCGCCCCATATGTCTCCTGGTATTTCTTGATCTTACATGATGGTATGCTTTCCAACCCTCTGCGTCCACTTAACCATACTGGGTTACATTTAGACCCTGCAACTCTTCCTCTGAGTTTCTGTAAGGGAGAAATTCCAGTCACATTATTTGGTGCATTGGGATGCGCCCACTGCTTCTCACATAGAATCCCTCTCAGTGGTACCCTGTTCTAGCTGCAGATTGCACACAGGCCGTTGCCAATCAGTTCATGCACTTCACTAGACCATTTGATTGTGGCGCATACAGGGCAGTGCAGTAATACATGATAAAAAAATTCTTCAAGAAACCCCTTTATCTCCTGAGAAGCAAATGGAATGCCATTGCCAGTCACTGTGAATTTGGGGATGTCTTTACACGCAAAAACACCCCTCAAAAATTCTAGCGCACTCTTAGTTACAATTGAACTCATGCAACAAGCTGAGACCCACATGGAAGTGTAGTCTCCCAACATTAGAGCAAACTTCTCATTTGGTGATAGCACTTCAAATGGGCCCTCTATGTCTAGTGCTAAATCTCTGACCACCTCCTCCACTTATCTGTCTACACCAAGTTACAATTTACTGTACAGTCTGAGGGAATTCAAAAGTTGAATGGGTATTATCTTTTTCTCACCTGCCCTGACTTTTTTCAGGATAGTTCATAAATCTTTGTCATAAGTCAAAAACTATAAAGACTTTTGAAGACATTTAGTCATGAGCACTTTAATACAAAATATTCAGCAAAATATTTCACTGATGAGCTGGATTCCAACACTAGGATTTAGGGGTCGCCACAATACAAGAAGAACAATGTGTGCCCACCTTAGGAATACTAAGCAGTTGGTTGCCAACACAGAAAAGAAGAGAAGAAAGCCAAAGGTCTACAAATTCTATAATAAATGAACTAGAGATTGTGACATTCAATAATGAGCCTATATTTACCAATGCAGACTAGTGTCTTAGCTGTGCTCCTAAAGAAATGCCACATACTTACACAAATTTTTTATGAGAAATTGGAAAGAGAGCAAGGATGTCCATTAATGAAGTGCACATGCTGCAAGGACAGACGCTGCCCTAGAATTTAATTCCTATTCAGACCCAAAAAAGTGTTAGATCCATGTCCAGAGCAGTGTCAAACGTTTACCAAAAACAATGTACGTTCCTGAAGGGAATTAGCACTCTGGTGGGCAGTGTGTTTCAAGATGCTGCATTCAGTGCATGGTTGAGCTTCTGTTTTGCCTGAACTACTCTAGCATCTCAATGTTCATGGTGACCTAGAGGGGTGATATGTAAGCTGCCTAGAGTGCCAGCCATAAAGGGCAGCGGCAGGACTCCGGAATTCAGTGTGGAAAAAAGGATGCCACTATCGGGCTTCTTTGTTTTACAAATGAACGCCATGCTCACTGGAAAAGCACATGTGCAAGCATTATAATCAGCTCTTCCAAAAATGACTGTGTTTCCTATGAATGTTATTCTATCCAATCAGAAGTAGGGTTTTTTACAGTGGTGTCCTGTCCTGTTCAAATCATAAATAGGGGAAGCAATCACAAGAGGAAGATATGTCATAATGTATTTGGTCCCTAATTCCCTGTTGCTTTCTTTGCCCTCTTGCTCCTATTTGTCCCGGATTTTTCATTCTATAAGTCAGGTTATTATCTAGAACTCTATGCCTGGGATTCTTACTTGGTGGTTTTATACGACTCAGTGGATGTTTGGTGCCTTTGCAATTTCTTCAGTAACATTCTTCATTTCCAATACAGAGCTACAAGACTGCCAAGGAGGTTTTTTCCTCTTTGTTGTTTTTTGCCTCCTAACGTTGACCTTCTTAACTCCTTCAGTGCCCATGACGAGATGGTCTCGTCATGGAGCGCGGTTGCGCTGTGCCCATGACGAGACTATCTCGTCATGAACCCCGCCCGCTAATGAAAGGGCCGGCACAGGGCGGGGAAAGGGCGGGGCACTAAAGGGGTTAAGGAAACATATGTTTTTTTTCTGCAGGATGGCTCCAAAGTCACAGGGACAAGTCACCTTTTCATGCATCAACCAAGAGGAGAGCTCAACAGGCCTTCTCAGAGTCCAGTTCTTTTTTTTAATAAATCTTTTTATTCAATCATAAAACATAAATCATACAAATCAAACAAATCAGTACATTACTATAATCTCACAGTACATAAGTCTCAAGACACAGCGAATATATACATTTAGGCATTGGGAAACATTACAAAAAGAGCATACTTTGTCGTTCCACATTTAAACACTCAAATATCTTCATCGTTTACCACTAGGGAGGGAGGGCAACAGGGGCGCACAGCAGACCCTACTCTTGTTCCATGGATCCCATATTCTGGACCATTTTTGTGGGCAACATCTACTTTCATAAACCACCCTCTCAGCCTGCATGCACCAATCCATGTCTAACTCCCAATCTTTGTAACATAGCTGAACTCCACCCCTCCATGTTCTTGCAATGTTGCGCTTCGCCACCAAACACCCCAGCGTAACCCACAACTTCTCGGTCCGTGACAAAGCTATGGTGTCCCAAATATTAAGGAGAAACATCCAGGGGGGGTCGTCTATTTTAGACTTACAAATGCGAGTCATACCAGCAATAACTTTCTCCCAGTACTTTCGTAGGACAGGGCAGTACCACCATTGGTGCATATAAATACCGTCTAGGCCACGATCACGCGGGCAAGCAGGGGATCCCTGTCCCCCCATCTTAACCAATACAGAGCTGGTGTAGTACGTCCGATGCAACAATTTAAGTCGTATGAGTCTGAATCGCGATCGGATCGCTACCTCGCGAGGGGATGCCAACGCTTCTCTCCAATCGTCGTCATCCAGATCTCCAACATCGTCAGCCCATTTAGCCCGCAATTTATCCTGAGCGTCTGGAGTATGATTGAGGATTTTCCAGTAAATCAGAGAGATAGCCTTCTCCGGGAGAGAGTCCAGTTCTTGACAAAAAGATGGAAGACCAGAAAAGAAAGTCTGCTGTTGTTTTGTGATTTCATGCTTAGTCTTTGTGGCCATGTGTCACTATTTTCTCTTACATAATAGTGGTGGATTTTAGGGCATAACATTTCTGTAAGATTTTGAGGTGTATGTGGATCACTCTGCTTCTTACTTTTAAGTGATCTACCTCTGTTATTCTACAATTAAGCATCTTACAACTTTCAGCATTCAGTATTATAGGTTGTTTTATCTGTTGGTGAGGATCAGATCTGCTCTAACACTTGCAAAGCAATTATCACTGCAAGAATATTTGTTCTGCTTAAAGTATGAGCCAAGGGTGAGGAATGTTACTGGAGTCTAGGCTACCTAGGGCATCCGTGGGCGATGGTGAATTTGAAAAGAACTGCATGGTTGCATGGGTTGTGGATGTAATAAATGGTTGTATTTGCAAAATACCAATTTGAAAACATATAGAAGCCAGCAGAGTGTAAAGCAAGATTGTGGAGTATTTCAAGTCTGGATCGGAAATCAAGAGTATCTGGATGATGAAGTATTGCTATACTGTGAGGTTGATTTGGAATTACCATGAGCACAGGTGTAGTGCACATTGTAGGGGTAATGATTGTTCTTTTAGGGTTCCAAGTAACACTCTTCAGTTGTCTGGTATTGGGCCCTTGTAAAAGAGTGCTATGAAGGGTGATATCTTTGCAAGATTGTTTGTGGCCTGTGGTAGACAAAAGTGTGCAAGGTAAAATTTGATAATGTGTATCATGTGCACTGTGTGATAAATCAAAGGAGATAGTCAAGTAGCTTGTGGAGAGGGTTTACAGTCATGGCAGACTGTGGGAGAAAAGTATGCTCTGTATTTCTGATCCATATTCCACCTGTCCAACTTACCAAGAACCTTACCTTCAAGTCTGTGGTGTGACCTTGCAGAGATGATGTGGGCCAACTCCACAGTTCCTACCCTCTTACTTGTGCATGTCAACTTAACAAGGAAGAACGCTGGGGTACAGAGGAGGAGGTCCTAGGTGTTTGGTTGGATGTCCCTAAACGAGCACAGTTGTCAAACCTTCAAAACAAGGAACAAGTAGCTGTAAACTATATGAGTAGTTCCCTTTGTAATCCCCACCCTGCACTGCCAATGAGTAACTTCCTGTGATCAACGGTGTCTTCCTTGAAGGCATGCCTGTTTGCTGTTCTGCAGCCAGTAGCGGGATGTCTGCTAACTTGTTCTGGAGATGTGCCCAGGAAAAGGTTGACTCTATGAAATACAAACACATAATGTGAGCATCATAGCAAACGTCGAAGCACTGAAAGCTTTACATGGGATAAAAAACACCAATGACAATGTATTAGCTCTTCATAATAATGTTAACTGTCCCAGTTTATTCAAGAGAATGTTGTTCACATACAATTGGTCAATAGTAACAATTGTTCGAGAATATCCTTATGTACATCACCAGGTATTGTCTTCACTAGCCTTTGTGCTCTCCTTTAAATTTGTAATCTCAAACGTGCAGTCTCTGGTGCGCTGTCCCATTTGATACGCATAACTTGAATTACAAAATTCCTTCAGTGTGCTGTATTAGCAGATATGTTGATGTGAGTAAACAATAAGCAACTGTGTGTGCATGGTAAATTAGTATCTAATCTCCTGTGCCAAACAAATTGGTAACAATGTTCTGGTGAGCAACTAATTAGTAACAGGTTTCTTGTGCATGATTAATCAGTAGCGCTCCCATGCGTTTAATATCTTGACTTTGTAAACTAAAATATACAAGCAAGTGAATCTGTAGTAATGTTGTTCCACAATACCGTGTGCTGGGCAGCGGCGAGCACAGATCAGAGCATCGGCAATGATAAGTGCAATGTCCGCTTTCTTTTTCTTGTTTTGTTTGTGTGGTGCTGCTTCCACGGGGAGTTCTAGAGGCAAGGTGAGCCTTGTGGGCTTGGGTGTGGTTTAGATACATAGCACCAAAGACACAATATTTAAGGGCATGGATCACAATATATTTGGTGGCACTGTGTTCAAGGGCTCAGACTAGAGGGCGCATATGAGAAATGCAAAACTGATGTGCAATAAACGTGGAATATACAGACTGGAAATCAGTCATCTCTTGTGCCCATCATGCACTACATTAGTCCATTGGGTAGAATTGTTGAGAACACGACCTGGACCCATGACAGTACCCCCACCTTCAGAAGCCCAAAAGCAAGGGAGGAGGGCTTGTTTTAATCGGATGTTAGGTGTGGAAGGCTCAAACCAATCGGGAAGTGTGAAGAGCATGGGATCGGGGCTCCCAGGAATGTTCATCAGGGCCATAACCCTTCCAGTCTACAAGGTAATACAGCTTCGCCCGGATCCTACATGAGTCCAAAATGGCACGTACTATGCATTCTTCGTAGTCATCTATTCTGAATGGGGACGGTGATGTACTGATGCGACTGTCTAGGTCTATTTTCTTCGGGAGAGACACGTGAAACACTGGGCATATTTTCATGGGAGGAGGCAGGTCTAGTTTAATTGGCACTTCATTGATAACTTCAGCGGTAGCGTAGGGGCACATCTACCATGGTCAAAGTTTTTTAGAAACTTCAATAATGGGGGTGGGATGCACACCATTTCTTTCCTTATTTTCAATATTTATCCATTCTGTCCTGGTATTGCGTGCAAGCTGGTTAGGTGCCAGCCCATATGGCACCAGTCAAAAAGATCAACAAAGAACGGGGCCCACCTTGAACCCCAAACCACATGCACTGCCAAATTGCACTAATTTTGGCGAACATTATTAATTTGTGTCAGCCAATATTGTCCATATAATCCAACATTATTTGCACCATCTATGTTTTCATCCGCACGTGGAATATTTTGCGATTTCCCAGATTTCTAATGCCCAACTTGTGTCGATCCGGACCTCTTAAGTTGAACACGACTGAAGCAATGGTTCATAAAAAGCAGTGTTTTATTCAGAAAATACCCAATGCATTTCGGGCTTCAAGCGCCCTTCGTCAGGGGTCACTGCCATGAACATTAAAAAATCAACCATCTACGTCATTGTAGTAGCACAAAGTTTTTTAGAGCCATGTAGGTTTCGTTTTTTTTATGGATAACCATACTTTGTCTCCCACTGGTAACACAGGTTCTGCTATGACGGTGTGCATCGCAAACACAACAAGATGATGTAAACAGAGCTGAAACTTTTCAACCACTTACCCCCAGTCAAGAGACCTGTGTTGAATCCATCGTTCTTCTGCTAACTATGCCATCCCAGTTTGGACCCAGCCATATGCAAATCAGTCTTGACCATGCTCATAATGGGAACAGTCCAGTCCGAATTGCCAGGCCAGGTCCTCCCTGCACCAGAAACAAGCATCCTGGGACCAGTTTTGGGCTTCACCCCACAACAGTCAGACTAGCTTGAATCCAGTGGCACGGCGAGCAAGGAAGTTAGGGTGAACATAGCAAATACAACAAGATGATGGACAGAGTGCTGCAACCTTTCAACCACTCACCCCCAGTAAAGAGATCTGGGTTGAATCTATTGTTCTTTTGCTCACTATGACACCCCAATTTGGACCCACCCATGTGCAACTCAGTCTTGACCCTGCTTCTCTTGGACCAATTTTGAGGAGTAGTAGGCTATGGGATGAAGTTGCGCTAGCTTGGTGTCTCGTTGAGATAAAATACCACCTAAGGCGGTTTGGGAAGCATCAGCTTCTACCACATATGGCTGTTCTGGGTTTGGTTGCAATGTTGGATTTCTGTTTCAAGGTTTGGAACGCTTGCTTGAATTCTTGATCCCAGGCACATTTTATCCCTTTTCAGAGAAGTGAAGTGATGGGTTTATTGGTTAGCGATGAAACTTTTATAAAAATTTGCAAATGCCAAAAAAATGTGGATTGCCTTCTTTGATGTTGTGGATGGCCATTGTAAGATTGAGCCTACTGTATTTATATCCGTACTAATCCCAGTGGAACTCAAAATGTACCCAAAGAATTCCACCTCCATGGTGTTAAGTACACTTTTTTCCAAGTTCAAATAAAGATTATGGTTTTGAAGTTGCTGGAGTATCACTCGGACCTGTTGGACATGTTCCAACATTGAGTTAGAGTAGATAAGTATGTCATTGATACTTACAGTAAATGTTTATTTCAGAAAATGTAATTCCTTAAAACAGACAAAACATGTCATAATACATTTCAAATAGCTACTAAATAAACATTGTTTAAAAATATCATGAGAGTAGCATTTTCAGTAAAAAGCAGACAACAAGAGCATAATATACAGAGAAAAAACTATAACAACCTACAGGACCGTAGTATACAAAATAGAGTTAATGCATCCGTATGCTCAAAAATATAATTACAGCTTAGTGTACTTAAAAGAGAATAGTTAAGATCATAGATAAAACGAGAAATAAGCAAGTGCCTGCCTTGTGTGAACACCACAACACTCTCCAGAGACTGTTCCTCTCAATATTTAAGTTAGTAAAATCTACCATGTCAAATAAGCAGAACAAATGCACTCAACCATTTAAAATGTTATCTCTTTTCGTTTCCTAAATAGCCCTTCTACAAATAAATATTTGCTCAGCGCATATACAGTGTAAGTGGATGTATCTCCCTGTAATGCCATAAGAGCTTCATAGTGTCACTTGAAGCCTAAGCGATTACACACAAGACAAATCCATTTATGTCTTGGATTAGCATAGGCACAGCAGAAGACCATAACATGAGATATATTTTCTTTAACGGATAAGTGGCACATTGGGCATTTATCTCTGGGGTAAGTAAATGATTCTATTTTGAGTGTGCCATATCAAAACTTTAGGTAGAGCGACTTAGCCTATTGAGGCAAAGAGATATCAAGGAACGGCTCAAAGTAGTGGCTGTCTTTAAATTTCTAAAACTGGAATGATAATCTTCCACCAGCAGGGTTACAATGTACAGTATCATCCCCAAAAACTAATTTTAGTTGCTTTATTGATGAAAAGTTTAGAGAGCGCGGATCTGACCAAAAAATTCCAAGACCCAGCCTTGACAGCTAAGAGTACCTGTGCCTAAACCATGTGAAAGTAATATTCTTCTGTAGGCTCAGCAATTTGTCCTATACGGACCAAAGTCTTACCCAATATAAAAGAGGTCTTAACAAAGCAATATAATACAATCGTTTAGGTGCTACATTTAGAAGCATAAAGATAAGGGGAGTGCTTCTGGGGAGATGCAGCACGGAGTGAATAAACTTATTCTCACTGAAGGAGAGAGGTTCAACGTAAGCATACCCCAGATTTCAGCCCTGTAGAGTGCTTCAGATTGAGCCTTTAGCTTATATAAATCTAAACCAGGAAGTAAGGCTCTCGAGGTTGTTGCCTGGTGTTTTTTGTAAATAGCATATGCTTGATGCTGGAGCACTGCCTGTGTTTTGGAATGTGTGCGGTCAATGATGCCTTACTATCCAGCATAATACTTAAGTATTGAAATCTAAAAACATGCTCCCTTTTCCCCTGCTCTAAAGTTGTAATTCCTCTTCAGGATTTGTGGGGTCCGATTACCATAATTTTTGTCTTGGTTGTGTTTATCTCCAGGTCCTTAGATTTACAAAAATCACTCAAATCATTTAATAGTTATGGTAGCCCTTTAGGCGTCTGTGAGATTAAAAGTGTGTCGTCTACAAATAAAAGGGCATTTTTTTTGGGAGGATGAATATTCCCCTTAAGTAATGCTCCTATAACATCTATAACAAGGAGGCTGAGGACTTGGTCTATGGTACTTATTTTTGTTCTGAACCCAGCCTGATACGGGGTCAAGATCCTTGTGTCATTCATCCAATCATTTAATGTATGCAATACCTGTCTCACATAGATCTTCTATAGTGTGTCCAAGAGACTTATCAGCCTGTAGTTCCCTGGATTCGTACTATATCCCTTCTTGAAGATGGGAATTATTTCTGCACCTTTACAGAAATCGGGGATTGGGGCACCAGAAGCGATAGACTTGCACAGTTGGTTCACGTAGGACACCCAAACAAATAGGTCAGGGCATATTAGAACTCCTGGAATTTTGCACTGCCCAGGGGGCCTTACCCAATTTAACCGCTACAGTAGCAGTGTGTTGAGGTAAACAAATATAGTCATGAGGTGGGTTTTCATATAAATCAGGAAATCGATCCACCCAAACACCTGGATTCAGGTAGTAGTCAATCTGCAACTCAGCATGGCCACTCCCATGGGCTATGATTTTCCAGAATAGCCTGTTATCACCAGTTCTAACTGCATTCACTAAATCACTCCAATTAGAATCATCCCAGTTATGCTGGACTATAATTAAAGTTTTCCTAAATTCTGCCAAAGCAATGCAAACCTCAGCTGGATTTTTAGTTATTTAATGTGTTAACAGGGACCTTCTAAGCCTTGCTTTACTCCTTTGCATACCAGGGGTTGGTATTGATACTATTTACCCTAGATGGATTTAATTCCCTTGTTGGTGGCTTGGTTAACATCATTTTTATAGTGCCAGCTAATTTGTTATAAATGTCAACTAAGTGGATATCAAAAGGAGATACAGAACTAAAAAGAGCCAGTGCAGCCGAGAATGCGTTTTAAATGTCAAATTTTCTGCTTTCCCCATGATTGATGGCCATTTAATGGACCTACCGTCATTCACCAATGTTGATCTTGTAGTTGGAATCACAGGTGTACCACGGTCTTTGATGAAGGATCCTGAGACCTTTAAGAGAAGTGGGTAGTGATCACTGTCTTCCATGTCATGTAGGTTACAATCTACCATTTTGTACCCATGGGGATCCAATCAGAATAGAAACAATGTTTAATTGTTTAAGACCTCTTTAAGTGGGCAGCCCTTACTTGTCAGATTCTGACTTGCCATTACATGCCCAAAAACGCTTTGATATTGCAAAGTGGGCAATGTGTGTAGCTGCTACTGTATACGGAACATAAAAAATGGTGCAAAGAGAGTCTATACCGCATCTCTCATCTTCATCCTCTCTGACCCAATACATGCCATGTATGAGCTTAAAAGTTATGTTCAAATCTCCACCAATAACAATCATGCTCTTTGACTTAACATTACCAATATAATATTGCAGAATTCTTAGGGTTGGTGCTTTTGAACTCCTAGGCTTCCGCCCTAGATATAGATTAAAATGATACATACTGGGACCACCTGACAGGTAAATTGTTATCCCTAAAATGTCAGGGGAATTGATACTCAAAGGTTGTATACAAAGATTTAACTCTAACTTTGCCCAGATCAAGACCCCACCCCCGAAGCCCTCCCACAAACAGATGGAGAATTATTCACATAGATGCTAATATAGCCCAATTTAAATAGTGGATGAGTTTGCCAATTTTCCTGAAACATACAGAAATCATATTGGTCAATGTAATCTGTCCAGTCAGGATCCAGCAATATATGCTTAAGCCCAGCAATGTTCCATGAGAGAATATTGAGCGACTCCGGTAGATTACTCCCTATTTGCCCAGGCGGTGGAGACTCTAAGACCGTCCTCCAATACCATAGATTCGTTCTCATTGGCAGATCATTAAAAGTTCTGTTTCTGGTCTTGATAGAGCCCCGGTTAGAAGATTCAGTTGAAACGCACTGCTTTATGTTCTGTTGGGCCTCAGACACTAGAACAGTTCCTGGATACAGTGCTTAAGCACCGTCAATCTTGGCCATCCAACAGTGGTAGAGCTTCACAAGGGGTGCTTAGTGGAAATGGTATATTGCAACTGACCAGGATTGGCAGTGGGATGGTCTGGGGTATCACAGCTCAGAGGGGCTTAGAAATACTAATTGGTCTTTAGCAGAACCCTAAAGGGAGCACCTTAATTCGACTCAATGGTGTTGACAGCTTACTTAGGTGCTGTAATAGCAACTCAGCAACCAAATGGGCTCTTGAAGTTAATTAAAAAACAATCCCCTGGGGAGTCTTTGTTATGAATGTCTATCCATGGGGTCCTTCTCACCAACATAACTTTATGTGTTAGGTTCTGTGACCATCCAGAATTATTCTTGAGTTGTTCAAGGCCTGAAAATCTTTGGTGGACTTAGGCACAAGTGAACATATTAAGTAGGGTGTGCATTCTATGAAAAGTTGGGGGTATCTAGTGTGGGGGCCATGAAGATGATCAGTAGAGTTGATCCCACCACAACCTACTATGGATTGTGCCCCCATATGAGTGGAGCACTTCTATGCCAAAATGCCCTCTCTAGAGTTATGTACACATCGATATAAATGATAAAGCATATACCTATGAATTCTCTCAAAACTTTGTCAATGAAGAACTGGAAATCGGCAGGAACATTGCAGAGTCTAAAAGGCATGACTTGGTAATCAAAAGACCGAACTTAGTTTGAAATGCAGTCTTCCATTCGTCACCCTCTTGGGATCTCACTAGATGGTTCGCCCCAAGTAAATCCAGCTTTGTGTATATGATGGCATTCTTAACCTGATCCCAAATACTGGTGAATAATAGCAATGGACAACAATTCTTAACTGTAATGTCATTCAAATCACGATAATCAATACAAACACGGAGTTCACCACTTTTTACAGTATGAAAAATGGGGAGAGGTGACAGGGGACATTAATTGGAGAATAACCCCATTCTCTAAGAATTCATCAGATATTTTCTTATGTGGCCATTCTCTTTTTCTGAAAGAGTAAACACTCTACTAAAGAACAGCTTCGCTCCCTGGACTAAGTACATTTGGGGGTCAAAACTGCGATGAGTTGGCAAGGTACTGGCTCAAATACATTCAGCAAATCTGAATACCCTTTGAGGTTGAATTAGAACACAACCCCAGCAGGTCGACCTCAACTCCCACCGAGTTTGTTCATTCTTAGTGAATTCTACACTGGCTACAGTAATTACCGCTGGCCATGATTTACTCTGCCTAGGTTTTGTTGACTTGTTTGGACATTTTTAAAAAAAATGCCTTTTTTTCTACAATAAATAGGACATTTGTGCCGACACAGTGATCTCACGCAAAAATGTATGTAAAAAGTGATTTATTAATCTAAATTTGTGGTTTGCAGGGGATTCTGAGTAGGAAAACATTGGAGGACCCACCCAAGCCATACATTGCTGGACTCCCCGGGTGTCTAGTTTTCAGAAATGTGTGGGTTTGGTAGGTTTCCCTAGATATCCACGAGCCTGGGGCCAAAAACCCATGGGACACCCCTTGCAAAACCAGGTTGTTTTGTGATAGGTAATTTTTATGTCGCCTCAATAGGTTTTGGGCCGTTGCCTGTCGCGGGTACTTGACCCACCCACGTGAGTGAGGTATCATTTTTATCTGGAGACCTGGTGGAACGCTGGGTGGGAGGAAATTTGTGGATCCACATAGATTCCAGAACTTTCCCACAAAGAAATTTGAGAAAAAAGTAATTTTTTCAGGTAAATATTGGGTTTGCAGGGGATCCTGGGTAGAAAACGTTATAGGACCCACGCAAGCCATACCTTGCTGGACTCTCCCGGGTGTCTAGTTTTCAGAAGCCTGTGGGTTTGGTAGTTTTCCCTAGATGGCCGCCGAGCCCGGGAAAAAAAATCAGGGGACCCCCTTTGCAAAACCAGGTTGTTTGTGATAGGTAATTTTGATGTCGCCTCAATAGGTTTTGGGCCCTTGCCTGTCGTGGGTACTTGACCCACCCACACGAGTGAGGTATCATTTTTATCAGGAGAACTTGGGGAACGCTGGGTGGGAGGAAATTTGTGGATCCACGTAGATTCCAGAACTTTCCCACTCAGAATTTTTTTTTTAAAGTGTTTTTTGAGCTAAATTTGAGGTTTGCAGGGGATTGTGGGTAGGAAAACGTTAGTGGACCCACGCAAGCCATACCTCGCTGGACTCCCCCGGGTATCTAGTTTCCAGAAATGTGTGGGTTTTGTAGGTTTTCCTAGACGGTCGACAAGCCCAGGGCCAAAACCTCATGGGACCCTCCCTTGCAAAACCAGGTTGGTTTGTGATAGGTAATTTTGATGTCGCCTCAATAGGATTTGAGCCCTTGCCTGTAACGGGAACTTGATCCACCCATACAAGTGAGGTACCATTTTTCTTGGAAGACTTTAGGTAACACGGGGTGAGTAGAAATTTGTGGATACACGCAGATTCCAGAACTTTCCACCACAGAAATGTGAGGAAAATGTGGTTTTTTTTGACAATTATTTAGGTTTGCAAGGGATTCTGGGTAACAGAACCTGGTGTGAGTCAGTCAAGTCACCCCATCCTGGATTCCCCTGGGTGTCTAGTTTTCAAAAATGTATAGGTTTGCTAGGTTTCCCCAGGTGCCGGCTGAGCTAGGGTTAAAAAATTACAGCTAGCTACTTTGCCAAAAAAGGGTAAATTTTCACTGTGAAATTGTGATGTGTCCACGTTGCATTTTGCGCTGTTTTCTGACGCGGCCACTAGGCCTACCCACACAAGTGAGGTACCATTTTTCTTGGAAGACTTTGGGGAACGTGGGGTGGGTGGAAATTTGTGGATCCATGCAGATTCCAGAACTTTCCACCACAGAAATGTGAGGAAAATTTGTTTTTTTGGACAATTATCTAGGTTTGCAAGGGATTCTGGGTAACAGAACCTGGTGAGAGGTAGTCAAGTCACCCCATCCTGGATTCCCCTGGGTGTCTAGTTTTCACAAATGTATAGGTTTGCTAGGTTTCCCTAGGTGCCGGCAGAGCTAGGGTTAAAAAACTACAGCTAGGCACTTTGCCAAATAAGGGTCATTTTTCACTGTGAAATTGTGGTGTGTCCACGTTGTGTTTTGCGCCGTTTCCTGTCGCAGACCCTAGGCCTACCCACACAAGTGAGGTTTCATTTTTCTTGGTACACTTTGGGGAACACGGTGGGTGGTAATTTGTGGATCCACACAGATTCCAGATTTTTCCAACACAAAAAAGTGAGGAAAATGTGTATTTTTGACAATTTTTTAGGTTTGCTGGGGATTCTGGTTAACAGAACCTGGTGAGAGGCAGTCAAGTCACCCCATCCTGGATTATCCTGGGTGTCTAGTTTTAAAAAATGTATAGGTTTGCTAGGTTTCCCTAAGTGCCGGCAGAGCTAGGGTTCATAAACTACAGCTAGGCACTTTGCCAAAAAAAGGGTCATTTTTCACTGGGAAATTGTAGTGTGTCCATGTTGCGTTTTGCGCCATTTCCTGTCGCGGGCACTAGGCCCACCCACACAAGTGAGGTACCATTTGTCTTGGAAGACTTTGGGGAACACAGGGTTGGTGGAAATGTGTGAATCCACGCAGATTCCAGAACTTTCCACCACAGAAATGTGAGGAAAATGTGTTTTTTTGACAATTTTTTAGGTTTGCAAGGGATTCTGGGTAACAGAACCTGGTGTGAGTCAGTCAAGTCACCCCATCCTGGATTCCCCTGGGTGTCTAGTTTTCAAAAATGTATAGGTTTGCTAGGTTTCCCCAGGTGCCGGCTGAGCTAGGGTTAAAAAATTACAGCTAGCTACTTTGCCAAAAAAGGGTCAGTTTTCACTGTGAAATTGTGGTGTGTCCACGTTGCATTTTGCGCTGTTTTCTGACGTGGCCACTAGGCCTACCCACACAAGTGAGGTACCATTTTTCTTGGAAGACTTTGGGGAACGTGGCGTGGGTGGAAATTTGTGGATCCACGCAGATTCCAGAACTTTCCACCACAGAAATGTGAGGAAAATTTGTTTTTTTGGACAATTTTCTAGGTTTGCAAGGGATTCTGGGTAACAGAACCTGGTGAGAGGTAGTCAAGTCACCCCATCCTGGATTCCCCTGGGTGTCTAGTTTTCACAAATGTATAGGTTTGCTAGGTTTCCCTAGGTGCCGGCAGAGCTAGGGTTAAAAAACTACAGCTAGTCACTTTGCAAAAAAAGGGTAATTTTTAATTGTGAAAAAGTGGTGTGTTCACGTTGCGTTGTGAGCCATTTCCTGTCGTGGGCACTAAGCCTACCCACACAAGTGAGGTACCTTTTTTATCGGGAGGCTTAGGGTAATTCAGTTTTGTAAATCAACTGTTATTACCTATTGACTTTCGATGCATTTCTGCCTTCCAAATGAAAGACAATGTGTAAAAAAGTAGTAATTTTGAAAAATGATCGATAATTCTCATGCTAGTATGAGTATTCACAATTTTGGAAATGTGCAAATATCTACTGTTTCTAAAATCTATATTTTGTTCCCATTTCAGAAATACATTGGTGTCTTTCATACCGATTTTTCCATGTATACATTTCCCCAGAATAATTGCTATATACCCGGTACATAATAAAAAACCATTGCAAGTCGCTGCTCAGTTTTTGGCTTTGGGTTCTTGGTGAACCTACAAGTCCTATATATCCCCACAACCAGTAAGGTCCAGCAGATGTAACGGTATATTGCTTTCAAAGAGTTGTCATAATTAGAAGAAGTTACAAATGAAAACGTTGACCCAAAAGGCTGTTTTCTTCAACTAATTTTCATTTTTTCCTATATTTAACTGCTAGTTTCTATAAAGACACCTTGAAGGATCTACACAAATGACCCCTTGCTGAATTTAGAATGTTGTCTACTTTTCCAAAATGTATAGCTTTCCTGGATCCATTATTGCTTTCAAACCTATTTCTACCATTAACTGGAAGGAGGTTGAAAGCACACAAAATAGCAAAAATAGGCAATGTCCCAGAAAAATGCCAAAACTGTGTAAAAAATGTTGGTTTTCTGACAAAAGTTTGCTTGTCCTTGAAAGCTGGGAAGATGGTGATTTCAGCACCACAACCCCTTTTTTGATACCATGTGCAGGGAAAAAAAACAAATGCTTTCATCTGTAGCCCTTTTTTGCATTTTCCCCAAAAAAACAAAATGTAGCTGTATTTTGACTAATTTCTGGGTCCCCTCCAGGGCAATCCACAAACCCTGGGTACCTTAAGAATCCCCATGATGTTGGAAAGAAAGGTGCAAATTTGGCATGGATACCCTATGTGGTCAAAAAGTTACAGGGGCCTAAGTGCGAACTACCCCAAATAGCCAAAAAAAGGCTTAGCACAGGGGGGGAAAGGCCTAGCAGTGAAGGGGTTAATAATAGATTTTTTTTTAACATAAATGTTATGGTATTGGTATATGTAACTATATATATATATATATATATATACATATATATATATATATTCCACTCAATACCACTGCGTCTCACTTTCCCCTCACGGGACGAAAGAACACTGGAGCCGAGGCCACAATCAAAATGCGTGTTTATTAACACCAGGTCCGACGCGTTTCGGAGTTGAAAGTCACTCCTTTCTCACGGGCAACAGACTGTGTTTTTTTTTTTAATTAAAGCGCAAGTGCCGGTCACGTGCAATGGACACAAACAACATACTTAAATTCATCATTTTTTCATCGTATTTTGAATTCATTCGAAATCATATGGCAATTGATGCAAGCGATATTACATCACAAGCAAAATATTTATAAACATGGAACTTCAAGCAGCTTTAAACATTTGCATAAAGTAATTCAAAAATCGAAAAACTTTATTGAGGCGCAAGTGCGCACAGAGACATGCCGGTATACCCATACCTTCATAGGGCATTATCGTAGCAAAATTCCAAACAAAATAAAGTCCCAGTGGGCAAAAATTAAATATATAGTCAAAAAAACCAGATTGGGCACCAGCACGCACCGGAATGTTCTCACAGTTTGTCAAGGCTTTCTATTCATAATAATAATATGTGGGTCGCGCCGACAAATAAAACATGGAACTATCACAATTACTTCAGTAATGTCCGTTCACAAAATTCTGCCCAAGTGGGCTTATTTTTCGCTCACAGTGTTAGTCAAAATCGCGACCATAAGTACAACTCATTCCTGAAAACCCATTTCAGAGAGCAATTTTCTCCAGTACAGTCGAAAGTTTTATGCAGTAATCCCAGTTACCATCACAGTTCCATAGACCACCTGAAAGATGAATAAAAAATCGTTGACACAACTAAAACAATGCACTGACCAAATAAATTTAACACAAAAAGTTAAAAACACATAGAGAACAATACCAGAACCCGCTGTTACTGACAATTACAAGTGTACTGATAGCTCCTCATCAAGATTCAGACCTTCTGGGGCCATGGTATTATATTTTATAATAGTTTTGGACTCGAGTCTTCTAAGCTCTCTTGTCCTGTTACCACCTCTACACCTCGCCGGGATGTGGTCCAGGACAGCAAACTTAAGAAGATTCGGATTTTGTCCATGGAATTCGTGGAAATGTCTTGCAATGGGATAAGTTTTATCATTTTTTGTGATGGCTCTACGATGTTCTAATATTCTGACCTTGCATTTATGAATGGTACTGCCCACATAGAATTTGTTACAGGGGCATCTGAGTGCATACACCGCATACTCTGTATTACAGCTCAAATGTTTTTGTATTATCATCGGTGCTTGATCTTTAGAGAGTTTGATAGACTTACAGTTATTACTGAATTTGCAAGCTTTGCATTTGTTGCAGGTAAAGAATCCCTTTATGTCACTCTTTTTGGTGTCAATCAGCATGCTTTTGCATAGTGTATCACCTAGTGATCTCGGTTTCTTGAATGTGAGAGCTGGATATTCACCTAAATGTTCACTTAAATCTTCATCGTTGCGCAGAATTTCCCAAAACTTTTAAAGGCTTTTTCTCACTTCCCAGGCCTGATTATTAAATGTTGTAATAAACCTTATGGGTTCATTCAAATCATGATCATTAACATTATTAGCCGGGAATAATAGTTCTTGCCTGTTCAACTTTTCAACTTTCTCAGCTGCTTCTTTGACTAGATTAGCATCATAACCTCTAGCTAAGAATCTTTCAGTCATGATGGTTTTCTCAATAAGGTAATTGTTTTCCTCGCTACAATTCCTACGAGCTCTTAAAAGTTCTCCGTAGGGAATGCTGCGTATGAGTTTTTTAGGGTGACAGCTACCTGCATGCAGTAAGCTATTGCCTGAAGTTGCCTTCCTAAATAGCTTAGTGCATAGTTTGTTATTTTTAATAATGAGTTGTAAATCAAGGAATTCGAGTTCTCTGGCATCGATGGTACTTGTAAAAGAAAGGTTAAAATCATTCACATTCAAGGCCTTGACGAACTCTTTGGCCGCATCCTCAGTACCATTCCAGATACAGAAGATGTCATCAATGTATCTTAGCCAAAGGACGACGTGGTTTTTGAATAATCCGATTTTATTGATTACCTGCTCCTCCCACCAGCTGAGGTACAAGCCTGCAAAGCTGGGGGCGAAGCAGGTACCCATCGCCGTCCCTTGTATTTGTTTGTACATGCGATTGTCAAAAAGGAAGAAATTTTTACTCAGAAAAGCTGGATCATGTCAAGTAACATTTCAGTGTGGAAGAGGAAGGACAGTGATCTTTGTTTGAGAAAGGATCTGCACGCCTGAATCCCTAAAGCTTGAGGGATACAGCTGTACAGACTACTTACATCTAAACTCATCAAAAGGTAATCAGACTCCCAGACGATATCATTAATCAATCTTAGAAAGTCGCTGGTATCCTTAACATATGAAGGAAGTGATTGGACCAGAGGTTGTAGAAAGTAATCTACATACTTGGACGTGTTTTCTAGGAGACTGTCACGTGAGGACACGATAGGTCTCCCTGGTGGACGTGTGGCATGTTTGTGTATTTTCGGGAGGAGATAAAGCACTGGGATTTTAGGATTTTTGCAATGTAAAAATTTGTATTCTTCATCACTAATCAATCTTTTCTCTCTCCACAATAACAGTTTCTTGCCAACTTCCCTGACTGCTTCATCGTATTCAATTTTGCTGGATTGGCTATATCTTGTGCCATCCGATAATTGTGATCTGCCTTCCTCAAGGTACATGGTACGTGGCCAGATTACCACGTTACCTCCCTTGTCAGATTTTTTTATGACAATGTCCGCGTTTGCTTCAAGCTCCTGTATGGCCAATTTTTGTCTAGTAGTCAAATTGGTCTTGTTGGCTGATTTGCGTTTGGCTAGTTTTTTCAATTCGCAAATCATTCCTTTCTCAAAACAAAATATAGCTTCACTCATGACTTGAGGTATAAATGTGGATTTTGCTTTGAAATTAGTTTGGCCACCCCTTTCAACATTAATATCAGTGTTGGCCAGATTAATGCACGGATCTTCTGAATAACCGGCAACCTCAGCTAGCTCATGCACTGTCTGTAAAATTTCAACATCATCTATGTTGAGGTTTAAAGCCAACTCATGTGGTGTGACTTTTTTTGTGCTTTTGTTAGTAGCAAACCATTTTTTCAGTTTCAATTTCCTGATAAAGAAAAACAAATCAATGCGTGCCTCAGTGTAATTAAAAAAGGCCGTGGGGCAGAAAGATAACCCCAGGGATAATACATCTACTTGATCTTGGGTCAAAATAAAATCAGAGAGATTTACCACTGTCATGTTATTCATTGTTTTTGGGCGAATCGTCCCCTTGTCCTTGTTCCCACTGGGCTGTCTGTTGGATTCGTGAACTTTGGTCTGTTTCCTCCTCTGCCGCCTCGCCCACGATTTCCTCTTGGGCTGCCGCTGTGTGCCTGAACATTTGTTCTTTCTTTGGCCATCAGCGTGTACTCCTTTAAAAAGCGTGCTTTTGCTGAATCCGGTTCGTGTCCTGTTGCGGTTTCTCTTACTTCTGTCTCAGTTTCGTCTGTGGTTGCTGTAGTCGGTATTTCATTATTCTCAGAAATGTGCAAATATCTACTGTTTCTAAAATCTATATTTTGTTCCCATTTCAGAAATACATTGGTGTCTTTCATACCGATTTTTCCATGTATACATTTCCCCAGAATTATTGCTATATACCCGGTACATGATAAAAAACCATTGCAAGTCGCTGCTCAGTTTTTGGCTTTGGGTACTTGGTGAACCTACAAGTCCTATATATCCCCACAACCAGTAAGGTCCAGCAGATGTAACGGTATATTGCTTTCAAAGAGTTGTCATAATTAGAAGAAGTTACAAATGAAAACGTTGACCCAAAAGGCTGTTTTCTTCAACTAATTTTCATTTTTTCCTGTATTTAACTGCTAGTTTCTATAAAGACACCTTGAAGGATCTACACAAATGACCCCTTGCTGAATTTAGAATGTTGTCTACTTTTCCAAAATGTATAGCTTTCCTGGATCCATTATTGCTTTCAAACCTATTTCTACCATTAACTGGAAGGAGGTTGAAAGCACACAAAATAGCAAAAATAGGCAATGTCCCAGAAAAATGCCAAAACTGTGTGAAAAATGTTGGTTTTCTGACAAAAGTTTGCTTGTCCTTGAAAGCTGGGAAGATGGTGATTTCAGCACCACAACCCCTTTTTTGATACCATGTGCAGGGAAAAAAAACAAATGCTTTCATCTGTAGCCCTTTTTTGCATTTTCCCCAAAAAAACAAAATGTAGCTGTATTTTGACTAATTTCTGGGTCCCCTCCAGGGCAATCCACAAACCCTGGGTACCTTAAGAATCCCCATGATGTTGGAAAGAAAGGTGCAAATTTGGCATGGATACCCTATGTGGTCAAAAAGTTACAGGGGCCTAAGTGCGAACTACCCCAAATAGCCAAAAAAAGGCTTAGCACAGGGGGGGAAAGGCCTAGCAGTGAAGGGGTTAATAATAGATTTTTTTTTAACATAAATGTTATGGTATTGCTATATGTAACTATATATATATATATATATATATATATATATATATATATATATATATATATATATATATATATATATATATATATATATATATATATATATATATATATATATATATTTATTTGTCACATTTTATACATTTTTTTAAGTTATAAAATAGATTTCAATTAATAGTTTATTAATTGTTTTACAATATATATATATAATTATTATATGTGTATATCTTTTTAATTTACGTTTATAAGTTATTTTGTTAAATGTATATTAAAAATTGCTTCATTAAGTTTATTATTTAATATATTTAATATATATTTTAATTTTATATGTATATAAAACACAACATTTTCTTACATCTATATTTTTGTCATCAATATTTTGTTCTTAGATATTTTTGTACTTAACTTTATAAATATAGGATGTCGATATTTTTGATATTTATATTTATGACTCAATATTGTGGTATGGAGACGTTTTGGGTGTCGATGTTTTGTCAGTGAACCCAATGAATAACTATATGCAATCAACTGTGTCTCCATTGAAAGCACACCTGGTTTCTGTTCTGCAGCGAGTAGAGTGATGTCTGGCAACTTGTTCTGGAGATATGCCCAGAAAATTTTAATTCTATGAAATACTGAAACAAAATGTGAGCATAATAACCACCATTGATGCACTGAATACTTTACATGGGATGGAAAACAAATAATTATCAACCTTGTACTTGATAGAAATGATGATGTATTAACTCTACATAATAATGGTAACTCTCCTTGTTCGTTCGAGAAAATGCTATTCACACACACACTGTAATATCGCAGGTGGACAATAGTAACAATTGTTTGAGAATAACCTTATGTGCACCACCAGGTATTGTCTTCAGTGGCCTTTGTGCTCTCCTTTAAATGCTCTATCTCAAACGTGCGGTCTCTAATGAGCTGTCCCAATCAGAATACATATAACTTGAATTAAAAAATTCCTTCGGTACCGATGTTCACTTTTGCGTGGACAATAAGTAACAAAGTCGGGTGGACGGCAAATTAGTAACAAGGTTCTTGTGCCAAACACATTGGTAACAATGTTCTGGTGCACAACTAGTGAGTAACAAGGTTTGTGTGTGCGATTAATCAGTAGCGCTCCTATGCGCTTAATATCTTGACTTTGTAAACTAAAATATACAAGGCAGTACCTCTGTAGTAATGTTGTTCTTCTTTTCAGGAAAGAATGCCGTGTGCTGAGCAGCGTGCATTAGGGATCAGGGCATCAGGGATGGTAAGTGTGATGTTTGCTTTATTTATTTGGTTTCGCTGAGTGTGTCTCAGCAGCTGCTCCCACAGGAAGGTCTCGAGGCAAAGCCAGCCTTGTGGTCTTGTGCATGATTTAAATACCCCCACTTCCAAAATGGCCGCTGTGACTTGCTGAGATCTTGCTGGATTTCAGCAATTCACCACATGTGAAGATCTATAGTTCCAAATGTATACAAAAATGCCAACAAACCAAGAAATTAACATAATTTCTTTCCCTCAGAGGGCTGAAATTACATACTTAACACATCAATTCTGCATATATATATATACATAGCAACAGAGACACAATATTTGGGGGCATGGATTACAATATGTTTGGTGGCACAGTGTTCGGGGGCTGAGACTACAGGGCACATATGGGAAAGGCAAAACTGATGCGCAATATGTGCGGAATGCACAGAGAGGAAATGAGTCACCTCTTGTTCCCATCAAGCACTACATTAGTCCATTGGCCAGAACTGGTGAGAACATGACCTGGACCGATGAAACCCCCTTAGTAGTCCTGACTATGCCAATTTTGTGGTGGATTTCCACTCTCATTCACCAGAGGTACAATGCGTTGGTCATGTACATTGGAAGCTTGTTTTTCAATTCTATGAGGAGTTATTTGTGGATGAACAAGTACTGTTGAAACTGGTAAACGAGAACTATTCAGAGCGTCTCATCCTCTCCTGGGGTGCTGAGCGAGGAGACCTGGGTATGCTGGACGATCATTGCTGTACCTGTGCCCACTGATTGGGAGATGCCTATCATTGTGGGGCCGCTTTTGTCTCCAAGACGATCTTTATATGGCAAATGGCTCTAATTGTCTCTGCCCCAGCATTTTCGACCGGATCTTAAGATGGATGCCCTAACACATCCCTTCTGGGCCATAGAGATTCATGGGGACTGACTGTATCTGAACTTGCAATGACTCATACCCCCTGCCTGAGCTCTAGATGGCTGACTCAGTGAGACCCTCTTGGATGCTCTTTCCTCCCCTGGTCTTTAATCATTTATCACCGTTGGGACCTAAACCAGCCTTCACCCGTCCCTGTCCCCGCCCACCACCAGGACCTTTATCCTGCTATCTTCCCTAGACAGCTGAGACCTGGCTATTTTTGTCTGATGCCCGGTGGGGCTACCTCGCGAGCTAAAGGGGAGATGGACTTTGGACTCCCTCCTTGACCGTCACCTACCTAGCCGGACTTTGGGCAAACTCTCCCGCATCTCTCCTGACCTTATCTCCCCCACTCCCTTCCCTCACTCCTCTCCACTCTTACTCTTTCCAGCTTCTGACATTTGCCCTCACCTGCCCATGCCCTTTGTCCCCACCCTGTTTTTCTGTGAACTTTTTCTCTCACCACTTGAGACCAAACTATTTTGTCTGATGCCCGATGGAGCTACCTGGTTTAGCTATAGGGGAGACAGGCCGTGGATTCCCTCCTTGGACGTCACCTACCCAGTCGGTCTTTAGACAGACTTCCTTTCGTCTCTACTGTTGTCTTTTCCCTCATCCTCCCTTTCTCAGCTCCCCTTCCCCCTCCACTACTTTTCTCTCTCCTTTCTCTCCTCTCTTAATGTATTGCTTATTTTTGACATAATGCGTAATTGTTGATCTTTTTCTGTTACATTGTTGATCCTTATGTAAAGCGCTCTGATACCTTTGGGTCTAGCCAGTGCTATCTAAAACTCTTTAAATAAAATAAATAAATAAATAAATAAATAAACAACTAATATTAAGAAAAACATAAGAATTCTCTAGGGAGCATGGTATACTGCACATACACCCATTTGTCATTCGCATTCACTGAGTAATGATTTGGTTAAAGGGTGGTCTAAAGTGCTAAAAGAGGATTACAATTAAGGACCCAATTACAATGTGGTTTGAAATCTTCCCAACCGAATAGGTTTGAGAATGGTTTCCGACCGACTCGGATCGGGAGACTCCGACCGACCAAGTACGATGCATCCGGATGTTTCCAGATACGATTTGGTCCGACTCCCATTGACTTCAATGGGAGCCTTTGTTCGAACCCAATGCATAGGCTCCCATTGAAGAAACGGGTGACAGGGGAAAATCGAGCACCCAGTGGCGGGCACCCCCTGGTGCCTGCCACACTGTGCATGGCTGGTAAGGGGGGGACCCATGGGCACACCCCCGGTCCCGATTAGGAAGGCTACGGGTGCTGGGGGGGTTCTATCGGCCCCCAAAGTTTGTTTCTGACTGCTGATTCGAGTCAGACGGCTCTTTTTGAAAAGGCTGTCCAAATCCAGCATCGTACTCGGACGTTAGGAAATGCGGCCCATAGAGACCTAAGATTCTTCTCCGAATGGCTTGGTCATTCCAAATGCCATTGGGTTTGGATTAGGATATTCCTAACGCCTAACTCGGATTGTACTCGGTTGGTATGAAACCTTTCCGAGTCGGTCGGGAAGACACGTTCCCGATCCGATTCGGACGGAGCAAATGCCGTTAGGAGGCCTTCCTAACCTCATCATAATTGGGCCCTAAGTGGTAGCTGTACAGCAGATGGGTCAGTCATATTGCATAATCCACAATAGTGCAGGTTTTACAAAACATGATTGAATGATAGGCAAATAAGCATGTTCCAACTTGAAGAATTGGTGGATCTTACTAGATGGAGATGAAGCATGTGGGATGGATTTGAGATTTGGAAAGGACTTTGTTATTGTATATAGCAGTGACTGATTCCAAACATAGGCTTAGTTAAGGGTCAAAATGTCAGGGTTTGTTAAGAAACTGTTATTACATTTCTCAGGACCAATTGAATGTAATCTTTGTTGTTCAGTAAATTAAAACTTACAGTGATTAAAATGTCACAGTTTAAGAGTGTCAAATAAATAAAAATCCAACATTTTCTCTGTAAAATCATAAAACCTGATTCTGTTACTAATGCAATTACTCATGTATACAAGACTGGATATTTAAAATTGGGGTCCAGGTCATTACTCTTGTAACACTGTGCCCAAAAAAGACAGTCAACAGGTCATAGACCCAAAACCTTACTAGTTCAGAAATACATAGACAAAAGTGCCTAGTGCTTTGTATTAATTAATTTTCATCATGCAGAAATTATTAGTGCTTTGTTTTAATTAATATTCATGATACAAAAAGTGCAGAACCAGTAAGAGATGACAAAGTATAAGCTTACTTCCTTAAAAAGTGCAAATACTCTTGAGAAAAGTGTTTGGTACTTTGAGTCAATTTAATTTCCTTTTACAAGTGGTACTAACACCAAGTAAAAAAAATCGTAATCATTTAGTAGTGCAAATATTCTGATAAAAGGTTCATTAGTGCACTGGCTTTATATCATTACCACTTACTTTAGATACTAAATCAAGGTGAGGAGGACAGCAGAAAATAATCATAATAAAGAAGAGCTCCTTTATAATTCTAAAATTCTAGTAAACATTGCTTTAGTGCGCTTGCTTAATATAATTTCCTAAGACCATAAATAATAGGTCAAAGGAGAGGAGGACAGCTGAACATAATCATAGTAAACAAATGCTCCTTTATAATTCTTGATTTTCCTATTTAGAGTCTGCTATACGTATAAATGTAAGAAACTTGCTGACAAGGGCGTATGCTGTTACTAATAAAGTGCTGTGTCAGCAGTGGCAAATGTCCTCCTTTATGTTATTGCAAAGCCGGCATGAGATCTGCCTCCAAGCAGGGGAGTTATATCGGGTTCGGAGATCGCCCAACCTTAGGTTCAGCAGTCTGAGCTTGGATTTTAACCCAAACAATTCCCCTAAATACGGTTTTGGCTTTAGGAGGCCATATGAACCTATAGCCATCCAAGCATGAGATCTCTTAGACAGTGTAGCTTAATCATAAAGGGATGAAATATTTTTCACAGTTGTGTTTGTAATTCTATTTAAAGGTTGTTGTGAAAGAGTTAAGGCCCAAAGTTCCTCTGCCTTGAAGGGGAACCAACCTTTATTGTTTACAACACATGCGTTTACAACGCAAGTTGTTACAACAATGCGTTGTTACATCTCATGGCATTACTAAGCAAGTAGTTACAACGACTTGTGGTAGGGGGTGGAAGGTGTTGGATTTGTTGGATTTTCAATCCAACACCTTTCCTACTGTTGCACACACTGGAGTTGGAAAAGAAAATTATACTACTCCAAACTCCAGTGCCCCCCCACCGCAAGTCATGGTAACGACTTGCGTTGTAATGCCATACGATGTAACAACCCGTCGTCGTAGCGACTTGTGTTTTAATTGCATGCGTTGTAATGAGTGCTATTCCTTGAAGGTAGTTAACGCCAGGTCTCAGAAACATTATGGACTGTGAGAGCTGGAATAGGAATAGTGAAACAAAAGGCCAGCAACAGGTAATATCTGGCTTAGCTTAGAGTGCACCTGTGCCAGTTTGTTTTTTGGAGCATGGAATCAAGGAATGATGGAACCAATAAGCAATAGAGCGTAGGTGCAACCATATCCTGAGTTGACACCATTGACGAGACTCGACAAGGTCCCATGGTGGATGCAAGACTATGGGGCTGATTGTGATGTCGGTGGGACTGCCACTGACAGGCTGTCTGTGGCAGTCCCACCGACAGACAGCCCTTCGTTCCTCCCAGCGCATTATGATGCAGGTGGTACGACCATTGACTGATGGGTGTCTGACTGCTGCATCAGACAGGATCTAATGATCTCAACGGCGCAACGGTCGGAATCGTAATCCCGAATGGAGGCAGTGCCAAGGCAGGCACTGATGTTGGGATTACAATGTCCCTTTCGAACAGCCTTTTAATGGTGGTATGACTGCCATGAAAAGGCTGTCATAAATGGACTTTGGGGCCCCCAAACAGGGCCTCTGTCCCCCGTGGGCCACTGCAAACTCCCACAGCCATGCACCATGTGCCAGCCAACATGGTGACTGTCACACAGTGCATGGATGTGCAGAAAATGCACTTTAACACTGCAGCTTGTACTGAGCCTCTTTTCTCGGGTCGCAGAACAAGTTGCAGTGTTAAAATTCACTTTCTGACCATCAAACCACCCCCTGCTTATCGGGAGGTTTCCTAAATGCCGTGATATCGCGCAGCAGTCTGACCACCCATCATCGTAATCAAGGACTATGTATCTAATTTATGTTTGAGGGATGGTTTCCCAAACCCAGTGAGTACCATTGCCCTATTGTGAGGCATGGAAATGAGGCATAACATGCATAATTATCAAACTTCTTACCACATTATCCTTCTTCAACCGCAGGGGTGGGGGTAGACATTACTCTGAAACTGTCAACTCAGGTAATAGAACCACTGTATTTTAAAGGCCTCAATGAGTTTTATTTACTGGCTTCTTGATGAGCACCGGCTTATTTGCACCATTGGAAAGAACATCAAACCCGCACAATTGGCTGTTTCAATGTTTGAAACCTTTATCAATTCCTAGGCCCAATTGGCAAGCATTTTATGGCCTCTTGTGACTTAGCTATAACTTAGAGATGGCTATTGATAATTGGACATGGTGATCAGCAAGTTGAAAGGGAGTTTTAGTCTAAATCTGTTAACGAAGGCAGATACATCCAACTTTTTTCAAATAATAGCATATGGTCAGAGCATGTTATGGTTCAGAATTATGATGCCTCAGTTAAATATTTAGGGGGTCATTATGATGGTGGAAGGCCAGCCACCACCAGCCGTGCGGAATACAGATTGCGACTGTGGCGGACGCAAAGACCGTTCGCCACGGAACCGCCACAGGTAATCGTTACGATTGCCTGGCGGACGGTCCAGCTAGGCTAAAATGGTGGCTGTGCCTAGCAGAGCACCATCCACCACATTAGGATGCTGGCTACAGCCAGCCTTTCCATGGCGGCGAAACCACCATGGAAAGGCTGTCGGGGATTTGTTTTGGGGGCACGTTGCGGGCCCCCCTTGTGTTGGGGGAGGTGTGGGTGTACTGGTGAGTACCCATGATACCCCCTACATTTCACAGCAGTAAGTGGCAGGCACCGTGTGGTGCCTGCCACCTAGTGCAGTGAAATGCACAACATGCTTTTTTGGCATTGCGGCGGGTGCTTCAGTCAGCAGCACCCACCTCAATGTTAAATGGCAAGATGCGACCCCCATGGTGGCGGTCGCATCCTAATTTGTAGTGTGGGACCGCCGCATGCATGGCGGGTGGTTCTGATCCCCACCACGATGGCCGGTAGACTCCAATCCGCCCGCCATCATAATGACCCCCTTTGTTTGGAATTAAGCCTGAAACCAAAATGGGGAAGAGCCTTATTCTGACCCTTAATATGCTTAACGCCGGAACAGAAACATTGCTGGGGTCTGCGCCTGTATTCTCATAGATGTACTGCTGTTGTGAAGAGTGTATGGCATTTGTTTCTGGAGTAGTTGGAATAGCAGATGTGAGCCATGGGGATTTGACCGGTTCGTAGCATTCAAAGATAGATGTGGTTAGTTAGTTTTTTAAAGGAGCATTTTTACTCAGGCTGTTTGTACATAAGCGAGTGTGTTCAGTAGGGTGCAAAATATATTATACATGCATTTTGCCCAAATTCTGTCAAATGAGGCCACATAAATTTACGTTTAGACACTTTTATTTTCGTGTGTTCATGAGATTAATTTGGGTTGATGAACATATATGGATTTGTCTCCCAAAAACTCACTTTGCAAGTAATAGTTTTTATTTATTCTGAATGCTGGTAGCAGTCCATGAAGTATCCGTTTATGCTGCTTTATGAAGTATTTATTTTACCCTGATTTAAACTTTGAGGCGTGGAATGCCTCATAAACTATGCCAACGAACGATTGATTATTTTCATTTCGATACTGTATTCAATTTTTTACAACCCCGTTTGTTGGCTTTGATTTATACGTGCGTTTTAAGCCTTGTGCCTTAGTATTTCAAAGACTGCTTCTTTTCTAAAAGATCATATTTCTGTTTTGAAATTGAAATATAATTAGTAACCAATTAAACTACGGGACGTGAAACCCCGTTCATTTTCTACTTCTGGAATTGCCCTTGAATAAATGGACGAATTAGCACAGTGTCCAATTTTGAAAAATTTAGTTTAAACATCATTCTCACACCTTGGGCCATTAAATGCATTTTATGAGAGTAAATGACACCCCAGGAAAGAAGAGCAGGTCAGGGTGAACAGATAACATGCCTTCGCTCTGTTTTGCTTTCATTATTCACCAGTCTTTTCAGTGTATGTCATATCTCAGGAGAACTTCTGATTGTGGAGACGTCATCCAATTAAAGTATTAATAGCCTGTTATTAAAATTTGTAAAGAAAATATTTCTCTTGGAAGATTGAACAATGTTGTGTTTAAGCAGCCCCGCCGTTAAAGAGTGAATGAATGACATCTTCCCCGCAGCCGAGCTTTACTTCAGCCAATAAAAAATGAAACTGAGTTGCCTTAGCGCTAATTTGAGTAAGTGGCAGATGTTGTGAATAATGAACACTATAATCTTTCCAGTTTGTAGACAGCGCCATCCATAAACCCGTGCCGTAAATCTATCACCAAGCTACAGCACAGTGAATCGCGATTCTATTTAGTGGCGTTTCGTAGCAACATTAAATACTAACTAGAGACGCGCCTGGCCCAAGGATGTGTAATTTATGCAACCTCTGCCTTTCCTTCATCCAGATTGCTCCACAGCTGGCTCGAGTGATGCTGAGCATCTAG
The DNA here is from genome assembly GCF_964204655.1 of Triturus cristatus. Classification (NCBI taxonomy): domain Eukaryota; kingdom Metazoa; phylum Chordata; class Amphibia; order Caudata; family Salamandridae; genus Triturus; species Triturus cristatus. The sequence continues at coordinate 565,994,858 of NC_140595.1, forward strand.
GTATGACCTGTTCTGCTTTGGGAAACATTGCATGTTGTACATCGCAGAGAACATGCAGCAATTTATGGAAATTCTCCAGGTCAGATTGTCTTTGGTTAAAAAATAAGTTCTTTTACATTTGACATTTATCTTAATGTAGCAGTTGTAAGTGGTACATCCCACTGTATCCTTGTCTACGTTTATCACGAACTGAGTAATTAAGAGTGTAATTATAATTTTACTGAATTTAGGTTTCTGTTTACAAAATTCTATAGGATATTTATTTAGATTATGAGATACCATTGTAAGGGGATTAAGATATCAGCGTAAGAGTGCTGAAGCCATGTTTTACTTATGATCAGGGGTCCCTAGTTAAAGAGCAACTTTGTGATGTTCTTGTTTTAAAGTGACTGGGTCTTTTTGGTGTATATTAGTGATATATTTATGTCACCCCGGATCAAAGTTATACTTTAGAGTGACAGACACAAGTGTTTCTCAAACAACTGAAACAGTTAGAAAACACAGGAACGACGACATAAAAGTCATTTGTAGTCCACGCCTTTCGTCACTACCGGTCAGAAGACTTCTTTAGAAACCCAGACACTTCTTTACTCTGACTTGGAGAAAACCAGTTTGGCAAGTTATGGTGCAATTAACTGAAAATTAAGTAGTTACATGTAAACTACACCCTAAAAATACCTCTACTGTTTGCAAGCAGCAGAGGGTACCAAGATGACAGTAAGGCTGCAGAAGGCTCCACCAAATGGACACGAGTCCAAGACATTGGGAAGGCAGTGTGGGTGGGGTAGATATATAGGTTGGGTAGGGTAGGGTAAGGGATGTGTATCCTAGTTACCTACTGAATAGGATCTTGGCAGAAAACAGTGGAGGCAGTCAATCACAATATAAAATGCATTACAACAGTTAATGAAGTTGAAAGATGACACATAGACAAAGAGCAAACACAAAGCAGGAAAATGCCCAATCCGGATAAATCTGACATTAAGGGGTCAATTCCGATCCGGGTCGGACAGCTCTCCGAGAGCTGTTCGTAGCCTTACCTTGCGACCGACACGTTCCGGGGGCCGGTGCGTCCGGGCAATGAAGTACGATACGCATAACTGACACAAATCCGACCGACACGTAGGCTGCGATTCAAGCTGCATTTCCCGTACGAGCCGTACCTCCGATCGCTGATTCGAGTCGGCCGGAAGCAGTTCCCTCAGCAGTTTCCGGCTGGACAAGTACGATGCGCAAATCATACGCGCCGGACGTGTCGCCACGTACAGCACGTCATAGCATCCGGGAAAGCAGCATATCAGGTACGATTCGCGCCAGAACACAATCCACAGCTACGAGAGGGACCAGCTACCAATGGGTACGAGACGGAGCAACAAGCAGCATGTACGAGACGAACACATCATGAATCCCAACGCGCAGGTCATGCCAGTACTGTACATCTATGACCGGATCAGGAACAGACGCGGACGGCGCAGACGGTAAGTCAGACACCCACCACACAAACAAACGACACGTACCGCCAAATGTCACACACACCCAGGGGCTCCATATCCTGTCCCCTAAGAACAGGCCACCATAGGGGTCACATGGCCATCACCACTACCAGCCCCACTCATAGGGGACTAGTTGCCTATCACTACTGCCACCCCCACTCATAGGGGGTATTTTGCCCATTACTACTGCCACCCCCACTCATAGGGGACCTGTTGCCCATCACTACTGCCACCCCACTCATAGGGGGTATGTTGCCTATCACTACTGCCAGCCCCACTCATAGGGGTATGTTGCCCTTCACTACTGCCACCCCCCCTCATAGGGTGCTGTGTGACTATCATTATCAACACCCACACCCATAGGATGGGTGATGCGCCACACATCCATCATACACCAACATTAGGTATGTCAGTAAAAAACATCCCCCCTAACATCATGGCAAGAGTGTGAAGTCTGTGACAAATGCCCACAACAGTGAATATGACTTCGAACATACAATGTAACTCCCATCACATGTGTGACCAAAAACTGAGTGTGGCCTACACAAGGCAAGCATCACAATAGCACTGTGTTAAGATGCTCCTTGGAGTGGACGTAGCACTTTATAAATAAACTCATTCATTCATTCATTCATTCAATGTGCACTAACCCCCCCCCCCCCCCCCCCCTCACTGTGTAGAACAAAAGTTAAGTGTGGGATTCCAAACTGCAGCAAATGTTGAGCATTGTGGTTATGGGGTCTAAACCCCCCCCACATCACAGTGACCAAAAGGTAAGTGTCATCATGGTAAAAGCTGCAAAGACCAAACAGCATGTATGATTCCTGGTCCCAACACATGAAACACTTTTGTGGCAAAGTAGTGGTTGTGTCCCATACCCACAAAGATGTGGTGAGGCTAACAGTGCTGTGAAAATCAAACATACTCTCGGCCATGTGCAGACAAGCACCACCCATGGGGGCTGACATTGCATACAGTGTACAATGACACAAAAGCAGAAGCTACTATCATAATGCATACACACATCTCGAAAATAGACACACAAATCAATACATCCTGTGTAGACTGTAGGTGTCAGGTCACAAACTCCCATTCCATGGCAGCAATGGGACCTAACAACCAGGATGAATGTGCAGAATGATGAGGTATGACTCCAAGGGAGAGCAGGGAAAATCAACCAAACAACATCCAGCCAATGGCCCACAACAGCAATACCAATGCACTGGTGCAGATGCACAAACAGGCAACCTCACACTGCACATCTGACACAACATGTGTGTGTGTTATCTCAGTACCCACAGGCAACTACACAACACATGAGGGGGGCTGAACCACAGTGACACAGATGTGGATACAGTGCCATACAAACGCAACCCATCAATTGGGCCCCCCTTAGTGGGTAATCAGGCATTGTGAGATGAGAGGGATCCCAACAGACACATGTGACACAAGCTGCAATGAACAGCAACTAAAACAGCAAGAGACTGACACACAACAGCACTACCCCCAGGGACAAGACATTGGGGTGACACCAGCATGCATGATATGTCCACTGTGATGACAAAGGTAGATGTCGTACAAACTGTGAAACTCAGACATGTGTCCTGTGCCACAAACGTACATCACACCTACACAAAGACAAATCACTCAGCATGACCCGTCATCCAGGGACAAATGTGAGGTAGGGGCCGAGCCATGCAAACATTCACATCTGTCCACCCTCAACACCACACACCCTGAACAGCACCAATGTGCATCAGTGAAGCCCGCATGGACATGTGACATTGCACATGCACCCATGACAAACACAGTAATGTTGGGAGGAACTAAGGTGCACTGACTCATCACACAAGGACAGTCTACAACCCTGGTGAATGACAGACATACTGCACAGTATGCTGAACATGGCCATGACGTCAAAGCTCCCGTAACCTTCGGAATCCCTGCCACAGTCCCAGGACAATGCAGAAGCCAAGGAGAATCACAAGGCACACATGCTGACACCTGCCAACATTGCACCTCTGAACCCGACGAGTGGGAGCAGTCACACATACATGCACATGTCTCAATCACCGAAAGGTACCACCTAGGGACAACTACATGATATTGCGAAGAAACCTTGGGGACCCCTGACTGTGTCCCATCTGCGTCTGACCACATCATCACCACTCAGAACTGACAAATCCCAATGATGAAACACCAATGAACAGTAGTGTGTCAGGCAACCACATATCTGGTAGCCCAGGAGAAAGATGTGGGATGAACACAGGACAACTCAGCAAGCATCAACAATAGGAACATATCAAGGGAACGCAGCCTGTGTGGAAAAAGGGATGTGGACACACACACACATGCTCACACAACCCACACCATGGGGCCAGGCAATGTCACGGAACAACACACTTACTTGAGGGGACTCAACTCCTGTGGAAGCTCAGCTGTGCCAAACATAGTCCCAGCAGGTCTCAATCATGTCAGCAGAACACTTGGTCAGTCAGCCATCAGTTACCACCCAATGAAGTTCTGGTCACATCAGCCTGGGCACGGGAGTGTCCCTTAAGTTATCTGCACATACTCAATACATATGTCTAGCAAGTTGCACAGAGGACACAGTTGCTCCTACACCAATGATGGCCACACCTGCAGGTCCAGTGGAGATGCGCCCACAGTCAGGGAAATAGAAAAATTGGACAATGGGAAGCACATCATATGTGCATGTGTGCAAGCCACAGATGTGACCGTGCAAATGAAATGTTTACAGAGATGTTCACAAATTGTTAATCATGACACACCCAGTTTGATGCAAAGGATGACATGGATACCGATCAGTATAGGATACATATCTCATGGACCACATGGAGTACATCACATCAACACCGCAGTATTCCACATTGAAACTTCAGCATTATAACTGCAAGGTCATGGTAAACATCATCAACATAATGTACAGCTAAATCAAATTCACAAGGATGAATACAAATGCTTTATTCAGCAAATTTGATATGCAAATGCAAAGTCCATTCAAAACAAAGGCCAATGGCCAGTCCAGATCCAAATGTCAAAAATGGGATGTGAGTGCCAACTGTCACACGTTGCTTGTCTGCACTGCTAAGGACAGGGGACATCCACTAGGAGGTGCATACATGGGGGCAGGCCAGGCACTGCAGGGACAGGATCGGGGCTCAACAGAAGGAGGCAGTGAAGGGGTGGTGGATGCAGGAAAGTCACTGGCAACTGCAGTGGAGGTGTCTGACATAGTGGGTGCAGTCACAACTCTGGGGCACAAGTCAGATGGGGTGGGTGCCAGCACAACTGCAGTGGGCAGGTCAGATGGAGTGGACTTGGTCCCCACTGCAGTGCCCAAGTCAGACAGGGTGGTTGTGGACTCCACTGCAGTGCCCAACTCAATGGGAGCGGAATGGGGTTCAGGTGAGGTCGGCAGGACAGAGGGGGGCACGGTCCCCACACCAGTGGCACAAACAGTCTGACAGGGGTGGGGGTGGAAGAGCAAGTGGTAGGGGGGAGGGCCTGAGCATTTTGGGGATGGTGTATCTGTGGGTGGGGGAACCTGGGGCAGGGTGTGGCGGGGGAACCTGTGGAGTGGTGGCCTGGGAGATGGATGACAGAGACTGTGTCATGGAGCTGCGGGGCGGGGTGGGGTCTTGCTCTTCCGGGTCCGGGGGGACTTGCGGGTGGGGGCCTCAGTCTGACTGCATCTGGGGGAGAGTGTCCGGGTGTGAGGGGCACTCCCCTCTGTGTGTGGGGACTTACTCTTCCTCTTGTGAGCTGGATCTGCTGGATCAGTGGGGAAGAGGCCAAGGTCACAGAGGAAGAGCTTCTTGGGAGATGGGGTTGCAGGTGAGGCAAGGGAAGGGGTCTTGGAGGGAGAGTTATCGGAGGACTGTGGAGTGGTTGTGGATGCCTGTGTGTGTGTTTGCAAACCATCCCCTGTGAGTGTGGTATCAGTCCCCTGAGGTTGCTTGCGTGCATGTCTAGACCTTGGTTTGGGTGTTTGTGTGCGGCCCGTGTCTGTCGGTTTTGGTGAATGTGCTGGTGTGTGTGCTTGGGACAGGTAGGGTGCTAGTAATCGTGGATGGGGCAGGGGTAGGAGGGGTGAGGGACTGTTGGAGGAGGGGCACTGCTGCCATCAGGGAGGAGACCATGGACTGATTAGTCCCCTGTAGGGCAGACATGCCTGATGACATGCCCTCCATGAACAACACCAGTTGTGTCAACAGACTGGTGTGTGCATGGAGGACACTAAGCATTGATGTCTTCCCTACATGGATCTTTCGAAGCAAGTCCACAGACTCCACACTCAGGGCAGCAGGGGACACAGGGGCAGGGGGTGTGGTGCCTGGCTCAAAGGAGACATGCTCCCTCTGGGATGGGAGCCGATGGGAGGGTGGTGATGGTGGTGGTGGTGGCGGGGACAGCCTCACTAGCTGGGGTTTGTTGGCTGCTGACACCCGCCTCCACAAGGGAGTCATCCTCCGAGCCGCTGTGGTCCTCAGCTGGGGTGGATGGTGCTGAGGACTCCTCGGGTGGCTCCACTCGCCCTTAGTGCCACTGGGTCCCTCCAACTCCTCGCTTTCTGTCCCAGTCTGGCTCTGTGGCTCCTCCTGGTCCGTGGCCCTGCGGGAGGGGTGGAGATGTTATGCAATGTCACAAAGTAATTCCAACACCTTTTGTATATTTTTAAATTGGTGCATAGTATTGAGTAGTGTGTGTGTTTAATAAATGTACTCTTACTTTTATAAAGCAAAGTACAGACTGGACAATCAATTATTGAGTGTTATTGCTGCGCACCTGTAATGGTGATTACTATCCCACCCCATCTCCCTTGAGTAAGCCTCAGACTGCTCTGCAACGCTACCCTCTGAGAGTCAGGTGCTACAATTGGGTGTTTGGTTCCCAGTGAAGGACAAATGTAGTCATGTTATTTGTGCAGGCCTCACTGATACTGCCTCGTTTTTCAACAGGCACATTGTGAGAGGACCTCTTAGATTGGTCAAGGAAGGCTGGGAGGCAGCTCATAGGAAAACTCCTCAGGATGTATTTAACTACATGCTGGCCTTCTGGAATCAGACTGCCTGCTTCAGGAAACTTGCTCAAGCAAACCTGGGAGCATGCCAGGAGGACATGAAACGCTGGTATGCCCAGAATGCCAGAAAGTGTGGGTAATGGCCCCAGTGGAAGCTTGTGCCTTACATTACTGAGGTGGTGGTGCGTAAACGTGATGTCACCTACCTGGTGAATTTACAAACTCCTAGGAACCCTTTTGAGTGTCCTCCATGTGAACTGCCTCAAGCTTCACTTTGAAAGCGCCGAAGTGAGCATGCTCTTGGCGACAGATTATGGGGTGGAAGAGGAGATGAACCTCTCCCTGACCTCCTGTTCACCAAGGAGCACGATGGGTCAGTGGAAGGTGTGATCCTCTTCTCTACATTGACCCTAGAGCAGCAGGGTGACAGTCACCAGTTGTTGGGACAGTTCGCCACACTGTTCTCCCTGACCTCAGCTGTTACTTACTGGTGTACCCATTACGTGGGCATTGGTGACATATTTACAGGTTGACTGACTGGTTTAGGGCCAGCATCAAAAGGGAGGTCTCTAAGATGCATTAGGGATGACAGAGCCCTCCAACAGTCCTTGGGCCAACCCAGTAGTCTTGGTCCCAAAGGCTGCTGCACCCGGTGCCACTCCAGGACTGCGGTTCTGTTTGGACTATCATGGGTACAATGCTGTCAGCAGGACGGACGCACACCCCATCCCAGAGCTGATGAGCTATTTGATTGTTTGGGAGCTGCCAAGTTCCTCAGCATGTTTGATTTGAAGTCTGGCTACTGGCAGATTGCCTTAACCGATTGGGCCAAAGAGAGGTCAGTATTCTCAACCCCAGAATGGCATTACCAATTCCGGGTGATGCCCCTTGGATTGAAGAATGCCCCTGCCACCTTTCAGAGGTTGGTCAACAAGATGTTGGTTGGAATGGAGGATTTCCGTGCCGCCTACCTGGATGACATTGCAGTGTTCAATTCCAGCTGGGAAGAACACTTGCAGCACCTCTGTGAAGTGTAGAGGGCTCTTCAGAGGGCAGGCCTCACGGTCAAGTCCAGTAAGTGCCATATTGGACAGGGCTCTGTGGTGCATTTGGGACACCAAGTAGGAAGCAGCCAGGTGGCGCCCCTACAGCCCAAGATTGACACCATTCTGGTTTGAAAGCCCCCCAAGACCCAGACAGAGGTGAGAGCCAGGAGATTTGTTAAGGGCTATGGCACCATTGTTGCCCCCTTAACAGAGCTGACTTCCAGGAAGTGGCACAAGAAGGTGATCTGGACTGAGGCCTGCCAGAAAGCTCTTGATGCCCTGAATGCAGCCCTGTTCACTGCACCCATGCTCAAGGCACCTGACTTCCCCAAGCAATTTGTAGTGCAGACTGATGATTCAGAGCATGGTGTGGGAGCGGTGCTCTCACAACTGAACAAAGAGGGCCTAGACCAGCCTGTAGTCATCATTAGCAGGAGACTACTCCCCAGGGAACAGAGTTGGAGTGCCATAGAAAGAGAAGCTTTTGCTGTGGTCTGGGCACTGAAGAAGCTAAGACCCTACCTGTTTGAGACTCACTTCAGAGTTCAGACAGACCGCAGGCCCCTCAGATTGTTGATGCAAATGAGGAGTGAGAACCCAAAACTGTTGAGGTGGCCCATATACCTACAAGGAATGGACTTTACGGTGGAACACTGCCCTGGCACAGAACACGCCAATGCTGATGGCCTGTCCCTATTCTTCTGCCTTAGTGAAGAGAACTCCTAGGTAGTCGGGTAGTTCTCCCTACTTTCAGCTTTCAGGGGACATGTGTTAGACCTGGCATCTTTTGGCGTGTTTTCCCTGTCTTTTTGCTTTCTGACCTCCAGGTTTTCACTCTGTTTTTGCTAGTTTAGTGTCTCTGCACACTTTCTCACTGCTGTTCAGAGTTAAAGTGCAAGTGCTCCTGTTCTAAATTGTTATTATGGATTGGTGTTTCCATGATTGGCATATTTCATTTACTGGTATGCCCCTAGTAAAGTGCACTGAGTGTGCCAGGGCCTGTAAATCAAATGCTACTGGTGGGCCTGCAGCACGGATTGTGCCACCCACATGAGTAGCCCTGAAAAGGTATCTCAGACCTGCCACTGCAGGGTCTGCGCGCAGTTTGTAACTGCCATGTCGACCTGGGAAGTGCATCCACTTGCCAGGCCCTAATCTTCCCTTTTCTTACATATAAGTCACCCCTAAGGTAGGCCCAAGGTACCCCTGTGGGCAGGGTGCTGTGCATGGTAACGGTTCCAAGCTGAGAATAAAATTGAAAGCAGCTTTATAAAAGTATATTTTTTCACTGTGGTAAATGGATGTAAAATACTTTTCCTGATGTCCTTATTAAAGTTACAAAAAAGAATAAAATGTAATGTTGACTGTTTTGACTTTCCATCACAGGGGCAACATGGTAGTTTTTGTTTCCATTTGCCCATATTGAGAAAGGCTATTAAAAAAAGAAGGGTACCCAATCTTAATCTAGTAAGAGAAAATGTATGTCGCATATTTGGTACCCAGAGCAGATATTTTTGTATACCGATCTCTTCTAATCCCTCACTGTATTTCTTGATTGTCGGTTTTAAACTCTCACTAGTTTCCGTCAATAATACCAAAGCCCTACATGCCCTGTTTTCAGTTCCTTTTTGCTATAACATAAACTTTGCGCAGGGTCATTAATATCAACATTTTTATCGAACTCTTTTAGGAGTTTGTTAATATATGCCAGCCATTGGATTTTATTGTTTTAGTCAAGACCCAGGCAATTGGTTATAATATCCTTATTGAATCTGGTTCTACTTTTCCTCCAAATCCCGTGCCAGGCAGTTAGTGAGGCTATACTAATATAACCATCGATATGAGAAACTGCAACAAGCTCCTTATGTACTATATAGGAGAGAGTTGAATTAGGGACTGCTAGTATTCTCCATAAAAAGATATTCTCTTCAGTCTGAAGTGGGGCACAAATGGCTATTCCCCAGCAGGCAGCACCATAGCAGGATCCCGAGGTGCATTTACTCTCATAAAGGGTCAATAGCTCTCTTCCTGGTTTGTTACCTATTGTCAGCAGGATGTAGGGAAAGGGGTGAAACCCCGGAAGAAAACCACAGGCTGCTTGGCTCTTTTTATTCCTTTATTGATTATTGGGAGCTAGATAAGTCCTTCATACAGTCCTGATCCTTCCCTTCAAGGGGTTGTGGGCCTCGGGTTGGTGTTATTCTTCTTTTTCTTGGGTTCAGGGTTGTACTCGGTCCTTTCATAGAGACATGCCCCTTGGAAGAAAAATGAAAACCACAGGTGACCGTTGGGAAACTGATGGTAACTACTTGGGTATGGAGACAGTGCGGGAGGTATCAACCCCAAAAAATAGACTTCACTTGGTGGTGTTTTTATTTGAGTCCCTGGCTCACGTTGTAGTATTAGAGGTGTGTCCTCCCTTTACTTCTTTTGCTCCCCCACCCAGATCCTCGTGAGCCCCCGCATTTGAAGCCGTACCTTGGTCAGCCATGCTCCTCCGGGAGAATGGCAGGGTAAATCGCGGGACCAGTGGCCTCCTGGTGTCTCCACCCCTTCGGGGACGTCTTCCCCGCTTTCTGGTGGCATGTATTTCTGGGTTGTCCTCCACGCTCTCTGGTTCTCAGGAGTCTCTTCGTGTTGTCCGGGTCTCGTTCCCCAAATCAGCCTCAGTTCCGGAGTCCCTTTCGGGTTTTGTCAGCGCTGTTCCATCGTTCCATTGGTCAGGGGGTAGGCACGTCATAAGGGCTTGAGGACCGCCCTTAACTTGGATGTTGGGCTCCGTTGCTTTAAAGGGACAGGAAGTAGATGAAACCTGTGTTGGAAAGAACAGTGCCTCATTTGCCACTTCAATCGCGGAGTATGGTATCTCCTCCCCCATGTCATCTACGACCCCGTGACACACCCCTCCCCCAGGATTATCCCGATCGGGTGAAATTTGAAAGCATGAGAGATAATCGGCATTACCCTGATCCTTGCCCTTCCTATGTCGGACCACAAACTGTTTGAGTCTTACTTGAGAGACGAGTCCCCAGGAGAGTTGGTCTGACACTATTGCTCAAACGTCCTGCAGGAGTGCCCAGGAACCCGCGGAGAAGCGCTTTTGGCTGGTGCGCTAAACTCGAGAGGCGATAGCGCTAAAATACTGCATTCACGGAGGTGCTGAAATAACCTGGTACAATACTCGGAGTCTCTGGCAGAGGGTGCGAGTAAACGCTCCCGCGACAATCGTACTCTTTACTCTGAGTCTTTGAGAAGAATGCATGGGATAAACTCCGGCAACGAACTTTACTTAAATAGACCCTGGACGCGGAAAACTCAGTTTCCGCAAACTCCTCAACAAACTAGAAATTCGTTCTCTCACTCTACCATAAACTGAGGAGAAACGGAGGAAACGTGTGGACTCTAACGAACTTCAGTTGAAGTGCGCAGCAGGGATCGCACGCACTTCTCTTAACCACTAGACTGCACAGGTGCTTACAGAGTGTGCAGATAATGGCTACAAATGCAGCGGCCAGCTTGTAATGTCTAACTAAACCTAATGTAAATCTTTCCAAAGGTTTACCAGACAAGGTTTGACAATGACCCTTGCCTTTTTCAAAGTACTGCACTGATTCTGATTCATAACTGTGGCAACCATGAACTTCCTGATAGTACCCCCTCTCAAAGACCGATTTATCAGTCCAGGTTTGTAAGGGTGTCGTGAGTGAAATCGTCTTTTTAACTGAGGGGTATGAACATTATCAGCTGGCTCCCATGATCTCTCTTCAGGACCATATCCTTTCCAATCAATCTAATAGAAAAGTTCCCCTTTAGTGAGTTTAGAATCTAAAATTCCCTTCACTACATATTCTGGATGCCCATTGATTTTGAGAGGTTCTGGGCGTTTTGACACTCTAGTATGTGATGCAGCCTTCTTCAAAAGGGAAACATGAAAAACTGGATGGATACCTAGCTTGGGAGGCAATTTTAGTTTTACTGTGACTGGCCCCAATATTTGTTCAATTGCTTAGGGACCTATGAAGCGGGGCTGAAATTTTTGATTACCCTTTAAATGTAAATTACAGGAGGATAACCAAACCTGATCCCCCACTTGATACCCAGGTGCTTATTTTCGATGTCTGTCAGCAAAATTTTTATAATTGGTTTTGGCTTTAGTTAAATTAGATTTTGCAGATTGATGGAGAAGGGCTAAATCTTTCATTAAATCCCCCACTGCCGGTACTTCTAACTCTTCCTGTGTGTGAAAAGGATTAGGATGGCGACCATAATTCAAATAGAAAGGAGAATAACCTGTGGATATACTTTTTGCATTATTAAAATGCGAATTCAGCCATCAACAACAAGTCTGACCACTCCCCTCCTTGATCCATGAGGTACAAACAAAGGTATTGCTCAAGCTCCTGGTTAACCCGCTCCGTTTGACCATCAGTCTTGGGATGATAACTGGTAGAATGCCTAACCTCTACTCCTAACCCATGCAAGAAGGCTTCCGAAAAATGGGACACAAACTGAGAATCCCGATCTGAAATTACCATCTAGGGAACCCCATGCATTTTCACAATGTTTTCACTAAATAATTTTGCCAATCCTTTAGCTGATGGTACAGGTTAGTGGAATAAAATGGCTCATTTTAGTGAAGGTGTCCACAAAAACCAAAACAGTAAAGTATCCATGACTCAAGGGCAGTTCAACAATTAAATCCATAGTCACCGTATGCCAGGGATGAGAAGGAGTGGGTAACGGTTGTAACATTCCCTGTGGAGCCTGTTGACTGGGTTTACTTCGGGCACACAATTTACAGGTCTGGACATATTGCTTAACATGTGCGGACAATCCTGGCCACCAAAATTAACGCTGTACCAAATCTAAAGTCTTGGATATTCCCCTATGTCCAGCTAAAGGCTGATCATGACACTCCTGAAGCGCTTTTTCTTGAAAAACTTTAGTAGGTAAATACAGGGCTTCCTTGAAATAGGGTAATTGATTTTTTTAGTTTTCTTTCTTTATCTTGGGAGACCCAATGAGACATTTCTTCTGGAGTTAGACTTCTTCGAACTTCTTCTTGGAAATTGTCAAATGAAATGGTACAGATAATTTTGGGTTCTGGAATTATTGGCTGCGGTTCTACAGGGTGTTCATGCTCATCTGTTTGTATCCGGGATAAAGCATCTGCTTTTCCGTTCTTGTTCCCAGGACGATATGTAATTACAAAGTCAAAGTCAGCGAAGTATAGTGACCAGTGCAATTGTCTTGGAGTGAGGGTCTTTGCTGTCTTTACAAATTGAAGATTTTTATGATCAGAGAATACAGTAATAGTGTGTTTGGCTCCCAATAAGTAATGTCTCCAATCTTCGAATGCATCTTTCACTGCCAGTAGTTCTTTTTCAGCTATAATATAATTGATCTCTGCTGGACTCAGCTTCCGAGAGCGATATGCCACTGGATGCAACTGCCCCGTATTTCGATGTCGCTGTGAAAGTACTCCTCCAATTGCTTGATCAGAAGCATCAGCTTCTACAAAGAAAGGTTCGTTGGGATCGGCATGTAACAAGATCGGGGCTGAAGTAAAACTTTTCTTTAAACACCTAAATGCTTGTTCTGCTTCTGATGTCCATTGGAATTTCACACCTTTCTTTAGTAAACGAGTGATGGGAACAATCAGTTGTGAAAATCCTTGAATAAACCGCTGATAAAAATTGGCAAACCCAAGGAATCTCTGAATCTCCTTTACATCTTTTGGGGGCGGCCAACTCTCCACTGCTTGCACCTTTCCTGGATCCATGGTAATGCCTTGAGGGGATAAGACGAATCCTAAAAATTCCACACTGGGAGAGCTGAAAACGCATATCTCAAGCTTGACATAGAGGCAGTTGGCACGAAGACGTTCCAGCACAGTTATGACATGCCCTGGATGGTCCTGAGGATCTTGTGAAAAGATTAAAATGTCATCCAAATAAATGACTGCAATTTTGTCAATCAAATCTCCCATTATGTCATTAATGAAATGTTGGAATACTGCGGGAGCGTTGCAAAGACCAAAGGGCATCACTTGATATTCAAACAATCCAAACTTTGTTCTGAACGCTCTTTTCCACTCATGACCCTCCTTCATGCGAACCAAATGATAGGCCCCACGTAAATCTAGTTTAGTAAAAATTCGTGCCTCCTTGATTTGATCCAAAAAGACGGAAATCAACGGAAGAGGGTAACGATTTTTGACTGTAACTCGGTTCACCGCTCGATAGTCAATGCAGGTTCTTAGAGTCCCTTCTTTCTAGGAATAGAAAATAATGGGGAAGAGACCGGGGATTGAGAGGGTCTAATGAACCCATTAGCCAGATAGCGATCCAAGTATTCCTTAAGATGATTATTTTCAGCTTCAGTGAGAGCATAGATCCTACTACAAGGAAGTACTGCTCCAGGCTCCAAATCGATTGCACAATCATAGGATCGATGTGGAGGCAAGTGTTCGGCTTCTTGCTCACAAAATACTTCCTTAAAGTCTTGATATTCCATTGGGATTTCCATGGAGTCAATCACCCCAATCGACTGTCCTACAAAGGATAATAACGAGGCTTGTGAAGGTTCTGGAATCTCATTGGAAGGGCGGTAACAATGTTCCGAACAAAAGGTAGATTGCATCTTGACAGTTCGATTTTCCCAATCAATGGTAGGACTATGAATCGCTAACCATGGCAATCCCAAGATGAGTTGGAATTGAGGCGGATCGATAAGGTTAAATTGGAGAATTTCTCGATGGCCATCAGACTGAATGATTTCCAAAGGCCCAGTGTGACTAGTGATTGGACCTGAAGACAAATTAGTGCCATCAACTGCACGCACAGGTTCACTTATTTTTTTACGGGTAGCTTGAACTCCAATTCGTTGAGCATATTTGATGTCACAGAAGTTACCTGTAGCTCCTGAGTCCAACATTATGGCCACTCCAAAGATTTCTTGATCACAGAACTTCAGGGTCATATGTAAAATCAAATGAGGAGCCAAGGTCTGTAGGGTATTGATTATCAAATGAGAATCTGGGATCGTCTTCCCGTCTTTCGCCATCAGAGCGACCCCTTCTACTGATGGTTTAAGGCGTTTCCCTTCATCGGAGTTTTTGGTCGTTTAGGACATTCCTTAACAAAGTGTCGAGAAGCACCGCAATATAAACACAATTTCTTCAAACGACGCTGTTCCTTTTCTTCCTTACTCAAGGGACCACGGACTGTTCCAATTTGCATTGGTTCCACATCTGCACTTGATCCAGTAACCTTCCCTCCTTCAGATTTAATTCTGTCAAAGCGAGGAATACTCATCTTGAATTCTTTCTTCTTTTCACCCTTCCGTTCAGAACAGCGAAAGTCAAGTTCTAACACTAAATCCACTAAAGCTGAGAGCTCAGTAGGACGGTTGGGGATTTGTGCTAATGTATCCTTGATCTCATCTTGCAGTCCACAATAAAAGAGGGCAGCCCTCTTTTCTTCTGGCCAATTCGTTTCGACAATCAGTTTGTTGAATTCTGAGAAATTCTGTTTTAAATAGATCAAAATCATAAAGGAAGGGATCATCTCTAGTTACCTATGGCATTACCCAATTTGCCGCATCTCCCTCTAAATAAGACAGGACAAAAGCTACTCAGGACTGCACATCTGGAAATAAGGTGGGACGACACATAAAATGTAAGGAACACTGTGTCAAAAATAATTGGGCCATCTGAGGATCCCCGTGAAATCTTTCTGGAGCAGCAAGGGGTATTAATGGGGAGACAGAATGAATTTCCTGTGCCACAGTTCTGGGGTCATTCTCTTGTGAAGTTTTAGTTGAAGTGGAGGAAGGGGCAACTGGATCTCCCATGGCCAACCCATCTACCTTTCGTGATAGTAACATAGTTTCCTGACGTGAAGCAATTAATTCTAGTTTACATTTTTTATTTTCTTCCCTAACTGCCCCAATCTCTCTCTGTATTCCTTCTAACATTTCCCCTAGTGCTTTGAGATTAAAACACTCCACCATTCTGCTTGGGCGAAGTAACTTTGTGGGCACTTCAAACTGTCAAGACCCTCTAGTCTTCGCAGAAGCAGAACGGACGATGGTGCCGCCGCGCTACTCAACTTGAGCAACGTCACCAATAGGGTGGGAAAGGGGAATGGGAAAGAGAAGAGACACTCCTTCTTCGGCTACCACCCTTATACTTCTCCCTGGGCTCTTCTATGTGGAAGTTCCTGGATGCCCAGAGGATGCCTAATACACAGAGGGAAAGAGAACATAAATGCAACTACCAGTTTCACTTCTATTATGTTATCCTACACCTGCTTAGATTCTATAATCTCCCTACCAGTCTCAGCAGGAGTATATGCCTCACTTCTATATTTTCAGTATTGCAAGATGTGTAATGTTCTGTCTGAGATAGTGCAGGGATACCTGAAACTAAAGAAAGATTACATGAGCTAATCATAACCAAACATTACTACTAACAGTGTGTTAGACTCTAGTAGTAATATACCTTCTATCTCAAACTGCATAAGTTATAGTTTTACATTCCATTAAAGTCTTTTTAGTTGGTGATGGTTCTTCATGAAATTCTCCAGTCTTTAGCCACAGTTTAACCTTCCTCTGTTCTATTGCGTGCAAAGAGGTACAAGGCAGGGAAATGAGGGAGGAAAGAAAAAGGGTAAGCGCAACAGAGGGGACAGAAGGACTACTTTAGTGCAAGGTAGGAAGAAGTCCGCAAATGGTGCAAAATTGAAGCAAGCGCTACTTTCTTGGTTGAGTCTTACTTGAGAGACGAGTCCCCAGGAGAGTTGTTCTGGCACTATTGCTCAAACGTCCTGCAGGAGTGCCCAGGAACCCGTGGAGAAGCGCTTTTGGCTGGTGCGCTAAACTCGAGAGACGATAGTGCTAAAATACTGCATACACGGAGGTGCTGAAATAAACTGGTACAATACTCTGAGTCTCTGGCAGAGGGTGCGAGTAAACGCTCCCGCGACAATCGTACTCTTTACTCTGAGTCTTTGAGAAGAATGCATGGGATAAACTCCGGCAACGAACTTTACTTAAATAGACTCTGGACGCGGAAAACTCAGTTTCCGCAAACTCCTCAACAAACTAGAAATCCGTTCTCTCACTCTACCACAAACTGAGGAGAAACGGAGGAAACGTGTGGACTCTAACGAACTTCAGTTGAAGTGCGCAGCAGGGATCGCGCGCACTTCCCTTAACCACTAGACTGCACAGGTGCTTACAGAGTGTGTAGATAATGGCTAAAAATGCAGCGGCCATCTTGTAATGTCTAACTAAACCTAATGTAAATCTTTCCAAAGGTTTACCAGACAAGGTTTGACAATGACCCTTGCCTTTTTCAAAGTATTGCACTGATTCTGACTCATAACTGTGGCAACCGTGAACTTCCTGACACCCAGTTCCCCCAGGTCTGAGGTCGAGTGCCCTAACCGTTAGGCCAACTTTGCTAAATATAATGATATTGTCTAGATATGCAGAGGAATACCTCTGGTGATGTATAAGGAGGGTGTCCATGAGCCTCTAGTAAGTGGCAGGAGCACCATGTAATCCAAAAGGCAAAATGGTAAAGTGGTATAACTCGTCTGGGGTTGAAGAGGCCATTTTGTCTTGGTCTGATGGGTTTATAAGAATCTGCCAATAGCTTTTTGTCAGATCGATGGTGCTGATATAACAGGCCTCACCTAGTCTTTCAGTGAGCTCATCCACCCTTGGCAGGGAATATCCATCTTTCTTAGAGATCTGATTAACTGCTTGAAAGTCTATGCAAAAACTGATACTACTGTCCGGTTTGGGGACGAGCGCAATAGGTGAGCACCAGTTGCTCTTAGATGGGGCTATGATACCTGATTCTAACATTTGTGTGATTTCTATTTGTAATGCTGTCCTACAGGGTTCTGGGACTCGATAAGGCATTTGTTTGACTACGACTCCTTCTTTGGTGGGTATGGAGTGTAGGGCTAGGTGTGTTTTCCCTGGATGATCAGAAAAGATATCTAAGAAGGAATTGAGAAGAGTGAATACCTTATGTCTCATCTCCTCTGGTGACATCAGTTTCGTTGACAGTATGAGAGCACTTCCTGTCCAATAAAACACTGTGGACAGCACTAGGATGGGATCCTATGCATTTTTTTCAAGAGGTTGATGTGATACAGCTGGGTTTTTGTGGGGGGAAAGGCGTAACAGATAGGTAACCCTGCCTATTTTTTCAGGATCTCATAAGGACCTTGCCATTCTTTTTTTAATTTGTGAGTAAAGGTGGGCGATAGAATAGGGGGTTAATCACCTACATTTATTTCTCTCCAATGTTTGCCCTTATCATAAAAGTACTTTTCTTTTTCTTGGCTTCTCTCGAGATTTTCATGGGCAATGGTTCTTAATTTTCCCAGGCGTGCCTTCACCTGATTAGCGTAGTCTAATAAAGTTCTGGCTTCAGTTGCACCTTCTTTCTCCCTGGTTTCTTTCATCATTTCCAGAAGGGTGCTAGGCTTTCGCCCAAAAAGAAGCTCAAAGAGGGAGATATCCAAGCTACTTTGGACCTGGCTTCGTATTATGAAGAGGGCCAATCTTAGAAGCTGGTCCCATCTTTTCCCATCCCCTGACAGGATTTTCATTAGAGTGAGCTTCAAGTTGCCATTATATCGTTACACGAGGCCATTAGTCTGGGAATGATATACAGACTTTGTTATATGTCTGATGTCTAGCTGTTTACAGACCTGTTTCATGAGCTTGGAGAGGAAGTGGGTCCCCTGATCAGTAAGGATCTCCTAGGGGAACCTCATCCTAGAAAAAAATCTCTATTAGGTGTTGGGCAATGATGGTCATGATGGCTGCCCTTAATGGGATCGCTTCTGGATATTGGGTAGAATAGTCCACGATAGCCAGAACGTATTGATAACCCTTCAAGGATTTGGGCAAAGGGCCTATGATGTTCATACCTATTCGATCAAAGGGCTTTACTTTGATCAGTAATGGTTGTAGAGGCACCTTATGGAGTAAATAGGGTTTTTTCTTTTGACAGATGCTACATTCTTGACAGTACTGTTTGATTTGAGCATATACACCTGGCCAAAAATGTTTTTTAATATGGCCTGGCTAGGTTTTTCAACCCCACAGTGGCCGGCTAACAGGTGAGAATGAGCAAAGAACAATATTTGGTCTCTGGAATCAAAGGGAACCAGTAGCTGAGGGTCCTTACCCTGTTTTGCAATCCTATAGAGTGGTCCATTACTCTCTACGAAACAGGGATAGGTCATTTTGGTATTGTTTTGGGTGCCCTTAGCACTTTGCCAGGCATTACTGAGGGACCGATCATTCAGTTGTGCCAGCCTAAAATTGTTGTCCATAGCTCATGGCTCTGATGTGAGAAGAGTGTTATGGGTGGTGCTGTTCTCTGTTTTTTCTGTTTTTAGCCCTAAGGTTCCCAACAAAGAGGTCATAAAAGTGAGGGTTGTCTATACCCAGAATAAGCTACACAAATGCAGAGGCACAAAAAGAAGTCCAATATAGTGTAATTAGCTGTTAGTCGTTTACTCCAGGACCACGCGTGTCCATTTTTGCAGGTTTATCAAGACCATAATTGAACATAGAAGTTCAGTGAGAGAAGATATCTGTTACTCTCTTTATTGCCGGTGTTACACCGTCGACTGAAGGTGGTACACGTTTCATATGGACATGAAATTCCTAATTCCATAATGGCCTATGGTCGTGTTTAGCCTTGAGAAAGTCCTTTCAGATGAAACACGTGTCGGCTGCCTGTTTCGGATGTTATGAAAATCATAATTTTGGAATTAAGGATACATAAAGAAAAATCCAGATTGCTATATGGACTTCTTACTTACTTGAGTGGGTAAGAGCCAATTACACTATATTGGACTTCTTTTTGTGCCTCAGCATTTGTGAAACTTATTGCTTAAACCTCAAGTGGGTTTCTCCATCTTGGGTGTTGATCCAGCCTCCTATGAGCAGAGGGAGGCTATATGCTTGGAGAGCACTATATTCTACTTACATCTAGAGGAGTTGCTTTCCGACGGATGAAAGGGGTGGATGTGCATGTGTAGAACTGGCATCTCTGGTGTGTTGCTTTTTTGTGTATTGACCCAGAATAGGCTGTTCAGGAAGGGAAGGAATTATTCTGACCTCGACTATTGATTCCTGACCCTCCCCATTAAGAAGCGTTGAGCGGGCCACAGGATAGTCTTTTGTGTCTCCGTGTAGACAGCGGATCCCCGGCCTCGTATTGGGAATGACCTGAGTCGGGAGGACTAACTTGTTTCTGATCAAATGAATGTCTGTACCCTGAGTCTAGTAAAGCGGTCACCATTTGATTATTTAGCTGCAAACTTACATAATAAATGGGGCCCATTTCTTGGGTATATAGTACCGACCAAAGCAGGTAGCTAATGTCCATGGGCTCTTCTCTGCTCTTTTCTATTCTTTTTCTACAGAATTTGGCGATGTGACCCCACTCCCCTCAGTCAAAACACTGGGGCCATGAGTTAGAGGGTGCTTTGGTTCTTCCAGACTTGAAATGAAAAGGTTTGTAAGGGGGCTTGTAAGGTTTCCTTTCTTGTTTCAGAGAGTAAGTACCCTTCTGAACCCTCCCCGAAAACTGCGGCTCTGAGCCCGGGAATAGGTCGTAGCCATTTCCACTGCGTGTTCCAGTGCTAACCCTGCATGCTGTCTGAGCCATTTCTGGGTCTCAAAAGGCAAAGCCTCCAAATATTGTTCGAGGTATATTTTGTCCGTTATCTCCTCTTTGGTAGACTCCAAAGGCTTAAGCCAGTGATCTGCTGCATCTTTTAATTTACAGAAGAGGGTCTTTGGGGTGTTCCCTTGGGCGCCCCTTTCCTTTCTGAACTTCAATCAGTGGGTTTCATCGTTCACCCCCAGGCGGTCCATGACAATTGTTTCATGCACGAATTCGTGTTGTGCCATCCCTGTTGGCAATTTGATATGCTGCCTGGGCCTCCCCTGTTAGCAGAGGAGCCAGATAAAAGGGCCATTGATCAGGTGGCCAAGCACTGGCCCTAGCGGCCCTTTCAAAATTGAGGAAAAAGGATACATGGTCCTCTCCTGGCACGTACTTCTGTAGATGTGCAATAGCCCCAGGGATAACAGGCCCCCAAGCTTGTCCCAATCCTGAGGCCAATTGTGTTTGTCCTTCTGCTGATTTTGTCACATTCTCACTTTGTGTCTGAATAGCGGAAGAAAACACTGCTCGGTTTATCTCCGCTTGTTTTATATGTGTCTCTAGGGCCCATTCCAATTTACTCTGGCCGTCTTTCAACTACTGTAGGACGTGCTCCATCTTTTATCAGATGGTGGCTTCCCGCATTCTCCGCGGTTCTACTCAGTCCTTTCACAGAGACATGCCCCTCGGAAGAAAAAGAAAACCACAGGTGACCGTCAGGAAACAGATGGTAACTTATAGGGTAGGGAGGCAGTGTGGGAGGTATCAACCCCAAAAAATAAAAACACCACCAAATGAAGTCTGGTTGAGTCACTGGCTCTCGTTGTAGTATTAGAGATGCATTCTCCCTTTACTTCTTTTGCTCCCACTCCCAGCTCCCCATGAGCCCCCACATTGGAAGCCATACCTTGTTCAGCCACGCTCCTCCAGCACCTTGGCGGGGCATATTGCGGGATCGGTGGCCTCCTGGCGTCTCCTCCCCTTCGGGACGTCTTCTCAGCTTTCCGGTGGTATGGATTTCCCAGTTGTCCTCCACGCTCTCTGGTTCTCCGGAGTCTCTTCGCGTTGTCCGGTCTTGCTCCCCAAATCAGCCTCAGTTCCGGAGTCCCTTTCCAGTTTAGTCTGCGCTGTTTTGTCGTTCCATTGGCCAGGGGGTAGACACGTCATAAGGGCTTGAGGATGTCAGGCTCCGTTGCTTTGAAGGGGCAGGCAGGAGATGAAGCCTGTGTAGGAAGGAACAGTACCTTTTTCACCACTATAATTGAGGAGTATGGTATCTCCTACCCCATGTCATCTTCGACCCTGTGACACCTATCTTGGCAGAAAATCTAAAGTTGGCCTCTGTTGATCATAAGAATTTTGATTTACATAATTCAAACGGTGGCCCCCAGTGGCAATTAGATGTGAATAGCAACATGGTGTGTTCTGGTTTTATGCTCTTCTTTCCCAAATTCCATTGTGAAAGTTTTTTTGAGATTGCGCTTTAGGTCCTGCTCTCATATATTCGGTGAAATTCTCAAACAAACATTGAAGCCCATTTGTGGTTCTAGATAAAAGGACCACATCATCTGCATGCAATTGTACTGGGGTATGCATTCTCCGACTTTAGGGGCATCGACATTCGGCTTTTGCAAAAATCGGTTGAACCCATTTAAATAGAGGGAGAACAATAGCGGGGCAAGGACACAGCCTTGCCTAATCCCGAGTGTTACTCTGAAACATAGGGTGCACTCACCATTAGACCCATATCGTACACTAGCAGATAAATAGTTATATAGTTGTGATAAATAAATATTGATCTTGCTGGGGCACCCATGCTATCCAGTGTCTGCCACAATGTTATATGGTTAACCAGGTCAAACGCACCAGTTAAGTCTACAAAACATAGATGACCTTTTTTTAAAGAGAGTGTATTTACTAATAATTAGATGGAGATGTATACATTGCTCTATTGTCCCTATGTCTTGTCTGAACCCAAATTGAGATTCTTTAAGAACTGAGTTATTATTCACCCAACTTTCTAGTCTTTCCAAGAGGACCCTGCCCGTCAACTTTGATGTTGAATCAGGAAGGGATATGGGGCGATAACATTTTACATCTGCCCTATCTATCTTCTTGAAGATCGGTACGATAACACTTTGTGTCCAGGTTACAGCAAAAAGCCACCTACGGAAGCATTACAAACTCTTAATAAAATTGGGGCCCAGAAATAAATATTTGATTTGAGTATGTCTATGGGTACCCCATCAGGACCAGGTGCCTTCCTATTAGCACATCTCTCTAGACCAACTGTAATCTCTTCCAATGGTATTGTGTCCATATTTGGACAGACCATTGTTAAACTCTTATTTCCATACGTTATTGGGCTATCCATTTTTGGATTAAATATCCGTCCAAAATAACCTGTCCAAACCAAAGGTTGCACTATGGTCTCAATCTTTGCTGGGGTCCTATCTTTAAAAGAGAGATGATTTATTGTTTTCCAAAATAATGTTACATCCCAAGTGTCTGCTGCCTGTACTAATTTCCCCCATGCTTGTTCCTGTATTGCTTCTTTTCTTTTATTTAAGGCCTTTTTATACGACTTCCTCACATTTTTTGTCAGATTGGTATTTCTCGGTCTTTCTTTTCAGGCTTTTATAAGATCCTGATCTGCTTTTGAACATGATCGGTCAAACCAGCTAGTAAATTGCTTAATGTTATTTTTACTGTTAATTTTCAAATCTCCTGCTATTGCAGATGTAATATTACAGAAGGCCATAATAATCTGTGAGTCCAAGTATTTCCCCTCCATACAAATTTTTATGTCATGATTGTTATCATGCACAATCTTTTCAAGGAAAGAGGAAGGGTTAACACCTGACCATTTAATGCTTATGCCGTTTTCTCCTTGCGTTTCAATATCTGTATCTAGACAAACTGTCTTCTGTTGTATGTTCAGGAGTCTCAAAGGGAGGAATAGTGTGTGTTGATAACTAAAATGCTTTCTACAACCTCACATTTTTTAATCAATCCTGGACTGTTTTCTGAGATCAGGATATGGTTGATAATTGAGGAATGGTTATAATTTCATATGTTGGTACCTTGGTATTACCTTCTATACTCGATTGCTCCAAAAGCTCCAAATTATACTCGCGCATTACTCTATTGATTGACTCACCATATGAATTGTGGGGAGAATGAGAATAAACGTCACCATATTCATCCCTATATCCACTATTTTCCACTGCTAGAACATCGCATTTTCTGCAATTAAAATCACCAGCCCAGATGTAAACACAATCACTCTTGAAGCATTTCGTAAAATGATCTAGCTCCTTTTTGAGAGGCATGACAAACTAGTTTCTTGTATTGTAAAAAAACATTGACAATCCAAGGGGTTGCTGGTGTAACTAAAGAAGAATATCCTTCAATCTAGAAAGCTGTAGTGCCTCAAGTTTCTTGTAAAATGATTAGATCGCAGTTTTTAACTATTGCTAGCCATGCCTCATCTTTCATTTTATTTCTAATCTCAGCAATGTTCCATGTTGTAAGGGCTAGGCTTGTATGCAGCTTTGTTTTATTTATTGCGTTCTCTAGATTTGTTTTGCTTATTTGAGGCTTATGGTATTTCCCAATTATGTTAATTTCTTGCATTAAATGTTAGGTACTCAATCTAGTTTGCGACATCTTCTGAGTGGTGCAAATCTTTTCGTTACTTTTAGTGGTATATGCCAATCTGTTGGTATATAGCTGTTATTAATGAGTGAGAATTGTTCAACATCCAGTTTATAAAAAAAAACAAGTGGTAATGCTGTGACATCGCCTGGCAGTTTCTCTGTAACCCTTTGGCCATAGGAGATTTCTCTGAGTAGTTGTCTAGCCATAACTGGTGAACTAAAACTTACAACAACACAATCCCCTTGACCAAACTTCTCAAGTAGCTAACGCAGTTCAGTCTTCTTATCGTGAGGATTCCTTGTGAAAGAAGGTTTGCACTACAACTACTATTTTTGGTGAACCAGTGAACAACCTGGTTCTTTAATTCCATCCTTGTTTCATTAGCCCCCTCTGCTAACTTTGGAACATCTTTCAATACGATTATATATGGTGTTGCCTCAGGTGGTAAATGCAAAGAATCCTGGCAATTTCTTGTAAATCTAGAGGTTCTGTCTTCTGTAACATCATAATTATTGTTAGTAACATTAGTTGTCATACATATATGGGCAGGAGCTGATTTTCTTAAGCATGTATTTATGTTATCTTGTGCATGATTAATGACAGGGGGAACAAGTGGAACATTATTAGTAACTTTTTGCAAATGATGACCCTTTGTCTCCATATTCACCATCGCAGTATGATGGATTATATCAGCAATTTTACCTGAGAATGTTAAATCTTTAACCATTTTTCTAATCTTTTTATAGTGTCTATTTTGGTGAGTAGTTTTTTAAATAGACCCTCCAAATTTCTATGAATGCTTGTCACCGGATCCTTATCTATTCTATTTGGTTTGCTTATCTTTGTAACTTTGGTCTGTATATTGGACCTAGTTGATGTTATTTTGTTGAGCTGTTTGCTTTTTTTGCAAGTGGTGAGATCAATTTGTTGCTATGTGACAGGACATATATCCTTAATGGGGACATTGATACACATGGTGCTTTGTTGTGTGTATAAGATGGATTTATTTTCCCCTGGACATGTGGTGATGTTTGTTTCACTTTCTAAGTTAACCGTCTCAGACCTAGCTTCTTCTATAACTGTGTTCGAGGCTGTTTTGGTAACAGCTATGCTTTACACTGCATTGGCTATTTCATTGTTAATTAGTTAATGAGTCAATTCACACAGGAATGTGAGAGTAGTAAACATCATGATGATCTCAGTCCTGATTAAAAAGTTCCATGAGCATCCGGGGCATGAGTGCCTAGTGGCCGGAGACTTTTATTGCCCAAGACCTACCAAGGGAGCCGTGGACGGAACATCTTAGAAGCCTGCAGTAATGAATTTGAGTTGGCATTTGCTGATCAAACAGGGCCTGCAGAGTGTAAAACAAAGTCCACGTTGAAAAACATCTCCACATTGGTCTACATCTTTCTAAGTAAGAAACTCCTAAGGAGGTGAGTCAACTACTAAGTCCAACATAGCACTGAAAGTGGCCCTCACCCAATATCCATTCTGGTTAATGAGAGTATGTTGACGCATGGGGAATACATTCCTGCCAGCTAAATACTACCAACGAATGCTGGCCCACCCATAAAAAGAATCAAATGGGTGCAGCAAGTCAGGCCAGATATTCAAAGTGTTTGTGCTTTATAAACTACAGGAATTGAGAAATATTGGGCAGCAATAATGAGACACCAATTTGAAGCTCTGTCTGCATATAATTAACTTAACTTCAAAGTATGCCCATAAGAAGAAGATCCACTTTGCATTTTGATAACAAAGAATTTAAAGAGAGCAAAAGGAGGTGACGTCGGGTTGAGCTCCTACACAGAAGAGCGAGGAGCTCACAAACGGAAAACACCTGAAAGAGGCTAGAAAATCACACAAAAAAAACACGTGGCTGCTGAAACAAAAACACATAGAGGATGAATGGAAACACATATACACCCTGCTAGTGCCCAGCAATTCAAGGGAATTTTGGGATTATGTTAAAAGTCTCACAGGGAGGATTTACAAGGAGAACGCCATAACAGAATGGGTGGCTAACACAACAAAGCTTTATGTTGACCCAGATAAAACCAGGGGTTCCGACAGGACGGTAGTGGACGATAATCTTGAAGACGTGGAGGAGCCACAAATAACCATAACTGAAAGAGAAACTCTAACCATTCTGAAGGGTACTCAGAAGGTTGGAGTCCACGGACCAAATGGCCTACTGGGTGCTATCTTTAATGAAGATCTGGAATTCTGGACTCCCTACATGCATTAGATTAGATTAGATTAGATAAAAATTTATAGAGCGCACGTGTGCCCATGGGCGTCTTGGCGCTGAGCAGAAACAATGACTACCTGGTGAAAATGTCAGCGGCCTGGTCTACAAGGAGGAAAACAGCCACGTTTTTACCTCTTTCCTGAATGACAGGATAGAGGGACTGTTTTTGATTGCGATAGGAAGGAGATTCCAAGCCCTTGCTGCATGTAACAGAAAGCTTCTCCCCCCCCATCTGACCTGCTTGTATCTTGCAGTCTGGACAAGTTTTGATTGACTTGAACGAAGGGTCCTAGGGGGCTCGTACAATTGCAGGTGATCTTTCAAAAACTTAGATCCAATCCCTTGCAAGGCCTTGTATGTCAGGCAGACAGATTTAAACTTAATTCTTTTGTCTATTGGTAGCCAGTGTAAAGATCTCAATTTATGAGTGATTGGCTCAGATCTGGGGATATCAAGGATCAATCTTGCCGCAGCATTTTGCAGGCGGTGAAGTTTAGCTAGGTGTTGGGCCTGGATCCCTGCAAACAAAGCATTCCCGTAATCGAGCCTTGATATGGCCAGGGCAGATACCACCGTTTTGCGGGAAGCTAGGGGGATAAAAGGCAAGAGTTTCCTAATTACTCTCAAAATATACCACATAGTAGATGCAAGTTTATTGATCTGGGAATCAAAAGTCAGCTTATTGTCCAGTATAAAGCCAAGATTTTTCAATTTGTTTACTGGACGTGGGCACTGGCCTAGGTTATTCGGCCACCATTCCGGGGACCAGATTTCCATGTCCGTGCCTAGCATCATAACTTCACTTTTATCTCCGTTCAGCTTTAGACAATTCCTCTGCATCCATTGATTAACTTGTGTCATGCATTCTTGAAATTTTTCTGCTGTTTCCCTGATGTTATTTTTAATTGACACCACTATTTGGGTGTCATCGGCGTAAGAGACTGGCAGAAATCCACATTTTCTAATAATAGCAGCAAGGGGCTTGACGTAAAGATTAAAAAGAGTGGGGCTCAGAGATGACCCTTGAGGCACACCACATGGAGAGCTGAAATATTGTGATTTTACTTCCCCCAGCTCTACTGTGAACGTTCTGTTGGATAGATAGGAGGCAAGCAGTGATCGGGCTGATGAGTGCACTCCGGCTTCAGTTAGACGGGTGAGAAGAGTACCGTGATTGACCGTGTCGAAGGCCGCCGAGAGATCGAGTAAGATCAAGGCGGCCTTCCCTCCAGCGTCTAAGATGTATCTAAGTTCCTCAACTGCCCTAATTAGAGCTGTTTCAGTCCCATGACCCTCTCGGAATCCGAATTGCGAGTGGTCTAGGGCATGGGTGTCAGAGAGGAACGTAGACAGTTGTTTATTTAATATTTTTTCAAGAACTTTAGCTGAAAAAGGAATTCTTGCAATAGGTCTGTAGTTCGCTGGGATTTGTGGGTCCAAGTTTTTTTTTTTCAGGAGAGGCAGTACCGAGGTGATTTTCCAGAGATCAGGGTATTGGCAGGAGTTTATTATGTGAGAGAATAGACTACCTAATTGCTCACTTATAAGTTCTGGAAAAAGATGCATAACCTTGGGAGGGCAGGGATCCGTCAGACTCCCTGATTTCATAGTCTTGACGGTTTGAAGAATTTGTTCCACTGGCGGTGGTAAAAAATGGAAGTGGGTACTATGCTCTGAAAGTTGTGGGGCCTTATCGGGAATAGTGTGCAGCTGTATAGGTGTGACCTTATCCGTTAGTTTGAAAGATTCATAAACTGTGGTCACTTTGTCTACGAAGAATTGGCCCAAAGTATTACTAAATTCAGTGCTTATTACTGCCTGTTTGTTGCTATCAGTTTTTGTCAATTTTTTCACAGTGGAAAAGAGTTCTTTGCTGGAATTCTTTGCCTCGTTAATTTTCATGACAAAATATTTGCTTTTTACATCTAAAATTAATTTTTTGTAGGAGGCCAAAGAGGTTTTATAAACGTCTTTCAGCGGAGGATCATAATTGGTCCTCCATCTTCTCTCCGCCCTTCTGCAAAGTTGTTTATGTGTTTTTAGGGCATCCGAGAACCAAGGTTGAGAAGGGGTTTTTCGCCTGGAAGTGATCTTTTTTAAATGTACTAGTTCATGAATAGCTGTTTTTATCCAGCTGGATAATTGACGTGTTGCGATGTTGCTGTCAGGTGCTAATTCAGGGATGGATAAGGTGAGCTGTTCATTTAGTTTGGTGGCGTCTAGTTTGGCCCAATCAAAATAAGATGTTTTATTGGAAGAAATGACAGCTGTATTTCGGGTGTCTCTAGTATTTATAGTGAAAATTATGGCCTTATGGTCCGACCAGGGAACTGGCAGGATGTCTAGGAGTTTAATGTCGGGATTAGAAGTGAAAATCCCGTCAAGAGTATGCCCAGCTGCATGGGTACTCTGATTGACGATCTGGACCATAGCTAAGTTGGCCAGCGCGTCGTACAGTGTAGCTGTAGATACATCAGAGCTTTTTTCCAGATGTAAGTTGAAATCTCCCAGAACGGAGAAATCGGGGCCTTTCACACTGGATTCCAAAGCATAGCCTCTTGAAAGCTGGATTCCAAAGCAAGCCTCTTGAAAGCATGCATTCAGTTGTACCAGACTCAAGGAAATGTTCCATTTTGCACCCAATACATAAAAAGGGAGACATCTCCGTACCAGAAAACTATAGGTTGATCGCCTTATTGACCATTGACAGCAAGGCTTGGATCGATGAAAACCACATCATACTTTAATATCAGATGGGATTCAGGCCTACCTCTTCCACTATGGACAATTCAATTGCCCTTTCCTATTTGGCAGCTAAGGCCATAGAAGCTACATTGCTCCCACTTTCTGCTTGATTTGTTGACTGCAGCGCTGACTGCAGCGCTGCTTTAAATGGCATGGACCACAACATCCTCTAGTTTAAACGTGTGAAGTGAGGATAACTGAGGAAGCTCCTTGTGGCCATTACAACACTGTATACTTGCACTTGGATCCAAACCAAGCTCATGTAGACTCATGCAGCTGCAAAAATATAGACAAACAAGGACTAAAACAGTGATGCGTTATTGCTCCCACTTTGTTTAACTTGTATTCTCCGTAGTTAGGTGAGACACTATTGGAAGGAAACCTCTTCCCACCCAAGCTAGGCCCCTTTAGCCTTTCTATTATGCAGTATGCAGATGACTTGGTGTTACTGGACCAAACTAGAATTGTCATGAACAGGGCGCTGGGCACAATACATCTGTACAATGCAAAGAATTCTCTGCTGGCCACTGCCACAAAATGAAAGTCCTGTTATTTGGGCATAAACCTAAGAAACATCAGTTGGAATGGCAACTTGGCCCATTAGAATAAGCACTGCCAGCCAATATAATTACCTGGACGTACTGTTCTAAGATACAGGCAAACCAACCTTGCAGGCTAAGGCATTGGCCCATAAGGCAGCAAAACCCACATGTGCACTATGCAAATTACATCACAAGCTAAAGAATTACTCTGCAGAGGGAATCCGACGAGTTCTGAAGGTGAAATTGTTACCAGTGATAAACTATGGACCCCTTGCTTTCCCTAGCATGCTCACTGAGGCACTGTTGAGTCTTCATACAGCTGCTTTTAGAAATATATGCAATGTTCCAAAAACATCAAGCCACACATTGATCCTGCTAGAATTCAATCTTGTGACCAAGGATATTAAATGCTAAAAGACCTGCTCAAATACAATTATCATGTGACCAGAACGGAATCACAATCAATGAGAGATGCACTAAAAGGGATATTCTGAGACACAAAGAGCAGCTGGGCAAGGTACCTGAGCACTGCCATGGAATCATTAAGCCTACCCGTAGAGACCATAACAGATTTATCGCTAACAATGGACAGTTTAAAAATGTTGCTAAATGTGCAAGGCAAGTGCGCATCAAGGGAGGAGGATATTTTACAAATTAGAAACTCCCCAGGTTCAGAGTGTCTTGCCCAGTCATTTGAAAACACCATGCCTGAAAGCGGCTCTGGGAAGGCGAGCCTTGCGGAACAAACTGCGGACCAAGCTTGTAACCCTCCCCATACTGGAATATGGGGGCCACTGGAAAATGATCACAGTGAATCAGCTATGCATTTTGTCTGCTGCTGTCCTGCTTTGCTACATCAGAGGTGAGTGTGCCTCAGAATGACCTTTCTGCAAAATGGGACAAGAACTTGCTAAAAGGCCCTGACACATATCTACAAAGCTGCCGTCCCAATGGAACTTGCATGGATCAGCAGGTTCTTTGAAGCTGAAAGGCTCCTGATCGTCTCTCGTCAACTGAGGGCTTAAACATCTTGCATATCCTCAGCAACTTGGTGTGGAAGTTCAGGACAGTTATGACCTGATATACCTGTGTTCTTTTTTGTAAATTTTTGCCATAGGACAAAATGTACTTCATTGGAACTTATGATATTTGCTCACTTTATTATATGTCACGCAGCACTTAAGTATTGGCAAAGCCTTCATCTGAGGGTGTTGCTTTATAGCAATCTGCATGGCCATTAAACAAGAGCATGATAAGGTATGGCCCTATTTCGCATATCAACTCATTCCACTCTTAGCATGCATTGCATGCTCAGCCAAATAGGTGTGATCAGGGTGATATACTTTGGGGTTTCTAAAGCTTTGCTTAAAATGTAGTATATTACTCACCCTTTGGCTCTTGTACCCAGCACATCCCTGCATGCCTATCAACACCATACGTGGTCCAGCTGACTGACTCCCTTTGAGTATTAATGTCCAATTTTACAATGCAATATGTGAATTTATTTATTTCAACATTCCTTTGTAAGGATTGTAAATAAATACTACTACTGCATCCTATGCCAGCCACAAAGTGCTCACAATCTCCTTTTTCACTGAGGAGGATCATAGTCCCCGGTCCCTTTTTTTAAGGTTCAGTTCTATTCTAAAAACTGGGGAACAACAGTAAATAATCCCCTTTGTTTTTCATACATATTTGTACTTCACCATGATGCACTTTTCATGGCTAGGCACAAAGGGAAGCATAAGGAATTGTTGTCTATTTCTTGATTCAGATTATGCATGTGAGATCTTTCTTCCAAGTCTGATGTAAATCATTCTTTTGTTTATTTTATTTAAATAAAAGTCTTTCCATGATACCTCATCAGCTGCATGTAAAGAGACATTACAGCATACAAATACTCCAACACGGGGCAGGGCGAACGTAGGCTGAGTGTTAAATTGACAAACTTTAGTACTGAATGTAGGAGCACATGATTACCATAAGATTATTGTGAGCGAGTCTTATTGTTAGTTTTTAGAATCTTCACACTGAGGCACTGCTATCCAGTGCTCAGAGTATTTGCGCTGACCTATAAAACTTGTAACAATTGATAATTCCTGATAGGCACATTTAATTCTCATTTAAGGTCACTGTACATGGTACGGAAACTGCATGGCATGGACAGTTAAATGTCATCTGTGGACTGCAACTCTTAAACCTGCAGTGCAATCTGTTAAGGTAATCCTTTTTGACAGGTAAAAGCCTCCCTTTTAAATATTAGCAAAGGCCATTTAGCCCACAATGTACGGTGGAAGGTATTTTAAAAGTGGGAAAGGTAGAAAAGTTATGTTAAGAAGTCCCCACAGAGATAAGGCTTTAAAAACTGTTTTCACTGTGGCAGCCCTAGCAGTCCTATGTAGAAATAGAGAGTACAGATTAAAATGCTAATACTGTTTGTCTGGAATGGGATAAGCCAGAAAAATAATTACACAGATATTTTATATAATTATCAAAATCCAATTTAATGGGAAACTTGCATTAGTCCTTCAGCTTCTCCCAGCCTGTACTTGGCCTGTATAAGGTGTGAAATTCCTCCCAGGAGGTATACAATACCTCACTGTAATTGTGACCTGAATGAGCAGAGATTACTCCTTTAAGAACAGAGGAAGGGTAGAGGTGGTGCCCCTTTTGTTAACACCAAAGTGTCAAATCCTGAATAACAGGTCTCTCAGGGCACATGTAAACCTTCTGCGCCCATCAAAGAGAGCAAAAGGAATGTAGAGCAATTCTTATGTATACCTTTTCTGGTTGCTGAAGGACCTTGCCTTTGTCCTTTCACACTTCTGTCTCATTGTTTGTTGTGAGTAGAGGGCATGGTTCAAAGTAGATTTTAGTGTTGGATGTTACAAGACACTAGTGATTACCATAGTGCACTACCCTACATGTACAAAAAACTAAGAAACCAAGTTTAGTGTGGAAACGTTTGAAAACCTTTCCTGCTGACCAGTTTAACTGAAACACTTTCTCCTGGACCAATCTACTTGGTGTTGCAGCCCAGGGCTCTATTGCGGTCAGTTTGAAATTGCACAATGGTCCCTGTCTGCTATGATCATTGACTATCATTAGTGCTTTAATTGTCTTGGCGCTTTTCTACCTAAATCTTTAAAGATTCATATCTCTGCTTTTCATTTTTGATTGTTGTTTTAGTGTCATTTTGCTTATTATTTTCCCCACTACTTTTATAAATTGGAGTGGGATTTTGAATTGTGTTGTGTTTTTGACTTTTTAACTTTTTTGGTACTTCTAAAAGCTTTACACTTATGTTACATTAACCTTGTCTATTCTTTACTGTAGCTACCAGAGAGAGTGCTCAGGTTTGAATTACTGAAACCTTTGACTGGACTTTACAAGATAGTAACTTTGACTTGTGGTGGACACCAATCCCTCCCAGCTAATAAGCTACTTTCTCACATTGATCAGTCATGAAATAGATATTCTAGTTTGGCTAGATTACTATTGAATTTGCAAGCTTAATTATTTGCCACAGTATGAATTCACACAAAAAAAACACAAAGCCCATACATGGGGCACAAAGAGAAAGCATTTTTTTATTCTTATGTGTGCTACACAAGGTGGAAAGTTATGTTGGGAAGTCACTAATTTCACAAAATAGAAAGATGTGCTAGGTTCATTTGGATCTGTAACTATCTTACTTTGGCATTTTAAAAATTTGACATCAGTTACAGTGTCACACTACATGACTGTAGTAAAAGCTTTTTAAAATGTAGTTTACAGCACAGGAGGCTACTGCTTGTTTTTAATCTTTTATTTCTGGCCTAATAGCTCAGGAATATGTGTGTTTTGAATGATGTGGCTTGAAATGTACTGCCCTCAACCTTTTTAATACAAAATGTGTCATTTAAAATGGTGCTGTGCAAGGAGCCGAAGGCTTTTTAATGCCTGAATATATAACTCCATTTGCATAATTATTTTCGGACTTTGGAATATAGAGCCCTATTCTAATGTTACATTTGGTTGAAAACATAGTTTGCAACCACATTTACCTTTTTTTATGCCTGCCAGGAATTCGGTAAGTGATTCTGGACTGGCATAAGCCCACTTATGTTTTTGGAGGTCTCTGACGCAAGTGCAGAGTATTCTGTCACTTTTTGAGAAGAAAAATCCTGCCCTGGTGGACACCACTGGAGCTGGCAATGTCACTGCAGAAGTGAAGACCTGATACCTGAAGCATTCACCACATACTGAGGTCTTAAAAAAAAGTGAATAGCATTAATCAGGTTTGAGCCAATTTCAACATGTTTCAAGGTGGAGCAAAGGCACTTGATTGCTACTTAGCAGGGTGCACAGAGTTCCAAATCTAGGAATAATAGAGTCCAGAAAAAGGTGAAAAATAGGAGGTGACCATACAGAAAAAGCAGATTTCCTGCATTGCCCTTTCAGTTGACCATGAGCCATCAGAAAAAATTGCCTCTCTATTATGAACACTTAGGGCCTTATTTATTATGGAAGGACTGTCTGCCAAGTTTAGAAATTACCACTAAGCATGTGGTCATTTATAATGCATTGCCAAAAACCACATCACATCTGTTTCCTCCAATGCATTTCACTGTTTGATACATGGCTGCATCAGCACGATGCAGCCCAGCACCAAACATTTCTTTTCCAAAAAGAAAAATCCAAAAAGTCACCTACTATAGTGAGAGCCGTATTATTAACATTTTACTGTTCCCTCACCGCCATGGTTTGTCTGACTGTGATAGATAGTAAAAAAAAAAGGCTATATGTCCTCTGATTCTGATTGGGTGGAAAAACATATATAGCCATTTCATGAATGGCCCTTGCTATGTCGGGCCATTAGAGAGGCTTGGCTACGGCGGGGACCGAGTTGTTACCACCATAGCAAAACCTATGTTCTGCCTGTATTTAAATCAGGCAGGTGAAACATTAAGTTGCCTATATATAAATCAGGCCCTATGTCATTATCACTACAGTC
Source organism: Triturus cristatus (assembly GCF_964204655.1). NCBI lineage: Eukaryota > Metazoa > Chordata > Amphibia > Caudata > Salamandridae > Triturus > Triturus cristatus. The sequence goes on from NC_140595.1 coordinate 566,029,347, forward strand.
ACTGAGTTTACACTTTTTAGATCTCATGCTTCAAACTCCTGCTTCTCTTTATTGTGGGCTCAAATAAAAAAAAAAATGATTTTCTCCCTTGCAGAGTCTTTCAATGTTCTTATCTCTGACAATTCTATGTTATAGAAATAGACAGTCAAAAAGTTTAATCATGGCTGATAGCATTATACTATATAGCAAGTTCCTTTCTTAAAACTCATATTCACATATATTTTTTGATTATCATCTGATATAATTAAATAAGAAACATTGTAATGGATACTACTAGTCTTTTTAATTAAATCTTGCCTGAATGTTGTATAGGCCTGGGCGGTAAATTCCGTTCTGCTCGCGGAATTTGTGGAATTTGGGTAATTTCGCATTCCACGGAGAACGCGGACTTTGCCCAAAATTCCGCGATCCGCGGCTTCATGGAATTTTTAGCTTCATCGCACTTTCAAAATGTGTGTTCGCGAGATAGTTGCCCCTGAGCAAGCAAACAGCGTTCGCGAACAGGAAAAAAAGCATTGCGAACGGGCGGAACAAGTAATTCCGCATGTTCGCGAAATTTCTGCACGCTCACGGGGATTTTTTACCATTTCGCTGAGTTTTGCGTAGCGAGACAACGCAAATTCCGCCCACCCCTAATGTTGTAGTACATTCCTTTAATATAATGCGTAATTGTTGAAATATGCTGTATATCATTCTTTGAGCTGCAACTCTTAGTTAGAGAATATGCATGTCAGCATTCTTTCACTTTAGTGTATTTTGCATGCAACTCTGTAAGACAGATTCTGAAGTTCTACACTAATTTAAGTAATCATTGGATATTTTTGGACCAATGGTAGCTAGTTGGTTGGCAAAATAAATTCATTTCACTGACAAAATGTACGTTTCTGAGTTTTGAACACACAGTAATTTAACCCCTTCCCCGCTCATGACGGAACCGCTCCGTCATGAGCCACGGTTGCCGTGTGCTCATGACGGAACGGTTCCGTCATGCCACGACCGTTGGCGGCCGCTCCGCCCACGCGGCGCTGATTCCCCGCCTGTGCGGGGGGACAACGCAACTGGGCGGAGTCATGACGGAACCGTTCCGTCATGAGCACAGCTCAACCGTGGCTCATGACGGAGCGGCTCCGTCATGAGCACAGCGCCACCGCGCTGCCCCCCCGCACCCCCAGCGCCGCGGCGGAATTCCCGCCGCGGCGAAGGGGTTAAAGCAACACATGATGGGAGTTTAACTTACTTTCATGATCAAAGTTATATTCTAAATCGTAAACCATTACCACTTAAAATACTGTACTAATGTGTTCCAAATAAAATATCGAAAGAGGCACAGGTTAAAGGATACAATTAGAGAAAGTTAAAATTAAATATGAATGCACCATAACTTTCTTTCTCTCTCTCGCAAACACATGTACACACACACACACAAGCACGCACACACCTTGCATTTTTTTCAGATTTGTTTCTACCTTTTACCATACATTGGAGAATCCATACTTTTGAGATAACTCCAAATGAAGTGAACTCTGGCGCTTTTTACCTAGCTCAAGGTAAGAGACAAACATGTAAACATTGTGTAACAGCCATCAGTTTGGTTAATGTGCACTTTCAAACCATGGGGCTTTCACATGTCTGGGAAACATGATAACCACTACACCACAGAAATAGATGCAGTTTGCTCCTCTATGTTACAATAGAATAGTTATGAATTGAATAGAACAAAGGCCACTGATTTTAGACATATATGCAGTCTGCAAGGGAGTCAAAAATGCAGGCTAGGAAAGATCATGCAAATATAAATGTATTACAAAAAATCCTAAAGAGGAATGATGAGCTTTTATTCATGCAAGGCAAGGATAAATCACCATACTGTAGCAAACATTCATATACCACTGAATGGAAATGAATGATTCTGACATTAAAAGTAAAGGTGAAGATATATTTGCATCAGCACCTTGCGGAGGATCATCTAGGATTTGAGCCCAGGGCCTCTGGCACCCAAAGCCAGAATCACTCCACTAAAATAAGATGCCTGTAGATGCTAACAATTCTCTATCTAAATGCTTGTTCTCGGTGAGCAATGACTCGATTGCAGGACTCTTTTGAAAGCGAGCTCTGTGAATAAACACACAGTTTTTTTTGTGTTTCACCATTTTTAAGAGAATTCTCTTGAAAGGATTCTGCATGAAAACCATCTGTAGCGCTTGGACAATTCCATGGCAAAACAGCACCTATCAACATTGTGGATGACATGATAGTGGGACTGTTTCTGCCAGGTTTCGAACTGGGGAACCATTGCACGTGAGGCAAGCGTGAAAACCACTACACTACAGAAACAAATGTCTAATGTTGAGCTCTTCTGTGTTGAAATTGCTGGTAACTGACTGATCCAAGAGTTTCTGTTTTTAGACTTCTTTCATGCAACCTATCAGTCAGCCATAAATGAAGGTTTGTAAATGCCATTCAAGTCCAGAATATTTACAAAATGCCTAAATAGAAATGCTCTTTACTCAGACTGGGCTAAGTTAAAGCATGAGACTCTAGAAAATATTTATCAACTACTGCAAAGAGAAACATTATAAATGTCAAATCCCTTACAGCTCAAAAGCTACTACCAGCTCTAAGCCAGCAATGAAGCACAGGCTGGTATCTATGTAACAAGTGGTATGTGAATACATAAGAAGCTCAGTGCCAGCTTCCCCTTTCTCAAATGATAGTACTATCATTTTTTAGTGTGTACTTTTATTTCGTCTTATGGAAAGTCAGCCCTTATTTATACATTTTGGTAGTGGCTAGAGCTTAAACAGAAACAGTAGAAATCTGGTCATCACACATAGTAAATTTTCTCTTAAATACTCATTCACTCTGTGCAAATAGGGATGCCAAGGTGAATAGCAGGTCCACAGAATCAAACTCACTAACTGTCTCTGTAGTGCAAGCACCAATGAAAACTGCTTAATGCAGGTCTAAAGCCTTCCTTGCATAGCATCTAACATCATAACATAAGCAAGCTGCTGTCTGCAAGCTAAACAATTCTTTCTCTAAAGGAGAAGTATGTCTGCTCAATCAGGCTCGATCAGGTGAGACATAAAAAAGGTATAAAGGGTCCAAGTGGCTGTCCCATCCTTTTCAGGGGTGGTCCTGCTGATGATCATAGGATTGCTTGTAAGAGTGGCCAGTGTCAGAGGAAAAGCTTTCAATCCTTCGTATTGTTCTTTCCAGATACAGGCATTTTCTTTGTTGGTAATTTCTGCCTCTACCCAGAAGTCTCTATTCTGCCTATGAAAATTACCAGCAACATTCCTTGTTCCTCATTTCCTCTAAGGTCCTTCCTGCCCAGAAAGCCCTGGCTGAGCATACTTTTTTTATCTGGGTTATTTTAAATTGTTTCTCATTCGGGTTTTGGCAGGAGAATGCTGCTTATAATGCCACATTCTGTTTAATCACCAAGGTGCAGGCATAGAGTAATATAAGAGTCTCAAGGACATGGAACTTTTAGCTAAAATATCACAATATGTTATGCGTGCAACACAACACTAGAATGCTGATGATCGAAACATTATCTTCCTAAAGGATGGAAAAGACAGCTGGAGGGAAAATAGTGGCGCTCATTATAGTAGCTCGATCTCTCTCTCTCCCTACACATCTACATATATACATATGTACACACACACACACACGCACACACACACACACACACATTCTCATAGGAGAAAAATTATTTTTGGACCTTCATGCATGCATAGAGACTCATGTAAGTAAACAAGAAATAATTCCTTGTATGGTCATGCAAATTCATATTGTATGAAACAGGAGACCCACAGCTCTTAAAACTTTCTTCAAAGTGAATTTGAATCAGTGGGTCAACATTTATGATCATCTTAATTAGATTCTGCTTTGAACCTTCAGAGATGGAGGCTTCTCATGAATCCAACAATAAATAATTTCATTTAACATTGAGGAATCTGCACCCGCATGTTGCCAACTTTCCATGAGTGTAGATTTCAAACTATTACAATTCAATAAACATTTACTTGTTACTCCAGGTAACTTGCAACACTAAACACTTTCCTGGATTAACTCTGAAAAGATTTTTATCTTATTTGCATACAAAAATGTACATATGCTCATATTTGAACAAAAGCAATGGAAGTGCAAATGCTCTTGCAAAATGTTCAGTTTTTTCCCATAAGGAAACTTTTTTTTCATGGAGTAACACTTTTCTGTAAACCCCAACTAATTTTGGAGGTTTTCCAATACCTTTGACAACATGGAAAGTGAACTACCCCAGACTATGGTTGAGCAAGTCTCTATTGTCTGGAGGGCAGAAAAATAATATATCGTGAGACGTTCTGATGCTGAGAGAACTCCCTTTTCTGGATTAACTCTTTTGCCTTGCAATAAACACTCCCAGAGTTATTCTCTCAAATGCTATACTCATTAGAGATTTGTGTGCCCTCTCCACTTCAATGTAAATGAGGGATTTGGGAACAGATTCCCCCCAACCATGAACAGAGACAAATGTTTAAGAGACCTCTCTGAATGAAACAGTTCCTTTCACCTGCCAGATGGCTCTATCCAGCAGACTGGCCAGTTAGATCCTATACATGCCTTCTGGCTTTAGAAGGAGTTATATAATTCTCCAGCAGGTATGCACTTCATGCCTAATTAAGATGTTAATTACAGTCCCTGGATAAAAGGCTGCCAAAAGAAATGGCTTAGTTCTTGTTTTGTTTTTAGACTGCTCAAACTACATTTTTAAACAGATGCAAAAAATGTATATTCACCATTGAATTCGTTTTTTGATAAAAAGTGGAAAATCATGTTCACCAACTTCTAACATTTCCCATGATAAATTGTGAAAATGTTTTTTTTTGCACACAACTAAGCCTGCTAATGGAAACATCTAACTTGCCTACATAATGACAAACAGTTTTTGGACTGTGGGTACATATTTACTAATTAGTATGCCCAACTTTCATAAATTAAAGAGTCAAGTGTGTGGCTTAAAGGGCATACTTAGTGGTGACTTACCTAATGTATAAAAGTAGGATTCCTACATGACAAAGCACTTTCCTCTTCCCTATGTTTCTTTAGAGGTTTTAAAAGTGAACCAAATGTGTTCTCAGGACTCATGCATTACAGTCCTCTCTGTCTGTGTGATATAAAAACACATTTCAGCACACCATATGACATTTAACTTCCACACCACTGTTGCATTTCCTGCACCATCTTAGCATGGCTTTATTGGAAAGTTAAATGAGCCAACTGGTGTAATCAATTTAAAGAACATGTTTAGGTGTAAAGCACTTAGGTTCTGACTACGACTGGTAGTAACTTATGTAATTTGCAGTATTGTAATTGTGTGAAATTACAACAAAATTCTTCAAGATGACACAGAATTACATGAGCAGTGTAACTCAGCATATAGCTCTATTTTCTTAACACAAAATACACTCTGATACCGAACATGGACACTAGATTGTATCTTGTGCTAAGAAGATAGCAGTAAATGACACAGAATACAAACGAAAGCAGCTAGAAGTCACTTGCACTCACTAAATGATTGTCCTGTGCTGCTGTGGTTGTATATGTATGCCACATTACTTTTAATTCCACAAACGGGTGTAATTTCATGGTTGGTGGTTGTAATCTCATCTTTTTAGTACAATATTGTCAATAGATTAATGCAAAATTACTCCGATTACTCTGGCGCATTTAAAATTGTACCCAGACCTAGTTATAACACTGAATAGCAATGTTACAGTACACAGTCATAATGACAAAAAATAAAAGTCCATAAAAGTTGAAAAATATATGGGGACCATTCAGGAACAAGCCAATTGGTCTGTCCTTGTCTGCCACCTTATGGGTGCTTTGTCATGGCCTTTGTCAAACTTTCTTGTTGGGAGAGATTTTGGGCAATGCCCCCAAAACTGAATAGTAAATGAGGCATACTTCCATGGTACTTGACGTTCAATGTTATCCTAAAAAGTATTTCAAATAGTTTAACCATACTGGTTTGATCATCTCACCCACACCAAACCAGACTTGCTCCAGTCTATTGCACGATGCAACCTTGTGGACTAAGGAGATATGTTACACCTGCTGTGGGGACATGCAAAAGCATGTGGAGGAATTCCAGAAATGTAGGACCTCATTGTGAGTAGCCCATTATTTGGTGCAGGGATACCAAAGGGCTGAAATGTATGATTCCTGCTTGTGCCCCCACACCCATTAACAGGCATTACATGTAGTTGAGCCGGAAATAGAGAATAACGCAAGGACTTGGGAATATTGGGTGCTTTTCTGCATGTTATTGTCAAAATCGATTCCAGTCCCAAACATAAGTTCTCTACCTCTGCCTTGTATCACCTCTTTTTAGAACGTGGTTAATGGCAATTGGAGGGCGGGGTGCAGCAGTGTGGGACAGGATTCAAGTAGGGGAGGGGAACTGCAGGTCAATGCTGGGGAAATATTATCGGCTTCCCTGGTGGTGTAGGAGGTGCAGGCAGCGGCCAGACTGCACATTTGTCTGCAGCCCCAGTTATGGTCATCTACAGTTCCACACAGTGTGAATTTGCACCCAGTAAATCATTGTGCCACTTGTAGTGCCCAGAGTGGAATCCCAATAATAAGATATTAAAACCCAAAGGTGGGAGGAAGATATCAGTGGAAGCACCTGTAGTTCTGTTTTTTACGAGATCATATTCATGAATGAAATAGAGTTAACCCCGTGGGTAAACTATGGGGAGATTCAATGCGGCTCCAACATCTCTTTGGCTGATGAGCATATTTTGCTGTTTCCATAAATGCCAGGTAAATCCATGATATCAACTTCTGGCCTACGTTCATCGAACTCAAACATTCTAATTATAGACTTTATCAAACACATCCATATCCTGCTGTCTTTGATTTAAAATATTTAAACATCCACTATAATTAGGACATGTTTTATAAGCCCAGTTTTGTTCAAGCTAGCTATTTGAATGAAACCACAATTTGGGTATAGGACGCTCAGTAAATTCGCACTTTTCATTTCAGACTATATTATTCATCATGCAATCCAATAACATATTTCTCCCTATATGGAGAATAGAGTGAAATGTTTACAATTCCTATTGCTTTCACGATGCCCTTCCAGTTTCTACCAAATTGTTCATAACCTTACATCTCACTAGGTTAAATTGTGTTGTATGACTTCTAGAGGGCCATGCAAGAGATTCAGTGCAAAGGATTTGACCACTCCAATGTCACAAAAATCATGTCAGACTACAAAGTTCTTATGAATATTGAAGCTTATTTTATCTTAAGTACATGCAGAATAGGTAAACTGGTAGACCATGCCACACAGACCTCAATGATAATATTTCAACATGCTGAGAACCTTGCTATTAGTCAGTGAGCATTGTGTGGGTTATCAGAAGCATAATAGGGTGCGGTAGAGCCCCTTGTAATACAGGCTCCTGTGACCCAGTTGATCATTGAGGACTATAGGTGAAGTGGTTGAAAGGACGGCTGCAGGTACGACCAAGAGATACCCCAAAGCATGGTCCTAGATAATATGGGGAGAATATACAATCGGGTGGAGGCAAGCCTAGTATGATATGTTTCCACATAAGCGATACACAGAGCATCGCTGACAGACAGACAAAGTACTGAGGAGAAGAGGGCTGTTAGGTGGGGTCTCTCCTTCATGGTTGTATTAGCACATAGTCTGCAGATTGTTGGAAGAGTTCTTGTCTGATGATTATGTTCAAGGGTCATTCCAGATACATAAAATGCACAATCGCAAGGCAAAAGAGACTTATTGATTAACAATTATAGCTTCAGGATAGAAAAGGAGGACTTTAGTTAAACATCTGAGTGTGTATCTGTAAAACATGAACTGATACACTGCCTCATCCTTAGGTAGAAACACTACCATGATCTGTGGTAGAATGAACAATTTATCCAGAGGCCTCAGAAGTAGTGACCAGAAGTTTATTTTCCCAGGGTCTGATGGACTGACAAAAGATTTTGAGTCTTGCTATTGTACAACTTCACTTCGTTGTAGCTTATCCATACATCAGCTGCTGCGAAATATATCTGAAAATTGTGATTTATTGCCGTGAGACTAGGCCCCACTTGGAAAAGGGTGATCGCGGTGTCATCAACATACGTATAAAAGAAGTTAGCCACAGAAAAGGTTTTGTGTCCGAAACTTCATTGTTTAAATATAAATGGGAGACTGCTGATCATTGGGACATCCCAAATAAAGAGGCATTTGGGTTATTGATTAATGGTGAAAAGGCAACCACTTGGCTGTAGCTGTGCTAAAATGAGTGCTTTCAACAAAAGCTTCTCTCTCATCACAAGTGGATGATGGGCTCTGTCAAATGCCAGAGTGACCGCACCTCAGTAATCAGTTTATATTCACAAATCCTCCAATGCAGCCAACACCACTGATTCACCCACTGCCTATGGTGAGAATCTACTTGGTGTGGAGCTGTCTGTCAGTTTCAGTTAAGTATCTGAATGAGAAAATGTGCATACTTTAATTAAACTAAGTCAAAGACATGCAACTATAATTCTAGGCCAAAGGGGGACAAGTTGGACATATCCAAATAGCACCTTGGAGTTACAAAAATCATATACTAACTGTAGTCGAACTAGATTTTTGCATGCTATGTCTATACGCTTATATTGTGTCATTTTGGGAGCCAATAAATGTGCCCAATTCATTTTCTCTAAAGCAAAAATCTCTTTCTGAATCAATATTAACCAATGTTTCACATATTAGTCTTTTCTATCAGCGTTTTTTCTAGTCAAGGCATGTTAGGAAGTAGGGCACACGTGACTAGTGGAAAGTTGTAGCAACTGTTTACTCATCACATGTTATATTTATAAAAGAAAAACCCATACACAAGTGTGCACGACCTACCATGTGTCTTTTTGCACATGTTTTAGTTTTCATTCCGAATTGTGATCTAAAATTGCAAGGACTTGCATGCATTAACTTGCACATGCATGTAATATCAGAAATGTCAGTTCTGAAGCTGTCCAATTTTATGAAACGGGCCGCTAGCATTGTGTTTATTCACTTTAGAAAATGCTGAGGGATATTTCAAGCTCTACAACGTCGCTTTATTTTTACATATAAATCGCATTGCCACGTTAAATTGGGGCATGCGCTTTATGTTGCCTTAAAAGACAGTCTTAACAGTTTGATTGTATATATTTCTGCTGAGAAGGAATTCAAAGCAATTCGATGCAGGGCATGTACCCTGTTGAGCACGCCATGCTGATGCACACAATTAATAGGGGAGCAAATAAAATTCAGCTTCTGATCTTTAAACCCCAATAACTCCCTCCCTTCCCATAAATTCTCCAAATCTGCTTGAATATTTTGTAATACATAAGCCAAACATTTTTCGATTTTTATGTTTCTGTCTGAGCTTTGAGTTAATTTCCATTCTTTTAACATACAAATATTTCCTAAAATACACCGGTAACTATGTGATAGCCAGGCTCTTTACTTAGTATGCTTGGAAAACCATTTAAAACCAGTGCTTAATTTGAGCCCGTGGTTTCCAGTGCTCGGCACCCTGGCACATAATTGCCAGCACCGGCGCTTATGACAGTGTACTGCATGGTGGCTCTGTCTGGCTAATTTAGGTTTGAGCACAACAGCAGCTGTTTATTAGTGGAATTTGCATTTCCCTATTACATTAATACCTGCCTCTCAATCCATTCTTATAGATTTTGGGGCCGGGAATAGTCTTACTTGCCACACTTGTAAGAGTGTGATAGTTAGTAGCTGTTTTTGTACGGTCATTGGCAGCTGGCACGGGCACTGTGTGGTGCAAGCTACAGTGGCCTCCCGATGGGAGCCCCGGCACTTAATTTTTAATTTTTTTTACAAACTAAGCAACTATGCAAATATATTTTCAAATGGCAATTGTGAATACCATTCTCTTGGGCAAATGCCCAGCATGACCTCAATTTCGTTTAGTAACTTTTAATTTCTACACAATGAAAGATTTCCCTGTAGAAAAAAACACATGCAATAGATCCCTACCCTGAAAATAGACTAACACATGCCCTTTGGAGGAGACAATCTCTGATTATTTAAATGATGGAAATGGATCATGAAAAACATGTGTCAAGTATGTGGGTTGGTTTTTCCACACTATTCAGGATATTCCCTCCGTTGACTAGTCACCCCTTTCTTTGTGAGATGACTTACTCAAAATTTATGTGTGTAAATCATCAGCCACCAAAAAGAAATTATGAACCATTGTCTTTTAATTAACCCTGTGATGAGTATGCGGAATGGCACTCTGCGGAGTTCCACAGAGTTTTAAAAAAAACTCAGTGGAACTACGCTCTCCTGCGCCCCAGTCCTCCTCCTCGCATTGCTGGTCGCAACCCCCTATGCTTTACGTCTTGCGTGGACTGCACAAACGTAGGGGGTTGAGACCAGCAACACAAGGAGGAGAACGGCGGCAAGGAGGAGATACCATGGCGAGGAGGAGGCCGGCCCACAGACACCAGAGAGAAGGTAAGTGGATTTATTTACCCTTTTTTGGGGGCCGTGGCGCAGGGGCTGAGGGGGGTACTCCGCTCCACCATGGAGTCGGAGTTTTGCCTCAACTTCATGTTCTCAGCAGAGCGTGGAGTTGGTAAAACTTTGAAAACATCGCTGGTGGAGAGGAGTACGCCGCTCCGGGCTTACTTTATATGTGAACAACAGGCGCATGCACCAGCAAAACAGGCAAATCAAATATCCTTTCACTTCAGCTTGCAGAACACCTGATAGTTACTGTGAAGAGAACCACTCAGAAGCTGTTGTGTTCATAAACCAAGAGAAGCATCACAAAAGCAATTCAAAACTCCAAATACGGTCAGGTACACACCCCCTCACAACAAAACAATATAAAGGGATGGCCTACTTCATAATTTCAGAGCACCCTCTGACCCTTGTGTCCTGATAAAAACCCTGCCTCTAACAGGTCCACTTCAAATAGGTCAAAATCACTGTGGAGCCTAATACCAAGGAGAAGACACAGCAACCATACAGTATGAAGAAAAGATGGACTAAATGATAAATATTTCAACAAAAGGCTGCCTCCCTTCTAAACTACCCATTGAGAGGCATAAGCTGTATTTTACAACCAGAATTGCTGCACCAAAGTAAGAAATTGCTTAATTCAGGGTCAGATCCAAAATCAAAGTATAGATCTTTCTATGTTATTGTATATACCACAAGCACACATTGCAATTGGGTGCACCACTGAACCAGTTTTAACATGTGCAACTGTTGTAGAGTCCTCCCAAGCCTTGGTCCATGTAGCAGACCATGTCACACGCAAATCTTTGGCTAGGACGTCGTTATTCTTCAGCGTGCAACCATTAACTGAATGCACTGCATCATAAACTTTTTTAACCATGCCCAGTCATACCCACCAGGTCACATAATACTTGCAAGGAGTCTGTTGAGTACCACTAGAGGCCTAATACACACAGGACACACTATCTCCCCCTTTATAAAATAAAAAGTACAAACAAATATATACACATATATACATTGTAACTCCTCGATAAGTCGTCGAGGTTCTCGCACCAGTCTTCTGGATCTAGTTGTACGAGATGGAGAAGGGGCGCCTTTATCCGGCATCTGTGGAGAAAAGAGTTGGATGCTTGACTTGGACATTCATGAGGTCTGAAGCTGAAGTACATTGAGGCAAAGGCTTAAAGTGTGATGAGTCTCTGGTTATGGATTTTCCAGGTCCTTGAGCAGGTACTATATGTCCTTTGCTCACCATAACTTTTAGCGGTTCAGCATCAAACGAAATGTTATTCTTGTGAACTCGGCCTCCTTTCTCGAAGACCGTGTCTCGAGTGCATCAGTGCCTATTGGTGCAAGCCTTCATTTTGCATTTGTGGGAGATGTCAGTGACATGAATCTCGTCAGGATCTATTGACCAACAATTGTGGTATCTTCATTCCTAGAGCTCTCCTGAACAGCAAGGTGGCAGGACTTTCTCCTGTCATGGAATGAGACGTGAAATGGTAGGCACAGAGGGCTGTGCATAAAGCTGACTTGAGGTCATGCCTTGCAGTGCAGCACACTGAACCACCCTTTCCAAAGTACTCATAAATCATTCAGCAATGCCATTTGCCTGTGGTCAGAGAGGTGTACTTTTTCGGATCTTTGATTTTTAAGCCATTAAGAACGTTTTTGAACTCTCTGCTATTGAAGGGTAGACCATTGTCAGATTTGAGAATGGAGGAAACACCCCATATTGTGAAAATGTCATCCCGCTTTTTGATGACTGTCATGTGTGGTTGATGATTTTTCCACTAGAGAAAAATGTGAGTGCTTATTGACAACTACCATGAGATGATGTCCATTATTGAGGGGTCCATAGAAGTCAACCACAATCTTCTTCCACGCTTGCTTAGGAAGATCAAAGCGATACAAAAGGGGGTGGTGATGGACGGAGCATCAGAACCAATCAAACACTCACACCCAGTCAACAGATCTGGGTTTGATCCATTACCGTTCTTTAGCCCACTCTGCCACCCCAGTTCAGACATGGCCATATGCAAATCAGTCTGACCCTGTGCCTCATGGGAACAGTCCAGCCCGAACTGCCAACCCATGCCTTCCCTGGACCGGAAACAAGCTTCCTAGGACCGGTTTCTGGCATTTCAGCCGTCATCAGCCAGGCTTGCTTGAATCCATTGGCAAAGTGAGCAAGGGACTCACGTCTGAGCATACCCTGCCAACTTATGGCGAACAAAGAGATACAAAAGGGGGTGGTGATGGACGGAGCATCATAACCAATCAAACACTCACACCCAGTTCTCAGATCTGGGTTTGATCCATCACCGTTCTTTAGCCCACTCTGCCACCCCAGTTCAGACATGGCCATATGCAAATCAGTCTGACCCTGTGCCTCATGGAACAGTCCAGCCCGAAGTGGCAAGCCATGCGTTTCCTGGACCGGAAACAAGCTTCCTAGGACTGGTTTCTGGAATTTCAGCCGTCATCAGCCAGGCTTGCTTGAATCCAGTGGCAAAGTGAGCAAGGGACTCACGTCTGAGCATACCCTGCCAACTTATGGCGAACAAAGCGATACAAAAGTCTTTTTGGGAGACCTTTTCCCAGTCTCCACTCTCCAAGCGCGTGCACGTGTCATCCTCGCGAGTCCTGCAGCGAAGGGGATTTTATTAGTTACAAGAGGAGAAACACCATGGATCACCACCACGGCTTCTTAATTCCTGGCCTGGTGAACAGCAGGGAAAAATCCTGCACCACAGAGGAGACAGCTGGGCAGAGAGAACGCCATGCTGAGATCGAGGTAAGGACTGTAGGGGTGCGTGGTGGGAGAAAACTCTGCCATGCAGCAGAATCAGAGTTTTTTGCCAACTCCGTACTCCCACGGAGCACCCAGTTGGCAAACTCTGCAAACTTTGAAGATGAAGTGGAGTTTGCCACCCACCTCTAATAATCAACCAGTTTTGGGGTGGTCCATAGTCTGCACCTATAGAGTGAAGGACAAAGTCTCGCTCTATTAGCTATAGCTTTTCTGCCCAAGTCCAACAGCATGGATCTTAGGGGGCGCATTGTGGAGTACATGTTACGGACCTCAGAAACTTGTTTTCTGCATTAGTGAGTCAACTAATATCAGAAAATCCCTAAAGTGCAGCCCCATAAAGGACTGAACCCAGAACCTTTGCATCATAAATTTTGAGAACAGGGCTGATTGGTTTGATATAAGAAGTACTCAGTTCCTTTGCTAAAATTCCAGTGAGTTGACGGTATTTGAGGGACATGATTTCTGTTTGTGGTCTCCAGGATTAATTTGAAGCTAAAGTTACACCCAAATAACCAAAAACCTCAGTACACTCCAGAATTGTGGCCCCCAATAAAACACTGCCTTTAAATGATTTATGTTGATTAAAAGACTTATTCTTTGATTTATCTGTATTAGTTACTGACCCCTCAATTCACAGAATTTCTCAAAGCGAAACAAGGCATGCTGAAGCCCACTCATGGTTGTGGATAATAATAGCGTATCATCAGCAAAGATTAAAATCAAAATGTTTGTGCCTGCTAATCTTGGAGGGTCAGTAGAAAAAGAGGAAAGAAATTTATCAACACCATTTCAAAACAATAAAAACAAAGTCAGGGCCAAAACACACCCTTGGAACACCCCTTTATCAATGGAAAAGCGGTCAGTAAGATCACCATGTGATCCCCAATGGACTCGAGCAGTGTTGTTTTCTTGAAGCTGAATCAGCAAAGTCACACAAGACCATGCACAATTTGTGACTTGGCACCAGGTCGAAGGCAGATTTAAGATCGACAAAGGCAGCACATAAGTTGCACTCGCCGATAGTAACTGTACGCCAATAAAGCGTCTGGAAGTGAAAGACCTGGTAGATAGTGCTCAAACGCTCATGAAAACCCTGCAGGATAGAAGAGAGTATGTTGTTATCTGTTAGCCACTCTTGGATCTTATGTGCAATGAGGCGGAAAATATTTTCTGTATTGAATCAATAGGTCTGATCAGCCTATAGTTGGCTGGTGAGGACTTGTCCCCTTTTTTGTATACAGGAGCCAGTTCAGTTCCCTGCCATGAGTCCGGGATAAAAGCACCATTAGCTGTAGCATTTTCAAGGATTAAAATATAACAGGAACAATATTCCCTATCCTGATAATACAAATTGGCAACAGTACTGTAAGGTACAGGGGCTCTACCACTTGGGACTGCATCAAGTGCTACCAGCACATCATTTAACACAAATAAAACAACAGTCAAAGCTAAAAGCTGTAGAATGGTCTGAGTACTCAAATCTTTTGGTCCAGAGTATAAGGATGCAAACTGCTCAGCCCAAAACTCTGGAACAATGAAGTTAAAAAGGATGAGCGAATGGCCGCATCTTCCCCATCTGACTAAAGACCAAAATGTAATTGGATCTTTTGCAAGGGAGGCACTTTTAAAATCCTGCCAACAGTGCTTCATCCCAATTCCATTTAGCTAGGCTCTGACAGGATTTATAAGAAATCCTAGCTTGATGAATCCGTAATTGATCATTTGATTTGATAGGTATGATCAATTCTTAGCGTGCTAGCCTGAACCCTTTATTAAACCAGCTGTTCTTAGATAGATAGGGGCTGCCTATTTTTGGTATAGTAGGGAACAGAAAAATGAGATTTGATTTTAATAAACAGCTTATTATGTAGGGCTGTAACTGATTCATCTATTCTCTTTCTTAAGGATGTTTCATCTATTTGTTCTATAGTATCTAAGACATCTTCTTTAACGGAGGTTAATGTATCCACATTCCCCACCATTCTCGTCCAATTGACCTGTCGCATGTCATTAGCTGGAACTAGATCCCTCATTATTTACAAGGAAGTAGGGTTAGTTGCCACTCTTTTATCTGATATCTTCAGTCTCTAATCATTCTGCAATAAAGATATCTTCAAACTGGTGCCATAACCTTAAGTCCAGCAAGAAGTAATGAATACGACTTGCAAGGTGGACATTATTAGAAGTGTTTGCTCCACCCCTATCTGTTCTTGATCTCTCATTGACTGCCGTAAGGACGTTGTACTATGATGTTGCAAAAGTAGTGTGCAGGGTTTTGATCCTTCACCAGTTTGTACATTTTATTATATTTACCATCCTGAAGACATAACCCCCACCTTTAGATGCAAGGGGGCATCTTGCTTTTGGATTTCCGAAGATGGTGAGCAACGCCTGTTGATCTGTGACAAGGGTGAAATGCTTTCTGTACAGAAGCACATAGAGGAGTTCACAAACCCATACTACTGATAAGCTTTCTTTCTCAGGTTGAAAATAATCAGGTTCAGTCTGAGAGAGACTCCGTCTAGCATAGGCCACAATGTATTTTCTTGAATTTGGATGACCATTCAAATGGAGCATCCATCTTCTCATCTCTCTGTGACACACTTAGTTTCTCTTTCACTTTTCAAACCATCATAAAATGGTTTTCCTTCCTGCGGCCTTTTCATATTTGTTTAATGGCAAGACATTTACCTTCATGTGGAAAGGAGAATTCACAGCGGAAGCAAATTTTTCTTTTCTTCAGAGACGTCACTCTGTGGGCCTCTGCCTTGTGTTTCT
Source organism: Triturus cristatus (assembly GCF_964204655.1). NCBI lineage: Eukaryota > Metazoa > Chordata > Amphibia > Caudata > Salamandridae > Triturus > Triturus cristatus. The sequence goes on from NC_140595.1 coordinate 566,045,489, forward strand.
GCTTGTTTTCATGCATAATGCTCTTTCATTTTGTTTGTCCCAGCTAAAATATAAACCTTTTGATCGGCATGTTCCTCTGTTCTTGCAGCCATGAGCACTTTCTCCAAGCGGAGCGTTGCTCACAGCATGCGTCGTCGGAATGAATCAAAGAGGCAACCATCGATAACCCTAAGATGCACGACTCCTTCATCATTTAATACATAGAACTTGTAGCACTTTATAAGCGTATCAAGTCTCTCAACAAGGTCATCCATCATCTCACCAGGTTACTGTCTTGCTTGGTTGAAAGTGTACCTTTCATAATCGACATTCAGCATTGGGTATGCTACTCTCTCACCAGCAAAGTTCTTTAAGTATTTGATGATCTTTTTGTCATCGGCTTCTTCCATAGCATCTATGAAGTTATTCAACATTTTGATCCAGGCAGTCCATCTGGCGCCAGTTACTGTTTTTTGGTGGTATCGAAAGGAGGAGGTGGTTTCAGGAGCACAATGTCATTGTTTTTTGTGCAGTTTTCTACTGGTGTCGAGAGTATATGTTGTTTAGGCAGCATTTGATCTTCAGGGTCTCTTGGCCCTGTGTCACCTCTGCAAGCATCAGCCTGCTGACTGGTATGCTGTGCACCCAAGCTGAAGCCAGCGGGCACCATCTTCCTTCTTCATGGTGACTGATGGTTTCTCTTCTTGTACGTGCTCTTCATGGCTCTTGAATTTATACATTATACCTGGCTTTCATTGCCTTTAGTATCTGTGTCTTTATTGCTTTCTTGCACCTGGCTGTCACTGCCTTTGGTGCTTTTTCCTACCTAGTTGTAACTGTCCTTAGCGTTTCTGCTTTGAAGTGGTGCTGGCTCTGTGTTATGCCGTGGTGCAATATCTCTTCTTTCAGCCTTACCAGTAGATATTTGGTAGGCTGACTAATTGTGCTCCTCTGTAGGGCCCTCTTTCAAGGCCTATCAAAAGCTGGAATTGTGCTTTGACTCCACATACACCAACTGTAGACAGTTTCTTGAGGCACAGGTGGCATGCACGAGCAGTTTGCTTGACCATGGCAAACTCTCAGGGAGAGCAGTCTTGTATCCTTGGGGGAACGTATGCCCTGTCTCCTTGCCAGTTGTAATGTCCTCCCCAGCCCGGGGGCATGTACCAGAATATGCCACACACGGAGCTCTGGTTTGCAAGTCTTTATTCTTCAGCCTGCAACCATTAACTGAATGCACTGCATCACTAACTTTATTAACTACACACAGTCACACACACAAAATTATACAATACTTGTAAGGAGTCTGACAAGGACCACTAGAGGTCTCATACACACAAACACAGGATACAATATCTGTAATTGGTGAGTTTTGGGTATCCATGTTAACACTTATTTTCTCTACTCTACATTGGTCTTTCGTCATTTGAAATATCCCTTCTGTGAGAAAGGTGGAAAAAGCAAGTTAAAGCCCTAAAAATTACAATATTCGCTAGTTAACTAGTTAACCCAAAGCTCTCGCAGTATCTGGAGACCAACAATCTGCTCAGAAGCTCGCAAACTGGATTCCGCCCAGGGCAGGGCACCGCACCGACATCGCCCTACTTGCAGCAGTGGAGGAGGCCAGAGCCCTTTTGGACGCAGGAGGATCAGTGGCAGTGATCCTCCTGGACCTCAGTGCAGCCTTCGACACCGTCAACCATCGGGTCTTAATCCAGCGACTCAAGAACATCGGTGTCGAGGGCACTGCTCTGACTTGGTTCAAATCTTTCCTTGGCCACCGCTCCTTTCAGGTCTGGGAGAATGACACCCGCTCTCCCGAAACCCCCCTTCAATGTGGTGTGCCCCAGGGTTCATCTTTAAGCCCGACATTATTCAATGTCTACATGTCCCCATTGGAGGAGGTTGTCACACCGTTCGGAGTGAAAATCATCAGCTATGCTGATGACACTCAATTAGTGGTGTCTCTATCTCACCCAAACCAAGAACCATCGGACCTCTACAACTGTCTTGCAGAAATTCAAGGATGGATGAATATTTCGTCACTGAAACTTAACGGTTCAAAGACAGATATTCTCCTCCTTGGTCAGAAGGGGTTTTCCCTCTCTCAGACCATTTGGCCCCCCTGCTTAGGTGAACCCCCAGGCCCCAAGTCTGAGATCAAGAGCCTGGGAATTTGGCTCGAAAAAGATTTGTCTTTTAAGACTCAAGCCAAACAAATCGCTGGGACATGCTTCGGGCTTCTTAAATCTATCAGGAAGATTTTGCCCTTACTTCCTCCTGTCTCCCAGAAACTGCTAATCCAAGGCCTTATTCTATCAAGGCTGGATTACAGCAATACCATCTATCTGGGCGCTCCCGAGGCAACCCTTAATAAATTGCAAATGATCCAGAACGCCGCGGCCCGGATTCTCACCCACACCCCGGCTAGATCCTCGGCCAAACCAGCCCTGAAACATCTCCACTGGCTCCCAGTGAGAGAGCGAGTTAAGTTTAAAGCTCTCTGCCTATCACACAAACTCCTACAGGACAAAGGCCCCCCCATCCTAAAAAAATTCATCAGGCCCTACAAAGCTTCAAGATCCCTCCGGTCTGACCATGAATACCTCATCACTATCCCTAGAGTGAAGAGGGTACGCACTGGCGGACGGCGCTTCTCTGTCAACACAGCCCGCCTCTGGAACTCCCTCCCCCGTGACCTTGGGACAGAACCGGAATATCTCCGATTCAGGAAGCAGCTAAAAACTCACCTGTTTCCCTGATTTCCTTTTCCTCTTCTCTCCCCCCTGTTTTCCTCTGGCTTGTCCGGATCTTAGCGCTGGGATACTTACGGGTGACTACGCGCTTTACAAAAACCTACTAATAATAATGATATTAGTAACCACAAAAGGTCCCATTTGTGAGAAAAATGTTCCAACTCACACAATGAACTAATGTTGAGAAACATTAACATGTTTGGGATTTTCCCTATGATGAAAGATCAAAGAGGAGGTAATCAATAAAGGGCATGAAGAGAGAAGAAAGCTTTCTGGATAGCTAAACTAAACACATTAAATCATGCACTCAATATTGATTGTGAATTACATTATTATTTTTTATAATAGCACATTCGAATGTTTGAATCATACCCATGTCATGAAGTACCAAAGTGCACAATATCTATTTGTAAAAAAACAGGAAACACAACTTAAGTATAATATAGGAAGAATCAACATATAGCTTAGGTAAAGTAAATATGAGCTAACATATTTCACAACTCAAGAGATATATACACAGTTTGATAGGTATGATCTAAATATAAGGACACCATAAGTTAAATTAGATGGATATTGTGGTAAAAGCTTGAGTGGAAATAGGCATTAACAATTGAATAAGAGTTCCACATGTTTTGCAAAGCAATTAGGACAGTGGTTTGGAATGTCATGAACGTTTACTTAACACTATGATTGCAAGTGTCTCAAGCATGATGGCATTCTATAGTGCTTAGAGTGGGATTTTACCTATGAACCAAACACATTTTATGCATTCTAAAGTTCAAGCCAGGTATCAGGATTGAAAGCGTTTTGTATATTTTCTTTATAAAAGCAACACGACAAATACGAGTTATTTATTTTTGAATATGTTAATTGGTCCATAGTCTAGAGTAATAAGATGTGGGTTCATGTTTAGGAGAATATCTGATTGATCTCCACTCTAGAATCACAATAATGTTAGACTTCAACATTGGCTTCTCTCCGATTGCGCTGGAAATTGATGATGGCAACGTTTCTCCAATGCTCTCTGTATTGGCACGTGTACGACATGCAAGTAACCAGGAAACACAGTAAAGGCGCCGACGATTTAGGAGAGTATCCATAGGTAAGCATGGTTCTGCAATCATTTTCCAGCTGGTGGTTTTATGTGATATCAGCTATATGGATAAAGAGAAGGGGCTGTACAATAATTGCACAATTTGGGTTTAAGCAATCATGCAAACTTTCACAACAATTGCATGAAATTACATGAAATGGAAAACTGGTATTAGTGCTATATTCTTGCATGAAATGCATTATCATGCTCTTTTTGAAACAAGTACACATATTGCACCAAAAATGTAGCATCAAAAACACAATGGCTGCATGCATTGTGGTCATTTACATTGCTACCCTACACCTGCACAAAAGGTGACATAATGATGTAATTTTTGAAATTTTCAATAACAATCATAACTTGAAGAGGGCGTGGCAACACAAGATGGCTGCTAGCTGCACTCCCAGGAGTTCCAGCCATCTATCTCCTCATTCGCCATAATCCCGGCACTCTGACTGCCTAATGTACTCCCCACAAGTCAGGATTAACCCCTTGGCACTCATCTTCACCGTCCAGGCAGTGCTTTTGATGCCAAAGCCCTAAGACACCAGAAGAGTCAGTGGTGGAAGGTTGTGCTCTGGGTCAAGCTGGACCATGTGACTGCGCAGACTTGTGAACTACAGGGGCCTAAATTCAGCGGTCTCCCCCTCGCGCTAACTTCGGTGCATCCCATGGGCAGTATGAGGTGAGGGACTTGCAGCAACTGCGGTGCAGTTTCTCTGTGGCGGGTTGGGGCCTCAGGCGTTTTGGGCCTGTAATGAGGTACCACTGTGCTGCGGCCTTCAGCGACGCCTCTGGGAAAGAGGCACCTGAAACATTGCTGATCCTGCTAGGTCGAGCTCTTGTGAGTAAATGGTTGGCTGGCCCTGGGACACTGTAGTTGGTGGTGAGGTAGCACTGAGCGCCGCATCGAGGCAGACACATTGGCCCTAAGGGTGGGGCAGAAGCTCTGATGATAGATTTTGTTGGGGTGCCTAGCCTGTATTTTGAGTGAGGCCTGCGGCAGGTGTAGGCTGAGCATGGTTGCAACTGCTGGATTGCCCTGCATGGCAGACTGTGGTGCACGGGGCCCTCTGGCCTCCTACTACCAATAGAGGCCCCATGAGGATCGCAAAGATTGGTGAGACAATTGCCTGCATTGTAGTTGAGGGAGGAAGTGATACGTCCTCAGCAGAGGCGGGGCCTCCCAAGCAACGTTTCTTATACATGTTTCGACTGTGTGCAGCATTTTAAGGTCTCTGTGCACTGCAGGCAAGGGTATGTGCACCAAGAAACTGACCATTCATGCGAGTGCAGCATTAAACTTTCAAGATCAGTTCCATTTGCCATTCCATACCTTTGTTTTACATCTACAGCAAAAAAGGAGCATTCTTTACAAACAGTTCTCTAATAAGACACTTGGCAGTTCTGTGACCGCGTGGCAGACCACAAGGATATGACCTGTTAAGTAACACCTACACCCCAGTTACAGAAATCATCAGGTTGAACCATTATTTAACTTTACTGAATGGTCTAAATTAGAATGCTGCAGAAGGCAGTGCACATCAAACGAAGCAAGTTGTACAATTACATAACATTTGCAATTTGATGCACATACTATGGATCGTTGAGTTGAAACACACAACGTCTGCCCAATCAAAATCTGTACTCATGGAGTAAAACCTCTCTCTCTGAAGTAATAAAATTACAAATGTGTACAAAATAACAGTTGGCAAACCAATATACATCCCATGCCAAAATTGCATAAGAAGATGATGAAAGTGAAAATCTTCTACTCTAGGGTTTGCTACAGAGGTTGGCCAACACCAAAATGCTTGCCTATTTTTCTCTAATGTTCAGCAGATAGCTGGAGATGTTCTGTCCCTATTATGGCGATTTCTGTCTTCTATCTCTCTGCCATTTGCAGATCTTCCCAAACATTTCAGCTACTGTCCATCACACATAGCCTGACCAAAATAGTCAGATTGCCATGCTAACCATCACTGAATGCATCCCTCCTGGGCTGCAACTCTGAATGGAGTGTCAGCCAACACTGAGAAGTGTTTATGGAGTACATCCTTGAAGCTAGAGACTTATGACTTCATTCACTACATCCACCCAAGACCTGCCAACCAGCTTCAACATCCCTCCCTGGAACTCGGACAGGACAGCGAGCACCCAAAAAATAATTTTGCAATGGCTGGGCCACACCAAGGGCTGACCAGTGCTAAAGACGCAGACTAAGAGATGCCCTCAAAGGAACTCGTAACTGCTCACACCAGACATGTTGTGCTTAAACCACAGTGACTGTGCAGAGTACCAAAGTGTTCCCTGTTCCTTGTTGAGGTACGCATACTGAGATCAGCCTGTAACTGCACTGAAGTCAGAATATCCTTGCAGTCAGTTGAAAGATTTTAACCATAACACTAAAGCATCTTACTATGCCAATAAAACTATCAGATAATGAAAGTACAAAATGTTTTTCAAAGTAACTACATAGACAATTCATTTTTTTTGCGATATCTATGTGAAGGGTATCACATCTTATATACTGGTGTGTTTATTTGTGTCCCATTGAATACTTGAAAAAAGTCTCCTTTAACAGACTGCTATCTCCTCTGGACAGACTGCTGCTTTTTCTCCTGCTCTGCTGCGAAGAAAGTGACCGCTTTTTCATGCTGTTTGTTTTTTAAAGGAAAACACACAAGATGATGGATGGAATGTTGCACAATGGCAAAACATTCACCCCCAGTCACAGATCTGGGTTTAATCCATCGTTATTTTGCTCACCACGCCACCCCAGTTCAGACATGGCCATATGCAAATCAGTCTTGACCCTGTGCCTCATGGGAACAGTCCAGCACGAACTGCCAAGCCATGTCTTCCCTGGACTGGAATCAAGCATCCTAGGACCGGTTTCTGGCTATCAGCCGTCATCAGCCAGGATAGCTTGACTCCAGTGGCGTAGTGAGCACGGGACCCACGTCTGGGCATACCCTTCCCACATAGGGTGAACAGCAAAACACACAAGATGATGGACGGAATGTTGCACAATGGCAAAACATTCACCCCCAGTCACAGATCTGGGTTTAATCCATCGTTATTTTGCTCACCACGCCACCCCAGTTCAGACATGGCCATATGCAAATCAGTCTTGACCCTGTGCCTCATGGGAACAGTCCAGCCCGAACTGCCAAGCCATGTCTTCCCTGGACTGGAATCAAGCATCCTAGGACCGGTTTCTGGCTATCAGCCGTCATCAGCCAGGATAGCTTGACTCCAGTGGCGTAGTGAGCACGGGACCCACGTCTGGGCATACCCTTCCCCCTGTTTTTTAAATGCAGCGCTGATGTACAATATCACACTCTTGTGTGATGCAGGAAGGGATGTGGCACAACAAGTGTGCGCTTGGCAATAGTATCTGTGTGCTGGGGGAGAAAAAGGTGCGGGACAGCGCAAACTACAGGGAACACTGCTCCCAAGTGAGATTGAGTTGAGCTTTGGAAACCAACTGCTGGTTGGCAGGCTGTTGCGGGGAGCAAATACCTGTGGCCCCCTATTTGAAGTATTGGGCTGAGCCTGATAGAGCTTGGCTGCTTAGGCCCAGGGGGTAGACAGTGGTAATTTCTTGTCATTAGAGGTTGGGAGTGGGCTTCCTTTGGAGCTGAGCGTCTGGGCTTGGGGGAGGTTGCGCTGGTGCACTATTGTTGAGGGGCTCAGATGACAAACGATAAGCCCGCCAAAGCTGTGCAGTCCAAACAACTTGACAAATATGCCCACTGCTGCCTCCAGAAGGTGCTGTGGGGGAGCAATCAAAGCTGACCCCCCTCCTGTAGAGCTGGGGCCCCCCACAATGTCTGTCTTCTTGGCAGAAATAAAAGGTTCCCGGGAGACCATGCTGGTCAAAATTCACAATGTGGCCATTAAGATGGGCCTAGTCCGTGCAGACATTTATAGCATATCGGAGAAGGTCTCCGAGGCTGAAGGGCACATCACAGAACTCCGGCAGGAAGTAAAGGCCCTACATAAGTTGACAGGGTATGCTCAGACGTGAGTCCCTTGCTCACTTTGCCACTGGATTCAAGCAAGCCTGGCTGAAGACGGCTGAAATGCCAGAAACCGGTCCTAGGAAGCTTGATTCCGGTCCAGGGAAGGCATGGCTTGGCAGTTCGGGCTGGACTGTTCCCATGAGGCACAGGGTCAGACTGATTTGCATATGGCCATGTCTGAACTGGGGTGGCAGAGTGGGCTAAAGAACGGTGATGGATCAAACCCAGATCTGTTGACTGGGTGTGAGTGTTTGATTGGTTCTGATGCTCCGTCCATCACCACCCCCTTTTGTACCGCTTTGTTCGCCATAAGTTGGCAGGGTATGCTCAGACGTGAGTCCCTTGCTCACTTTGCCACTGGATTCAAGCAAGCCTGGCTGAAGACGGCTGAAATGCCAGAAACCGGTCCTAGGAAGCTTGATTCCGGTCCAGGGAAGGCATGGCTTGGCAGTTCGGGCTGGACTGTTCCCATGAGGCACAGGGTCAGACTGATTTGCATATGGCCATGTCTGAACTGGGGTGGCAGAGTGGGCTAAAGTACGGTGATGGATCAAACCCAGATCTGTTGACTGGGTGTGAGTGTTTGATTGGTTCTGATGCTCCGTCCATCACCACCCCCTTTTGTACCGATTTGTTCGCCATAAGTTGGCAGGGTATGCTCAGACGTGAGGCCCTTGCTCACTTTGCCACTGGATTCAAGCAAGCCTGGCTGAAGAAGGCTGAAATGCCAGAAACCGGTCCTAGGAAGCTTGATTCCGGTCCAGGGAAGGCATGGCTTGGCAGTTCGGGCTGGACTGTTCCCATGAGGCACAGGGTCAGACTGATTTGCATATGTCCATGTCTGAACTGGGGTGGCAGAGTGGGCTAAAGAACGGTGATGGATCAAACCCAGATCTGTTGACTGGGTGTGAGTGTTTGATTGGTTCTGATGCTCCGTCCGTCACCACCCCCTTTTGTACCCCTACAAAAAATGGTGACAGTGCTCCGATCACTCTCAACACACATGGAGGAAAGGATTGAGAAAGCAGAGGGGTGCTTCAGAAGAAATAACCTTCGTGAGCTTCCCAGAAAGTGCAGAGGGGTAATCTGCAGAGTTGTTCCTAGAAGAAGGGATTACGACTGCCCTGAAACTATATGGGGGCTCTATAAGTTCATATCTATTGAGCATGCCTAACGCAGGTTAGCCCCTACGCCTCAATCCGGTGCACCACTCACACCATCATTGCCCGGTTATTTAACTATAGAGCGCATGACACATTATTGCAGCATGTCCAAGTGCATGGGAGCCCCCCAGTTTGAAGGAAGGAATTTCATAGTTTTCCGAGATTACACTCGAAAGGTGTAGGAACTCCATATCGACTACTGGTAGCGGTGCTAGCTGCCGGGCAACATGATCATGCAGGCATGGTCTGAAACCCAGTCTGGTGCCCAACAAACTGGGGAAATCCTGGTCTGCCCCGACGGATCTATAGAGGATTCCATTTGTGTGCCAGATGCCTGTGAAAAATTTAAGGCCCACAGGGGTGTCCATGACTTCATGCACAACAGGACTGGTTTGGGTGATAGCGATCATTGGGGATGAACGACCTGCAGTTCCCAACTTTCTGTAATTGGCTGTGCCTTAATGAATAGTTTCAATTGCATCCCTGTATATTGCTCTAATGAGGATTGAGCTCGGGGATGCTTCTTGAACTCTTTTTTGTAAATGCTATAGTGTCTGGGGTATGAGTTGTTGTTCACTTTTTTTCTTTCTTTCTTTGCTTCACTTAGGTGGTTTACATGATTTGTTCTGGTAGTTTGGTAGGTGGTTTGAGTGCCTTCGGCCTTGCAGCCCCAGTGGGATGCCAGGCCCTCAGCTTGATGCTGTTAGAGAGGTTGAGGCCTCGGCATTTGGGGGGATTGGGTTGGTGGGTACTTAGCTCAGAACTCTAAACAAAAGAGTAAAATATTGCAGAAATGGCTTTTGGTGGAAATAAAAAATATTGTATCGAGAGAAAGTAAGGAACTGAAATTTGGCAAGCCCAGGCTTCCTTCTTTGAAAATGAACAATGCAGCAAATTCCCTCAGAGAAATGTTCAGATTTGCTAAGTCCTTGTTGGGGTCTACTAGAATGGCCCACGCAACTGAACCATCCACTGATAGGTGTAAAACCCTGGCCGCGCATTTCAACTCTAAAATCGTAAACATCTACCAATCATTCCAAAAGGGATATGAAAGTAAGAATTCCACTCAATTGAAAATTACTGAGAACGGATGTTTGGACACCCTTTCTCAATAATCCCTTCTTTTTTTAGAGGAGTTTACAGTCCTTCTTGGGGAAATCATATCACGATCCCCTCTTGAACCGGCGCCTATGAGAATTCTTGTGTTAGAGCTGGAAATAATTTTCCCTGTTTTGTAAGAATCGGTCAATCTTTCCTGGAAACTGGCATAGTGCCGCTACCATGGAAACATGCGATGATCAGAGCTGACCTAAAGAAACCTAATCTTAACGCATCCTATTTAGCCAATTTCTGCCCTATAACCCTGCTCTCAAGTTTAAGCAAAGTGGCGGAAAAGTCTGTGAATAGATACCTGTTGATGTTTCTCGAAGATAAATCAATCTTACACCATACACAAACAGGCTTTCATCCCAAGGATAGTACAGAGACCGCTATTCTGGCAATAGTGGAAGAGGCAAAAAAGAGAGTGGATTGGGGGCAACAATGACTATTGTGCTCCTTGATCTCAGTGCAGCCTTTGATACTGGTGACCACTCCATACATATGGGGTGGGTCAGGCCAGTACCACAGGGAAAGCCCTGTAGTGGGTTGGTTCCTTTCTAAAGGAACAAGCATTCCAAATTCTCGAACAACTTGCCGGTGGCATGTGGGGTCCCGCAGGGGTCCTCACTTAGCCCCACTCTGTTTAATATATACCTTCAGCCTTTGGCAGATATGTTAGCCCCCCTTTGAAATCTCATAGTCTTGTATGCAGCTTACACCTAGCTGGGGCTTTCTCTTGCCTCAGACTCACTTACTCTAATATCTAATCTTTTGCCCTGTCTGGAGCAGGTAGCCAGCTGGATGAATAAGTCCTGCCTGAAACTCAATGGATTAAAAACAGAATTAATGATCCTTGGGAATAATTCCAACCTCCAACAGGGTCTGGGCTGGCAAATCAACCTTGGTCCTCAGCCAATCCCTAAATCTGTCATAAAAAGCTTAGGGACATGGGTTGGAGACACTTTGAACATGGAAGCCCAGGCCACAAAAACAGTGGCTATCTGTTTTGGAATTATCAGACAGCTACACAAGATCCTACCCTTGCTGCTCCAGACTTCAAGACAAGTGGTGATTCAAGCCTTGTTACTGTCCCGTTTGGACTGTGGTAACTCCTTATACCTGCGGACCCCAAAAGAAGTTACCCGGAACTTGCAAGTGGTACAGAATGCGGATACATGCACAGTGCTTGGAATCCCTAGATCTCAGTCAGTTAGGCAGGGCCTGGGAGACCTTCCTTGGCTTCCCGTTGCCCAAAGAGTGACATTTAAATGATTGCGCATGGCGCAACGGGCTTTGAAAGTCATGGTTCACCTATCTGTCAAAAACTGATCACTCCCTATACTCCGAATAGACCACTTAATCTGCAAATTTACATCTGGCTTCTTTCCTAGGTATCAAAAAAATTAAAAAAGGTGGTTGCCCCTTCAGCTTTATTATAGCAAAGTTTTGGAACACCTTACCACCAGTTATTCGTATGATAGAAAATGAGCTACGCTTCCGGAAAGCAATCAAAACCTGGCTCTTTAAATACCTTGGTCCTTGAGGGTCTTGGTCCACTCTGTTGGGATGCCTCTTACTCAGATCTGAGATGCCTACGGGTCACCATGAGCTCTATAAGTGATGATGATAGAAAATAGAAATAGTGTTGGCCTGGATGTTCGGGACGTTGTTGTTGGTACTCACTGCCTGTGGGTGGGATATTTTCATACAGTTCTTGTTGAGGGATGTTAGGTATATTGTTGAATGATTTTGGCTCTACAGTACATGGACAGGGAAATGGTACAATGCATGAGTAAGGGTGGGGGAGTGTGGTGTATGAGTGGTACACTGTGGGACTCGAGCTTGTGGTTTTAATTGTTACTATGGGCCCCTACCTGCAAGTTCTTATCATGGAATGTTCGGGGCTTGGGCCAACCCAACGGATAACACACTTTACTCCTACATAAGGCAATGTGGAGGTTCAGTGGCGTTCTTGCAAGAAACACACACATGGGGAGATTGCATTAAATATTTATGCTAGTGGCACACTGATTAGGGTCGTGCCTGGAATTCCCTTTGTGGCTAAGGGTGCCAAATTTGATTCGGAAGGGTAATATGTGATTGTCTCTGTTGCGCTTGATGCTAGAGACATATGTTTGGTGAAGGATTATGCCCCATATGTGGATGATCCTGGCTTCCTTTGGTCAGTGTTGAGTGCAGCTGCAGACCACATTGGTCCCGAGGTACTGCTGGCTGGTGATCTAAATTGTGTGCTGGATGAGTTAACGTGGACTGTCTCCCCGAGGTCTGACACCAAACCCTCAATGACGAGCTCACTGAGGGTTTGGTGGTTATGGGAGGTCTAGGGTTACAGGATGCGTGGGTGGTACATTTTCCTCAGGGCAAAATATAATCTTGCTTTGGGCCTGCAATGGGTACCCGTAGCCACTTGGACTATTGCTTGATGTCTGGTGCCATGGTTAATGATTCTTATTTGGCCAGCTGTCCGTCATTCCCCCTTGTTGATTTCATTTCAGGTGGGCAGAGAGGCCCAAAGAGTGCCACTATGGAGGCTGAAGTTTGAGGCGTTGTCAGACCTGGTCTTTGCACATGCAGTGGTTGAGGTACCAGATCAATATTGTGATGAGAACTGAGGTAGTATGATGGTGAGAGCCACGGATTGGGATGCTTTGAAGGTGGTTTTGTGTGGGGAGTGTCTGAAGGTGTCATATGGTGTGAAACAAAACCTGTCTCATTCATTATATGATCTAGAGAAGAAACTTAGGGCCTGATTTGGAGTCCTGCAGTTTGGGGACCACCGTGGTGGTGGCGAGAACACCGCTACCGAGTAGGCAGTCCGACTGCCCAATTACAAACATGGCGTTTTGACTGCCACAAGAGCGCAACCACCTCCAGGATCCTGGATCCTGCAGTGGCATTGGGGAAGGCAGGAGGATTGGAGGTGGTGCTGATGCCGACATCGCCATGCCAATTACAAGTTCAGATTTCCGCCAACCTTGAAAAGGTCAGCAGAAAGCCATGGAAGGGGCCCCAAACAGGGCCTCTGGCTGCTTTTTCTCATTGGAAATTGTGACTGGGGGTACATGTTGTGCCACCCATGCCTCCACTGTCATGTGCGCACTGTGTTCCATGCATAACAGCAGCAGTGTGCACACGACAGTGCAGGTGCGGCAGTACAGCAGGATTACCTTTAGGCTCACTCTGTGAGCAGAAGCAGGCCGCCACCTCAAGACTGCTGCCGGCATACCGCCGGCCCGGCAGTTAACTCGTAATATAGCGGTTGGGATGCTGCCGCTACTTAAAATCAGCCCCTTAGTGTGCTGAAGGAGAGCATTGTTGTGCAGTCGCAACAGTTGGCTGAGTGGAAAGAGTGTAGGCAGGATTTGCTGGAAACTTAGGATTGACTGGATAAGTTTATTTGCACTACTTATGGACAACACCTCCACTTGGAGGGAGATAAGGCTAGCAGGATGCTTGCCGAGCTCTGTCGCAGTGAAACACATTGCCCCCCGTGGTGGAAGTTCGAAATGCACAGGGGAAGTGATATGTACACAACAGCATATAATTGAGTTCTTCGCAGCGCATCTGCAAAAGGTTTATGCAACACCTCGACTTCATGCCACTGGAAGGAGATATATACCTTGTTGGTCCGCAATTGGCCTCCCTTTCAAGGGAGGATACGGATAGCTTAGACACATCTATAACCAGGAAGGAAATAGTGTTAGTGATATGGGCTCTGAAGACAGCTAATGACCTGAGAAGGGATGAGCTGCCGGCTGAATTGTGCCTATGTAGAGTGGGTGGTTTTGCAGAACAACTGTTAGAGGTCTATAATGAGGCCTACGTGAGGGGTCTGCTACCAGCCTCTATGAGGGAGACATTGACTGTTATTGGTTACATCGTATGAGATATTACTAAATGTCAATATTAAAAAAAAAAACGTGAGACATTTATCATTGTCTTAGATTTTAAATGTTGATAAGTAAAAGGCTATTGAAAAATTTCTAAATGATTGCAATGCAATATTTAGAGATATCTATATATATATATTTTATTAATCATTTATTTAAAGCAGAATTTTCAGAATAATGTATACATTTATACAACCCAAGGAACATCTTATCATCTGCATATATCACCTTGTAAAACATACCCTCTCATGTAGCAAAGTTCTTCTGAACCCAGAGTGTTCTTGACAAACTGTTGCATCTTTCCCTAAGATGAACACAATGAAAAAACTATATATATACATATCTTCCACTTCGCACTGTCCTGTTTCACATTGACAATCTTCTCTTTTAGGAGTTGTAAAGTCACTGTCTCCCATAGTGGAGATAAGAACTTGTCTAAGCAGGATACATTTGCACTGATCAAGAGATGAGAAATTTGGCTGCTGTTCATTCAAGTCAGAGTAAGCTACGACTAAGTAATTCTCACTGTTCTCTTTGGAGAGGAAAGTTCTAAATCTTTGCCAGCAGCACAAGTATTCACAGTACCATTTATATGCTTTTTGAAAGTAACCTAGCTGATTTCTGTATTCATGATAATATGAAAGGCACAATTGTTTAGCCACCATTTTGCAAATTCTGTCTTATTTGTTTATAGATACATGCCAAATAGTTAGCAAGACCTGCATCATGGTTTCAAATGTCTTGCAGGCGCACTTTGAATGAAATGCTAGTATGTATTCCTCAAACTCAGCCTTGCAGTGGAAGATTACAACAAATTGTTGCTCCTGGTGTGGCATACAGCCACTCAAATCAGGTCTCCAAAAACCATCTGAATCTTTGCAACATAGTATTGTTGCCATACATAAGGCAGCTGGCAACATAGATGCATTACTCAGTCTGTTTTTGGCTTCAAGGGACAATTTTAGTGACTGACAAAAGTGATGCCTGCATAATTACCATTGCCAATTTATTCCAGTACACACTGGCGTAACGAAAATTGAGGGGGCCCCCCTGCAAGGTACGGGGAGGGGCCCCCTCTGAACTCGATCAGGGGCTCTCCGGCCAGAGTACAGTGCTGAGGGGGCCCCCTGGAGCTTGGGGGCCACCCGCACTGCGGGGAATGCAGGGGCCTGTGTTACGCCACTGCCAGTACAGTAAAGTTAGTTGCCGGTGCTGTATTAAACACTTTTGTTAGTATATGAGCCCAAAGTTTAGGATAAATGCAAAACATGTCCACTGGGACAAAGACTGAGACAGGTGTCTAGTTTCATTTTGGAAACACAATTATGCTCCCTACCTCAATGTGTAATATTAGGGGTGGGAGATAGAATCAATGGTCTGCACATAATGTGGAGAGGTTGGCTGCGAGATTACTTTCACCATAGAGTTTCTCAAAATGTTTGACCTATGTACCAACACTAATATAATGCTCTAACCTGTTCTCTCCTTCTTAATAACCATCGGATTTAATTGCTTTCTATGGTGATGTCCCTCATTATATGTTGAAAAGACTGTCCCCATACACTCAGGAGAGGGTACTCAGATCTAACAGCAGCTGCCTTCTTTGGATCCCTGAATTTTGGAAGTTACACCGTGGTTGGTTGCTCCCTAACTGCTTGCACAGGAAAATTATGGAACAGTCTTCCATCTAATCTGCATCAGGTTGAGTCATTGACAGCTTTTATAAGGCAAATCAAAACCTGGCAATTTTACTCCGTTTAGCCTCTTGTTGACTTTGGCCCATCCTACACTGCCAGAACCCTTCCGTTGAAGCAGCTGCACACTTAATTGTCATTTGATTTGATTTGATTGGATACAAACTCCCAAAATGTATTTACTTTGGCAGCAATGTGTAATTGTTCAATGCAGAAGCTTGGGCTTCACATTTCTCCCCATTCATCAATTCCTCACAGCCTTTTCTAGGTTCTTTAAAAATAAAATCATTAGTTAAAGAAAAGTGATTCATACTTAAGACTCTCAATAGCTTTTGCTTCTGATTTCTACATTCCATGTGAGGAAAGTATTTGGGTCTTGGGGCAGTAATCTATTTAGCGTAAACTAGGGGTTCTTACCTTCTGTGGAGCCCTACTTAATCATTACAGGAACCCAGGAACTCCCCTGAGTCATTAGTGGAATCAAAGGACGCCCACTAAGTCATTACTGGAAGCCGGGAACTCCAGCATTCACTTTTTGGATGATTGAAACCCTAAACACAATAGACAAAATATAGGGGGAAAAGCATTTATCAAAAAATACATGTATAATGAAATATATTATTTAATTCACAAACCTATTTTTTTAATTCTACATTCAATTTAGGCCACTTATTGTCCATTCTATATTCTTTTTGATATACTTGCACTGCTTTCACAGCTCTGAGCCTACTAGGTTAATATGCAGCCTCCATTTCAAATTCCTTAACATTAACTGATAGTTTTGAAATGTTCAGCTGAAAATTTTTCTTCTTCTTTTATATATACTTTATGAATATGTTGATATTATTTAATTTTCTGAACAGTCTTAGACCCCCTACGTAGGCTTCACAGACCCCCAGGGGTCCTCGGACCATGGATTAAGAACCACTGGCCTAGACCAATTCAAAAGTGTTATGTGCTTTGTGGACTGAAAATAGAACGTGTTCTTATGTTATATACTTTAGAAGGCAGCATTTTCTAATACGCAATTAACAGTTGTGATTGTTGTTTTTAAAAATAACTTAAAACCGAAAAAACTTCCAAATATTTTATGAATTTGTGAGTAAATATGCAGGTCTGAAAAAAAACATTCAAACAATTTATTTTATGGAAATCATTAAAGCAATTACCACTGTTTATGTAGATACAAAACCTAAAACATTTTCTGCACTGTCTTTGAAGAAAATCTTTGCCCGGTTCATGTAAGTGAATAGTTGTGGTAATAGGAAAGTGACCATTTCAAGGGGGCTATATTTTGACTTTTTATATTGAACTACATACTACACATCAGACATTTCTCTGCACCTTAAGTAGCAGGCATTAACTTTACCCAATTTACAATGCTTATGTACTCACCTCAGATAGAAGGATGATATGATAGCTAACCTCATGATGCAGCCTTTCCTTGTAATTGCAAAACATGATGTATCTGTACTGTCATTTCAGAGGTCATCCTCTGTCCCACTTAAAAATATGTTGTGCTTCTATGCCAAAATGTAAAAACACTATCAGTCTGTCTTGCACTTCCTCAATTGAATAACTGCTGAATTCCCATTCCCATTTGCCTTACTCCTACTCTATTTGTTTGGGGGCAGAGTTAGTTTATCACAGACAACATCGTCCAGTATTCCACCACACACCCCTATCTGAGGAGGGGGGCAACATTATTCTTTATTATGCTTTATTCTCTTAATCCTCTGCAATTGGCAGTCAGCTCCTTGAACCTTTGATGCAAACTGGTTGCTTTGCATGAAGCTGGAGTCTGATGATATTCAAATGCACGACCTCTCCAGCTTGAAGAGAATCTCTGTCTGTGCCATTTCTTGGGTCTTCCTCCCTCCTGTTCCACTTTTATTTGTCACAAGGAGCTTGGACTCCATATATAGAACATTCTATCAAATTAGCTTCATTATCACTCAGGCTCTTAGTTTGGTACAATCACTTTGCCACCTTCAATCAATCTGGTACTAGGGATTGTTTTAACTGCAAGGATAGACTTAAAATCCCTTGGTTGTCCTATTTTAAGGAAGTTCTAGAGACCTTGGGAAGATCTGATCTGTTTACGGATCCTAATACTAATTATAAACTGAACATATATAACGTAAAGACTTTGTTCTTGAACAAAGGAATGCGTGGAAAGGGAAGATGTAGAACTGCTCAAACCCTCTGTTGAGTATTATATGATTCAGAAATACATGGAAACCAAACCCCATTTAATAAAGGTGGCTGGGTATTGAGATGCAATTCTCCTTCCACTTTTTCTGATTGGGATTATCTGTTCCCAAATTCATTTGCCATTGAGTCATGACCATCCCAAAATATGCATTTGTACCTTTGGTGGGTCCTCTGTCCAGACACTTTAGCATTTTTTATTTTTGTGAAATGTGGTTTTATTTATTGAAAATATTTCTTAATTCTTTTATTAAAAATATATAGTTTTGTTCAGTGTAGACCAGCTCTGCAATATTTACAGTTATTAAAGAGGGTTGAAGTCTGTTTAGTACTGAGATCCTTTTTAAAATATGTCATGAAATGCTGTAAGATGATGTCTTTTTAATATTTTAGACTTATAATGCATTGATCATTTCAATTCTCCAGTTTAATAAGCATGTGTATGTATGTTTTGCATTAATGATTATATTTTTATTCAATAAAGTATTGTTGACTGACTGACTATTCGAATTTCTTTCATTTATCATTTATGAGTTACTGTATTATAAGCATGTAGTAAGAAAAGGAGAGTTCATCTGTCATATATTCAAGAAAGCTAAAAATGTAACTCTTTTCCTGCCAGGTGGATCTTATATATAGTTTATACTCATTGGCTTAGGTGTCATGTTTGTAATTTCCACAATAAGCATTGGGCGGTGGTTTATTGAGTTATTCACTTTCCATTTAAGGGAAACCTTGTGGAGAAGGGCAGAACTTCCCCACCAACCTTTTATGGTGTGACAAGATGAAGGTTGTTCTATCCTTGTGGTATGATAATAGTATGTAGAATACAGAACCAGGTTTCTATAGGTGCAATAACTTCATCATTTGTATTGAGGATGATAACAGAGGGATGTTCAGCAAGTAGCTTTGATTTGATGAGTAAGCAGTCGGTCACTTGGCTGGGAGGGGTGAGTCTTATGTGGTAGATTGGGCAGTTTTAACTTTGCATTTAGGATGTCTAGCTCTGGATATTTCAGTAACAGGATGATTTGTGAGATCTAGGATCACAGAGTATTTGGGTGGGTGGGTGCATTAATGGTAATATGTTAAGAGGAAGCCCCTTAAGCACTGGGTTTGGCTTGCCTATTGGGTTATTTTTGTGTTTAATATGCTTTATGAATTAAATAACAACGACATATAAAATAGGCCACATATCTGTGATATAATAGAAATGGAAAAACAGGCAATAAAGTTGAGTAGAAAGCTCTTTTTATTTTAACTATAACAAAGGAAGGGAGGAAAAAGAAAGGGGAATAGAACATCACTCTATAATTTGAAGATCCTGAAACAATAATAAACCTAGTTAAGGAGTAAACAAATGCTTAAAACATCTAAAATGCAATTCAATATTGAGAGGAAGAAGAAAAATAATGCAGAGGAGAAAGCAGAAACGACAGAAATGTATGGAGGATGAACATTTTCTGAAGCATTATGTAATACACAAATTGAAATCTTAGTTAAATAGTTGGTTAACGATGACCAAAAAAATCCCTATTTACAAATGGTTTGACAGAGGAGGAAAAGCAATATCCAATCTGTGATAGTGACAAACATTGTTCCACCAGGACTTCACTGAAAGTTTAGTTGAACATTTCCAGTTTAGTGACATTTGCTGGAAGGCTAAAGCCAACATCAAGTCTAATAAACCTTTTTCATGTAAAGACAATCCCAACAACTCTGATAAACTTCCCGTAAAAAGAATAGTATTTGATAGAGGAGTATGCAAGTTAAAAATAGCTGGGAGGTGCGTCCAAACATTCTTCCAAAAGGAAGGGACAGCAGGACAGGAAAATAGTAGGTGCATCCAACCAGCCAAAGGAAAATGACAGGACCAAAAAACCTTGTTATTAGTGTGGGTAAAATTAGCTGTGAATGAGGGAGTACAATATAATCTATGGTAAAGAAAGAACATGGAGTGAGTATTGGAGGCTGATCTGGAAATCTTTAAAGACCTACCCCATAACTCCTCCCAGAAATCGATGCTCCAAACACAGCCCAGATCCGTCTTCCAATCAGTCTCTATCTTAGATGTCGGACGAACATTATTTGGGGTAAGAAGATGTCTATAGATCAGGAATGCTTTAGGATATACAGCCAAAACTCTGAGAAGTGGATCCACTGTGGGTACAGGCTCAATTGAAGGAAGAGTATAAAAAACATCTAGAATTATTCCAATAAGAATAGAAAATTTGTGCCAGAGCAAGCGAGGGCATTCAAAGGTGCCCTGAAATTGAGAAAAAGAACACGGAGAAAAACCATCAATGGTCCTGAACCCAGATAATTCCCTTAAGCCTCCAGGATTTCCAATAAAGAGGTCTATTGTAAATGGTAATGTGATGATTGTACAAAGGTGAGATGAAGGAAAGTATCCCTAGAGATAATCTCCAATTGACAGTGAGGTTTTAATAATGAACAAGTGTGTTTAAACGGAAGAAAGGTAACATTGACCTTTGCAGTAAAGGGAAGGACTTCCTTAACAGAAAAAGGCACAAGTTAGGATCGTTCAACTTTAACTTATAAAGGTGTAAAAGGGGAGACTTCAGTAAGAAGCCATTTAGAAGCTAATCTATGACAAAAGGCCTTTTGATGGAGTCATCGGGAAAATTCACTCCTCCTATAGATTTAGTTTTACAAAGATGTGAGAGGGAGATTCTAGATTTTTTATTGTTCCATAAAAATGAAGAGATCATTTTTTTAAAAATAGACATTAGGGATGGAAATCATAGAGAAAACATATAATGAAATAAGAGTAATCATCATTTTAATAGAATTAATACGTCCCCACCAAGAGAGAAATAGAGGGTTCCAAAAGGAGAGGATTTTAAAGATACAATCTAACACTTCCTTCATATTAATTTTCACTGAATCCAATATGGAATTATTAAACCAAATGCCTAAGTATTTGATTTTAGAGCTGTTCCATCGGAACCCAGTACCTTCAAAATGTTGTTTGAAACAAAATTTGGTGAAGGGGAGAATTTCTGTCTTCTCAGAATTAATCTTGTAACCTGAAGCAAGGGAAAAATCTGAGATTTCCTGCAATAGAGGAATAGAAGTTTCGGGATGAGATAAAAAGAGTAAGATATCGTCCACATAAGCAGATAACTTCAAATGTTGATCACCATAAATTAAACCAGAAATAGACATATTCTGACAAATATTAGATGAAAAGGGTTCAAGTGATAAAATAAATAGACGGGGAGAACGAGGACAACCTTGGCGTACACCCCGTTGCAAATGAAATATTGAGAGATAAGACTATTAACTGCGACAGAAGCCTTAGGAATCGAATATAACAGAGAGATCAGAGAAATTAATTAAGGACCAAAATCATGCCAATGAAGAGCTTTATATAAAAAGGACCAATTCACTCTAACAAAAGCCTTCTCTGCATCAATGAAGACTGCAGCTAGAGGATAGGAAAGAATTGGGGCCTTATTCAAAACATTAAATAGTAAACAAGAATTGTCAGGAGTTAGTCTGCCTTTAACGAAACCACACTGCTCTAAACCAATTAGCTTTGGTAAAAGAGGTTCAAGACGCAAAGCGAGCAATTTGGCAAAGATTTTATAGTCGACATTCACTTGGGAAATAGGATGATCATTTTTAAACTGTTTAAGATCAGAACCATCTTTATGGATTAAACAGATTGTAACTTCTAAAAAAGTGCCCTCTGCCTTACCAATAGTATGAAAGTATTGAAAGCGCTATAAGAGTTTTGGAAGAAGTAGATTTGAGAAGTGTTAATAAAATTCTACCATGAAACCATCTGGGGCCGGAGTTTTATTTTTCTTAAGAAGACTTAGAGAATGAGATCGTTCCGGGATGGATAGATCAGATTCTAGAAGTGCGAAGTCTAGGTATACTTGAGGAGGCAGTGGAACGTGACTAAGATAGGTATCGAGATTTAAGAAAATTAGCCAGAAGTTTGCCAACTTAATTTCTTCCACCATAGTACCGAGCGCTACTATGAAGAAGAATAGATGAAGCATTATCTGTAGTTGTTTTTATTAAAGTCGAGCTTCGCACGAACAAGCTCCTGTAAGGCAGAATCAGACGAAGACGTATAAAATTGGTGTTCTAGGCGTTTGATTGTAGCTAGTAAAATTTATGCTGATTAAGTAAGTGTTTCTTTTTCCTGGAAACAAAGTCTATAATAAAGCCACAAGCAGTAGCGTTAAAAGCATCCCATGTCAATGAGGGTGAAGTATCCGGAGCTGCATTTAGAGTAAAGAATCCCTCCATAAAGGTAATGAAAGAAGAAGAAAAAAGTGGATCCTGCAAAAGGGAATTATGAGACCTCCATCTAGAGGACCTGGGATGTGAGCGGAGCAAGTCGACATCAGCAACAACCGGGGCATGATCAGAAATGACAATAAGTTCAATTGAGGAGGAAATGAGATTTTGTGTCAAGGCAGAAGAGTGAAAAATGTTTTTTAAACGGGTCAGTTTGCAATGTGAGGGAGAAAAGAAAGACAATTCTTTAGTGTCAATGTTACTGAGTCTCCAAGCATCTACAAGATGTGTCTGAGATATTGTGCTCTGGATTTGTTTATTGGTCTTGTGAGGGAAAGAACGAACTTGGGATTGTCAATGGAAGGATCAATAACTTTATTACAATCACCTCCTACGTCACAGGCAGTCTAGTAGCAGACTTTTTACTAGAATGTAACAGATGTTTACATCTGCCCATGTAATAAGAATGTTTCAATCAATTCAGCTTAAAAGAGAAATAAAATCTCCCGTTAATTAAAAATAAAAAATAAAAAGAGCAGTGGTGTGAATTTTACCCCTTGAAAATAGCTGGAGTAAGTCACAATGAGTTAAGAATGCACGTCTCAAAAGCCAATGTGTAAAGAAAATTCCTTGTGCAAGGAGTGGAGCTGATAAGAATTGTTTCAGTCAGGAGAGGAAACACAATGGCGGCTGGTAGGCAGCAAATATGTCCCACAACATTTCACCTAGCCAGAAGCTGGTGGAAGGATAAAAAAGCAGCCTCATGTTCAGGGGACGTTCCGCAAAGGAGCACTCCCCATGGAAGCCAAAAAACCGCACTTAAACTGCCGGAATCAAAGAGGCATCTCCCGACATAGAGCCGAGCTCCGAGCTCAGGCGGTCATCTTGTAAGGTGCCACGTGTGCGACCCATCTATTGGGTTTTTATGGAGTAGGTTTTGCCAAGTGAGGTGAAAATGTAGAAGGATTAGGAGGGCTGTATCTGAGAGGAAAGTGCTTGTGCTAGGGAGAGGAAGAGTGTAGTTTACATGTTTTATATCATCTTCTGTAGGTGATCCAGCTTTAGTTTGCTGTCAAGAATTGTGTTTTGTGGGGGTGGATATGATAGTTGTTCTCAGGTCAGTACTAAGTTATCCTAACGACCTATGAGACAAACAGTTCCACCTCTCAAGTAAATCATGCCTTTGGGTGGCTGAGCCCTTCCATGAGAGTCTGGGTATTTGCTGTTGCACTGTATAGTTGGACTGGACCAGTATGTTTATTGACAGGGGTAGACTGTATTGAGGGATGGTGATGGCTACAGGAGAGGCAGTGGAATTGGTCCTTGAGAGTTTTTAATTCGGAATCAGTTTAAGAATAGCCTTGCAGTGGCGGCTCCTCTGCTATGGTGGAGGAGCGTCGCTCCTCGCTGCCAGCAGCGGCAGCTGCAAAACTTGAAAAACAAAACGATAATAAAGCATGTTTATTACCATTTTATTTTTCTCCATACCATGGAGTCTAGGGGATGGGGCCATGGGGATGACAGGCAGGAGGGGGAGAGGTATATGTGCATGATGGTTTGGCCAGCCAACTCAAGACAGCCAAATGTTGGCTTCATGTGCACTGAAGCTGTCTCCAACCCAAGCAGAGTTTCCAGATTAGAGACAGCAGGCACAGTCCCCCAATCTCCTGGGAGCACAAATTGAGGGTGCTCTGGCCTATCCTGATGCTGCTCTCATGCTGTGAGATCTCTTATGCAGCATCAGGATTGGCTACAGGGCAGTCTGGGAGCTTGTGCCTGCAGTGGAGCCGGAAGAGTGGAAGGATTCAGGTAAGTTTTTTTTTAAAAATCATTTGATTTTTGTTTTATCCCCTCCCTCCCCCTGCCTCGCCCTGCCAATTGACTCCAACACCAGCTGTGGCTGTAGCCTTGGTCTGGCTTATGGTTCCTAGGGCTGTGTAGTGATAATGGAAAGATGGAGGAGGTAGACGACGGTGACGCGGGTTTGTCATAGTAATGATGGTAGACCTTGTATCTGTTTTAGTTTCCCTTGTAAAATGTTTGTAGGGTGACACTATGAAGGTAGGTATTTGAAGAATGGGTCATGATGTTCCAAATTTAACACAGGATGATCTATAGCTTACATTTATGTGTATGATAGCCCAAATTAGTTCGATTTTACCTGCAATTAAGTTTTCGTTCCTTGAGACTAATAAGAAAAAACTGAGTGGGGAACAACCTTTACAACGCAACTTTTACAACGCACTACCATTACAACGCATTTTTTACAACGCATAATCCATTACAACGCATGACATTACAACGCATGACACTACAACGCATTTTTAAAAACTACCTTTACAACGCATTCCATTACAACGCATACTACCATTACAACGCATACCATTACAACGCATAATATTACACTACACTATCCAACACTTACCCTACTGTTGCACCCCCTGGAGTTAGAATAGTAATTTTTACCCCTACACTATCCAACACTTACCCTACTGTTGCACCCCCTGGAGTTAGAATAGTAATTTTTACCCCTACACTATCCAACACTTACCCTACTGTTGCACCCCCTGGAGTTAGAATAGTAATTTTTACCCCTATACTATCCAACACTTACCCTACTGATGCACCCCCTGGAGTTAGAATAGTAATTTTTACCCCTATACTATCCAACACTTACCCTACTGATGCACCCCCTGGAGTTAGAATAGTAATTTTTACCCCTATACTATCCAACACTTACCCTACTGTTGCACCCCCTGGAGTTAGAATAGTAATTTTTACCCCTATACTATCCAACACTTACCCTACTGATGCACCCCCTGGAGTTAGAATAGTAATTTTTACCCCTATACTATCCAACACTTACCCTACTGATGCACCCCCTGGAGTTAGAATAGTAATTTTTACCCCTATACTATCCAACACTTACCCTACTGATGCACCCCCTGGAGTTAGAATAGTAATTTTTACCCCTATACTATCCAACACTTACCCTACTGTTGCACCCCCTGGAGTTAGAATAGTAATTTTTACCCCTACACTATCCAACACTTACCCTACTGTTGCACCCCCTGGAGTTAGAATAGTAATTTTTACCCCTACACTATCCAACACTTACCCTACTGTTGCACCCCCTGGAGTTAGAATAGTAATTTTTACCCCTACACTATCCAACACTTACCCTACTGTTGCACCCCCTGGAGTTAGAATAGTAATTTTTACCCCTATACTATCTAATACTTACCTTAAATGTAATTTAATATTATGCGTTGTAATGGTATGCGTTGTAAAGGTAGTATGCGTTGTAATGGTAATGCGTTGTAAAGGTATTTTTTAAAAATGCGTTGTAGTGTCCTGCGTTGTAATGTCATGCGTTGTAATGGATTATGCGTTGTAAAAAATGCGTTGTAAGTGCATGCGTTGTAAAAGTGTGCGTTGTAACGTCATACATCCAACTGAGTGTACCAGTCCAGGATGGCATGTTCTTAGTAAAAAAATAAATAAGATTAGTTTTAATGGACACCTGAGAGAGAGCATGGTATTTTATACATTTCATTTTGTTCATTACACCTAGGTGTTTGTGATATTTGAGGTTGGACTGCGATAGGCTGAAGAAATAGAATCTCCAAGGTGTTATTAAATGCACCCTGGAGTCTGAACTTACTCGAAGCTCTTTGTTTTTGGTTTGACGACCTTAACAATATCTCACACTTACTGTGTAGGCTTTCTTCTCCAAGTCTCTTTATTGAGTTTTCATCAAGCGATACATCAACAAACTGTAATTCTGAGAGAAACAGGTGTTTAGTCAAAAGCATATTTGTTGTATATATTCACAGGTACAATGGTCCGCTGGTATGGCATGTGCAATACAATCAATGAGCTAGTAAAATAGAGTTTTATAACAAGTCGGTAATTAAGGAGAATATTTAGAGGGAATGCAAGAGCATTCCATGGTGTATACGGGCAGGAGGAGTTAAATAAAACCCAGTGTCTGAGTTTCCTGCCTATCAATCAGGAGGGTAGAGTCCATTGTGTATCGCCCTTCCTTCCCTCAGGAGATGGAAGCATTTGGTGGTAGAAGGGCAGTAAAAGAAAGGCCGTGGGACTCCGCCCAGTGGCAACCGGACATGGAACAAAGAGGCCATCAGGCCCAAAGTGCATACAAGAAAATGAAGCCTAATAAACAGGTCCCCAACTGTGCAGCTGAAGAAACAGTGCTGTCATATGCAAGGGGGGAGAGAGGCAGTAGTATCAGTGTCCGAGGCCCCACTGTTCTACCGTGTGAAGCATTTAATCAAACAAATGAAGAGCGCAAAGTCTAGGCAGGAGGAAGCAGAGATATTGTCTGTGTCTATTTTTGATCTTAAGAAGCAAATTAAGTATAGAACAACCACAATATGCAGCCATGTGATATCACTCACTACAGCAAAATGGAGCAGTAGTAAGATATCACATTAGTTGTAAAAGGTGAGGTTCTTATTTTACTGCATAGTGAAGTGCAGGTTCACCATTGGTGCAAATTTGGAATGAGTGTGAAAAACCTTTAGGAGCAGCAATCCTATGTGCAAAATCATGTTTAGTTTTAAAAATCGCTTTCAGGTGCAAAACCATCCTTGGTGCAACACTAGTAGAAAGGTGGAAACATTTATAGGCATATGGTTTACATCTAGAAACAAGAGCACATGAAGTGCACAATTCTACCCTTAGTATAACATTAAGAGGGGTGTCAAAATACATTTAGAGCCAAACATCACATTCAGGTTAGAACTACATTTAACTGCAAACCTAGCATTTGTAAGTACAAAATCATGATTAGGTACAACATCACCCTTTGTGTAATATCAAAAGGAATGTGAAAACCTTTTTGATATAAAACACATTTAGGCACAAAAACACGTAAAAGTGCTTAATCACATTCAGGACTGAAAGTAAATGTGGTAGTAACATGTCATAGTAGCTGTAAAAGGAAAAGCTCTGCATCAGCATATCACATTTGATAGTACAAAAATCACCATTGGTGCAACATGAGGATGATGTGCATTTTTATTTCTGCATATTTACATGTAAAATTACTTATAGGTGCACAATCTTCCCTTGCTGCAAAGTAAGCAGCATTGTGATATCACACAGAAGGGCAAATCACAGTAAGGCACAACATCATCCTTGGTGCAACACCAGCGTGAGTATAGGAACACATGTAATGACATATATTACTTTTATGAAGAAAGGCGCATTTAGGTGCAAAGTCGCCATTGGTACTATCAATGGGAGTATGCTAATGCTCTGGGGGCACAATGTGCGTCAATTGCACAGGCAATGCATTGAATGGGAAGCACTCTTTATGCACGTCGACTACCACACCAAAATGTGAAAACTGAAATACTGCTTTTGCCTGACACTTCCCTTGGTATATTGTTGGTGTTGATGACATGAGATTTGCAGACACAGAAAAGTGTCTGTGAGCAGATCTACCAACACATTTTGGAATTCACTCATTTTCTACTTATAAATGAGAAGAAACCTCAGGGTCCAACAATCAGGGCATCACACCTCAACACATCTGCTTTGTAAATCTACACAGGTGCACACCCATAAGCACTGAATTTATTAGTTTCCAAAATCTTACATTTGTGATATATTAGAATTATGAAAACATCTCTTCTGTGGGGGCACGTTTTGCAATAATTTACAGCTGGCCAATTCCAACTATTATCCCTCGAAATTTAGGCACACACTGTCTGAGAGTATATCATTGCCTTTAAAAAATCAACGTATGTGTTCATGAGAGCAATCACCCACAGCCGAGACATGTTTAAGGAAACAGATCCCAACCACCGATCTACTTCACATGCTTTCAAACATAAGAATCCTCTACCCCAGCATGTACACCACAGGGTGCTGCTCACCTGTCCCTGCTATAAATGTAGATCCTGCAACATGCCCCCCTCACGAACTGAGCATAACTCGCTGTAAAAGAGCGCCAATACACCCCAAATCTAACTGCTCCCCTGCTGTCTAAGAACAATCCATTGTACCGCATGGATGAACGCGTGAGAAAAATCAATGCCCATAGAAGCTGCTCTTGGGTGCAATAAAAATATAATTGCACCCAAAGGGGTCGAGTGTTACCAAGATAGGGCTGTAAATGACCTCAAGAACTGTTGTAGCGTTAAAATATTTTTTCTTTTGTAGGGCTGAAATCTGCTCTTGTATGTCTGTTTCTCTTACGTTATGTTTGTCTTGGTATCTCGGTGATATAGTTTCACAATTCTTCATTAGGTGCATTTAAGGATACATTTATTTCTCTCTGAAAGGTACTTGGAGAGAGGTCAGGGTACTACAGTACATGTTGCACTCTGTGATGTCCTTTACTGGACCATATTTACTAGGGGCATGAATTACTCCTAATAAAAATGTGCAATGCATTATCCACGATGCATCACACATATTAGCAGCAAGTTAGAAACCCTAAGTCTCCCCTGCACTGCCTTTTCCGTGACCTTAACTGAATCCCACGTGCCCTTTAAAAAGCAAGCTGAAAATCTGGCTCTGAGAATGAACCACAGTCTCAGCCTGAGCATACAAACTAGCAGCAACTTCCAGTGTTGTCTGAGAATCTGCGTGTTTCATTCAGTAATGTATATTTAATACAGGTGATGGGGTGGGTACTGGGCTCTGCAATGTCTTAACCGAAACTGGAAGATTCTATACATACAAAAACTGTAATGTTTGCCAATATGGAGCCATATTACAGATAGTGACCCGGGGGCGCAATGGGCGTTTGCGCCCGCTTTGTGCTCCCCTGGGGCACTTTGGTATTATAGAAGGGGATGCAGACGCTTGTGCGTTCCCTTCTTTAATCCCGATAGCGCTGGCGCATTTAAAGTGCCAGTGCCATCAACGGAAGGTGTTCCCTCATTTGCATAGGGGCATGCTCTATGGAAATGAGGATATTCCTTTGACTCTGCACACGTGCCATATTACAGACACAGGTGCAGAGGCAAAGAAGCCCTTAGGATATGCACTGACAGTGCACCATTTAAAAGTTGGCGCACTGTCAGTGCGCCCCCTGAATGCAGCCCTCTGCAGAGGGTAAAGGGGGTCCCATAAACCCCCCAGACACCCCCTTGCAGGCAGGTGCAGTCACTGACTGCACCCGCCTGCAAGGGGATATCAAAACCTCTTTGAAAGTGCAGGCGGGTGCCGCCTGCACTGTGAAAACACAGAGCAGATGCTCTGTATTTTCGCATGAATGCGCTGCCCCTGGAGCAAGTACATACACCATATTGGGGCGCATTATCACTGTTTGCGCAAGGCGCACCTTTTGAAAGGTGCGCCAGGCGCAAACAGTGATAATGTATAATACAGCCCATGGTCTATTAAAAAACAGTTCAGTCATACTTCCAAAAGACTATATTTTATCAACTGGGATACGACCCATATGGTATGTGTTATAGGCTGACTATGCAATATAGTGTGTGTGCAGTACTATTAGGACCCTAAAATCCAGAGTCCGGGAACACGTATGTGCTTCAAAAATGGAGACTGTAACTGTCCTGTGGCTATGCATCATAAGGAGCATCATGGCTCCCAAGCAGAAGTCTGGTCTCATGGGATGGATCATATTAAATCTAATTCAAAAGATGGGGGTTATAGAAATTTGCTTGAGGCAAATAGAGGCAAAGTGGATATGTAAGCTACAGGTAACAACTTAGAATCGTATTCTTAATACAGATAATGAGCTACACTATATGTTGAATATCTTAATTAGGCTCGATCATTCTAGACATTCTCAAGTACAATGAGGTAGGCAGTGAGATCTAAGTGGCCATATCCTTAGAGGCAAGGCACTCTAGCAGGGTTATCTTTTGATGTCCACACTTTTTTAATTGTATACAAATAATGTATTAAGCCACTTATAACTTCCACAAATTGAATGGCAAAAGATTTCCAGTGCTCCTCAATTCTGATGATACTTTGCTATTATCCAGGAGCCATGAAATAAATACTGAAAACACAAATACAAGGTGCCTGATTCACAAAGGTAGACTTACACTTTTGTGTAAGCCTAAAATGTATTTGCAATTCACAAAACAAGAGTAGTATCTTTATGACTGTGGAGTCTCTGCACTAAAAACCAGAGCAGTCATAAAGATACTATTTGTAAACTTTTGACATCAAATTGCTCTAAAACACAGGTGTTCCTGCCTGCACCAGTGCAGGCAGGGAAACTGCTATGCCCCGAGGGTGGGCTTCAATGACATGTTGGCCCGCCCCGGGGGATGGTGTCCTTAAGGGCAACAAATGACTCAGGCAGGGAGGCTGGGTGGCCTCCTCACTTAAAGTAATTGATGGCTGGTGTGGGCTCTCCGGTGTTTTTAATGGCTCGAGGTGGGGGGTCATGTGATGTGCCCTCCACCTTTTAAAAAATTGGGCCCTGGGGGTGGGGTCCCCAGGGCTTATGGAGGCACAAGGAGGGTGTCTACACCGTCCCTCTCCCCATATAAATGAATTTTGGCTCCAAGGGTTGGGTCCTCTGGGCCTCTGGAGGCTCAGGGAGGGGGTCCATGCAGCACCCCTCCCCTTTATAAATGCAGCTCTAAGGGCTGGATTACCGGGGCATAAATTTAGTGATCATGGTCCAGTCACCATGTTTGTTTCTGACCCCATGGGAGTCCAGTGGTATTGTGGTATTTTTTGTGGATTTTTCTTTTTTATGGTCAGAGGAGTCCCCCTAAGTCCCTCATAGGCTTAGGGGGGGTCAAGGTATCCCTACCGTGCTCCCATATACAATTCTTCTTTTTTATTTCAGGGCAGGGGACTAAGTCACCCGAGTCTTGTAAGGGCTAGCAGCAAAAATGTTCCCATGGGAGTATGACGACCCAAGGGAAATGAAGCTCCCTAGGCCAATCAGAATTCTCTGATTTTAAATTGGCACTCCTGCAAGAGTCTCTAGAGCCTCTTGCAGCCTCAACCTTCAAGATATGAAGTTATTTTGACCGTTAATTTCTCTAAATCTACTGAACGGATTTACAAAGAATCACAAAAGGCACAGTCTTTGGACCAAGATCTAGCTTCCTGCCAAATTTGGTGTAATTCCATTCAATTGTTTTTTTCTGTACCCCTGCCAGAAGAAGTCTAAGGTAAATTAATGGGAATTTTGCAATTTGGGCCTCTGCTTGATTGATTACCGCAAAATTTTCTTGCACAAAATGGTCAAAACGTATCACCTTTTTGTAAAGTTGTGTGGAAGTTTGTCATATGGTGCTAAAGTTATTGGCAACACTAAAAAAGCTTTTCCTATGAAACAGCTGACCTAACTATAACTGCTTAGTGGTGACTGCATCTAGGTGAGATAAATAGCTAATTTTAGGGTTTGGGGTTAGTAGTGATAAAGGGTGGTAAGGTTAATTCTAGGGTCTAGTGGTGGGTAATGATACAGGAAGGTATGGACGGTTTTAGGGTTTAGGGATGGGTAGTGGTAAAGGATGTTAAGGGTAATTTTAGAGTTTAGTGGTGAATAGTGGCAAAGGCAGTATACGGCATGGTTCCAAGCAGCCTCGAGAATAGGACTGCATGTGGGGCAACACTAAATGGGAATTGAAATCACTCCCTGGACACAGTAAAAGATATTGGCACAACCCACTGGAGGGTCTTTATTGTGATTAAATTATCAAACCACGAATTCCAGCATGTATCAGTAACACATCCACTGTGGGTGTCCACTAGGGGGCTGAAATAATTTAAATTGCAATCGCCCGTCGTGGTTTGTAATGAGTTTATGCTGCCAAGGCTGACCTTTGAAAAAGTTCGAGGATGAAGGAAGCTGTGCACTAAAACCTAATTGCCAGTGTTGCGAGTGTGGCTCATACCTTTCTGAAGGGGGAGGAATTGGATGAATATATATCTATATTTGCCCAATACACTTCTATTCCCCTGTTTTTCCAGTACATATTATGGCGCGACAATTTTGTGACATATATTCTATATATTGTATATGTATCTTTTATATCTTTTTCGCTTTTACTGTTTACAGGGGTGTATATCAATAATTGAATGATTTTTATCAATTATTTTGCCTGTCGATCTAGAAGCACAAGTAGGTAAGTTTCAGCAATTCATCCGCTCTGTAATACTTTGCCATACGCGTTTCTGGACCAACGTCCCTTGTTCACTGGCTGAGTTGAGGAGGGAAGTCAGGTGAGCAATCAGTAGCGCTGTACTCACAGCGTGTCTTTAAGTCCTGCCTCAGTGGGCATGTTAGATAGGTGCATTCTGGTTTCTTGAGTCACACTTTTGAATCCACAATGGAAGTCACCTTTCATCCCTCTCACAAAGTTATTTTACTCCGATGGGTGAACAAGGGACGTTGGTCCAGAAACACGTATGGCAAAGTATTACAGAGCGGATGAATTGCTGAAACTTACCTACTTGTGCTTCTGCAGTCTGCCAATAAAGGATTTCAACACACAGCGTGTGGCGCTTCCAATTAGGAGGCTTTGCATATGGAATATATATATATATATATATATATATATATATATATATATATATATATATATATATATATATATATTATACCAATCCTGAATTTCTGGCATGTAAAGACAGGCGCTGACACCGTGGGACGATGCATCAAAGAAATGTTTATTTCGAAAGGACGCCCAGACGCGTTTCGACGGGTAAAACCGCCTTGTTCACTACATCTGGTCCCTCTATAGTGTTTACTTATATTTACAAATGCGAGGCACGAACCACCATGGTTGTCACAGCAACTCTCATCCTAGACATAAAAGAAATATCAGGTATGTCTAAACAATGTATCGAAAATTATAAATGCAGTAGTTAAATGAGATACACTTTGCATACATTCTATATGGAGAAACACCAATACATTTTAGCACTATTAGATATACCGTGTGTTAATTTGAATCCATATTGGATAGTGGAATAATACACCAGTGTGTAAACGGGCCATAGTTTAAATTATGTATGTACATACAAAGATAATTTAGCACTTAGGTATATCAAAGCCGGTTAACAAATGTTAAACCAAATGAAATTTCTAATGTATCAACTGGATTGGCGTTCATTTTTGAAGCCCAAGTGGGCAGATAAGCAAGGTGTTCATGAGGTGCTACGGCTTGTCAAAAAGAAAGAGAGACTTAGAGGGGTGTGTGCCAGAAAGATAAAATAAAAATTAAGAATGTTATAATAAAGGAGAAAGATCCACATGTTTTCGGATCGGAATTCAGGAGCGAGATAAGTACACAGCTGGTAGACATATGCAAGATTTTTCAAAGATGTACATTTAGCGCTTCGTCAGCATTCATCCCATTTGGGATCTTGCTATCCAGAAGTATGATATATCTGGATTCAAGTCTCCTCAGATTCAATTGTCTGTTCCCTCCCCTTATGTTTTTGGCAATGCTGTCAATTACAAAATAGGAAATTTCGTCTAATCTGCCCTCATGATGTAAATTAATATGTCTCGCTACCGGGTATGTCGGGTCATCATTGGTGATGGCCCTTAGGTGTTGCAGTATCCGGACATGTACAGGATGTATCGTACTGCCTACATACATCTTATTGCAGGTACAGCGAAGGACATATACTGCGAAATCCGTTTTGCAAGAATAACTTCCCCGGATTCCAAAAGGGGTTTTTCTAAGGGGAAGTGGAATGGTTCTCGTGTTCACACCATATTTACAGGCCTTGCATTTGGAGCATTTCTGAAAGCCCCTCTGTGGTTTAAGCCAGGTTCCCCCCTTAACAAGTGCAGGTGCATTAGTTACCAAATCTTGTTGCATGCTCTTCGCCCTTCTGAATGTCAACTGAGGGAATTTTGTGCATGTTGGTCCTATTGTAGGATCGTTGCGCACTAAGGGCCAGTGTCTGTATATGATCTTTCTTAGATTCATGTGGTAGGTGTTGTAACCAGTAATGAGTCTGGGTGTATTGTCTATAGTCTTCTGTGTTTGTGGTTCACTATCCTTAAAGATTAGTTCTTCCCTTTTAAGATTATAGCATTTCAGTTTCGCTAATCTCAATGTTTTAGCCTTGTAGCCCCTGTTTTTTAGTCGTGTAAAGAGACTGTCCATAGAGGTGTTAAGACTGTCTTGGGTGCTACAATTGCGTTTCATCCTTAAACATTCAGCATAAGGAATGCTTTCTATAATATTACGGGGATGGAAACTGCTGGCATGAAGTATAGCATTGCCTGACGTTGGTTTCCTAAACGTCCTTGATTGTATTTTTTGATTTTCTATGTACAATTCTAGATCCAAAAAGACAATGGACTCTTTACTGGTAGCACATGTGAAATTAAGGTTGAGAGAGTTGTCGTTGATAACAGACACAAAGTCAATTGCGCTCTGTTCAGTGCCTTGCCACAAGATAAATATGTCATCTATATATCTTTTATATAGAATGACATTGTTCATGAGGTAGCTTTCATGTCTCTTCATGAGTACCTGCTCCTCCCACCAGCCCATATGCAAATTAGCATAGCTGGGGGCGAAGCAGGTACCCATGGCAGTTCCCTGCAGTTGCTTGTACAGTAGCCTATCAAAGATGAAGATATTATTTTCCAGACACCACTCCGCCATATGCAAAAGCATGAGTGTGTGTTGATGTAACCCTATGTGTCTGGTGCCTAAGTAGTGGTTAAGTGCATTTAGGCCATCTTTGTGTCTGATACTTGTGTACAGGCTTTGCACGTCAATGGTCATAAGGACATAATCATCATGCCATGATAGATCATAAATTTTCGCCAAAAAGTCACCAGTGTCTCTGATGTAGGCTGGAAGTTCCTTAACAAATGGTTGTAAAAAATAATCGATGAATCTGCTGGTGTTGTCGAATAGGCTGCCAGTTGCAGATATAATTGGCCTACCAGGAGGAGTCTGAGCATTTTTATGTATCTTCTGGAGAAGGTATAGTTGAGGCGTGATGGGATAATCATTTTTCAGAAAATCAAATTCAGCTTTCGAGATAAGACCACCACATCTCCATTCATATAAATTCTTGTGATATTTTTCTTTCACGCTAATGATACTTGTAGCGCTGATGCGATTGTAACACTCTCTATCTTGTAATTGATTTAATGCCTCCGTATTATACATTTCAATGGGCCAAAGGACTACGTTTCCCCCTTTGTCAGAACAACGCACTACAATGTCAGTTCTGTCCTTGATTTTCTTCATAACATTAGCATATTCATTTCTGACGTTATGTTTAGTTTTGATAAAATCATTACTGCTCTTTATGGCCAAATCCTTAAGGTCTTTGATTACCCTTTCTGCAAAGATATCGATGCCATCCTTGGGCCTGAGTGGTGTAAATACAGACTTGGGTTTGAAGGGTGTTGGGATTGACTCCAAGATATTTAAGTCAGATCTGGTTGCTGCCTCTATTGTGGTGATAGGGCAGGTTTCTTGTTCATATGCCAGTTCTGTGATGTCTTTTAGAATAGTCATATTAGCCACATTAAGTCCTTCCAATCGTGGAGTGATTGATATCTCCTTGTTGGCTTCAGTATTGGTACTTGGGCTGTTGAAAAAATGTTTGCGTAGTTTTAGTGCACAGGTAAAATTGTATAGATCTACCCTAGTTTGTGTGTAGTCAAAATTTGTGTTGGTACAGAACGATAAGCCAAGGGAAAGGATTCTTTCTTCTTCTTTAGTCAATGCCATGTTCGTAAGATTTATAACTGTATTTTGACTATCTATGTCCATGTCTATCTGCGTCTGTTCCTTCTGTATACCGGTTTGCCTGTTCTTTGTATTGTAATTGCCCCATCTCCTGTCTTTCCTTCGTCTCCTTTTTGACTTTGTACTTTGGACATTTGGTCTTGGCGCATTGGTCTTGGTCGTAAACTCATCATGCGCTCCATGCGTAAAAAACCAAATTCTTCTACAGGTGTAGGTGCATTGCAGGTCTGAGTAGTACTGCTCATAGCTTCAGTGTCGGATTCAATCTCCGAACTTAGTTCAGATTCGCTGGGTACCACTGGTCTTGTTGTACTGGTGCCTGCTGATGACATTTGTTGTCGGTGGATATTCTCAAATTTTCTTGAAAAGGTATAAATCCTTCCTTGTAAATAGTCATTTCTGTCTCGTTGAAACTTCACGGCTTTACGTTCCTTGATGATTTGTTCATGTTTCATCACTCTGGTTTTAATTTCCTCAAGACTTTTGTTTACTTATATATATATATTTTCCAAGAACATGTATCGCTGAAAGCCGCACGCCGGCCAATTTGTGCCGGTGCCTGCCATGGTAGCAAAAAGCCACAAATTCAAGAGAACAGTTCAAACCACAAGGGAATGAAGCTGCACACCATCCAAGTAAAGGGAGAGTTTTATTTGCTTATAACAACGCGTTTCAGCCGTAGAGGCTTTCAAAATGAGCATTGACCTATTATAACTGGTTCAATTAATACAGACAATTCATACAATGATACTCCTGAGGAAAACGTTCAGGTCCCAGAAATGGAAGGGAAAGAAACGGCATACATGGATGTAATGCCATCATTTGATGCTAAATCGGTGAAAATAAAATTCCATCATTAGTATGTCAACTAATTGGCAATTTGTATAGCGTACCATAATGTATTACAATAGGTACTGCTTGTTCCACCGCAAAATATTTAATGACACAAAAAATTATTTTCCTCTTATTTCAAACACAATGTGCAATGGGACCTCAACAGTAACTCTCTTTACATATCATATTGTGTATGTATGCCACACCATACATTCAGGTTAAAAATTATATACATTCTTTCTACGAGATCACAAAAAGTGTGAAGAGATGAATCAGTGATAGGGATTAAAGGGTATTGAAGGGACTTACTAGGCATCTTATAAGTGAATAACCCTATACGAATAGTGTTAAGCAATGTAACATGTGGTCCATGAATAGCGGAAAGGGCCGGGTGAGGGCAGAGTTGCCCATTATGATACACTCAGGCAAGACCAGGTTGATGACTATCAGAATTACGGGCAGATGCCAGACTTCACAGTCACATGGCCTGTATATTTCATGGTGTAGGACCCTAATTTCTCCCATACGAGAAATCAAATTACAGACAAATGTCTGATTGCGGGTTATGCTCAAAGTCAAATCAAAACCACTGTGATTGTGCAGCCACTATAAAATGACAATGTCAGGCAGGAAAACATCCTCTGACATAAATAAAAAAAGAGAAAGAAGAAATAAATTAAAGAGAAAAAAATTGAGAATAATGAAAAATGCAACCATTAAAAATGGACCACAGTCCATAAATACTGATATAGGAGGTTTACGGAAATGAACAGTGAAAGCAGACAGTGACGTCAGGTGCCAGCTCAATACGGACGAGGATTACCGAGTCCGGTACATCCCCCATGCTTGACTTTCAGCATATGCCTCAACCAATCGTAGTGCGGCATGTTGCTATATAAATGGTGGCTGGAGATTTAATTTATATTTGGCGGCATCTGAGGAAGTCACTGAGACGAAACGCATCATGCCAAATTGCCAAGAGCAGCATTCTTTGATAGACCCGTGTGTGCTTTACTTCTGCTTACAGTAAGGGAGTGTGTTGTTGTGTTTTGGTGCGGCCACAAGCACCTTTTGAGCGCCCATCCCCAAAGTTGTTCGGCGGTTTGAGTGGCAACTCTTTGGATTCTGAAAGTGCATTGACCCGCAGCAAACCCAGAATACTGCCTTGCCAATAATGTGTTGGACTGTGACTACACAAGAGGACATTACTTACTTAAGAGGTGTCCACGGCACGTTTTGGGATTTTAGCGGTGGGATGAGGGTCCCACAGAGAAGCTGCTTGCTGCCCTCAATCAGATCCAGGAAGGCGTGGGGAAGGAGCAGTCACCGCCCACTTGGGAGAGTACTGACGTCAAGCTCAATACGGACGAGGATTACCAAGTCCGGTACATCCCCCATGCTTGACTTTCAGCATATGCCTCAACCAATCGTAGCGCGGCATGTTGCTATATAAATGGGGGCTGGAGATTTAATTTATATTTGGCGGCATCTGAGGAAGTCACTGAGACGAAAGGCGTCATGCCAAATTGCCAAAATAAAAAGCAGCATTCTTTGATGGACCTTTACTTCTGCTTACAGCAAGGGAGTGTGTTGTTATATATATATATTACCTACTGGCGGTCGCCAGTAGGTAGTTATAGTTAGGACCCTGTTTCCATAGGAAAACCGCAACATTCTATTTGGAATAACTTTGGCGCCGGTCGACGAATCCTCGCGAAATTTTCCAAACTAATGGGGCGCTACGCTCCGCTCCTACCCTGAATGTCTCGGGGGGATTCGTTAAGCAGGGGCTGAGAAAAAAGGGGGGTCCCAAAACGCGTTTTTCCCATGCATTTTTCCATAGGACCTTTAGACACAGCTACAGCCCGAACGGCTGAACAGAGTTACTTGAAATTTGGCAGAGAGGTAGTCTACAGGTCAAGGAAGTGCCTTTTGTAGATCTGGTGTAAATCTGTTCAGT
The DNA here is from genome assembly GCF_964204655.1 of Triturus cristatus. Classification (NCBI taxonomy): domain Eukaryota; kingdom Metazoa; phylum Chordata; class Amphibia; order Caudata; family Salamandridae; genus Triturus; species Triturus cristatus. Next base: position 566,084,209 of record NC_140595.1, read on the forward strand.
AGTTCCTGAGAAAATAGCATTTAAATCAATATATATATCTGTGGCAGCTTACGGTGCGCTTACCGTGCGCTTACGGTAAGCTTACCGTACGCGTACGGTGCCGTGCGCGAGCGCGATTTTGATTGGCTGTTACAGCTTAGTAAACATTCGAATCGGTCGAAACCAGGAAGCGTCGGCCGCCATTTTCTCTCTCGCACTCTGAGGGGGGGAGGAAAAACAAAGGTTGAAAACATGTAAAGGGGCATGTTAGACAGCTCCTAACCACCTAGCCTTGATTAAGGTGTCCTAATAGAACCCCCAAGGCAAAAAATTCAATTTTAATTTTTTTCGAAAAAACGCCGATTACGCTTACCGTACGCGTACGGTAAAAATTTAATAGAAAAAAAAAAATATTCACACTTTCCCACCCCCGTGTGCAAAAGGTGCCCGCAGGGCACCTTTTGTGCAATGGCATAAATCACACAACGAACAATTAATAGATTAACTTTCACAACGAAGCGCATAATATGTCCTCCGTGTGCGGACGGTGCGCAAAGCGCATCGTGCGTACATGGCCCATCCAGCGTAATGTGGGCACGCGGTGCGCGTAGCGCACCGCGTGCCCACCGTGCGTGCACGGCACTAACTGCGTAAAGTGGGCGCGCGGTGCGCGAAGCGCACCGCGCGCGCACGGAACGAACTGCGTTAAGTGGGCGCGCACGCCACGAACGGCGTAAAGTAACTTAGCATTTAAAAAAAACGTACAAATTCACTGAAAAAACCATAGGTTTCACACACGTTATAGTTAGGAATTAGCATTTAAAAAACCTTGCAAATTCACTGAAAAAACCATAGGTTTTACACATGTTATAGTTAGCTGGACATTTTACTGATAAAAAACCATTGAAATTCCCCCGTTATAGTTAGTGCAGGCAACTATAACTCACGCGACCGCAATCCTCTGCTGATGCTAATACTGTATTTAGACACTTATTTGCCCATGTCTTCTTCCATTAAATTTTAGCTATACATATATTACAAATATTTTATTTTCATAAAGACACATATGTCATCAGCAGAGGATTGCGGTCGCGTGAGTTATAGTTGCCTGCACTAACTATAACGGGGGAATTTCAAAGGTTTTTTATCAGTAAAATGTCCAGCTAACTATAACATGTGTAAAACCTATGGTTTTTTCAGTGAATATATATATATATATATATATATATATATATACACACATATATTCACTGGAAAAAACAATGGTTACATGGATGTTATAGTTAGGAAATAGAATACAAAAAACCCTCAGACATTCACTGAAAGAAAAGAAGGATTATAGGGAAGTTAAATTAGTATTTTGTACTACTGAGACTTGACACTGTTTCTAATATATGTCGTTTGAGTGGTACTGAGAAGCTTTATGGGTGACTGAGTAGCTGTGTGAATGGCTCTATGGGTGAGTGACTGGGTATGTAAGTGGATATAAGGGTTAGTGAGTGGCTGAGTCTATGGGCATGTAAATGGGTGTGTGAGTGGCTGTTTGACTGGGAGTATGGGCATGTAAGTGGGTGTGGCATTATGGGTGAATGAGTGTTTGTGTGAGCGAGTGTATGAGTGAGTGAGTGTGTGTGTCAGTAGTTGTATGGGTCTGTGAATCGGTATGTCAGTAGTGAGTGTGAGTGTGTGAGTAGCTGTATGATAGGTTGTCTGGGGTGTGAGTGGGTGTGTGAGTGGTTCTGTAGATGATGTCATCATTTATATAATCAGTGATGTTGTTTGAGATGTTATCAATTATATCATCAGTCATGTCACTGACCATGTCATGAGTGATGTAATGTGTGAGGTCCTAAGCAGTGTTTTGTGTGGGTGTAAATTATAGTTATTATTATTATTATTATTTATTATTATTATATATCTACTTGTATAGCGCAACATTCATCCCAAGAGACATCACGGTGCTAGGACAAAGCAGAGTGCAGGCAGGTGTAAGATTCCAATCATCAGATTAGTAACTGGGGAATAGGTGAGTTTCTTTTAAACATTAGGTAATCTTCAGTCAGGCGTAGTTCCGGTGGGAGTTTGTTCCAGAGGACCGCTGCTGATTTTGAGAAAGATCGGTCACCCTTCCTGGCTTTAGTCGTACGCTTGACTGATGCGAGTGCCTGATGGAGGGATCTCAGATTATGCAAAGGTACATGAAATTTTAATTTACCATGTAGGATTTGTGGGCCTGTTTTATATAGCGTTCTATGTGCATAGCACATGAGCTTAAAGTTGGCTCTTTGGCGTACAGGTAGTCAGTGGGTCTGTGAGTGGTTGCATGAGTGGATTGTGAGTGGGTACATGAGTGTCTGAAAGGGTCTGTCAATCGGTGCATAGTAGAAAAGGTAGGGGGCACATGGGAGAAGGCACTCATGCCAGCTTCCCCTGTGACGGTCCTCCTATCCAGCATGCCTTTAGTCCACTACCATCCGCTGCTTTCAGTTTTGTGCCTCCTCTGTCTGTTTCTGCTCATTTTTCTGTTTCTTCCCTGCTCGCTCCTATCCTTTATTCTGTTTCTTTCTGCTCATTCTGCCCATTATTTTGCCTGTTTCTGCTCTCCCCTGACCTTTATTGTGCTTCTTTACTGCTTCTGATCTCTATTTTGCCTCTTGCTGCTCGCTCCTCATCTTAATTTTGCCTCTTCCTGACGGTTTCTCACCTTTACTTGGCCTCTTTCCGCTCATTTCTGACCTTTATTCTGCCTCTTTCTGCTCCCTTCGGACCTTAATTCTGCCTCTTTCTGCTTGTTTATCACATTCATTTTGCCTATTTCTGCTCGTTGCTGACCTTTATTTTGCTTCTTACTACTCATTTCTCACCTTTATTTTGTCTCTTACTGCACGATTCTGACCTTTATTCTGCCTCTATCCACTCATTTCTGACCTTTATTTTGCCTCTATCTGCTCATTTCTCACCTTTATTTTGCCTCTTGATGCACATTTCTGACCTTTCTTTGCATCTTTCTGCTAATTTCTTATCTTTATTTTGCCTCTTGCTGCTGATTTCTGACCTGTATTTTGCCTTTGTTCTAGTTTTTTACCTTCTTTTTACATTTTGGTGCTCGTTTCTCACCTTTTTTTGCCTTTTGGTGCTCTTTTTGAACCTTTATTTTGCCTCTTTCTGCTCATTGCTGACTTTTATTCTGACTCTTTCTGCTCATTTTGGACCCTTATTCTACCTCTTTCTGCTCGTTTCTCACCTTTATCTTGCCTTCTTCTGCACGATTCGGACCTTTATTCTGCCTCTATCCATTTCTCACCTTTATTTTGCCTCTTGGTGCACATTTCTGACCTTTCTTTGCATGTTTCTGCTAATTTTTATCTTTATTTTGCCTCTTGCTGCTGATTTCCTACCTGTATTTTGCCGTTGTTCTAGTTTCTTATCTTCTTTATACCTTTTGGTGCTCGTTTCTCACCTTTTTTTGCCTTTTGGTGCTCTTTTTGAACCTTTATTTTGCCTCTTTCTGCTCATTGCTGACCTTTATTCTGACTCTTTCTGCTCATTTCGGACATTTATTCTATCTCTTTCTGCTCGTTTCTCACCTTTATCTTGCCTTCTTCTGCTCATTGCTGACCTCTATTCTGCCTCTTTCTGCACATTTCTCACCTTTATTCTGCCTCTTTCTTCTCATTTGTCACCTTTATCTTGACTCTTTCTCATCTTTATCTTGCCTCTTTCTGCTGCACAGAGGGAGCTGTTGGAAAGGCAGCGCCCTCTGTGCAGGAGCAATCATTTCATCTATTTCCCTGACTGCATGTCAGCTTTCCTTTTCAAACATAAAGGGCATCAACATAGAGAAAAGACTGTAAGTCGAGCTCAATACATAGTTCACAAGCTGTTTTAGCGCAAATAGCAAAACAAATAAGGTGGATAGTAAAACATCCAGTACTTATTTGTTTTGCTATTTGTGCTAAAACAGCTTGTGGACTATCTATTGAACTCAACTTACAGTCTTTCCTCTATGCTGATGCCCTTTTTGTTTAAAAAGGAAAGCAATCTGACAACTCTATTATGAAGCCCTTTGTGTTTAAAAAGAAATGCAATCTGACCACTCCATATTTTGTAGATGATTAAGACCCAGTGTGGTTCGAAGTGCGTCAAGTATGGAGTCTCCGCCAGAATAAAGTTTGTCTTTTGGACCAGATGGAGGGCTCGTTTCATGTTGCTGGATGCAGGAGCCTGTGTCTTTTGGAATATGAAAAGCGGTGGCACCCGCTTCCGGGAAGAAGGGTGCCCCTTTTTTCGTTGAATGCTTTTGGAAATGTAATTAAATATGTGAATGCCCGCCGGCTGCACTTGTGAACTGTGTTCAAAATTTGGGAACTAGGTAAGGCCACCGTTCGAAAGTGGTGGCTGTTCCCGGATGCTAATCATTTTGCGAGACACTGACAAATGCAGCCAGGGTTTGCAGGAGTAACTGAACCTGGCATGTCATGGTTTGACTATACTTCAAAGGCTGGGAGTCCCTGGGATGGAATCCAACATTGAGTATGGAGCAGCAGTGTTCATGCCTGTATACTGTACAACAAATTGTTTATGCTGTGCATGAAATGTAATTCTTTGAGGCAGTGAAGAGACAATAGGTGGTAATATTTTCTTGGCATGCAAGATATTTTAAAGCTTTGTTATTGAAGAGACTGAACGTATTGAGCATTACATTTGCAGTGCACTATGGATATTTTTGTCTGTAAAACAACTTGAAAATGTGGGAGTGGCTTTTGAGGAACTAACTTTTAGTATGTCATGTCGATTCATTGTGAGTACTGGATGCTCTACTATCCGCTTGTTACCACCTTATTTGTTTTGCTATTTGTGCTAAAACAGCTTGTGAACTATCTATTGAGCTATGTTGAAGCCATTTATGTTTAAAAAGGAAGGCAATCTGGCCACTCCATATTTTGCAGAAGATTAAGACCGAATGTGGGGTTTAAAAACGCCATGCATGGAGTCTTTGCCGAAATAGAGTTTGTCATGCCAGCCAAATGGAGGGTTCTTTCATGTTGCTGGATGCAGGAACATTTGTCTCTATAAATATGAGAAGTGGTGGGACCCACTACCGGAGCCCTGACCCGAGAGGAAGAGCGCCCCTTTTGCGTCAATTGCTTTTGGACATATATATATATATATATATATATATATAGATATATTGACACGAACTTCATTGGCTTGCGCAAACTTCTCTGGACAATGAAGCACAGACCACAAGGTAATGCAGCAAAATAATCTTCTTTAATCCCAAAAGACCTCTACAGCCATGACGCGTTTCAGCCCGGAAGGGCCTTGATCACATGACACGCTCTGTCGGGTGGGTAGATTTTTTATACATTTTTTTCTCTCTCATTTTTTTCAAGGATTTGTTTGGAAAATGCTTTAACCAGTGCTTAAAGTGACAGTGCATAAACAAATAGCCATTAAATACAGGTAAAACGTTTGTCTCTGAATAAATATTTAGAACCATACCAAATTTGATTTTTTCATTTGGGAAATTGCATAAATATTAACAAAATCTTAATTGTACCCTGTTAAAATAACTTTATGCTAAACAAACTTGCATTTCAAAGCAACATTGATGTCATGATTAATATCATTATCTATAAAATCATGTTTGTTTAGTCGCTATCTCATATGTATATATAAAAGGCAAGGTATTGACAATCATATAATACAATAAAATTGATTAATGGTTTAAATACCGTAATCCAATCTACTACGATTTTTTTAAGCTGTCCTGACTGTTTGTATGTTTTCAAGTTACAATTTTTGGCAGGTATACTATTATGTTTGTAATTTGATTAGTTTGATTCCCTGTAAATTGTGCTTCTATAAAGTGAAAGTGCCTTATACTCCATAAAACTCCTCAAGTGAAATGTACTAAAAGTAATACATATAAAAACCTGTTGACCCACCCTATGTGAAAAAATAGTACACTAATAAACTAAGGTAGCGGTCTGGCGGCAGACATGTCAAATTAATGCGTAGCATAGCATTGTTATTCATTATTGTCTGTGTAGAGTACCCTTAGTCCTTTACATATTGGTATCTGATGGTGTAACCTGTGGGAATCTGGGACATTTATAAGCATGTATAAAGTTCTTTAGTAGCGTTCAGTCCTTTCGGATGTTTGGTGTCTAAGTTCAAAATATACCTAGTTTCCATAAGTCTTAATGCTTTTTGTCTATCACCTCCTCTTTTGTTCGGTGGAATTAAATCAATAAGAAAGTAGGTTAAGCCTGTAGGGTCCGCATTATGTACCTCATTGAAATGTCTGGCTACTGGATACGTTTGGTCTTTATTCTTAATGGCTCTAATGTGTTGGAGTACCTGCTTGTGTCCCTGTAAGATGGTACTGCCCACATAGCTGAGCCTACATGGGCACTCCAGCACGTATACCACATGGTCCGATTTACAGTTAAGGGTCTTAGTGATCGACTTTTCTTCATTACTGAAAGGGGTTTTGTATAATGTGTGATTTATACCATGTTTACATGCTTTACACACCTTACATTTAAAGAAACCCTTTCTTTGTGCTAGCCATGTATTTTTGCTTTGGCTTGATGGATCATTTTGGACAAGAATGTCCTTCATAGACATAGCCCTACTGTATGTAATTGCTGGTTTTCTCGCCAAAGTTTGACCAATAATAGGGTCACTTAGGACGAGCTGCCAATTTTTTGTAATTAATTTCTTGATTTATTTTTCGTGTTTACTGAATTGAAGAATACATCTGAACGTATCCTCCTGATCTTTTTCCCTGTCATTGAAGTGCGAATTGGTGTAGAGTAAAGTTTCCCTAGTCTTAGTTCTACTTTTAAGAATGGCAGTTTCCAGACATTTGATAGTATAACCCCTTTCAAGAAATCTTTTTTTGCTATTTTCTTGTTCAATGATGAGGTCTTTATCGCAACTACAGATACGTCTCAGCCTAAGCATCTCACCATATGGTATGCTATTGATGAGATGCCTGGGATGTGAGCTTCCCGCATGTAGTGTGGTGTTGCCTGCCGTCGGCTTTCTATGTAGTTTTGTCTCTATTCTGTCATCTTCTATAAAAACTTCAACATCTAAAAAGTTTACGCTTGTCTTGCTGATGCATGCTGTGAACTCGAGATTCAGAGAATTATTGTTTAATTGGCTTAAAAATTCTTCTGCATCTGTATTTGATCCCTCCCAAATTATAAAAAGGTCCTCAATATATCTCCACCAGGCTTTGATGTTTTTAGTTACATACATAGTGTAATCATTGGGTAGGACCAGCTCTTCCCACTAGCCGATGTGGAGACAAGCGTAACTGGGGAAAAAGCTGGCCCCCATCGCTACTCCTCGCAGTTGTTGATAGAGGGTGTTTTGAAACAGGAAATAATTGTTGTTTAAACAAAATTCTGCCATGTTTAAAACCATAGCACTGTGTTGAGCATATTGCGGTCCTCTTTTGGCCAAATAAAATTCAAGATTATATATATATATAAATACACACACATATATATATATTTAATTTAAATATACTTACCTTGCGTAGTAAAGGCATCTGCAAGGTAAAGGCATGCATAGTAAACCCTCCAGGTGATTACATTGCGAGATTGACACAAAATACAAATTGCATTGTTAAAAGAGACTCATCCCACTAAAACTACAGAGCCGGTAGGTGTTGCGTACACCAGTATTTTACATTATACTCCAAATATGCAAGAAGGATGACCATGAAGAAAGAGGTATCTGTGACACAGATGGCCACTCACTTTGATCCTGTGGGTTGTCTTCTAATAGCAGTAAAAAATTCAGAACAAGTCCATTACCTTGATAAATGTATGTGGTCCCAACATTAAGACCCAAGCAGTGTATCACCACATCCCCATTGAGTAGGCAGTCACAGCACATGGTCCGGTAATATGGGGAGGTGCCAAATAGGGGAGGGGATTGTAATTTCACTCTAGATCCAACCTTGCACAGTTATTCTCATTTAAAAGGTACACCACGGGCTCTGCAAGAGCACTACTTCAAATACTTGAGTCTCATGGCTTTTTAAACATATGAGAAAAAGTGACAAAGCTGTTCCTAGGGAAAGGACGCACCATGTAAGGGGAGGACTGTTATGGATATTGGAGCCCTCACACAGCCATCAGGATATTGTGAATCACATACCCTTCAGGATGTAATGTAACATCATCGGGCTGCTCCTACGTCGAGTCGGCTGGTGCAATACCCGACGGGCTCTGGTTTAGAGAGCACTCTTATGGAGATCTTTAATATCCAAGATAGCCGATAGTTCAAATGGAAGGGTGAGGCTCGATGAAAGTGTAGATGAATGTATAAAATAGGGGAGGGAGTACAATCTCAACAATTTTATTATGATGTCTCCTCACCTAATTAAAATATGAGGTAAAAGTGTTAGTGACTCAGATCAATGTTCTGGGTTGCCTACACTGCCTCGTTATGGTCAACATGTTTCTCACTATAACTGAGATTTGCTCAAGTGATTCATCAGGACCTTAAAATTCTATCTACAAATATATGTACCGATTGGGTAGTTTTGATAGACAATAAGCATTCATATATATGGCTGGTATTATTACCTGTGGCTCGGTCTACCTGTATGAAAAATGGGAGACCAAAATCAATATAGAGCGCTTAGTTACAGGAACAGTTATGATACATGGTGCAGGTTGAACGTGCTGGGGAAGTGAAAGTGCACATTCCGTATAGGGGAAGTGGGAATAATAAAAACTCACAAAAGCCACGTGAAGTGATCACTCCAAGAGTGTTGCAACAGCATATGGTGCACTTACCCTATCAACTCCATAGGATAAACCACAGCAGTTCCTGGTAGGCTGCGCAAGGAGTTCCTTGCGTTCTGTAGTGTATAGGGGCAGTGCTTTAAAAACAAGTTAGGTCACTAAATACAAAACTCCAGGGTCATTAACACCCCTTCTCTTGATTCCACAAAAATGCGCTTTTTATAACTCTCAATGGAAACTCTGATATATGAAAGTCAATTATAGTTAGTGGATTGAAAAAATGCATGTTCCTGAAATTATAATAGAGTAAAGAGTCGTGTCTCTGCTTTCAGAGTGAATTCTCATATTATGCCCTGGGTGGTTGGTTTGTCTGGGTAGAGTATGCGATAACGCTGGAGTTTGTACCACGAAGGTTGTACAAGTTGTTAATATAAGTGCCTCAGTATTACATCTGAGACCTATGCGTTACTGGGAAAGTTCGTTCCTGAGGGAAATGCAACACCCTTATACCAAATCTAGTCACAAATAGTTTATGTTGCTGTAAGTCTAGATATGAAAGTATTGCAGCGATATGCGGCTTAGAAACCTTTACGCTAATACATATTGATTTAGTGAGGTCAGGGAGTGGTTCGTTACTGACATGGCGACGAGTCTACATCGCTCGTGTGTATACGGCTATGAAACCTTAGCGCTAATACGTGTTGGTCGCGAAAACCCAGCGAGTAGTTAATTAATTAGCAATGCGAGTCCACGGCTCCCGTATGTCTACAAGAAACATAAGCAATACTATACATTGTTACAGAAAGACACCATACGATAATACTCACTGACACGCCGAGTCCGTGTCGCCCGTCGACCTACCCCGCACTACCAGGACTTGGGGGTGGGGTTCTAGGGTCTCACGTGGGATTTAAAGGCGAATCACGTAACCGCTAGTGCGGGAATGAGTCTGCTGGTGTTCGTGGATATTAAAGGCGACTAATCCGGTCGCCATATTGGAAGGTGTGTAAGCGGGCGGCGTCCTCGTTAGGTAGCCTTATAGTGAATAGTATTCATAGGTTATGAAGGTTATTAGCGATGTTATTAAAATAAACTAGGTAGGTGATTTGAAGACAATGTCGATATTAGGAGTGGAAAGGTCATCATACACACTGCTGTAATATATCCCAATGTTGTAGCCGATTGCCCAATAATATATCACAGTGAAATTATGATGAATATATTAGACTACCGAACCTCAGTATTATTGGTGCTGTTCCACGCTATGGCATAGGATGACTTGAATATAGGTCTAGTAAGGACAGACATGGCTACAGAAATAAGGAAGCTGGTCAATAACAGATGTGATTAGTAGGGAACTCTGTGTGTAAAGAATCTTAAGGCGGTTTAAGGGAACACCATGGTATGGCGTCATTAAGTCCTGAGATGTCTGTGCCACTTTTATACACCCACCTTTGTTCTTTGATGAAAAGGGCTTCTTTAGTTATATTTGGAAATGTTTCCAGAATTAGCCATTTAAAAGAGTCGGGGGGGTGTCCTTTCTCTAAAAAATGTGCACACATTTTGGTGTTGACTTTTTTACAACGGAAATTGCTGCGGTGTTCAATGATACGCGTCTTGACAGGGCGCGTTGTCATTCCAATATACTGCAATGTGCAAGGGCATGTAATCATATATACACAGTTACTTGTGTTGCAGTTGGTGTGACGACGTATTTCCCACTTAAGATTGTTGTTAATTTGGACAGTCTTATGTGTGTCAGTAAGGTGGCACACAGAACATGAACCACAAGGGAAATGCCCGGTCACAGGGGGCAGGTCCCATAATGGTCTCTGTGTTATCTGTCTCTGTGGTCAAGCTCAGTACCTAGATTGATGTGAAAGTATATGTATTTCTACTGAGCATGGTGCCTTTTGTAAACTAGACTTCTGGTTGCTATCTAAGGAGATTGGTAACTGGGTCACAGACATCACACATCTAGTTTACACACTGACTAAGCACTACTTCTAATTATGCTGAATGTACCAGACACAAATTCCCGGCAGAGACCATAATCGTTCCCCTTAGAGGCATTGCTAGACAGAGCTCCAAAAAGAAGTATGCACTGCAATTACAGAATACTTTAATATCAATGGAGATGCAAGATCTAGTCATGGAGTGGTACCAGAGTACTTTGAGGCCTATGTCAGGGTTATATGTAAATTGGAGGATACACTAAAAAAATTGGAGACTATATGCCTGAAAAATCCTGATATGCTAATGCAAAAACAAAATATCTGAGCATCTGAGGCAGCGTGCAGCAACAGCTGCTAAAGAAGTGCTCTACTGTAGCAAATTTGCAACTGCTCTATGATACAGGGAGGTACGAACCCTGCCTTCTCTGGGCTGCACAATATAGAATGCAGCAAACTATATGAAACAGGTATCATATTCCAAGAATTTATGCAATGTTACACTAACTTGTGCATAGCACACAGAGTCCAACAGCTGAAATGTGAAATTCCTATTGCAACCTATAGCAAACAAGAATGTTAAATACAGAGTGC